>NC_045800.1:20125030-20758396 GCF_009873245.2 Balaenoptera musculus
AGTGTATTAAGCTTCTCTTATCTCCACATCCTCACCAATACTTATCTTTTGGGGCTTTTTAAAGAAATAGCCATCCTAACAGGTGTGAGGTGATATCTCATTGTGCTTTTGATTTGCATTTCCCTCAAGATTAGTGGTGTTGAACACCTTTTCACATACCTGTTGGCCACTATTGTGACTTCTAACACCATAGATTGGTTTTGCTGGGTTTTGTGCTTTATTTAACATATGTACTCTTTTGTGTCTGGTTCTTTCACTCATGTTGATAAGTGAAACATGATGTCATTGTATGTAGTTATGGATCATTGCCACCTAAGTTTTAAGCAGGAGAATGGCTTGGGCTGACCTCTGTGTTAGAAAAATCACTCTAGCAGCTTGGAGGAGGGTGGGGTGGAAAGATAAGAAAGAAGTTCCACGCAGGGAACTAGAGCAATAATCGAGGTGAGAGATGATGAGGGCTTGACCCAGGGCGCAGGCAGTGGGAATGGAGAAGAGGCAGACAGATCAGAGTCACCCTGAGCTCTGGAGAAGCAATTCAAAACATATGTGCCATTTACAGTGTCCTTCAAACACAGAGGAGAGAGCTCAGAACCAGATCAACATTAATTGACCACAACATTAGTTTCGGTGTTTGTCAAGATTTAAGTGAAACAAGCTACATTCCTCTAAGAGTCTATTGTCATAGATGACAAGGATGAGACAGACCAAAAGCCAAAGCAATGTGGATAAATGAAGCCTATCCCGTGAGACTTTAATGGTCTCAAATGATATTGGAGGACTTTTGCCGTTGAGCTATTTTTCTTAAATATTTTTTGAGTAGTGGAGTTTCAACATAAAATTTAGATTAGTTAGAAAAACAAAATCAGGATTGAAGAGACAGCAGGGATAGGGGAGAATTTTAGCAGAAATTTGGGAGAAATGAGGCTGATGAGAGTATGAGATGGGTATGTAGGGTAGAGAGATGGGGAGATAGTTGGTGAAGCATGAAGTGAGAGCATCTATCTTATTGTTATGCTTCTCACACTCAGGTATGCACACCCTTGACAACGTGTCAGGAGGGACCTGAGTCATCTGATAAATATGGTACATCTTGCTGGAGTGTCTCCAGGGTTGAGGAGAAGGATGCCATGTATATGAAAGCAAACAATATGTTATGGAATAGAATACAAATTTTATGTGAAGTGTCAAGATAAAATACAAGACTTCAAATTATTTTCTAGCCAAAAATGCTTTGACCGGGGACTTCCCTGGTGGTCCAGTGGTTGAGAACCTGTCTTGCAATGCAGGGGACACCGGTTCAATCCCTGGTTGGGGAACTAAGATCCCACATGGCTCTGGGCAACCAAGCCCATGTGCCACAACTAGAGAGCCCGCCTGCCACAACTACAGAGCCCACACACTCTGGAGCCTGCTTGCCACAGCTAGAGAGAAGCCAGTGCGCTGCAATTAAGACCCGACACAGCCCCCCCCACACACACACAAAAAAAGTAAATAAAGCATTGCCTCTGCTTTGAAAAAAAAATGCTTTGACCTTCAGACCCAATGCTCCCCTTTGCATTCATTACATGGAATTCAGAGGAAAAGTTTTAAGAAGCCTCATCTCCATCATTCCCAACTCCATGCTGCACTCCAGGATACTAGGACCTCCACTGAACTCAGTTCCAGATTGGGTGTTGTTACTCATTCAATAACATTCCTCTCTTCCTTTACTCATTCATTCCAACAATATTAAGTAAGAGCTTACCACATACGAGGAGCTGAGAGTTGTTTTTCTCGTATAATATTGTAAGCTCCAAAAAGGACTGTGCCTTAAAACGAACAAACAAACAAACAAAACTTAGAGTCCCCTTAGCATTTGTCAAATCTTGCATATATCAGATGTTCTATTTGTTGACGTGAAATGAAATGAGATCTTTGCAAAAACCTGTGGAGAAGTTAGGAGAGAGACAATAAAGGAGAGAGAATGGGATGAGTATATGTGAACTAACTGCTAACCATATGAACCAAACATATTGTTTCATCCATGAACAACTCTGAGATAGACTTTAAATTATATCCATTTTATAGCCATGGAAGTTGAGGTTGAGAATGAATAAAGTAACTTGTTTGAAGTAACACAGTTAGTGACAGAGCACAGATTCAATCCCAGCTTTGTCTGATGCTAAAGTCCATGGAGAACATTTATGGAAGTGTAAAATGCATATCCCCTTTGACCCAGTAATTCTACTTGTAGGAATTTATCCTCGTGATCTTGTGATTTATAATAAGAAACATATATTTGGTCTACGTCCCATTTCTGGCACACAGCTCCTAAAACTCTTGGAATTTCCTAAGTGATGAGAGAGATAAAGATGTCTTTTGTTCTGTTAGCGAGGTGACTTGTGTATCACACCTAAGGATGGAGCCTGGTTGCCGGAGGAGCAAACCACGTGATTAGAGGGTTGGAACTTTGAGTCACAGCCCCTTCCTTTTCCCCACCTTGAGCTTAATCACCAATGGACAATGATCTTCATTCCTCTGTAATGAAGCCTCCCTAAAAACTCAAAAAGGATGGGGTTCAGAGGGCTTCCTGTTTGGTGAATATGTGCAGTTTCGGGGAGAGAGGCACTCTCAGAGAGCACGGAAGCTCTCTGCCCTTTCCCCATACCTTGCCCTGTGCATCTCTTCTATCTAGCTGTTCCTGAGTTGTACCTTTTATAATAAACCAGTAATCTAGTAAGTAAAATGTTGCTTTGAGTTCTGTGAGCTGCTTTAGCAAATAAATTGAACCCAAGGAGGGAGTCATTGGAACTTTGAATCTATAGTGGTCAGTCAGAAGCATCTGGAATTGTGATTGGTGTCTGAAGTGGAAGACTGAGCCCTTAACCTGTAGAATTTGATGCTATCTCTAGGGTAGATGGTGTCAGAATTGAGTTGAATTGTAGGACACTCAGTTGGTGTCAAAGAATTGCTTGGTGGTGTGGGGAATACCACACCCCGCCTCCGCATTGTAAATTGGGTGCAGAATCGATAATCCTGTAGATATACTGAAATAAGTGCTCAAAGATACAAACACAAAAATGTTCATTTCAGTGCTGACTACAATAACACTAAACTGAAAATAATCTAAACATTCTTTATTGGTGAATTGGTTGAATAACTTAAGGAACATCCGTACAGAAAGAGGCATAGTTATATATACTGATACAGAAGGCTATTCAAGATATATTGTTAGTTGAAGAAAAACAAGTGTAGAACAGCATACATTATTTGATTACATTTTCTCTTTTAAAAAACAAATGCATAAATCATATATGCATGCATGTATAGGCACCAAAAATTCTAGAAGACTACCCAACTTTAACAGAGATTACCTCTGGGGAGGTGATGTGAAACTCTGCTCAGGTGAGAATGAAGAGAGAGGTCTCTTTTTTCCACTTTATTTTCTTTATAAATTATGTGAAAGTAAATTTTAAAACGTGACTATGTATTACTTTCATAATAAAAGGAAACAAGTTAATAAACTGCATAAAAATAAAGCCTTTTTTTAACACTCCATGATGCATGGAGTAAGTAAAAGTCCCAAGGACAGGGAAACAGGAGAGAAGAGAGTTGAAAAAAAGCAGAAGGAGCTAAGAGGCAAAAGAATCAAGGAAAGGAGAAATGATAGCATTAGGGAAGCTCATGCCAAGGCTTTTATTTTTATTTTTTACTTCTTATTAGTTTCTATTTAAACAATAGAAATCTAGTGTCTCATGGTTCTGGGAACTACAAGTCCAAGATCAAGGTATCGGCAAGGTTAGTTCCTTCTTGGGGCTTTGAGGAAGAAGCTGTTCTCTGCCTTTCCCCTAGCTTCTGGCAATCTTTAGTATTCCTTGGCTTGTAGATCTCTGCCTTCATGTTCACATGGTATTCTCCCTGGGTGTGTGCCTGTTTCCAGATTTCCTCTTTTTATAAAAACACTAGTCATATTGGATTGGGCACCCACCTTACTCTAATATGACCTCACCTTAACTAATTACATCTGCAAGGACCCTATTCCTGAGTAAGGTCACTTTCTGAAGTACTGGGGGTTAGTTAGGACTTCAAAATGTACATATTTCAGCCAGGAAGGAGGACATAAAATTCAACCCATAAAAGCAGATATAAAATTTTTTGTGATCTGTGTGGTGTGCAAAGATTTGAACTTTAGGGTTTTGGATATCTCCACTTTAGAGATAAACCAATTTTTTCCTGTGAAATAATCAACACACTAGTTTTAAAGTTTTGGTCAAAATCATATTTTATGCAAAGGAACTCTGGGAATATTGAAAAAACTGGAAGAACAGATATCTCAAGTTGATTGGAGATCAATATGAGCTGAGTGGAAGCTTGAGATACTGAGAAGAACACTACATAAATACTTGGTTTTGGTTTTCTTTCATTTGCTGTCTACTTACCCTGGTTTAAAGCAGGCTAATGCTTTTCGCTGCCTGAATGCTCTGAGATTTTACCAGTGAACCTTCACAATTTTACTGAAGTATAATGAGACTATAATAACTGTATGTATGCCTGTAACAAACTGTACAGGAGTTAGACACTTCTCATCTCTCTCTCTCTCCCTCCCTCCCTCTCTCTCTCTCTCTCTCTCCTCTCTTCTTTCCTATTATTTTTTTTAATTAAAAGAAACTTAACTGTGGTAAAATACACATAACAATAACCATCTTAACCATTTTTAAGTGTACAGTTCAGTATTGTTCAGTATCTTCACATTGTCTGCAGCCAATCTCCAGAACTTTTTCACCTTGCAAAACTGAAACTCTATACTACCCATTAAACAACAACTCCCCATTTCCCAGTGCTCCCAACCCCTGGCAACCACCATTCTACCTTCCATCTTTATGAATTTGGCTACTTTAGATACCTCATATAAGTGGACTCATACAGTATTTGTTGTTTTGTGCCTGGCTTATTTTACTTAGCATAGTGTCTTTAAGATTTATCCATGTTGTAGCCTGTGTCAGAATTTCCTTCCTTTTTAAGGGTGAATAATATTCCATTATATATATCACATTTTATTTATCCATTCATCCATTGATAGACACTTGGGGTGCTTCCAGTTTCTGGCTATTGTACAAAATACTACTGTGATCATGGGTGTACAAATATCTCTTCAAGATCCTGCTTTCAATTCTTTTGGATATGTACCCAGAAATGGAATTGCTGAATCACATGTAATTCTTTTTTTGAAGAGCTGCCATACTGTCACAAGGCTTTTAAATTGTTATATACTTACTGCTTGGTTAGAAAGATAGAAAGCAAGAAGGTGGCTGTTTTTCAAGATATAAACCACACAACACCCAGGGAAGTAGCCTTGCCATCAGTAGAATCAAGACCTTTTTTTTTTAAAGAACTCTATGACACCTAAAGCAAATGTAGGAGTATTCTCTAGGCTGTTTCCCTGAGAAGTGGAGAAGGAAAAGCAGTTGCTGACTAAGTTGCTTAAGGATCTAAGTATTTTCTGCTAGGAAATATTTATCCATTTGGTAGAGCTGCAAGTTCTGGGGAGTGCTCTCATTAGAAAACAGCTGATGATTCCAGGAAAACTTGGAAGAATCACCATGGTGATGGAGAGTGACCCATTTAAAGTGTAAGGCCTATTGTGAGTTGAACTTCAAAAGACGTCTGTACAAAAGTTTCTGTTTCATTTTTCGTTGGACAAACGATATGAAATAAGGTAACATTATTATTATTATCTCCATCTCTCTTACAGTCTAATGTACTAGGGAGATCCTTTAGCGTCTAGTCCTGGCTTGGCTACTCCGTGGCAGCCAGTGAGTCGAGCAGACCACTTAAACTCTCCAACCTCACAGGGTTGACCTAAAGAGCCTCTAAAATCCCTTTGGTTTGTGGATTTACTTCTATGCATATTTATAATTGCTTTTTGTTCGCTATTTACTTTCTCTGGAACTTGGCTGTAAAGCAAACTCACTTAATCAGACACAGTGGAAAATGAAGAAATAAGCCAAAAGATGCTGAATGGACAAGCAAACATCAAAGTCCATGTACTAAAGCTCCTTCACGTTATTGCTTTCCTGGGACCTCAGGTGCACAGGGTTGTGTTGATCACACTCGGGTTCACGTAGTCTTTCTTCTTTAGTCTGGACAAGGCCCTTCTCTGTTTATCTTACTCTATTATTTTCTTCTCCTTCATCTCCTATCCCCCTTCTCATTTCCAGCACTGTGCTTGATGGTATAAATAGACTATTGTATTTAATTCTAATGGCAATGCTATAAGGTGGACAATGGTGTTATCCCCATCTTACATATGGGGAAACTAAGACTTATGGAGATTAAGGGGCAGGGGAAGAATTTCATCCAGATAGACAGATCCAGAATCTACACTTCTAAACACTACACCATCTAATCAGAAAACTTGTTTAAAATACAATTTGTCTCTAAGTTATTCTGAACTGCATGTAGGAAACTCCCCCTTCCATTCTTCAAAGAAAATGTTAACAGATCTATTTTGAGGCATTTTGCTTTTCCTCATTCATCTTTTGCAGAACTTGATCACCAACTCAGGTCACCAACTCTTTGGATTTCCTTTTCCTCCTTTCCATTTCTCTTGAAAAACTTGGAGTTATAATTGTCAGCTTGGCCCTTGACTCTATTGCTTGCTGGGGACATAACTGAAATGCAAAAAGATAGCATTTCCTCTCCATAAACAGAACACCTTTCCTCTCACATTGTACTCTTTCTGCATCTCACTTGTAAGAAGACAATTGCTGATGTACAGAATATGCTCTTGAAGTCACCTTTCTCCCCTGGATGAAGAGTGTAGGGATTTATAATAGAATGGAGTGCACATCACCTTTTAGGTAAATCCACTTTAAATTGATGGTTAGCTAATGTGATGGCTACTTGACATTCCTGGCATTCTTAACACAACTCTGATATGAGAAGGTACCAGATTGTTAGGGTAGGCTGCATTTTCTTTGTGAGCCCTCGTGGGAGGGGAGGACATTCCTGGGGGAGATGCAGGGGCAGAAGAGGCTAAGGGCTTTGTTGATTAGGAAGATTCTTCCCACAGTAGTCTGAAGATGGATTACCAGGATGGGGAGGTCAGATCATAGTTGAGAGGAGCCAAACTACAAATATTAATGATAATGATGATGATGAGCTTTGGATCCAAGGTTTAAGGTAAAGATAGAATGGGAGAATGCCTTTTGAAGGGGGTGATTGAGAAGATCTACAGTGGGACCATATAAAGGTGCCCAGGTCTGGTTGAGTGGTTCAGGATTTTACCCATATGTGGAGACAGAGCACCCCGGGGCGGTCCTCCTGACTGGTGCCAAGCATCCATGAATCCAGGCCAGGGCCACACCCTGTCCTTAGAATCATCTCTTTACTATCTTCTTCCCAGTTTTAAGGCCATGCTGTTATATAATTTGGATATAACAGCCAGAGGTAATGTTCTGCTTGAGACAATCATATTTTATGTTGGCTAGGTTTGACGGGGTAAAAGACTTCTTTCTTCAAGTGAGCATTTTATGCTGTTCATTGTAGAAAGTCCTTGCGGAGACATTTTTGCAAATGATGGAATCCAGCTCTTCCCCTAAGAGAGTGATCCCTAAGAATTCCCAGACCTTGCAAGAAAATCATGCGCCCCCAGCACTAAATTCATTTAGAGTCCCATCAGAGCATTCTAATGCAATTTTTATAAAGTGTCTTTTATTTTGTACTTGGTTCCCATGTAACAAATGAGTCAGTGATTTTCAAAAAATTTAAAATGTATCCAGAACCCTTTTTTTTTTTTTTGGTCTTTGTTTTGAACAGCCACTCAGAAGCCAAAACCAGTAACCCTGTCCTGTCTCTGCATTGCTTTGCTGTAAAGATAGCTTCCCTCTGTACGGATCACCATGGTTCCTCTGACAGGAATGAGCAACTCTCAATCAGCCAAACTGTTGACCAGGTGAAAGAAGCACCACACAAGTCTCTGTAAAATATTGCCCAGGAATTATCTTTAACACTGTGTGCTCTGTTCCGGGAAGGTCCGAAAACAACAATAATTTAAAAAAGAACTTTAGGGCTGATCTCGGTTCTCTTTGTGATTCACGAGGTATTCTACACTAGGGTTTCTTTGGAAGCCTCTTCTTGTCAGTTTAAGTAGGGAAGCCGACTGGAGCCTCACCATAAAACGGTGGTTGGGTACAATAAACCCCTGAGGACTAGTCAAAGACGGATTCACTTGATGCCAAATTCTTTTCTATCACCCAAGAGTGGCCAACGAGACCAAAGGTGGGAGTGGGAATTCACCAGGGTTTTCAACAAAGCGTTCCAATAAATTAAAATACAAACAACCTTTGTTAGAATGAAAAAAAAGTGTTTGTAATGCTTGTTGGTTAGAGCGCCCTCATGTGTCTCAGCGTGGTAGTATCATTTCAGGGTTTTCAAAGGGCATAAAATGCTCTTCTAGTCACACCAACACCATTTAATGGCATTCTCTTCCTTCCCATTTGTTTCCAGGGCCACAAATGAAGCTCCTTCTTCTTTAGGTGTTAGAATTTCCAGTGTGATGATTATTTTTTTTACCAGAGGCTGCAAGCATAAACAATTTCAGTTTTCAGAGTCTACTTATATGCATGTTCAATAAATACTTGCTGAATTAGTGCTCATTTAAATCTCAGTTTCTGCCCCAAAGTGAAAATAATCCCAGTGCCCATCATCTGGTGAATGGATAAATAAATTGTGGTAACCCATACCATGGGATGCTACTTAGTAATAAATAGGAAAGAACTACTGACATATACAACAACAAAAGAGTGCATATTGTAAGATTCAATTGATGTGATACTCAGGAATACAGTAATATCAAATCAGCGGTAGTCAGGGGCTGGGGGAAAGGGGGTGGGATTGGCTGCAAAGGGGTACAAGGGCACTTTGGGGGGAGATGGAAATGTTCTATATCTTATTTGATGTTGGTTACCTGATTGTATACATTAGTCAAAACTCAGAACTGGCATTGGTGGTATGATGCTGAGTATAGCTTCTAAAACTCATCGAACCGTACACTCAAAAAAAGTGAAATTAACTGCATATAAATTATACTTCAATAAGCCTCACTAAAATTTTTTCAATTCCTCAAAGAATCACCATGGGCTTCTTCCAATCTACAAATCCCCAGCGCTTCTGGGTTAGCCTCTTGGCCTCCTTTTCTTTGCCTATCTGTAAAAGATACCAGGATGAACTCTTATGAGTCTGCAAGTTCTAGTCCAATTCAAAGCCCCAGTGGGGCCAGACTGCATTCCAAGCAGTCTGCTCCCTGAGTCTGCCATCGTGCCAGAGACGGTGTGTGCAGTGACACGAAGCCTCCCTGGCATTTGGATATTGAAAAGGAAAACTTCAAAGTTCCAGGCCAGTGCTAGCCCTGCTAGCAACAAGCGGAAACCCACCGAGGGGAACTGAGATCTGGGCCCTGAAGGCAAACTTGTACTGTCAGTTTGCTGGCTTCCCTCCCTGACAGACAACAGCCAGTTGTTCCTGGGCAGAAGCTGTGCCTTGTTCAGACCACCCATTAGTCACAAGACTGAACATTCCACCCCAGGCAGCAACCAACATCTGATTCTAAAGCAAACAGCTTTGGTTCATTGGCTTCCAAGTGTTCTACCCACCCTCATCCCCAACAGTGGTGACCCACAAATGTTGACCCAGGCCAGTGGCTCTTAAACGTTACCGAGCTGAGAATCACCTACCTTACTAAGACACTAAATCGTATATGTTCTCACCACACCCACACACACAAAAGTAACTATGTGAGGTGATGGATGTGTTAATTAAATTGATTAGTAATCAATTAGTAATTTGATCAATTAGTAATTTGATTAGTAATCATTTCACAGTGTATACAGTTACATTAAATCATGTTGCATACCTTTTAAAAATCACAGCCTAAATATAACCAGTTTTTATTTGTCCATCATACCTCAGTTAAGCTCAAAAAAAAGAAGAATCACCTAAGGAGTATATTTTCTAAATAACAGTTCCCACTCATACCTGAGATTCTAGTGCAATAGGTCTGGGAGTGGTCCCTGAAAAATGCATTTTTAAAAATTGAATATTATATAAGGTTCAGGTGTACAACATAGTGATTCAATATTTTTATAGCTTATACTCCATTTAAAGTTATTATGAAATAATGGCTATATTTCCCTGTGCTGTACAATAATATATCCTTGTTGCTTATTTATTTTATACAAAGTAATTTTTTTAACTTTATTGGAGTATAATTGCTTTACATTTTTGTGTTCATTTCTGCTGTATAAAAAAGTGAATCAGCTATACGTGTACATATATCCCCATATCTCCTCCCTCTTGCATCTCCCTCCCACCCTCCCTATCCCACTCCTCTAGGTGGTCACAAAGCACCGAGCTGTTCTCCCTGTGCTATGCGGCTGCTTCCCACTAGCTATCTATTTTACATTTGGTAGTGTATATATGTCCATGCTACTCTCTCACTTTGTCCCATCTTACCGTTCCCCCTCCCGTGTCCTTAGGTCCACCCTCTACGTCTGCGTCTCTATTCTTGTCCTGCCCCTAGGTTCTTCTTCTTTTTTTTTAGATTCCATATATATGTGTTAGCGTATGGTATTTGTTTTTCTCTTTCTGACTTACTTCACTCTGTATGACAGACTCTGGGTCCATCTACCTCACTACAAATAACTCAATTTTGTTTCTTTTTATGGCTGAGTAATATTCCATTGTATATATGTGCCACATCTTCTTTATCCATTCATCTGTTGAAGGACACTTAGGTTACTTCCATGTCCTGGCTATTGTAAATAGTGCTGCAATGAACATTGTGGTACATGACTCTTTTTGAGTTATGGTTTTCTCAGGGTATATGCCCAGTAGTGGGATTGCTGGGTCATATGGTAGTTCTATTTTTAGTTTTTTAAGGAACCTCCATACTGTTCTCCATAGTAGCTGTATCAATTTACATTCCCACCAACAGTGTAGGAGGGTTCCCTTTTCTCCATACCCTCTCCAGCATTTATTGTTTGTAGATTTTTTGATGATGGCCATTCTGACTGGTGTGAGGTGACACCTCTTTGTAGTTTTGATTTGCATTTCTCTAACGATTAGTGATGTTGAGCATCCTTTCATGTGTTACAAAGTAATTTTTATCTCCTAATCCCCTACCCCTATCTTGCCCCTCCCTCATTTTTTCTTCCCACTGGTAACAACTAATTTGTTCTCCATATCTGTGAGTCTGTTTCTGTTTTATTATATTCATGCATTTTATTTTTCAGGTTCCACATGTAAGTGATAGCGCAGAGCATTTGTCTTTCTCTGTCTGATTTATTTCACTAAGCATACTACCCTTTAGAGCTATCCATGTTCTTGCAAATGGCAGAATTTCATTCTTGTTTATGGCTGAGTAATATTCCTGTGTGTGTGTGTCTGTGTGTGTGTGTGCGCGTGCGCGCATGTATCAATCACATTTTCATTATTCATTCATCTGTCTGTGGACACTTAGGTTGCTTCCATATCTTGGCTATTGTAAACAGTGCTGCTATGAACACTGGGGTGCATGTATCTTTCCAAATTAGTGTTTTTGTTTTCTTCAGATATATTCTCAGGAGCAGAATTGTTGGATCATATGGTAGTTCCATTTTTAGTTTTCTGAGGAACCTACATACAGTTTTCCATAGTGGCTGCCCCAACTTACATCCCCACCAACAGCATACTAGTGTTCCCTTTACTCCACATCCTCAGAAACTGCATTTTTAATAAGCACCTCAGATGATTCAGATGTAGGAAGTCTAAGAACCCCACTTTAAGAGACGACATAGGCCAAGAAAACTTTTATTTTTAGGCTTTTGTTTTTACTTCAGAAAGTTGAACAATTTCCTTTGGAAATATATGGCCTACAAAGTGGTTGAACAGCACCGTGATCAAGAGTGGGGCTCTGGAGTGGAGTTCCTGACTTCAAAGCCCACCTCCACCTATTTTTATCCGTGAGGCCTCAGACAGCTTACTTAATCTCTCTACAGCATGTGTGTAAGAGGGGGTAAGATCAAATAAGCTGACACTTACAAAGCACTCAGAATAGTGCCAGAAAGCATTAGATAAACATCAATTATCATTCTGTCTGGATCAATAAAAACTGAGGGGAATACTGCAAACTGTGAACAAGAGAGTTATTTCAAGGAGCTTTTCATTTAAAGCTTGGACATCTCCAAATACTTCAAATGATAGAAGTAACTATAACCACTTTATGTATGCCAACTTTCCTGCATTCCTAATTTCTTTGCCCTGTTTTAAATATTAAACATATAAGCTGAAAAAAAACCCTGACTTTAGCAGTACCCTTCTTTGATTGCTAGCTTAAGACAACTCATATATTAGCTTACATAATATATGTAAGTATAAGTTATACGTACTCTTTGGTGATTCTTAAACAGAGATGCAAATCAGAATCATGTATAGAGCTCTTGAAAATTACAAAATTTGACTCAGTAGAAATTGGGGTGGAGCCTAGGGAATCTGAATTTCTAAAAAGTTCTCTCCGTAGTTTGGCTGTACATTCCAAACTACTGTTACAACAGGTGAAGGCTAGGATAATCTACCTTATTTTATATCTTAAGAAAAAGACCAAGCATGTTAAATACTTTGCCAAGGTCACTCAGTGAATTATTTGTGGAGGCGGGAGTTGGATTTTGGTCGGTAGTTCTAAGGTCAATATTCTCTCCGCTACAGTTTATACTGTAGAAGCCACTTGTATAGGGAGGGATAAACATAGTAAATTTTTATTTGCTTATGACATAATACTCTGATCTGAATTTTAAATTAGAGCTGCTGATCTGGGATTCTGAATTCCTTTTAAATTCCACCTTTCACCCTCTTACCTGCATGTCCCCATTTACCAATTACCCCCATTAAATCCCTGGAAGTGTAAAAGAGAGTCGGCTCCTGTGGAGCCTGGGTCAAACCCCTATGGGAAATATGCTCATGAACTTGAGGATCCTTTCTTCTTCTCCACTCTTAGAGCATAAGAAACTCTAAGACTACGGTTTCGTCATGGACAAATCCAAGATAAACTGGCACACAAAGTTAGGAAACGAGGATCCCCTAAGATCATGATCCTAAGACTATTATCCTGTAAATCATCAACTGACAAGTTACTGGGACATGAATCAGGAGAATATCCAAAAGGCCATGCTAGTGGTTAAAGGCCGTGGCATTTTGGTGGCCTCTACTCTGGGCTGAGGTTTTTGTGGGCTTCTTTTTCATCTTGGGACATATGTGTGACCTATAAAGTCCCTCAGAAATCATTTTCTTTCATGCATTATCAGAGAAGAAAATCTGTCAGTCTGAGGTGGGAAGGGAGGTGGCCACCAGTCAAGTGAAATCGTTCTGCTGAACTTGAGCCAGGGAACCAAACTGGGGCAGTATCATTTCACTTACAAAATGGCCCAGCAGGCTGGACTCCCTGCCTGCAGACCTTCACACATCACCAACCCCTTGAGAATAAAACAGATCCTTTATTAGTTACTTCTTGGCATCCATTGGCTGCCTTCCTTTTACATTTTCTGTTGCCCATATTTCAATATCCCACCTTTGCATTCTGCTCCTGCCCCTGTTAAAATACTGTTGTTGGTTTTTTTTTAAAAAGATCCCTTTTAATCAGATAGCTCCTGCTGGCATGAGCTGTCAGAGGTATTCATTTCAGTGGACTCTGGCATTATGCAGCATTACCGTGGCAACAAGATTTAGAGGCACGGTCCTGGCCTTGAACTTGTCATAGTCTCCAACGATGTGAACTCAGCACATATTACTCTCCAGCATATCAAGTTGTCATGCCAACCACAAACAATAAAATCCATCTCTCTCTTCTAGGGTTTTAATTCAATAACTTTTCAAATTGGTTCCTTTTGTAATTCAATTGGCCTGAAATGTAATATATGAATGCATGTGTGTGCGCAGGCACGTGTGTGTTTAACCAGTCACGAATGGTCTTCCACTAAATGACTGGAGATTGGAAATAAAATTTAGGGCAAAAGTTCATCAAAAAAGCAAAGAATAACCAGTGCTGGATCTAACAAAAGGAGCCTGCAATTTTGGAAATTCTGACACAGAGGTAACTAAACAAAATCTTAAGAACTGACTTCTGCCCTTAGTATATATGGGACTCCATTGGCACTGCTGCATAACACATTCGATACCCAGAGTAGCTGCACCCCCATATGTATTTAGAACTCCTTTGATTAGTTTTTTTAACATCTTTATTGGAGTATAATTGCTTTACAATGTTGTGTTAGTTTCTGCTGTATAACAAAGTGAATCAGCTATATGTATACATATATCCCCATGTTCCCTCCCTCTTGCCTTTGATCAATTTTGAGTACAAACCAACTTCAATTCCTTAAAAGCACTCTTATTTTTATACTTACATTTTATTTTCCTCTAAACCAGAAAGCTTTGTAGGAAGCTGTCCCCTTAGAAAGTCTCTTCAGGCAGGCAACTATTTTTATCATTTTAACCTCACAGAGTAAGAAATGGAGACACAGAGAAGTTAGGCAGCGTGTCCCCAGCCCCATGGCTAGTAAGTATCAGGACTGAGGTTCAAACCCAGCAGTGTGGTTCCAGAGTCTCAACTTTGTATACTGCTTCATTGGATTCTGGTTGATTGTTTGAGCTTCTTTGCAAAGTTTTATGTAAGAAACATCGATTACCTAAAATCACAAACTCCTTGAAAGCAGAGACCAAATCTAACACTTCTATGTCTTTCTTAGTTTCTAGTTGAGTGCCTTTCACATAATACTTATTCAGAAATATGGTTAGCTTGGTAAAGATTGATCTAGGAGAATCCTAGTATACCAAATTCAAGGCCATTTTGAAAATAAGTTTAAGTTGTAACAATAGGGGCTATCATCACCTCCAACCCATAGCCTTATAGAGACCAAACTCAACTGAGAACAGAACCCGTGTTTCATGGTGTGATGGATATTTTTTTGGCCTCACGAGAGACACTTTCTACCTTTTCCCCCTGTGTTCTCTGTCCAGGACATGGGACTTTTATAGACTATACCAGCCGGGGTCTGTTGCCCTCTGGCTTTGCACTGGGCTGAAAGAAAATGAGAGAAAGGTTGGGGTATTTATTCCATAGCTTACTCCTTGCCAAGGCACAGTTTGGTAATATTTGCTTCCCTCTAACGAAGACCATTGGTTCTACTGAGCAGCTCTCTCCCACAGCTATAGCTCTTGCTGGGATGTAATAGCTTTCTGCTAGTATTAGTTCCACGATGCTTCACCATTCTTTATTGGTGTCCTGTAACTGAGTGAGTTTTTTTTAATGTTTTTTAAACTGAAGTATAGTTCATTTACAATGCTGTGTTAGTTTCAAGTGTATAGTAAAGTGATTCAGTTATACATATACATATGTATATTATGTTCTTTTTTTAAAAGAATATTTATTTATTTATTTTGGCTGCACTGGGTCTTAGTTGTGGCACGCAGGATCTTTGTTGTGGCACGTGGAATGTTTTAGTTGCGGCATGCAGACTTCTTAGTTGCAGCATGTGGACTCTTGTTGTGGCATGCATGTGGGATTCTAGTTCCCCAACTAGGGATCGAACCTGGGCCCCCTGCATTGGGAGCGCGGAGTCTTACCCACTGGACCACCAGGGAAGTCCCTATATATATATATATATTCTTTTTCAGATTCTTTTCCATTTTAGGTCATTACAAGATATTGAGTATAGTTCCTTGTGCTATACAGTAGGTCCTTGTTGTTTACTTATTTTATATATAGTAGTGTGTATATGTTAATCCCAAACTCCTAATTTATACCCCCATGCCTCCCCACCCAACTATCCCCTTTAGTAACCATAAGCTTGTTTTCTATGTCTGTGAGTCTATTTCTGTTTTGTAAATAATTTCATTTGTATCATTTTTTTAGATTCCACATATAAGTGATATATGATATTTGTCTTTGTCTGACTTACTTCACTTTATATGATAATCTCTAGGCTTATCTGGGCTGCTGCAAATGGCATTATTTCATTCTTTTTATGACTGAGTAATATTCCATATATATATATACTACGTCTTCTTTATCCATTCATCTGTTGATGGATATTTAGGTTGCTTCCATGTCTTGGCTGTTGTAAATAGGTGCTGAAATGAACATTGGGGTGCATGAATCTTTTCGAATTAGAGTTTTCTGCAGATGTATGCCCAGGAGTGGGATCGCAGGATCAGATGGTAACTCTGTATTTAGGTTTTTAAGGAGCCTCCATATTGTTTTCCATAGTGGCAGCACCAGTTTACATTCCCACCCACAGTGTAGGAGGGTTCCTTTTTCTCTACACCATCTCCAGCATTTGTTATTTGTAGACTTTTAAATGATACTTCATTGTAGTTTTGATTTGCATCTCTCTAATAATTAGCAATATTGAGCATCTTTTCGTGTGTCTGTCGGCCATCTGTGTGTCTTCTTTGGAGAAATGTCTATTTAAGTCTTCTGACTGAGATTTTATTAATAGTCCCTCCAATAAATACATCATTTGCCTCCTGACAGGATCCTGGCTCTTAACCCTGTCATCTGGTCCAGTGCTTCTCACGTGAGAATCACCCACAGATCATGTTAAAATGCAGATTCTTATTCAGTGGACTGGGGTGGACCTTGAAATTCTGCATCTCTAACAAGCCCTCAAGTAAATGGACACTCCACAGGCCACACTTTCAGTAGCAGAAATCTAGTAGATGGTCTATAGTTGTCATTCGATAGGTATTTTAAGTTGAATAAAAGAATGATTAAATGAACAACTTGGATGCAATGCTGCATTTGTTAACACTGGTGGAGGAAGCCATGCCCTTGCCACACCTGTCATGTAATAACTTACCCCTGAGGTCCCAGTGTGGTTACAGCAGACCCACCTGGTCACACCAGGAAGCTCATGGCTGGCTGGACATCCTTATCTTTGTCCTTCTCATTGCCAGAGCTATCCTGGTGATTCTCATCATCCCTGGTTAATACTGTTTATGAAAAATAGCAACTACCACAACCAACCTCCAAGAAATTGAATTCACACACATGAATTTTTTTTCTTCACAGATAAAAGTAAAATATATATTTTCAACATCAGAATTGATCCCCCCAAGGGACAATCCTTGCTGAGTGAAAGATGGTAAAGAAGTTAATGGTTTGCCAAACAGTAATTCTTATTTGCTCAGTTTCTGTACAGTCTTGTACAAACAAGTTCTATGGGCAAAGGTAAGGTCACGCTCTAAGAGATTATTCAAAACAAGACCCAGATCAAGGCAAAATACACCTAACTGTGCCTGTAAGCAAATTAAGCTTTCAGGAGATCTGAGTTCCCTTTTACATGTAGCTTAGCAACACACACTTTTTGAACACCTACTAAGTGCCAGATGCTTTGCAGGCCATGATTATTTCCTTTGCTTTAGGAAACAAATCCAAAAAAATATTGCTACGATTTATGTCAAAGAGTATTCTGCCTATGTTTTCTTCTGGGAGTTTCATGGTTTCCAGTCTTACGTTTAGGTCTTTAATCCATTTTGAGTTTATTTTTGTGTAAGGTGTGAGAAAATGTTCTAATTTCATCCATTTACGTGTAGCTGTCCAGTTTTCCCAGCACCACTTACTGAACTTCTCAAGTGTTTTAGGAAGGCATATTTAGGTTTTGACCATGGAGTCACTAATTGATAGATTCATAATGTTGATTGTTGTGCCAATTAAAAGCATTCTGCTAAATGCTGTGTGATATCCTAGATTATATCTTGGAATAGGAAACTGTGAAATCTGAATAAAGTGTCGAGTTTAACAGTAATAGATATGTTAATAGTAATAGTAATGTGCCAAGGTTGGCTTCTTAGTTTTGGCAAATGTACCACAGTAATATAAGATGCTAATGTAAAAAAAAAAATCTGGGTGAAGCATATATGGGAATTCTCTAGACTATCTTTGCAACTTTTCCATAAATATAAAATTATCCAAAAAATTTTAAGTTTATTTAAAAATATCTTGCACATTCATGAAGTCTGATTCTCCAAGAACTCCTAGTAGCAACAACAGAAACTGTTTATTGAACCCATACGCTGGTTGGCCTATTACAAAATGTCTTACCCATGTGTTCACGAACTGTTATGAAGTAGGTGTGGTTAGTTATCTCCATTTTCTAGAAACTTGCCCAAAGACACACAGATACAAATTGATGGAGACAGGATGTAACAAGCTCTGTCTAATACCAAAGCCTGGGCTCTCAGCAACTCCACCACTCCACTGTTTTGCCTCAGTTTGAGTTTCTCTGGGTAAAAGAGAATTATCACTTATTCACATTGACACCCATCTTTCATTTGAGTTGGTGAAACATGAAGCCAATTATTTACACTGCATCTTTTTTTTTTTTTTTTTAATTTTATAGCTACTTTATTTATTTATTTATTTATTTTTGGCTGTGTTGGGTCTTCGGTTCGTGCGAGGGCTTTCTCCAGTTACGGCAAGTGGGGGCCACTCTTCATCACGGTGCGGGGACCGCTCTTCATCGCGTTGCGCGGGCCCCTCACCATCGTGGCCCCTCCCGCCGCGGGGCACAGGCTCCAGACGCGCAGGCTCAGCAGTTGTGGCCCACGGGCCCAGCCGCTCCGCGGCATGTGGGATCCTCCCAGACCAGGGCTCGAACCCGCGCCCCCCGCATCAGCAGGCAGACTCTCAACCACTGCGCCACCAGGGAAGCCCTACACTGCATCTTTAAGTAAACCAGAGTATCACTTTGAAAGTAACCAAACTTAACACACGGTCAAGTTGTCCACCTTTCTGCTTTGTTAAATTGGGCTCTAATTTTTCTGGAGGAGGGGGCTGGGAGGAGAGGCTGAGAAACGCATCTATTCCAAGGAGCTTAGGATGCTTGCAGAGCTAAGTAACTGGCCCTTTCCCCTCGGCTCCTGTCTTCTTTTGCCCATTATATGCTCACCTTGGGATGCTGGGCTTGATGCCCAGGATTCGCCCAGCACTTTTTAGTCGGCCTTTGGCCATGGATTGTTTACTCAGAAATGGAAAAAAGTAGCATGCCATTGCATGATACATGGTCTAGGGTCAAGTATGCAGCTCTATATGCAGAGAGAGAGAGAGTAACTGGTTCCCTTAATACAGTTACTGGAGAGGCCCTAGAATGGTCTTTGTTCCCAAATATCACTCCCACAGGTCCAGCAAAGTGCCTGTGATCAACTAATTCATGTTAAATGCAGTGCACCATCTGTCATGGCACACATCCTTCTCACAGCCCCTCACGATTTTGCTTAGGTACACCCCTTCACACATTCCATGGGTCTGTGCATCCCAGCTGGAGTTTAGTCCGCTTTAGTCCATCATTCATTCATTTGTGAAGGGACAAAAATTATTACACAGCAGAGTTCCCACCCTTTCCCCCGTCTTGACAGCCAAAGATGATTGTGTAATTGTGAATCGCTCTGCCCTTTGAGAAGGATTCTGTCACTGCCAGCTGAATGGTTCTTTGGGCTTTCTAGATACAGAATCAAAAAGGAAGGGGAAGAGTAGGAAGAGGCATATTAACCAGCAAGAAAGTTTTTGAAGAAGATTGCAGGGTGGGGGCAGTTTTAGGGAATGAAACACAAGAACAGTCTTTAAGGCCCATAAGAAAGAAGTGGGGCTTAAAGAGATATCGCTCTGTACTATTTTTCCGTTCTTGGTGTTCAGAATAATACACATTTAGGACCAGTCTTTTTTTTTTTGCTTTTTGGCTGCATTGGGTCTTCGTTGTTGTGCACGGGCTCGTTCCAGCTGCAGTGAGCAAGGGCCACTCTTCGTTGCGGTGCGTGGGCTTCTCATTGCGGTGGCTTCTCCTGTTGCAGAGTACGGGCTCTAGGCACGCAGGCCTCAGTAGTTGTGGTGCGTGGGCCCAGCAGTTGTGGCACATGGGCTCCAGAGCACAGGCTCAGCAGTTGTGGCGCACAGGCTTAATTGCTCCGCAGCATGTGGGATCTTCCCGGACCTGTGTCCCCTGCATTGGCAGGCGGACTCCCAACCACAGCACCACCAGGGAAGACCCAGGACCAGTCTTAAATGGATTAAAGACTTGAATATAAGACCTGAAACCATAAAACTCTTAGAAGAAAACGTAGGTGGTAAGCTCCTTGACATTGATCTTGGCAACGATTTTTTGGATTTGACACCAAAAGAAAAGGCAACAAAAGCAAAAATAAACAAGTGGGACTACTTTAAAAAGCTTCTGCACAATAAAGGAAACCATCAACAAAATGAAAAGGCAACTTATAGAATGGGAGGAAAAATATTTGCAAATCATATATCTGAAAATTGTTAGTGGTCCAAAGCTGGGAGAACTTAACTTGTGACTCAGCCTTGCCCAGAAGCAACAGCTTACCAAAAGACAGTGAACAAAAGAGATGGAAAAACCAAAAACATTAAGAGACTTGGCTTCAAACGTCAGTGGCTGCTAACAGCACAGAAAGGAAAGAATTAGACATTAAGTCCCTTCTGATGAAAATAAACACTATGAAATAGTCTTTTAAAAAAAATCAAACCTGAATCTAATCAAGGCTTCAGATGTAATTTTCAATTTTTTAATAAGATGTTCAACTTTATCAATAAACAGGAAAAAGCAAATAATGAAATACTATTTTTTAAAATTTATTTATTTATTTATTTATTTTTGGCTGCGTTGGGTCTTTGTTGCTGTGCGTGGGCTTTCTCTAGTTGCGGTGAGCGGGGGCTACTCTTCGTTGCGGTGCATGGGCTTCTCATTGCAGTGACTTCTCTTGTTGCAGAGCATGGGCTCTAGGTGCGTGGGCTTCAGTAGTTGTGGCACATGGGCTCAATAGTTGTGGCTCGTGGGCTCTAGAGCGCAGGCTCAGTAGCTGTGGCGCACTGGGTTAGTTGCTCTGTGGCATGTGGGATCTTCCCGGACCAGGGCTCTAACCTGCGTCCCCTGCCTTGGCAGGCGGATTCTCAACCACTGCGCCACCAGGGAAAACCTGAAGTACTATTTTACATCCACTGAACTGTAAAAAAAATGGAAAAGTCTGTAGTCTTCAATTTTTAGGAAATCTAGGGGTTAGGAAGGAGTGCGAGGAATATGGTAACTATGTCACAGGGAGGCAATTAGCAAAATCCAGACTGAAGGAAAGAAAGACACTTCTTCAATAAATAAGTTGCAAGGGGGAACGGGGGAAGAGAAATGAAAGGAGATCCTACTGATTTTTTGAAAAGGCCATTGCAATGTGGATCTTATCTGTATCTTGATTCAAATAATCTGTTAAAAGAAAGTAGACATTCATGAGACCATTGGCATTGGAACACTTACTGGACATTTAATGATGTTGAGGGATTATTGTTAATTTTTTAAGGATGTTAGTAGTATTGCAGTTTTGTTTTAAAAAGAATCTTTATCTTTTAGAGATACATCCTGAAATACTTGGAGATGAAATGATATGGTTTCTGGTACTTGCTTCAAATAATACTGAGGAGAGGTGCAGGGAATGTACCGGGAAATTGGCCATGAGTTGATAATTGTTGAAGATGATCATAAGGTTCATTATGCTGTCTTTCTACTTTAGTATATGTTTGAAATTCTCCTTAAAAAAAAATTCAACAAAACAGAAAGTGAAGAAACAGGAGAACATGATGTGTCAGTTCTGCCATCACTGTTTAAAAAAAAAATCTTATAATGTCTCACTTTTCAAGATGGTATAAGTCACTTCTTAAAACTTATTTCAACAGCACTTATTCAATAACACTTATACCACTTTTATCTTTTCCCAGTGGAGTTGCAGAAGAGACCCACTCTCCATTTCTTCCCATTTACAGATAGGATTTGGGTGGGAAAAAAAAAAGGAAAGAAATACTACTCTACACTGTTTTCCCTTTTAGGTGTTCAGAAAATGCAGGTAAAGGACCAGAGGGTTGATTTTTTTTTTTTTTTTAATTTTTTGGCCCCACGACATGGCATGCAGGATGCGGGATCTTAGTTCCCTGACCAGGGATTGAACCCGTGCAGTGGAAGCGTGGAGTCCTAACCACTGGCTGGCCAGGGAATTCCTGAATTTTCTTTTTATTTGTCAGACAGCATTTCTTTGGCAAGGACCCTACCTCCCCTGGACCACAAAGCATCCAACTTTAGCAACAATGCATGTACTTATCACCAACCTCTTCCTCTCGCCACCAGCCACCCCTCTCCTCCTGCCAGCTCTGCTTTTTTGCCCGCAACACTCTGCTGAGCTCTGCCTGAATCTTCTAACTGATCTTCTAACCACTAAAGTCAATGCATACTTTCAGCTTTTACTTAATGTCACCTCTCTGCAGAATTTGTCTGCTGCCAGCTCTCGATAGCTGTCCCACATACTGACAATCCTCAGGTTCAAGGCTCCAGGTGCTTTCTATTCATTATTTATTTAATCCTCCCAACTTTAGGAAGGAGGTTTTATTTCCCACCTCACCCTTATTTAGTTTTGCTAAATAAGTAAACTGGCTCAGAGAAATTAGTAACTTATCTAAGTTCTTAGAGCTAGAAAATGACAGAAGTAAGGCTTAAGCTTAGAACTAGTTGATTCTGAAATGTTTACTATTATTATTTAATAGTTTAATAAACTATTACTATAAAAACATTTAATTATAAAATGTTATAATGCAATAATTATTATATTAGTATTATATATATTACATATTTATTATTATCATGCCAGTGGCTTCAGCTTTCAGATTTCATGGACTAGAAAAAAATTTTCAACTTTTTTGGGTCTCTAATGTGAGGCTGCTGTGTGTGTGTGTGTGTGTGTGTGTGTGTGTATGCGTGTATAGTCGTTAGGACATTTAAAATATATTCAATGACAATATATTATCACTATCATTTAATTAAAAAAAGATTTCCCAAATGTATTGATATGGAAATATCTTTACAATCTGTTATTAAGTGAAAAAAGCAAGATGCAGGATGCTGCCTGCTGTATTAAAAATGAGTTTCTATAAACATATCTGCTTGTATATGCATAGAGCATATCTTGAAGAATAAGAAATCAGTAACAGTGGCTGCTTCTGGGTTTGGGAACTAGAACTCTGGGGTAGGAGGGAGGTGGCCTACATAATCAATATTGGAGGTTTTCTCACATTTTGAATTTTGTGCTAGGGGCCTCATGTATTAGCTACTCCAAAAATAAGTAAGTAAATGCAAAATAAATCTCTAAAAGAAAAGATATTGCTATGGTCTGAATGTTTGTGTCTCCCCAAAATTTGTTTGTTGAAATCCTCACCCCCAAAGGTGATTACAAGGTGTGGCCTTTGGGAGGTGCTTTGTCATGAGAGTAGAACCCTCATGAATGGGACTAGGGCTTTATAAAAGAGATTCCCTTGAGATCCCTAGCTCCTTTCACCATGTGAGGACATAGCGAGAAGATGCAGGCTATGAGTCAGGAAGGAAGCTCTTACCTGAAACCAACCATGCTGGCACCTTGATCTTGGACTTGCCAGCCTCCAGAACTGTGAACAATACATTTCTGTTGTTTATAAGCTACACGGTCTGTAGTATTTTATTATAGCAGCCCAAACAGACTAAGACAGGTATTTTAACATTTCCAGACATATATGGCGAACACAATCACAAAATACTTTGAATAAATTTAACTTTACCCTTATTTTTCTCTTTTTGACATGGCTTGGTGAAAACTTGGTTAGGGTCTGACAGTAGCCTTCTAGCTGACCCTCTAGTTCTCACTGATCACTCCCCGGGAATGTATAGATGTGATGTCCTTAAATCTGCCTGACCCACAAGTGAAGGCATCTCTTTTGGTTGTCCCTTCTAGGCACCCAAAATTCAAAACAATTT
The DNA here is from genome assembly GCF_009873245.2 of Balaenoptera musculus. NCBI lineage: Eukaryota > Metazoa > Chordata > Mammalia > Artiodactyla > Balaenopteridae > Balaenoptera > Balaenoptera musculus. The sequence goes on from NC_045800.1 coordinate 20,148,871, forward strand.
TCCCAGCATTAGAACGTAAATAGGGGAGTTAGGCCTCACTGGAGTCAGTGGTCTGAGATTAGGAACCTGGATTTGAGCAGTTCTCATCCTGATGCAAATTCTTGAACTTGACCACACTTCAGAATCAACTGGGTAGTTTGTTAGACTAGCATCCTCTTACAGACTGTGTCTCAAGGTAGGGCTGGAAATCTGAATTTTAAACAAGCATCCTGGGGATTCTGATGCACCACTATTTGAGAAGCACGAATAGCTCAGACTGTGTATCCTCATGGACTGAGGATGATGACTGAGTTTTAGTACTAATTCAAGCTTTTCCTAAAAAAAAAAAAAAAAAAGAAAAAGAAAAAAGAAAACAACAACAGAAAGTGGAGGTCCTGGGATCAGTGACAGTCAAAAGTCAAACAGAACAGTTCCCCTCCCCCTCTACGCCAGAGGTCAAACAGGATGTGTCTCAGATGGAGTCCACTGATGCAAACAGGATCTGGAGAGAAATAGCAATTTTTCCTTTTCATTCTGAACCTCCATCCGACCAGTTCCGGAAACAGTCCTGATTAGAGCATAATTGATTTGGATTCGGTGAGCAGAGCAGGCAGGCCTGCACACGGCCTTCCCGCACAGCACAAGCTGTGCAGGATCATCTGACTCTTTACTGCATTAAAAACAATGTGATATGACATGTGCTGGTTTTCTAACAACATTTGCAACCTAAGTAAGATCATATAGTCAATGACTGTGCCAACCGTACTTTAGAGAAACAGCAGGGCATTTCTACCCAGCCCCCAACAACAGCAAACAGACTCGAGGCATTGCAGTTGCATGAATACTAACTCTGGTCACACAGGATTTGGGGTCTTTTGCTGGTCAGGAAATGAACATGTATTACTTTCAAAGTTGAATCCGTTATTCCAGTTTAAACAAGGATTCTAAAGAGTTTGCCTTTTTGTTTTTTTCCATAACACACATCATAGAGTGACTATAATTCAAATTTATCGGAGATTGAAAAGACAAACCAAATAAACAAAAAAACCCCCATCGTACCAGAAGCCTGGGAGGAAACGAGTTGAGTCAGAGAAGAATTCCAGCAGGGACTTTTTGGTCAGTGTGTTAGACTTCTTACTTTCAAGCAGTTGTTTCCTCTTTTTGCCCCAGTCTGTGTCAAGATCCCACTGCATGGCAAACAGGACACCAGCCAACCAAGGAATAACTGCTAGTCTGAAGCATCTCTTAGGTCCACACCATAAATCCTACTGCCTGAATTTACTGTTCCCCAAAATTAAGTCTACACAATCCAATTATCCCGGAAAGTGAGAATACAAACAGTGCTATAAACACTTTATCAGTGAATTTACAGGAAAGCATAGGCATTCTGTCATGAAATATTCTGATATACAAGAGGTTTAATCCATAGCTCCAAATGGCTTAACTTTGCCAGTGTGCCATTTCATTTTGTTCTATGTATACCTGAAACCAATGTCCCTTATGATGAATAAATTAAAAACAACCCAGACATATATTCTATTAGATCCTTGTTTGTATCTTTTTCTATGATACAAAATAAATATGTCTGTGATAACTTTACTTTAAACCTTTGTATTATGGAAAATTTCAAGGATCATATATAAAGGTAGAGAGACTCATATAACGCTCTCTAAGTTTATGGCCAATGCCCAGCCTCCACCCCTAGCTTATTTTGAAGCAAATCCACATCATATCATTCATCTATAAATGTTCAGTATGTAGTTCTAAAAGATAAAGATTCTTTTAAAAACATAAACGCAATGCCATTATCATACTATAAAAATTAACGTTCTCTCTTTAATATCAACCAGTATCCAGTCATCTATTGATTTTTAAGCAGAAATCTTACAGAAAGTCATGCTGATGAAAATCTAACAATTCCTGCGCTGCTACTGGAACTGTGTGATTGCCCTCACCCCCAATGCCCCAAGGCAAGGCTGCTTAAGAATCAGATGCACAAAAGTTCTTTCAAGGACTTGAGGCTGAATTCATGTGTCCAAACCTCGCCGGCTGCGGAGACCGGGTTGGATTCTCCAGCACTGTTGACTTTGGTCTGGATGTTTATCCATTCATTTTTCAGACCTCCAGTCGCTTGTTTATCTTGGCCATCCCTTTCCAGCCCAAGACTTCCCACACTCTGCCATCTGGCACCCTACCCTCTCTGGTTTCGTTCCCACAGCCCCAGCTCTGAGTAGAAACCTCAGCGGAAGCCCAGATCTTGCAAAGGTCCCGAGTGCTGGGCCCGTGCTTTGGTACCCTAGTTTTCCTGTAGAAAAGAAGGGGGCAAAAAGATATTTTGGAGAGGATTCCCAAGGTTCATTACCAAAAGACTATCAGTTGATATATTTATAGTCATTGAATATCTCAATGCCTTGGTGAATATTATCTCATTGTGATAAGCTTAGAAATCAAGTGTAGAACTGTACCTGGTGGTTCCTCTTTAAAAAAAAATCCACCATATAACGGAATATTCAACTTGCATCTTTAGACCTATAAACTGCGCTAGTCAAGATAGCAAATTTTTTAGCTATGAGGACTTCAGGTTTAACAGAGCACTTTAGATGGTAAAGAAAATTTTTAATCAATCCCATGCAAACTGAAGCAGCAGGGTTGCTGATTTCTGGCTAACAAGTCTATTCGACATTTCCTAAAATTGCTTCCCACTTTCCTGCTGTCTTGGGAATCACCCCTGACTTGTCAAACTTACCTGTCCTCGAGGGTTCTATTGATTACTCAGGCCAAAGAGCTTCCCTCCTCACTTCCAACAAGAGTGACACCATCTCCATCACCAGGATGTCTTTGACAGTTTCTGAGAACTTACTATGTGCTGGGCACTGTTCTTCATCCTTAGTGTATTATCTCACTTATCTTTAGTGTATTATCTCCATTAAACAGCTCCAGGAGAAAAACACATCACTTTATAGATGAGGGGAATAAGGAAAGAGTAGGTAAACAGCCAAGGGCACAGGGACAGTAAATGACAGAGCTGGGTCACATGGCTTAGAGGACCTCCCCTCAATCTTTAAGCTATATTGCCTTTAAAAAAAGATCATATCCTACCCTGTGTATCAACAACATGTGTATGTATACGTACCCTCTCCTTAACATAGGCTATATAAAATTAATTAGTGCAGTATCTAGCAAATACAGGTGGTTGATTCTCTATAAATGTTAGCTATTATTATTGTTGTTGTTACCAGCAATTATTTTTGCCTGATGCAGAATAGTCTCACTTCCATGCTGAGTGCAGTGGTAGATGCAGAAGCGTCATAGTCTGGCCTTATTGTTGCCAGATGTAGCAGATAAAAATACGGGATGCAATACATGGGGCACACTTATACTGGGAAGGTATTTGTTGCTTCTTGGAAATTCAAATTTAACTGGCATCCTGTATTTAATCTGGCAGCCTTAGTTGAGGGACTTAACATCAGTCAAAGAGGTGGCCACAGCACTACGGAGGAGGAGGAGGAGGAGGAGGAGGAGGAGAAGGAGGAGGAGGGGGGAGGGGGAGCGTTCCCTGCTCAACCATATGATGCTTATTAGAAGTGTTGCAGGAGTCCTGAGAAGGGAGGGCAGATTGGGTGTTGGGCAACCAGAGAGGGCCTCACAGAGGAGGTGGGGTTCCCAAAGCAGGCAGAATGGGCATTTTAAAGGCTTATAGGCCAAAGAAAGGATTAAGCAGCAGTAGACCAAGTGCCTTCTAAAATGTGCTTATTATGGAAATAAGTTCACAGAACAGAGCTGAAAGAAAGGGAGATGTCCCTTTACGTTGTTTTTGAAAGTGCACAAGATGGTAAGTTGTCCATGACATTGATCCAGATGTGTTCAAACAGCACGGTTCCTGCAAGGCCAGAGGTGTCCACATTCCTGGTCTCTTGTTAGGAGAAGTGGAATAAGCACAGCTGTAACCTCTGAGGCCCACTAGGCCCCAGAGTAAAGGAGTTCAGATGCACTGAAGAGTAGGAGCAGTCTGTCCTTTGTTGGGGGTGAGGGGGTAGGGGAGAGCATAACTGCTATCGTGGAAAGATGCTCCCGCATAGGCAAAGGTGCTGCCTTAACCCTCTCCTGTGGAGAGTGAGGACCTTCTGCTTAAAGATCCCATGATGCATTGCACAGGGCAGAGCATTTATTCAGTGCCTGTGGAATATAAGGCATAATTCAATTCTCATAAGAATCCTATTGTCTATTGTAATCCTCACTTTATAGAAGAAGAAACAGAGGTTCAGAGAGCTCAGATATTTCACTGCACATCACTCAGCTAGCAAGTGGCAGAGCCAGGTTGCAGATTTAAGTCTGCCAGATTTCCAGTCCTGTTCCCTTTCTCCTCCACCATCCGCATGTGAGTCAGTTCTCTGCCAGTCATTTTTAAGGAAACACTCCTGTCGTCTGTCGTCCTCCACGTATGTGACAATGACTATGTTCTCACTCCTGGTGAATGTCGTCTTTGGCTCAGATTGGTAACTGGATTACTCCTGGGTACTCAAGACTTCCTTTTTGACAGTGGGGCACGTCCGTGAGTCTTCACTCCCATCCTTGTGCCTTTGGGAGGGCAAATTCTTCCATGGTGCTTTCATCTGGATCCCTCAGGCATCTTTTTCTAGAGTCCTGGGGGGTCCTCGGCACCACGGAAGCCCCCTAAGAGGCCTCCGTCTGGTTTAGTGACTCCGAAGACCCCACCTGCCCCCAGATCCTCTGTATATGGTGCCTCCACAAAAGGAAGAAGAGGAATAAAAATGCATCTAATTAAAGTAACTTTCCAGGTGAAGGGAACAAAATCCAGGCTGATTACAGGCCAAGGGCAGGCTAGCTGCTTTTGCAGATGTCTAGAAAGAGCCCAATTATGACAAGGAGTAGAGGGAAAGACACTTCCAACCATAAAGAGCCAAATGTTGAAGTTGAAGGGCTATGAAAACAATCTATTTAATTTATTGGAACATGTTTTTCTAGCAGCTTTGGGTTAGAGCTGTGATTGCCTCCTGCAGGGATTTGTGACCTCATCCTTTCTTTCCCCCCGCCCCCCTCTCCCCCGAACTGTAACTATAGGGTTTTCCCGTTGTAACCTGACATATGGTTTGCAGCAGGAAGTGCGAAATCCCAGTTATGAGTAGAGGCTCAGGTTTCAGACTCAGGAGAGACTCAGGTGAGCTACAAGGAATGGCCTTTGTTTCCTATGAAAACAGAGTTGAAAAGAGAGCGTTTCGTGACCCCTTGGTTTGGAATGAGGTAATTAATTCTCCAGAAACTCCCTCTAGTTTCCTGGGCAACAAAATCAATGTGTTGTTGATAGAAAAACTGGGAACAATAAATTGGTTTACATTACAGATTTTCTTCTTTTTCTAAAATAGGGATTTCTTGCCCAACAACCGAAAATATAAAACAAAACAAAAAGCAAACAAAAAATTCAAACCACACACACAGCATATAAACACACACGGCATACACACACACACACACGCGTGTGCATGCGCGCACATAAACTTAACTCTTCCTCACACCCTGTGACTCAGCCTCACTCTTTTAAAAAAATTTAAGTTTAGTGCTGTGTGAATATTACTATGCTCGAGAAGATAGGGAAAGAGAAAGGGATCCAATCCCATGCATAACTGTACACAGAACAAGAACATTTTGGGGTAATCTTCAGGCCGAAGACTCGCACTCTGAGTGGGGTGATGGCAGGGTCAGCATATCAGAATTCCTGGGAGGTGTCAGAGGGAGGGAACTGGTATGAGATTTGTCAAAAAGTGTTGAGGATTAAAAAAATAAAAAAGACTGAGAAACTGGCTTAGACGGTCTTGGCTTTTATTTTTTCCCATTTCAAAACCAAGTAAGTAAAGTTTTGCTTTTTAATGGCCAGTTTAAGAACTAGGTAAGTGGTGTGGTCTTCCTGGAAATCCTATTCACAGCACTTTCTGAACTCCTGGTTGAAATCAAAGTGTATTTTTCCCCTACCCCCTCCCTGGGGCAGCAGGAGCTTCTCACTGTATGGCCTGAGCACACAGACGCCAGAACCAAACTGTTTGGACTCTACCCTGGCTCTCTCACCTTCTGTATCTCATCACATTTAAGATGACATTGACTGTAAAACAATCATTATTTTAAGCCTCACTAAGAAAAAGAGCTGCCAACCAAATTATGACACAATGCTAATATGCCATCAATTGCAGGAAATATCCTAATTTCAGTGATGTTAAAATATGACAAAAATTTGTCTTAGAATTGATGAACAATGGCACTTGTTTAGGAAATTTAATCTTTCTAACTTAACCTCTCTCTGTTTCACCTTCCCACTTAAAAGATAAAAATAATAATGGTACCTACCTCATAGGGTTGTTGTGAGGATTCAGTGAGTTGGTTCACTTAAAATGCTCAGACCATTCCTTGACACATAATAAGCGCTGAAGCTGCTATTATTATATTCAATATACACCACTCTAATTGACAGATACTTGCTCAAATGCAGGGTGGAGGTTCTCGTGGTCATCATTTCTGCTAGGGGGAAAAAACAGCATGGTAACACCCACACACTGCAAATTGTGATTTTAGAGAAATGAAAGCAGGCCAAATTAGAAGAACGGTAACAGATTGTTTCTCTCTGCCTTCGTCTCTGGGTGATTTCTTCAAGTACACCCTGGTTCCCATAGAAAAGTACTTGGCTTGTCTGGTAATTGTTCTGTTGTGGGGAGAGTTTTTGTATTCATGATGCTCTTGTGGATTATTTTTGCCAAATTTTTGTTGCTCTAAGCACTTCCTGGAGGCACCCCAGTCACAGGAGGGTTCTGAACTCAGAGGGATGCCAGGCAGGGCTTGGTGCAAACAATCCATGCTCTGCATGGGCCAGATGGTTCCACACAGCAAGCACTGTCATTTCATTGACAGAAGTCAGAAATAAGCTGATTTTTCCACTATAGCCCTAATAAATGGAAAAGTGAACAACCCTATCTTGATAAGCAGGCCCATGTTGAGACAACTCATTTTTGCAAATAGATGAACATGAGTGCAAATGAGAATTCCCAAAGTAAATACTGCTTAGATGCAGTTGACTCAAAATTAAAACCCGTAAGGGCAAGGCTCCAAGTCCACATATGTTTTCCAGGCTCTTGGAAACTCTTGCATTTTGTTGTTGTCCTTAGCCTTCTGCTATCCCTAACTTCCTCCTCAAGTTATTGAAGAAATAGATATTTGGAAGAATAGAATGTGATCTAGCTGGCACTAATTTAAAGGCACATGTCTGTTTTTATACCCAACCAAGTTTGATCAAAAAAAGAAACTGTGTGGGAGTTGGCACTATGGCTTAGGGTGCCTAGCTCCAGAGTTTGAGAAAAAGCATTGACTGGGCTTTAGGAGACATAAATCCTAGACTCCCTTTTTGGCCCCAGGGTCACTCTTCACCATTCTCTGCTTCTTAGATTCCTCATCTATAGAGTCTCTCCTAGCCCTGAATCTTTATGATGTAAGGAACTTGTTTCTGCTGGGTACCTTTAAACAACACATGACAGTTAATTTTGTGTCCAGGTGTTTGGTCAACACTAGTCTAGATATTGCTGTGAAGGTACTTTGCAGTCATGGTTAACATTTACAGTCAGTTGATTTTAAGTAAAGCAGATTACTCTTCATAATGCGGGTGGGCCTCATCTAATCAGCTGAAGATCTTAAGAGCAAAGACTGAGATTTCTTGTGATATAAGAAGGAATTCTGCCTCAAGACTATAATATAGAAATCTTGCCTGAATTGAAATCCTATTGGCCTGCCCCGCATATTTAGTATTTAAGCCTGCAACACCAGCTCTTACTTGGATTTCCAGCTAGCTGGCTTCCCTATGGATTTCAGAGTTGCCAGCCTCTACAAATGCATGAGTCAATTTCTGAAAATAAATCTTTCTCCTCTTTCTCTAGATAAATATATTTCCTACTGGACCATTTTCCCTGACTCACCTTGCACTTGACCTCCCTATGTGACCGTCTCAGTTTCTGGCTTATTTTTCTGCACATGAACTTGCTTCACTTCTCACCTCTACATTTCTAGTTCCAACCTTGTGTTTTTCTCCTAGATGACCAAGGTTTAAACTTTCTTTTTGGCCCAGCTACTGTTTATTTCCTTGAATAAAACTTCCTCTGATCTGCCTCCAACTCTGAGACCTTACTGAGTGACCCCAAGAGACCTGAACAGGTATGACTGAACTCAGCTAGGTACACGCACAACTGTCCACATGCTCACAGCCTCCAGGGCTCCTGCCTTTTTGTGCTTCAGCGGCTTATGGCGTTCTTGCCCTACATACTTCTGCTCAGAAACCACATTCTTTACACAATGTCCCCATACTTTTACAAAGGGTTAAAAAGCAGCTGGACTCATTTCCATCTCCTGGGTATTGTATTTCTTGTTCATGTCGCAGGATATATGTGGTTATATTATATATATATATGTGGACATATTTATTAATTAAAAGGGAGTGTGTATAGTTAGTTTTCGCTTATTCACAAGGGAGATTTTTAAGTATAGTTGTATGCCTGTGTGTAAAGTTATTTGACAGCAAATGTTTGCAAAGCTCCTGGAGATCCACAAAGGGCAGTTGCTTGGCCAATGCCAAGAATTATTAGAAACACAGGCTTTGCTATTGTTGACTCTACTCTAGAAGACTCTTATTATACAAGTGTTTGCCTTCATAAGGGGCACCTCACAGGAAGTCTAGGGCATATTCTCTTTTTTTTTTTTGTAACATCTTTATTGGAGTATAATTGCTTTACAATGGTGTGTTAGTTTCTGTTGTTTAACAAAGTGAATCAGCTATACATACACTAGGGCATATTCTGACTTCAATGCATTGCCTGTCGGAATCTAAAGGGTCCTATATATGGCCTCTCAGTCTGCTGTGTCTAGAAGACATTATACATTTTGTTCTCCCTCGTGCTGCAGTGGAATCAGGCCGAGTTTGCGTTATATAACACCGCCGTCTCACTCTGTAATGAGTAACTTCTGAGGAGGAGGCGGCAGGGGGAACAAAGCCACCTGCCCTTTGCCAACCCCTCCATGCTCTGCCAGTACACCTGCAGAGAACTCCAAGGGCTTGGCCTGGAAGAGAGGCCGCTTATTATGTTTCATTGTGTAGATGACACAAGGCCTTTCCAGGACAAGCCAGATGGAAAAAAATCTCTGCTTTGTTTCTTGGCCAGGTTTTACGCAAGGTCTCCTAGGGCTGAGGGATCGTTAAGCAGCTGCCTCGCTGAACCCTTGCCTTTCACTTCACCTGCTTTGAGAAATTTGATTGACTCAGAGAGAGACATGAAATATTCAAAGGAAGCTCCCAGCGACCAGTGTCTCAACAGCTTGCAGTGTTTAAATTGGGGACGTGTCACATGTTGGTTACACCTCAGTAGCATTTGTCCACAGTTCAGGTCTGATGCATCGGTGTGCTAAGTCAGACTGAAGTTTCATCACTGTTCTTAGTTATAAGGTAAGCATCACTCTCTCCCCCATGGTCCGCCACTCTAGGGTGGGAGAGGTTATCAGATAGGGCCCTTTCTGTTGAGATAGAGACCCAATTCAAACTGGTTTAAATGAAACAGGAAATGTATTAGATCAAGTAACTAAAAAGCCCAAGGCTAAACTGGCTTCTGGGATGGCTGGCTTCACGGCTCGAATGAGGTCAGCAGGACTTGGTTTCTCTCCATCTCTAGGCTCTGCCTTCTGTTTGACTGGCTTCATTTTCAGCAGTCATGTGGTGGGCCCCAGCAGTTCCAGACTCCCCCTTGTGGTAGGAAGGTGGCTGCAATAGTTCTAGCCTCCATAGGATAAATCAGGGGTCAGCAAAACGTTTCTGTAAAGGTGACGGATGCAGAATATTTTAGGCATTGTGGGCCACACAGTTTCTGTTGCAGCTTCCAGCTCTTCTTTTAAAGTGCAAAAGCAGCCATAGATAATACATAAGTGAATGAGTATGGCTGTGTTCCAATAAAACTTTATTTAAAAAACATGCAGTGGGCTGGATTTGGTCTGTGGGCTATAGTTTGCAGATCCCTGGAACTAGAGAGTTGCTATTGGAAAAATAGCTGCCCAGCCAGGGGCTAATCTCCCAGCTTCCCTTATAATTGGGTGTGGCCACATGACTGAGTTCTAGCCAACACAACCCAAGTGGAAGTTATGTGGACCACTTCCGGGTCAAATCTTTTAATAAGCCGCAATGCCCCTTCACACTCTCTTTACCCTCTTGTTACCGATCCTAGTCCTCGGACTCTTTAATCAACAGAAATTGATGAGACCAAATGAGAATTTCAGGCAAGGCTTTAATGGGGTTCATGCTACAGCACAAGGGAGCGAAAGCAAGAAACAGGTACCCTTGCCCGCTTCCCGAGAGGAGGTGCTTGGGTCCTTAAATGGGATAACAACAAGGGTGAATCCATGGGTTAGGCACGAGGTGTAGCTCAGGTGGTCTGTCCACCCTCTTGGTGGTGCTGTGTGCAGGGGTCACGCGAAGCACCCTGCTTTTTCTCCCGGCACCTCAGAAATGGCAGTTTGTCTGTGGCCTTTTTGTATCTTATTGCTCATAATGGCCCCAACTGCGCATGCATGCAGTATTTTTAGTCTCTTATAGTTTCTTTGTATCCTGTTGCTCAGGGAGAGGTTTGTTCAGGTGCAAAGCACTCCGGTAGAGGATCCCAGGTCCCAGCCTGTCTCACTCTGAGACTGGACACAGATGATGAGGAAGTTCTAGGAGTGGCAGAGCCACAGGATAAAGGAATCTGATTCCTGAATCACCGTGTGGAGGGGAGTCACTCAATTGACCAGGAACAACTGCCTCAGACTACAAGGAGAGTGGGAAATAAATTTCTATGTTGCTCAAATCATTATATACTTCATGTCTATTTTTAACAGCAGTTTGCCTACCTTAAGTAATACAGAAATTGGTGTTAGAAAGGGAGTGCTAAGTAAGAAACACCTACATTATGTGGCACTCATTTAGCAGTTGTGCAATGAGAGACAAGAAAATAGAGTGGGCTGCAAAAATGGTGACCCAGGTCATGCAGTGGCAGAATATTTGTTCAGCTGTTGCCAGCAGTCATTTGGAATGCAGACCAAGATGAACCTGTAGCTCTAGGGGAAGCCATTAAAAAGAGACAGAATGTTAGTGTGTGGTAGAGTTGAGTTCCTTGCTACTTATAACAAGTTACTACTAGAAAAATATGAGCCCTGGCAATAATTGGCCAGTTTATAAGCAGAAATAGAAGGGACTGAAGAAAGCCTCTGAATTTGAAAAACCTGATTCTGGGTCTCAAACAGTAAGAAATAAGACCAGAAGAAAAAAATTAAAACCCCAGACTTGGAAAGGACAAAAGCCTATTAAGAATTCTCAGTTAAATATAGCAGTTCAACCCCTGCAGCAAAGATCAGATTAAGGGTGTAGCCTTTCCACTTGGGTCTATTGTTCAGCTGGCCTCAAGGTAGCTGCCATTAAGTTGTGAGAAAGCTACAGAGACTCAGAACTACATCCAGGAAAGAATTTTGGGTGTGGTTATTGGCATTTGGAATTTACTAGAAGCAAATAAATGAGAAGCTTACCAAATTTTTTGAGGGGATTGTATTACTACTGGAGTCACAAACCTGGGTGAAATAATCTTAAACTGGTCAAGCCTTACCCTTTGGTCCTAAATTTGCATGAGTAGAAAGTAGACTATGAAGGCTGTGGAGTCTTCAAGGAGGGCATGTCAGAAATGGCCAAAAAGAATAGTGGGCAGGGCTTCCCTGGTGGCGCAGTGGTTGAGAATCTGCCTGCCAATGCAGGGGACACAGGTTCAAGCCCTGGTCTGGGAAGATCCCACATGCCGCGGAGCAACTAGGCCCATGAGCCACAACTACTGAGCCTGCGTGTCTGGAGCCTGTGCTCCGCAACAAGAGAGGCTGCGACAGTGAGAGGCCCGCGCACCGCGATGAAGAGTGGCCCCCGCTTGCCGCAACTAGAGAAAGCCCTCGCACAGAAACGAAGACCCAACACAGCCAAAAATAAATAAATAAATATATTAATTTAAAAAAAATAATAATAATGGGCAAGGAAAGATATCAGGAGGGTGGAGTAAAGGGGCCTAGAGAAAAGTAGACAGTGAATTCCTCCCAAAGAGCCGATTAAAGGACTAAGCAGGGAACTTACCCTTTCTTACCAGGCAGAATGTCTTCGTACTGTCCACCTAGCAGGGCTCCATCATGCTATTAACCCAGGACTCTGTTTTTCCCTTTCTTCCTTTTTCTGAGCTGGAGTCTTATTGCGGTTATCAAGTCCTATTCCATCATGTTATAGTGGATGTGTGTTAGAGGCCAGGTAACTGGTCTTTTAGTTAATAAATCACTGGACTGTGAGGAGCCACATACAGACCTGAATGAGAAAACATTGCATCCTCAAGTATCCCAGACTCTGAGGTGAATGGAGTGACTAAATGGAGCTTTAGGTCGTCTTCCTTGAGAAGGACATGAGTGCAGGCTCTTTATGTGGGAAGAAGGGTGCAGATGGTCAGTTAGTGTCTGGAAGGGTGGACCATGATAGATTGAAGCTATTTACTAAAAATCTATTTCTTCTTCTTGAATGCATAGCTAGACCACACTTCCAGGGTTACATATGCAGTAGAACACAAGTACATGAGTGAGTTCTAGCCAAAAGAATGTGAGTGAAAGTAACATAAGCCATTTCCAGGCCAAGAAGGTCATATGTCACATCCTTGCTTCATTCCCTTTCTGTTGGCTGGATATAGATAATAATGAGATCTTAGACCCTGGAGAATAGTGCAGCCACAAGCTAGAAGGAGCCTGGGTTTCTGAATCAGCACATGGAAAAGAGCTGTCTTCAGATTGTTGAGTAAGCGAAAAATAAACTCCTACTGTTTTTGAGCATTTATGAAATTTTGTCACCCCAGCTTAGCCTACTTAATTAATACAAGAAACAAAATAGTCTCTGTGTCTGCTTAACCCTTTCTCTCTCTGAAGACTGGCTTTTGTTGCTCCTCTGTATGTAACTCAGATGTTAGCTGGAGCTTCCCTTCTCCTTGAGTTCTAGGTGAAACTGGAATGAACTCTCAATTCCTTGTCCTGTGGTTATCCAAAGACTTTTCTAAGATATCTCTGAATTCCCAGAGGAGCTTCTGTTCTTATGGATTTCTTTCCCTTTTGAGTTCCCCAGTTCTCTCTTCTGTTCAATAGTGACCAGACAAGAAACTCAACCCTTTTCTGACTTATACACACACCTACACATCACGCACACCTCTTATTCACACAAATTCTTTATGAGCATGAGAGGCTGTACAGAGAAATTGGTGAGGAAGAAATGGAGGAAGAGCTTACAACCACAAGCTGTAAAACTTCAATGAAACAGTAGGTGTCACCATTCTTAAACCACCCACCCCTGGTGAGTTTCACTAGCCCTTCACTTCACCTTATCTCCTTAGTTTTTACTCTTCTCCCTTCCTCTTTCTCTTTCCCCTTTACTTACACCAAGAACCAGACAAAAGCTCTTGGATACAGTGGACAGTTTAACAATTTGTCACCCTGGGAAGACTGATAATTGGATGACTTTTCAAATCCATCTTTGGAGGGGAGGCAATGCCTTGCATGAGGTGCATGGGGGGAGAACAAAAGAGGAACATCATACTCAGCCTCTGCTTTGTCTTCCTGAGCAATTCCACTCTGGCCCCAAACATGCACAGCTCACTGAGTAAAATAAAAGTACTGTGTTTAGCTTGACCCACTATCCTAAAAAGTTGTTTTAAAACCAATTCTCTGTTTTTATACAATCATGTTCCTGGTGGCTCATCCCAACCTATGTGGCTTATCAGAGTATCTGTTACAAACTTACACTTTTGTAACTGAGAGAAGTTTTGGGAACTTCAAATTTCCCATTTCCTTCACATTTCCAGTGGCATTTTTATAGTGAGGCTTCACTGCTGTTTATAGGTTGGCATTCCAGGCTGTGGCCTACCAACTTCCTCCTAAGACAGCATTGCTTAACTGTCTCCATTTTAGGAGAAAAACCAAGAAATATTTCCCTTTGTCTCAAGCAGTGTGGTTTTCTTCCTCCTCTGATGTCTCGGCACCAACTTATGTTTGTCATTGAAGGATTCCCTAAGTAGCTTATCAAGTTACTTTCCCATACAGAGATAATTTTTTTCCCTAAAATGAATTCTGGTAATAGCATAAACATGTTTTTCACTTTATTTTACATGGACATGATGGAATATGGCCCTTTTAGCCCTGGAATGCAATTAACTTTGAGCTCCAGAAGGGTTGTCATGTACCGTTGTACAGGTTGTACACCAAGTGGCTCTAGGGGGCACCTTTTACACTATGGTCTATGTGCTTGGTAATCCCTAGAGTTGTGTAGTCCACAACCTGTACAACCATATGTTACAGACCTATCTCAAGGACCATCCACCATCCAACTGTCATCTCAATGGTCTAATTTCAAAATGGTCACCCATTGTGTGTCAGTTGTTCATTCCTGTCCAATCAGATATGCCCAAGTTAGAAACATCATGTTATAGACACATGGATCCAGCGTTTCAGTCCTTTTGGGGAGCCTATGTGGGGGCACTGGGGTTATACGGTAGAGAAGGTATTAGATGGGAAGGATAGATGTCTCAAAACATGGCATCTACTAAAAGAATTTGGCATTGGCATTGCCAAGGGCCAGTGACAGAAAAAATGAACAGCCAAAAGGCATATAAATATAGTCAAGCCAATGTTTTTAAACTGTGAGCTATGATCCATTAATGAGCTGTGAAATCAATTTAGTGAGTCACACTTTTAAAAACATAAAAATGAAATTAAAAAGATTAGAAGCAGAGAAGCCACCTCTAATAATGATAAACATTGTTTTGTGAAATTATGTTTTAGTTATTTGTGTACTGGATCAGTATATAAAGTGTGGATTATGGTGCAAAAAATTCAAAACGCCAAACCAAAATCCAAACCAGATGGTGATCCTCAATCTTACTTGCCAAGCCACAGGTTTGATGCAGGTGCCCTGGGACATGTATCTCAGAGCGTGTCTCTGGACCTTGTCTCCCCCGCTGCTCCTGCCATCTCACCTGATCTGCTTAGCTGACCCTTTATTTTGTATCTGGTTCTTGCTTCCCAGTCACCCATGTCTCAGACTGTCTTCCTCTCAGCTCCATGCCCAGCTCCAACTCTGGGGAGTCCAGGCTGGTTAGACTCCCCAGCATCCCCAGAAAGGGAAAGTTGGACAAAAGACAGCAGTCAGAATCTTGAAGCCCAGCCCTCTCTTGTCCACTTTTCTTTGGTTCCTGAGCCCACCGTTATCTTGGCAGATGGTAAGTCAGAGTCTCTAGCCTGTAGAAGTAGGGTTTCAAGTTAGTTGTGCTCATCAGGGTCCGATATCCCAATGGCACTAGGTATGTCTCAGAGACTCACTTGTTCCCTGAACTGCAGCCTATTGCTACCTTTGCCTAATTGAAACAACTGGGCTTTTGCTTAAACTTTTCGCTGTACTTTCTGTGCTGGCGTGCTGCCTGGTGCCTAGATCTTGTAAACCAAGTTATCCTTGGAACTGGACAACATCCCTAACATCTCCTACCCCAAAGTCATAGCTGATTAGATCACAGATGAACACTTGTCATAAGGGCAGCTAGTCTACAGGCTCCCCAAAGCAGCCTATAAGTAGCCTGGTACAAAAGTTCTGCACAAGAGGATTAATAGTGATTAAGTAAACCAATCAGATGTTCTCTCTCAGAGCTTTGAACTCAATAAGAGAAAGTGAGAGAGTCAGTTGGTAGGAGGAACAACCCTCACCCCACAACCCCTCAGCTCATACTGGCAGGGGAATCTCTAGATACTGAAGCCTGCTGGAACCAGCCTGGAACTTTGGACCCTGTATCTTGTACCTCTGCCTGCCCCTTGGAAATCTTGGTCCTGGCATCATCCTGTCCCCATTGACCTAACACCTAGCCCAGCACCTGGGTCAAGCTAGAGGTCAATGGATGCACATATGAATGTCCTCCATCTCTTTTGGGTTGCGGTGTCTGTGGTATGAGCAGTTAGACGCCCTGACTGTGAGTTCTGGCTCTGCATCCTCCTACCTATGTAACCTTGGACAAGTTACTGGAATCCTCTAAAACTCCATTTTCTTCTCTGTTAAGGTGAGGGTGGTATTATTTACCTCTTAGGCTGTTGTGAAGTTTAAAATAGCAGATGTGTGAAAGCCTGTACTTAATGAGCCCTCTAAAAGCATTTAGTGCATCTGAGTATAAGGAAGTTACATGTTATATGAGGGTTGCACTCTGTAAGACCTCATGTAAGTAAAAAAACAAACAAATTTCATGAAGCAAGACTCTTCCTGGCAAAGGATAGCAGCCATCATGTTGGCCAGCTGGCAAGAGAATAAGCAGAATTTCCAACTCACTGGGCTCTCGGGTGAAAAATTTTGCAATTTTGAACAGATTTTTAATTTTAGAGTATTTTCAAAAAAATGTCTTTATGATTACCTTCACATTATGCACTTTTAAATATACCCCCAGTCAAATTTGCTTAAAATACACTGTGCTCTATGATTTGAGAGAGAAGAAAATGAAAAATGCACACTGTGATGCAAAATGAATGGTTCTTCACAGTCCCGCACAGCTGCATGTTCCCGCATCGCATTAACCTCTGGATCTGCTCAGCCTTCACTCTGGAATTTTTAAATGTCATAACAGTGTACTTTCAAAATAATATGCTTGTGTATCCCCCCACTTCCCCAAGTGTGTAATCTTGTCAGCATGTTTTATCTGGTGCCATATATCATGCACATGAAGAATCCATTTCCCCAAACAAAACATCACACATGTCCACAGTGTCTATAAATTTTGAATCCTGACATCGATGTTATTATCCTCTGACATTTGGATTGGCCTGACTTGGGCATAATTTGGGGGTGATGTTTTTAAGGAATGAAGGGGATGTCACTCTTTTCTTCCTGATGGGTTCCCTCTGGAGAAAGTGATGTCAGGAACATGCAAGACTTAACCCTGCTGGAGAAGGCCCCAGATGCTCTCCCCAGGGTACCAGGAGATTAAGCAGGCCTGATCTGTAAGCATTCCCACTGCAGGGGTGATAACAAGGTCATTCTGTACTTAGGTTTGGCTTTATAATAATACATCTGGCATCGATAGAGTTTCCTTCTTTCCAAGTGCTTTCCTATTTATGATCTCATTTTGCCCTCACAGGAGGAGGAAAGGGAGCTGGTTGGGATGAGCAAACCTGAGTTTCTCCTTCTCTGGGTCTGGGCAAGTCCCTTCTCAGGTTTAGTTTCTCCATCTGTAAAGTGGTATCAGAATTGCTATTGGGTGCTTAGGGTTGGATACGTACAAATGTGCCTGTGTATCCCAAAGCAGGGAAGTGCTTTGGGAAATCCAAAAAGCGATGCAGGCATACCTCATTTTATTGTGCTTCACTTTATTGCACTTCGCAGATGCTGTGTTGTTTACAAATTGAAGATTTGTGGCAACCCTGTGTTGTCAGATGATGGTTAGCATTTTTTTAGTAATGAAATATTTTTAAATTAAGGTGTGTGCATTTTTTTAGATATAATGGTATTGCACACTTAATGGACTACAGCACAGTGTAAAGGTAACTTTTATATGCACTGGGAAACCAAAAACTCGTGACTCGATTTACTGTGATATTCACTTTATTGCCATGGTCCAGAACCGAACTTGAAATATCTCTGAGGTATGCTTACAGACAGAAATGTGCTGTGATGATAAAAGTCATTTACACACTCTTGAAAGAATTTAAGAAATAAAACAGTAAAGAGGTTTTCAAGCTTTCTCTTGTGAAGACGACAGATGAATGGTGGTCATGAACAGAACACATTTCTTTTGTCGGTTCAGATTTTTGCTCTCTCACTTCAAGGGGTGCCTAAACTGTAGGTCAAATGCCTTTGTCTGTGTTGGCTTTCTCCACCTCATTCTCTTTCACTCAAGAAAGTGTATCAGAATGCAAGCAAGTGAGATGTTATTATAAGAGTAACCTTGATTTCACTCAATTTATTTTCATTCAATTTATTTTCCAAAAATGCAAACTCGGGATTCTTATAAGTAACAGAACCCCAACCCAAACTGACTTAAGCAAAAGATAAAATGCACTGACTTGTGTCGTATAAGAATATGCAGGGGCAGATGCTTCTGTCATGGCTGGATCCAGAGGCACAAATGGTTTTATCGGGACTTAGACTATTTATCCATCTTTAGGTTCTACTTTAGTTTGTGTTGACATTTTCAGGCAGAATCGCTTCATGAGTGATAAATGGCTGCTGGCAGCCTTAGGTTTGTATTCTCAAAGATTAGCACCCTCTGTGAAAAGAGAGCTTTATTTTCTCAATACTGTAATTCTGGCATAAATCCTAGGATTAAGACTCATTGGGTTGACCTGGAAGCACTGCCCGCTTCCTGAATCAGCCGCAGGGTTCAAGCCAATGGGAGGTGCTGATTGGCTGGGACTACATTGTCTCCCACTCTTTCCACTATGGGGGGATGGGGGATGGAGGTGGGGTCAGTCTTGTCTGAACCACATAGACTGAGTGGGTGTGGGGTATTCCCTAAAGGAAAATTGAGGGGCTGTTATAAGAAACTGGGAGAATGGAAGCTGGGTGGGCAAAACCAACAGATGTTCTCTACAGTAAACATGATACTTAGACAATTATTTTTAAGAAATTACTTAAAACGTACATTACACATGGGTTGCGATTTACCAGGGTGTTAGAATAGTCTGACTGAAAACCTCTGATCTAGTTTGATCCTCTCTTTTTCCAGATACTCTTGTAGCTTGGTAAGTTTGTTTTTGGACATAATGAGTTGAAGTTTTATTTGTGATTTTGACACCTCATTAAAGGTTTTCTCAACATAAGGAGCCAACCTAAAGGCTCTTCGCACAAGTTTTCCAAGAAATAAACTGTCCTTCCAAAGGTGAGAGGATTGCTAGGGCCTCCTTTATATACATTGCATCTGTACTTCTTGCTATGTGAAGAAAACCTTACCAAAATTTAATGCCTCTGATTTCCCAACTTTTTCATATGCAGGAACAGTAGAAGGAAGTGCAAGTTCTGTCACCTGGATTTAGAGACAAGGAAACTGAAACAGAGAGAGAAAAGCAGGCTTATGTGTAGGCAGCATGGCTAACTACCTCCACAGTATGACTGAGGCACTTCTCAAGGCCTGCTATTTCTGGAAACCTCTAAAACAAGCAGTTTGTGCCACTGAAGTGCTTTCTTAATGAGATGTGTGTAGTTTAACTGGATCAAGGCATTACATCGCCTAGAGGCCAATGTATAATTAATGTTTTTCAGGGGTCAGTTCAATTCAACAAATAGTTATTGAGGACTTATTACTAGTTGTATCACTTAGGGTGCTTTTGGTTGCAAGGGAGAGAAAATCCATTTCCAACAGTCTTAAAATATAATACAGATTTATTGATAAGCCCAGTGGTAAGGTGGCCTTCAGGTGAGGTTTGATCCAGAACTTCACCAAAGACCCAGTTTCTTCTTTCTTCTCAGACTTCCAGGCTGTCTGCTTCACCCTAAGGCTGGCTGTCTTAGCATCACAGGATGACTGCCAGAATGTTCTGAGAGCTACATGCTTCCTTATTTACTTCCACCAGGAGAAAAGCAGTTGTCCAAGGAATTTATAAGGGTGAGGCATTTTTTTCCCCAGAGAATCTCCTCCCATCTCACTAGTTCAAACTGGGACATGTACTGCCTATTCCTAAACCAAACTTTGTGGCCCGGAGGATGGGATATGCTGGTAAACAAGGACCATGCCTGGCACTCTCTTTCCCAGACACTGGGGAAGATAAGATGGGCTGGGTTGTGGGGTGGGAGTGGATAAGGGTCTTGGCTGAGTGTAAATCTGTCAACAGAAGGAAGGGGAATACATGCAAAAATTCATCTCATTAGGGGTTGTCTTTTTATTAATGAATAGAATGGTATTGAATATTTGTAACTACAACAAAAGAATCAAATTTCAAGGAGAAAAGAGAAGATAATTTTAATTTTGGATATACTGAGTTTCAAGTGCCCACAGAATTATTTGGGCAATACTGTTGAGTAGGGAGTTAGGAATAAGGACCCATTCATTACTCAGAAAGTCAGGTTTGGGCTGGAGATTTAGATAAGGTGGTTAAGGACATGACGGTGGAGACAAGTAAGTTCAGGTTGAGCGTCTAGGGGCAGTGCAGGGCCAGTGCCCAGGGGCAGTGCAGGGTGAGTGAGAAGGAACCCTGACACCTACAGAAGTGGGAAAAGGAAAGGGAACCCTGGGGGCTGGAGAAAGTGAGGAGAACACTGTATCAAGAAGGCCTGGGGGAGAGCAGTTCACGGAGGAGGGAGGGATCATCTCAGAGGCCAAGTTAGATGAGGCCTCAGCGGTGTGTGCTCAGTTTGGCAGCTGGGAGGTCTGCGGAGGGATGCGGCAGGTGGAAGAGAGTCAGTGAGGAGAGATGGGGAAGGGAGGTGGTGAAGGCAGTGACAGGGCTCCTCACCCTGTAAGCCTGTCTCTGAAGGTCAGGGCGAGCTAGGGCGGAACTCAGAGAAGAGGGAGAAGACTATCTTTTTCCTGGCAGGGTCTTAAATGGGTTAGTGCTTTTTGTGTCAGGCCGTTTAACCTTTTGATGCTCCTCTCTCTGGACAAGGAGGGCAAGTGTGGGCATAGGAGGTGGAGGCTGGGGTCTACGACAGCTGGCAGAGCCTAAATCCTTCCTTCTCCTAGACGAGGTAAGGACTGGTGGTGCCCCAGGGTGACCATCCGTAAAGCGCCCAGGAACCCAGGTGACTTCCTGCTCTTCCTCTCCACCCAGACCAGCCCCAGGGCATCTTTGAGTGGCAGCTTGGACATCCTGGGTGGTAGCGGGTATCTGCACTCCTCTCCACTCCCACCTTCCCCTAAAGGAAGTACTGAGGCTCCTCCAACTCCATACGAGGACCTCCCAGATTGTCTAGTGTGTAGACTACTTCCCACGATGTCCGATCTTCCCCAGTCCTCTCCCTTTCATGCCTATCTTCATCTCTCCGCTCAACCTTCATCTGTTTCAAAAATCCCTATTTGAGCTGTGGGAGCATCTGGGCCTTGGGACGCAGCATCTGATGAACATTGTTAATAGGCTTTAGCCCCTGCGTGTCTTTCATCCTCCTGTCTCAAGGGACTCACAGGCCGTTCTCCTTTCTAGCTGTTGCTGGTAGTACTCCTGTGACCCACTTCTTCACTGCCTGTCCCCATGGAAAACACCCTAGGCCAGTGGGCAGTGCCTAAGTTCAAGCTATGGGGACTGGGCCCGTGCTGGTCAGTCAGCACTTCAGAGAGAAAATCTTAAGCAGGGTGTTTGTGGGACTTGGAGAAGGGAAGGGAGAGTTCAGAGGAATGCTTCACAGGAATGCTAAGATTAATGCCTCTAGTTAGCGCCCAGAGGCGCTCCTGCACTCACTGTCCTGCTGCATTGCAATCATCTCTGCACTGGGCCTCAGACCTGGGCAGTTTCTGGAAGCGTGAGCCACTTCTGAGGTGCAAGAAGAGGATTCCAGGAAATGCAGGAGGCCTCAGAGGGATTGAAATACTTGGCTGGGACTAAAGCTGCCCTCATTGGGACACTGGGCGCTGCTTCTGTGACAGGGGAGCATTTGCTTCTTCCCTGGAGTCACCACCACCCCGCACCTCCCCTCTGTAGTGGAGCATCAGGTTACTTGTGGTTCCAAGTACTCCAGGCCTTGCATTCTATCTCTGCCTGTTCTGGGCGACAATTGATTTTAGCAAGAGACCAACCTGCTCTGTGCTCAGCATGAGCATAGTAGGGCCATTAAAGTAGATTTTTCCTACCTTTAACTCCCTCTTTATGCTAATGGTTCAGCTCCAAAGGCAACACTTAGGCAAATAAAATATTTAGAGAACCAATCAACTTTGTATTCTGTTCTTTGAGGAATAAAATCAAGGCAATACAGGGAGTCAGAGCTGTACTATCCAATATGGTAGCCACTAGCCACATGTAGCTATTTAAATGTAAAATAAAATTAAATAAAATTAAAAACTCAGTTTCTAAGTCATACTAGCCATAGTAGGTGCTCTGTAACCACATGTGGCTAGTGGCCACCCTGTTGGACAGAGCAAATGAATATTATTCCTCTCCAGAATGTTCTATTGGGCAGTGCTGGCCTAGAGTAATAGAGGTCAACTTCCTAGAATAGGTATGGCTCGGGCTGGGCCTGGACAGATAGCAGAATTAGGTAGAAGAGGAGGGGTAGGTTCTTCCAGGTGGGAGAAACTGTGAAACTGTGCTCAGAGATTGGAATGAACCTGGCAGTTTGGGGCAACACCCAGGGGAAGAGGACTAGTGGGACAGAGACTTCCTTTTGAGGAACCATGGAAGCCATCACCACTGATGATAACAGCACAGGGAATGAAAGGGAGGAGGCTGTCCCCCTCCTCTCAGTTCTCAACCCCACATCCCATCCTTCACACTCACTCTACTCCCTCAGGAGGAGAGGGTTCTGATGGGACTGCAGCTCCTGCTCTCCGGAGACAGGCATCTTGGTATCATAACACATCTGCTCTTTTCGAAAAAACAGCTGGGAATGGACTGGGATGGGAATCTGGACCTGTGACCTGTGACCTCCCTCTCCCTCCAGCCTGGATATCTGATGACCTGACCTCTAAACCTCCTTGGCTGAGCAGGGAGTGGGGAAGCTTAGAAGTCAGGCCCACCTGAATTCAAGTACTGGCTCACTAGCCAAGTGCCTGTAGCCGAGCAATTTAACTCCAAGCCTCAGTTTACCCATCTGCAAAATAGGGATGATAATAGTGTTGACCTCACAGGGTAGTCATGAGAGTTCAATGGATAATGTTTGCAAGGGGTGTGGCATAGTTCATGGCAAAATAAATGTTACCTATTCATGATGTTATTCCTTAGACTGAAGCTATTTACAGGTTCACTGCTGTTGTTTCTGTTTCCCTCTTAATTAAAAAAAGTTTATGTAGTAGATTAATCAAATTTTCCTTAATGATTTGTATTCTTTGTGTCTTATTTAAAAAATTTTCCCTACCCCAAAATCTTAAAGATAGTCTTCTGTATTTTATTCTAAAAGTGTCTTTAAGTAAAATTTTTTTTTTTTTTTTTAAACGTGATAATCCATTTATTTATTTATTTATTTATTTATGGCTGTATTGGGTCTTCGTTTCTGTGCGAGGGCTCTCTCCAGTTATGGCAAGTGGGGACCACTCCTCATCGCAGTGCGCCGGCCTCTCACTATCACGGCCTCTCTTGTTGCAGAGCACAAGCTCCAGATGCGCAGGCTCAGTAATTGTGGCTCACGGGCCTAGTTGCTCCGTGGCATGTGGGATCCTCCCAGACCAGGGCTCGAACCCGTGTCCCCTGCATTGGCAGGCAGATTCTCAACCACTGCGCCACCAGGGAAGCCCTTTAAGTAAAATTTTAATTGAAGAATAATATAGGAAAGTGTGTAAGTTGTAATAGTGCAGCTCCATGAATTTTCACAAAGTCAACATATCCATAAACCAGAACCTAGATCAAGAAAGAACATCATCAGTTCCCTGGAAGCCCCATTTCATCTCCCTTAGTCACTACTCTCCTGCTAGGGTAACCACTAACCTGACTTCGAATGTTACAAATAGGTTTTTCCTGTTATTGAACTTTATAAAGGCGGATTCAGACAACATCTACCTCTTAGTTGTCTGGGTCCTGTTTGTAAGATTCATTCACGTTGTGCATGAGCAGTAGTTTGTTCATTCTCATGGCTTTATTCTATGCAGTTGTATAGATATACCACAATTTATCAATTCTACTGTTTATAGACATTTGGGTAGTTTCTGATTTGGGGCTGCAATGAACAGTGCTGCAATTGTATGTGCCCTTTGGTGAACCTATGTCTGTCTGTCTGTCTGTTGACTGTGAAGACATAGGAGAAGAATATCGTGGTCATTCTTCACTTGATATTAGAGTCACCAAATGCTAGAGCAGGGACAGGGCTTGGAGGGCATCCATTCTTCCATATTACAGATAAGGGGATTATGGCCCAGTGGGGACAATGACCCCTGAGGTCACACAGTTCAGCAATTGGCAGAAGCAGGTCTCCTAAGACCCTTTCTTCTTCCAGTTCATCCTGTTGCTTCTCTTGAGAGATCAGCTGGATCCTCTTTTCTTTAAGCTCCATGCCAGTCTCCCCTGCCCCCTAACACACACACACACCTGGGAGCACAGTTGCTGTTCCAGGGAACCTGCAGCCTCTTAGGGCATTCACGGTGTGCAAAGGTCCTGAGACACAAGGGAAGGTCCCTCTGAGGAACTGGATGGTGAGGCTGGAGCCCAGAGACAGGGGCATTGGTGAGGTGAAGGGTTGGACAGAGCCTTGCCCAGCATAGCAGCTTAAGGTTTTTAGACTTTTAAAGCCCATTTGCAGTTGACAGGTGATCATGTCATACAACAAAATCTTCTTTAGAGAGCTTTAATCTATTACATTTATTTTTTATTACTTAACACCCACATGATTCCAATTCCACCTAACTTCAAAGAAAGGAAGAAAGACTTGGTTGGTGATGAGGTCATACAATAGAAACTTTTTGTTTTACTCTCTCTCTGTTGAAGAGCAGTTCCTCCTTTGCTCCTACTTCCTGAAGCCACTCCATGGCTGCTTTGTGCCAAAGAGCTGGGGGAGGCCAGGCGGACTGGCTGTTTTTACAGCTGTGCTGAACTCCAACCTGAGAGCCCTCCATCCCACTCCTCACACACTCGGGCAACTCCAGCAAAGAGGGAAAGGACATAAATCATGCCCTCCCACATGTGTTCCGAGCTCATTTGTCTCTGAGCCTCACCCAAGGGCCTCTTAAGTCCTGACTCTTAAGTAGTGAGCCAAAACTGCCAGGAAAGGTGACTCTTTAGCATAACAGTGAGGCCTACCCCGTGGGCAAATGGACCCTGGAGTCTACAGGTGTGCCTTGCTTTACACAATAGAGGCACTGACAAAACCTTAGACTGATGGGACCACACACTGGTCAGGGCCACCACCTCATCCGAGGGAGAAAGAGACTGCTTTTCTCATAAGTTTAGTGAACTAGATGGTCTCCACAACTCCTGCGGTTTTGACAGTCGTGATTTTATGAAGATGTATAGGTATCAGATTTTTAAAATGCACTGTGGGAGTTCACCAGTAATAATAGAACTAACATTTCTTGTATTCTTTCTGGGCTCCAGACATAGTGCAAAGTGCTTGTCTTGTGTTCTTTTGTTTAGTCTTCAGTATCGCCTTTAGGGTCTCAGGTATTCTTTTTCCCTGGGCCACCAATTAGCAATTGATTAGAAGAGCTGCCATGCTGCATGGCAGAGCAAACTAGATGGCACTTCCTGGAAACAAGCAAAGCCCAGCGCCTCATACCTGGGGAGGTGAAGGGCCCCAGCTCACAAGGCGGCATGCTGTTCCCAGACTTTCTCTTGTGGGGGCTTGTGCTCTGAGGCTACATGCTGTCTTGATTTCTCTTTGAAATCTGTGGCGGCCTTGCAGCATCTGCTGCTTATTTTGTGAACTGTGGCCGAAAGGAGGCCCCGCAGAGGCCCAACAGCTTCTCCCAGCACTCTGGTGTTCCTGTTTTGATCATCTGCTGCCCTGATAAGCCTTGCAGAGATCTCAGTTGCCCACCAGTATTCGGCCGTCTGTCTGGTGTCTGTCTTCTCTCTTTAACCAGGGCCATACAGAGTGGGAATACTCCTGCAGACAGCAAATGCACCAACACCTCACCCAGGTCTCAATCATCTGGACTAAGAGCCCTGAATTCAAATACATTCAGGAACATGGCCTGCAGCATGATGAGTGGGGCCCACTAGGTGGGCCCTTGGTGGTGCTGCTCAGCTCCAGCCTGTTCGTTGCAAAAATTAAGCAGGAACCACAGGCCCAATGTTAATAGATCTTTGTGTGTGGGGGGTAAAATCTCTTCATTTTTATGAGTTGGCAGCTATTTTTTTTTTTTAATCTTAAAATACCATGTAGCCTAAGCTAAACATACCTATGGGCTAGAGTCAGCCCTCAAGTACCTGATTCACGACCTTCGATCTAGGTTTTGACTTGAGTGGCTTTTGTCTAGGAATTATCCAGGGAATCACCTAATTCTTCACTTTGCTTGGTGTGTGTATGGATGCAGCCCTTGCTCTTGAAATTATAACTGCCCCAGTGTTTGCTGAGCTGGGTTTGCTCCGATCACTGAGTGACCGGATTGCACTGACAAGACCAATAGTAGAGAATCATCAGAGCTGGGTTCCAGTCTCATTCTGCAAGAAACCAACTATGTGGCATCGCTCACATGAATCTCCTGGTTTGAGCATCCTCATTTATAAAACGAAATCTTTGGTGGGGGGTTGCTTCCAGTTCCGAAATTCCATAAATCTATGGCTGTAATTTACATGATTGAATTACTTTCTTTTGTTTGTAGCTAAAATATGTAGACTAGGTGCTTAGAGACTCAGGTTTATGGCACACTGTAGAAATAAATCTGATTTACTAGAGTAATGGGGACCTTTGAAGTATACTTTTTCCAATGGCTTCCCTGAAAAGAGAGGCTAAGTAAGGCTTCTCTCTAAAATGAAGTGCCACTTCACTTCCCCAGTGGCAAAAGTCATTTAGAATTTCATTGAAATCTGGGGAGAGTTGATGGAGGAAGGAGGACAAACATATTAATCAAGAATAGTAAGAATAGACAAGGATGTAGAGGAATTGCAGCTCTTATTCATCACAGGTGGGCATATAAAATGGCACAGCCACTTTAGAAAACAGTTTGGCAGTTCCTCAAAATATTAAACATAGAGTTACCGTGTGACCCAGTAATCCATTCCTAGATATATAGCCAAGAGAAAGGAAAACTTATATCTACCAAAAAAAACTTATACATGAATGTTCCTAGCAGCATTATTCATAATAGCCCCAGAGTGGAAACAACCCACATATTGATTAAAAATTTAATTAATTAATTAATCTCTGACAAATAAAAATTATATATACTTAAGACGTACAACGTGATGTTTTGATAAATGTATACATTATGAAGTGATTACAACAACCAAACTAACATATCTACCACCTCCCATAGTTACATTTTTTGGTGGTAATAACACTTGAGATCTACCTTCTCAGCAAATTTCAACTGTATAATACATTATTATTAGCTATATTCATCATGCTGTATATTAGGCCTCTAGAACTTATTTATCTTATAACTAAGATACCCTTTGATCAATATATCCTCTTTTCCCTACCCACCAGCCTCTGGTAACCACTATTCTACTCTGTTACTATGAACTTGACTTAAAAAAAAATTCCACATATTAGTGAGATCATGTGATATTTATTTTTCTGTGTCTGGTTTATTTCACCTAACATAATGCCCTTCAGATTCATCCATGTCTCAAGTGGGAGCACTTCCTTCTTTTTTGAAGACTGAATAATATTCTATTGTGTGTATATACCACATTTTCTTGATCCATTCATTCGTCAATGGATGCTTAGGTTGTTTCCATATCTTGGCTATTATGAACAATGCTATAATGAACAATGCTATAATAAACATGGGAGTGCAGATTTTTCTTTGAGTTTGTGATTTTATTTCTTTTGGCTCTACACCCAGAAGTGAGATTGCTGGATCACATGGTAGTTCTATTTTTAACTTTTGGAGGAACCTCCACACTATTTTCAAAAATGGCTGTAACAGTTTACATTCCTACCAACAGGGTACAAAGTTTCCCTTTTCTCTACATCCTTGCCAACATTTGTTATGTTTTTAATTTTTTAAAATCATAGCCATCATAACAGGTGGGAGGTGATATCTCATTGTAGTTTTGTTTTGTATTTTCCTGATGATTAGTAATATTGAATACCTTTTCATATATCTGTTGGCTATTTGTATGCCTTCTTTGGAAAAATCTCTATTCAGGTCCTTTGCCCATGTTTTAATTGGATGATGATGATGATGATGATGATGGTGATGCTCCTGCTGCTGCTGCTATGGGTTTGTATGAGTTTCTTTTATATCCCAAATGTCCATTTGAATGGATAAATAAAACGTGGCATATCCACACAATGGAATATTATTCTGCAGTAAAAAGGAATGAAGCACTGATAAGTGCTACAAAATGGATGAACATTGAAAGCATTATGCTAAATGAAAGAAGCCAGACACAAAAGATGTCACATTGTGTGATTTCATTTATATGAAATGCTCAGCAGAGGCAACTCTACTAAGAGAAAATAGATTAGTGGTCGCCCAGGGCTGGGGAAAATGGGAGAAATGAGGACTGATGCTAAAATATAAGAGGTTTCTTTTGGGGGTGATGAAAATGTTCTGGCATTAGATAGTGTTGATGGTTGCACAGCTCTGTGAATATACTAAAAACCACTTATTTGTACACCTTAAATGGGTGAATTGTATGGTATGTGAATTATATCTCAATAAAACTGTTTAAAAAAAGAATAGTAAGGATAAACATATTTAAACGAAGGAATGGATGAGTAAAGAGTTAAACAAAGGTTGATGAGAAACGGGAAAAGAATGTTATATGACTAGGTTAAGTTACTAATATATCTCTTTAGACATTCTCATTTTATTCTAAGAGGGGGCTGCTTTTGGAAGGCAAATTATGATTAGGGAAAGGGACGGTCAACAGTCAGAAATTGTGATTTTCACTCCTGGCTATGGTCTTAAGCACAAAATTGTTTTTCTGGTATTTTTAGGCAGTGTTTTGAAGCTCAGGCAGCCTGTTACTGTATTTTTCAACTCCATTTGTTTGAGTTTAACTGGTTTGAGTTAGTAATAAGGATGCATTATGGCAAAAGGGACACTCATAACATCAGCACCAACAGGGCTGCCAAAACCCTGGAGGCCTTGCCAAGCCCCAGTGAGTTGCCTCACACCTTACACAATCCAAATCACCAAACAAGAAGTGGGGGACTTGCTTGTTTGTGCTAAGTTTGGGGGAGTCTGTGTTTAAGTGCCAAAGGTGAAAACATTCTAGCAAGAAGTAGTTGATTCAACTCAATTGCCAGGGCAATTTCAGTGGAGTGGAAATTCAGTCCGTGCTTTGTCAAATTCTTTAGGAGAAGGAATCACTAACTGGGATGTGTACAGAGGTCTAGAAGGTAAAACAGAAAAGACAACATGGTCAAATGGAGGGCTCCCTGTCCCATCTCAAGGGAGTAGCCCGTGCTCCATTCACGCTGGTGTTGCTGAAACAACCAGCAACAAGAAGGAAGGACCAGTGTTGCTAAAACCAAACTTCTGATTTTCCAGAAGAAGCTGAAGATGTGGATTCTTATTTTTATTTATTTTTGAATGAATTTACACCCTTTTTTTTTTGGCCGCCACACCACATGGCTTGTGGGATCTTAGTTGCCCCACCAGGGATCAAACCTGGCCCTCGGCAGTGAAAGCGTGGAGTCCTAACCACTGGACCACCAGGGAATTCCCAAGATGTGGATTTTTAAATAGCGAACATCTCCTTTTTAAATGTTGCTGTCTAATTAGAATAAAAAAAGCAACAACCACAGAATGGGAGAAAATATTTCCAAGTCATATATCTGATGAGGGACTTCCATCTAGAATATATAAAGAATGCTTACAACTCACTAATAATAATCCAATTTAAAAATGGGAAAAGCATCTGAATAGATATTTCTCCATCAAAGATTTACAAATGGCCAAAAAAGCATACGAAATGAAGCTCAACATCATTAGCTACCAGGGAAATGCAAATCAAAACCACAGTCAGATACCATTTCATATCCACTAAGATGGCCAGAATCAATAAGAAAAATAATAACACATGTTGGTGGGGATTTGGAGAAACTGAAATCCTCATACACTGCTGTTGGGAATGTGAAACACGTAGCCACGTTGGAAAACAGTTGAGCAGTTTCTCAAAAGGTTGAACATAGACTGATCATATGACTCAATATTTCCATAGGTATATAATCATGAGAAATGAAAACATATGTCTACAAAAAAACTTATACATGAATGTTCATAGCAGCATTATTCACAATATCCCAAAAGTGGAAACAACCCATGTGTGCATCAACTAAAGAATGGATAAACATTATAGGGAATATTATTTGGCAATAAAAAGGAATCAAGTTGATACATACTACACCATAGATAAACCTTGAAAACAATATGCTAAGTGAAAGAGGCCAATCACAAAAGACCATATATTATGATTCCATTTATATTATATTATATTCCATATATATTTATATGGAATCCATTTTTCCATAGAAATTCCATTTAATGGAATTCCATTACATGTCCAGAAGAGGCAAATCTACAGAGACAGAAAGTGGATTAGTGGTTGCCTAGAATGGAGAGGGTGAAGGGAATTGGAGAGTGATGCTAAAGGGTGTAGGTTTCTTTTTGGTGTGATGAAAATGTTCTAAAATTGATTGTGGTGATGGATGCACAGCTCTATGAATATACTAAAGAACTGCATACTTTAAATAGGTGAATTGTATGGTACATGAATTATATACCCATAAAGCTATTATGAAAAAAGAATACAGTGAGGGCCACATAAAACTTATCTGCCAGGCTGCCAACTTCAAGTCCTCTTATTAAGGCTTGATCAAATGCATAGCAGGTCTGGAAGGGGCTGGTCCAACCCAAATTCTTAGGAAACCAGAGAAGAGGGTGCTCTGCTAGTTCTAAAGTCACATGACTTTTCAGTGGCTGAGCCAGGGCCAGTACTTGTCTCTTGACCTTGACCTCTAGGCCATGCTACCTCTGTCCAAAGCCTAGGTTTCAGGGCATAGCCAGGAAGGGACTGTGAGAAGTCAAGATCAGGAACAGCTGGATATACTCTCTTTCTTTTGCTACGTTTTACAAAGGTCCCTCAAAGACTTCTTGAGAAAGGGATAAAATATGGTAAAAAGGAATCCTCTTTAAGGGAAGAGACAAACATAGTGCTTCCCTGAGTGCTAAGTTTTTTGTATAGCATGGGAGGGTGTGTGTGTTTTAGATTCACTTACTCTGTATGTTTCTGATTCATTTACACTTAGCTCATCAATATGTTGTTTGTGCAAGAAACTTTTGATGTCCAAGAAAACCTCTGGGCCTCCTGAGGTTTTTTTTTTTTTTTTTTTTGAACCAGAGAACTGAACTTTGCCAAGAGTAAATGGAACTCAGATATCAAAGGTCTGAGTTCAGTTTTCATTGAATACAAAGGGTGAGTGGATTCTGAACTGAGCCAAATGCATTCTCCCACCCTTAATTTACAGTACATTGTTTTGGCAGACTCTACAATCCTGAAAGTTGGCTTTTCTTCTCTGATTCCTTTCTAGGGTGTAACCACAAGCCTATCGTTCAGTTAACTTTACAGAAAATAAGACCATATTATAACAATTTATGAGAGCCTCACTCATCACTGTTCCTATAACTATCAATTTTATTAGAACAAATTGAAATGTTTGAAAAGGTTAAAACCATCCTCTGAAGTTTGTAATTTTGTTTGATAGCTTACAGGAATCTCTCTTTTTTTTCAGTCCTCTCATCTGGGTGTTTACGAAAAAGGATGTTGCCCTTCGCCGCAATCATTGGTCTGGGCATCAACCAGTTATCAAGTTGACTATTGAAGGACTACTATTGCATGTGGTGCTCAGATTTGAAGGATGGAACAGGTTCCTCATTCTCTCTTCAGAGGTGAAAGGCTCAGAGAAATGACTAGTACTTTGAATTTCTTTTAAATTAAAAAATAAATCTCAAAAAAAAAACAAAGAAGCAGAGCAAAATTAAGATCATCCCAAATTCTGCCACCTTGAGATAAGCGTTATTAATATTTTGTGGATCGTTTCCTTTTTATTCTAAAAAATAAATCTATATCAGTATAGACATATTTATATAAAATTATAAAAATGGGATATTACATTGTTTTACAATCTATCAATACTTGTTCCATTTCTTAGTTTAAGATTATCAATATTAATACAATTATATCTACTTCATGAATAAAATCCAGTTGTATAGATGAAGCATAATTTACTTAAATGATTCAGTGAGGAGTCTTTTGATTGCAAGTGACAGAAAATCCATATCAAACTGACTTAAACACAAAAGGAAATTTTTTGGTTGACATCTGAAAAGTCTAGTGGGAGATCTGGTTTAAGGCATGGCAGGATTCAGGGATCAAATGATGTTATGAGGTTTCCGCTTCTCTTTCTTTCTCTTTGCTCTGCCTTCTGCTGCTTTGGTGCCATCCACATGCTGCATGTAGAGGCAGCAGTTCCAGAGTGGATACATCCAGGTTTTTGCCTGGCAAAGGTGAACAAGGCTCTCTTCCAGCACTCACCATGGAAATTTTGTTGCACTGGTCCCAAAGCAATTTCTGAGCCTATCACTGTGGCTTGTGCCTGGAATCCAAGTGTTTCACCAAATAACATAGACTGAGAATGAGAGAGGGAGGGATGGAAGAAAAGATGGGTCCTTAGAGGGAAATAGGAGGAGGGTTACCAGAAGAATAATGGTTGAATGTTGTGTGGCCAAAATAACAGTTCTGCAATTCATACACTTGGACATTTAGAAGTCATCTTGTATTGTTTCCTAGGGCTTTTGTAACAAACTACCACAAACTGGGTGGCTCAAACAGAAATTTATTGTCTCACAGCTCTGGAGGCTGGAAGTCCAAGATCAGGGTATCCTCAGTGTTGGTTCCTTCTGAGAGCCAGGATGGAAAATCTGTTTCATGTCTCTCTCCTAGCTTCTGGTGGTTTGCTGGCAGTCCTTGGAGTTCTTTGGCTTGTAGATGCATTGCCCTGAATTTTGTTTTCATCTTCACATGGCATTTTCTCTGTGTCCAAATTCCCTCTTTTTATAAGGACATCAGTAATTTGGATTAGGGGTTCACTCTGCCCCAGTACAACCTTATCTTTACTAATTACATCTACAACAACCCTATTTCCAAATAGTGTCACATTTTGAGGTACAGGGGGTTGAGGCTTCAACATATGAATTTTGGGAGGACACAATTCAACCCATAACATGTTTCCACACAATGTTTCTGGCTACATTTACAACCCATCCAGTCTGAGTTTGAATGATGAATCCAGTTGCCTCCCGCTTTCCACTGTGTAGACTAGGAGGTTGAATGAGGTGACCTCTAGGGTCCCTTCCATATAACTTAGTGATGATTAAGTGCTTGGGGGCTAGGAATCCATCCTGCTGCCTGTATGTATACAACACTCCAACCACTGACTAGCTTGTGGACTTTGGGCAAGTGACTCAACCACTGTAAATCTGTCTCCTCAAGAGTAAAATGAGGATTACAGTCCTTTGCTCATTGGGTTGTTGTTGGCTAGGCACATTGCACTCAGTAAATGTTAGTGTGACTGTTCCACCTCTTCAAACATGTGAGGACTGCAGAGATAGGAGAAGAGCCTGACATAGCCTCAGTGTTCTCACCCTCTGCTGATAATTCGGCTCAATAATTTCTCCCTGAGGTTCTCCTGAAAGAAATTCAAGAAGGGGAGGGATGCTTTGTTATCCTGCAAACAGAAATTCAAATCCAGTTCAGAGAATACAAAGTATTTCTCTTTCTCGGCTAAAGCCAGATGCGATAAATCTTGAGCAGCCTCCTCCTAGGCGATGTGATTACGAAATACCTGTTCCCTTTAGGTCCCACTTATCTGTCTCTCAGACATCTCCTTTTTTTCGTACAACTTGATCTTTCCCACCATCTTTTAGATGTGGGCTGGAACCAGTCATTATATTTACATTCTTTTTTTTTTTTTTGGCTCCATAAATTTGGGGAAATGAAGCAGATGGTCTGCTGCTTTCCAAGGCGCCACATCTTTTAGTTCTTTTATACTTTTTCTACAGGGTCTAATTTAGCTTGTCTAGATGCTGATCGAATACCAACTAGAACTCTAAGCTCTTGCAGGCAGCATAACCTACTTGTGATACAGGTGTATCAGGGGTTCACCAAGGTCAAAGCAAGAGGTGTAGGTCGCTTTTAAAAATGTGGTCACTTTCATTTAGCAAATATTTCGGAAGTGCTGACTCTGTTCTGGGAGCTGTTCTAAGCACCAGGGTCAGAACAATGAACAAGAGAGCGACCATCCCTACCCTTGAGTACTGCACATTCTGGGGACATTCACTGATGCAGAAAATATGTAATGAGAACTTACTGCATGTCAGGTATCGTTCATCATTAAACAACACAGATACCATTCCTGCACTGATGGCTATGGTGTGTGTGTGTGTGTGAAGTGTGTGTGTGTGTGTGTAAAGTAGGGGGCAGAATACAATACATATAAATACATTTTTTAAATCATGTTAAATGATAATAAGTGCTACAGAAAAAAACTGAGCAGGTTAAGGGGGATTAGGAATGTCGGGGGTGGTTTACAATTTTAAATAGGGTGATCAGGGTAGGTCTGTTGAGAAGGTGATACTTGAGCTAAGATTAGAAGGCAAGGGGAGGGGAAAGGTGAGGAAGGGACCCTGGATTTTGGGGGAAGAGCAAGTCCAAGGGCCCTGGGGCATGAGTGTGCCTGGCTTTTTCAAGGAAAGCAAGGAGGTCAGATTCACTGGAGCAGAGCGATCAGTGTGAGAACAGCAGGAAATGGTTAGGGGCAAATCAAGCAGAGATTTTAGCCTGAGTGAAATGAGGAACCATCAGAAAGTCCTAAGCAGAGCAGGGACAAGATCTCAGAGTTCAAAGGACTGAGCTGGCTGCTGTGTTTAGGCTAGACTGTGCGAGTGCCCGTGGCATTAGGGAAGCCTGAGTAATCAATCACAAGGGTGAGAAGGTAGTGACGCAGACCTAGAGGGGGGACAGGTGTGGGTAGTGAGGAGCGGTTGGATTAGGGATCTGTTTTGAAGACATGGCCGACACGATTTTCTGCCAGACTGGACGTGGGGTGTGAAAGAGGAGGCAGGGATGACTCCAAGATCTAGCCACTGATTGGTGGAGCACAGTTTTGTTTTGGTGCAT
The DNA here is from genome assembly GCF_009873245.2 of Balaenoptera musculus. NCBI lineage: Eukaryota > Metazoa > Chordata > Mammalia > Artiodactyla > Balaenopteridae > Balaenoptera > Balaenoptera musculus. The sequence goes on from NC_045800.1 coordinate 20,183,869, forward strand.
TGGGCCAGGAGTGCCGTTCGGACATTGTAAGTTTGAGGAGACTATTGGCTATCCAAGTGGAGTGAGCAGCTGGATTTTGCCTGTATAAGTGATCTGGGGGATATAGTAAAGCTTCAGGAAGTGAGGTCGTGCTGAGGTACTTCCAGAATCGGCCACGTCCTCCTAAAAGCGAGAACATCCCTGAAGGGCAGCTCATCGCGCCGCAGCCCCTTCAGCCGACAAAGCCCTTCTTTTTCCTCCTTGGGGAATGGCGAGAAAAAGGAACAGAACTGACGCGCCGCGTCAGAGAGAACAGAACTCTCGCTCGCCGCAAGGAAAGACGCGATGCGTGTTGGGATGGGAACGCAGACGGGTCCCAGCGGGTGGGGCGGTCTCGGGGGCGGGTGGGCGGGGGCCTGAGGGTGGGCGGGGCCGCGGCGCGGGCGTACGTCACCGAGGGGGGCGTGGCCGGCCGCCTTCCCTCCCGCAGGTCCACGGGAGATCAGCTGGTCTGCGCTGCCATGACGTGGGCCGGGGCACGTCACCGCCGAATGGCAGCCTCCAGGAAGGCACCGCGAGTAAGGTGAGGGCACTCTGCCACGGAGCCGGTGTCCGGGCAGCGCGCGCCACCCCCGGCCGCGAGCGCGCATGTTGCACTCGGGAGGGCAGGGACGAGCGGGTGAGGAGCGGCGGGCTGCCCACCGCAGTCGGGCGCCGGCCGGGGCTGACCGGAGCCCCGCGAGCGAGGCCACGGGGAGGGAGCCATGCAGCCGGGCAAGTTCCGGTTCCTTTCCGGCGGGGTCGCGGGCACCCCCGGGCAGCCCGAGCCGGGTCCCCGGACGAGTGTGTGTGCGGAGCTGCGGCGCTCGGCCTGAGGGGGCGGTGGCCATCGCCGCCCCCTCCCAGGCCCGGCCAGAGGCCCCGCTGTGGCAATAAGTTGACCCCTCCTGGCCCCTCCCGGGGTTCGGGGAGGCGGGCGAGCCCCTGCCCTCGCCCCTCTACCCTGGGAATCTAATTCTCAAGTTACATGTATGACAGTATGACAGTATGACACCTGCAGTTCGTCTTCCTGATCTGTCACCGCCACTAGGATCGGCAGCCGCGGCCCTTCCCACCCAGATGGGTTTCAGAGGCTGTGTACGGGAATACTTGGGCATAATCTCCAGGAAAATCCCACCAGTAACCTGCCCTGGGTTCTCCCTGGATTCAGGGAGGTGAGAAGGATGATCCCCTGGATTCACATTAAACAGCTTTCAGCCTGTGCTTCAGACGCAACCAGGGTATATTTACCAGAGCAGCTAGCAAAACAGGAGACTGAGAGATACGTTGAGAGGTCACAAAGGCCAGAAGCCAAACTCCCTGGCAATCCACACGGGGTCAGCTGTCCTCTGACCAGTTGCAACTTGAATGAAGAGGCTGGACAGCATGGCCAGACGCACTTGCTGAACACAGACCATGACTTGTGCTTGTGTTTGTGAGTGGACGGATCCCAAGCTGACCTTGACTTGGACTTGGCCTTGCCACAGCGTGTTGGGGATGAGTAGAGGACCTGCCCGCTCGGTGGAAGGGTGTCTGATGTGGGGCTAACCTGCATGGGGAGGGAAGGAGCTGCCTATGTGTTAAGTGCTGGAAGTGGGGTCAGGCAAGTGGATAATGAGTTCTCTTTCTAGAAACTTCTATGCCGAGAAGTAGCCTTTGAGGACCAAGTTGATCTTTGCTGGATTCATAGAATCACAACATTTTAAGGGTAGAAGGGTCTTTCAGCATCAGCTGAGAGAGCCTCCTTACCTCACACAAGAGGCAACTGAGAGACTGAGAGAAGGGAGGCCATTTGCCCCAGGCACCTCCCCTAATGGCAGAATTTGAGTGCCATTCAGTGTAAACATGACTTAGTTTAGGTGATGGAAACTAAACTCAAATTGACTTATGTAAGGGGGTGAGCTGGCTTCTAGTGCAGCTGAGTCCATGAGACCACACTGGCATCAGACTTGGCTTCTCTCTTACACCTCTTGGCTCTGATTTCTTCAGTGTTGGCTTCATTCTCAGGCAGACTTTCTCCTTTGGCAGGGTATGACAGTTCTAGTCTGACAGCCCCCGCAGAAATAGGGCCCTTTTACCTAATGGTTGGAGCAGAAATTCCAGATCTGATCCTCACTGGACTGATTTGATCCTTATGTCCATCCCTGAACCGATCATTGTGATTTGGAGGGTTGGATTGAGCAGGTCTGGGTCCCAGTACTTGGTGGGTGAGTGGGTGAGACTCATTCCAACTCTGTGGACTGAAAGTGGAGAAGAGACGTTCTCAGAAGGAAAACCTAGGTGCTCTGATCAAAAGAAGGAGGGTTGGATTCTGGGTAGGCAAAGTAACATTGCCCACTTCTTCATCCTAGAACTTGTTCCATTCTACCCTTGTCTCACCTCACAGGGCATGATTGAGCATTTTGGTCCTTGTGTTGCCCCATCCTGAATGATATACATGTACGATTCTCATCATGGACTGGGGGAAGGGGGAGGGTAACAACACTGCTGGGATTTCTTTAAAAAGAGAGAGGGAGAAAAATGTGTCATAACCATCTTATAAAAAGATTGAATAGGAAGTTCTCTGCATGCTTCTTTCTTCTTACCCATCTCATGGCACATCATGACACTGAGAAGGTGTAGGCTGAAGAAGTCCTGGGCAGGAGAAGAGCAGTGAGCTGGAAGTTGGGAGGCCTGGACTCCAGTTCTACCTGTGTCATCCTATAGCCCTGAGGCCTTGAGCAAATTGTTTGATCTCTGTTTCTCAGTTTCTTTCTAGAGGGGGGAGCTGAGCTGGATCATCCCTGAGGTATATTCTAGCTCTAACATTTAATGATAGCCCTGCTTTGACCGAGAGTCTGAGAATGTGTCTGTCCAAGTAAGAGAAGGGTAGATGGATCTTGGACTCTACAGAGACCAGGGTATGACAGGAGCATGACCATTTTAATGTTTAGCTGCTTTGTGGCTCCTTTGATCCTTACAGGCAGGTGGAGGTGGTGATGCTGACAGAGAGAGCTTAAACTCAAGTTCTCTGTGAGCATCAGCTGTCAGACTTGATTTCTGGTCTTGGCTTTGCAGCTCCTGATGTGTATGGCCTGTGGCAAGTTATCTTTGTTTCTTCTCTTGTGAAGTGAATGAATAGGGCTACTTCTGAATAACCTCCCTCCAGCTCTCTTGTCCTGTGTGTGAACCAGTCACTGGCACCAGTTAAATTTGAATAGATAGAGAAATTGACTTCCTTGGCTCACCATCTTGTAAATGTGCATATGAAGTCAAGGGAGATCAGGTGAGAATGTGACTTGTATCGCTGTCCAAGAAAAGGAGGTTTCTTACTTTGTAAAATATAACAGCTTTATTGAGATATAATTCATGTACCACACAATTCACCTATTAAAAAGTACAATTCAGTGGTTTTGAGAATATTCCCAGAGTTTTACAACCATTACCACAGTCAATTTTAGAACATTTTTAATCCTCCCCAGAAGAAACCCTGTACACATTGCAGTCACTCCTCATTTCCCCAACTCCACCGCAGCCCTAGGCAACCATTAATCTACTTTCTGTCTCTATGGATTTGCCCATTCTGGACACTGAATATGGAATCAAACAGTATATGGTCTTCTTTGACTGGCTTTTTTCACTTAGCATAAAATGTTTTCCAGGTTTACTGTGATGTAGCATGTATCAGTAATTATTCCTTTTTATTGCCAAATAATATTCCATTGTGTGTTTAGACCACTTTTATTTATCCATCAATTGATGGACGTTTGGGTTGTTTCTACTTTTTGGCCATTATGAATAATGCTGCTATGAACATTTGTGTGTAAGCTTTTTTTTTTTTTTCATTTTTGGCATTTTAACATGGAGACAAAAGTGGTAACAATAGCAAAGCAAAAAATAATAATAAAAAAAAACAATATTTAACTTTCCCATCACCCAAGTCTCACACTGAAGTTCTATTCCCGTGTCCCCCATCAGCACCACTGAACTAAAAAATCTATTTTAAAGCACCCAAACCAGTCCAGACCCTCTCGAAACCAAGAGCCCCAGCCAGAGCTGTCGCCTCTCTTGGGTCCAAGCAAGAGGAGGGTTCCGGGAAAGGCACCTCATAACTCACGCAGTGCAACACCGGGGACGGGTTCGGGCACAGGGCACTTGGCGGGGAGCCGGGGTGGCAGTCACAGCCTCTGTGCTGACACGCAGGGAAGGGGACTTCTTCCGTGATCCCAACTATTTGGTTACACAGCCAAGTAAATGTGACTAGAGAGTTGGGTTAGCGGAACAGGAACCCGGGCCTCAGAAACAGACCGGAACGCTTCCAGCAGGATCCAGCGGGGGGAAGGGGGTTGGAATAAAGACAGAAGCACAAAGGCGATAAAGGCTGGTTGTGTGTAAGCTTTTATGTGGACTTAGTTTTCTTCGGTATGCACTTAGGAGTGGAATTGCTGGGTCATAGGCTAACTCTGTATTTAATCTTTTCAGGAATGCTAGACAGTTTTCCAAAGCTATTATACCATTTTACATGCCCATGAGCAATGTCTGGGTGTTCCAATTTTTCCACATCCTTGCCCATACTTGTTACTGTCTGTTTTTTTGTTTGTTTGTTTGTTTTTAATTATAATCTTCCTAGTGGATGTGAAGTGGTATCTCATTGTGGTTTTGATTTGCATTTCCCTAATGAATGATGATGTTGAAAATCTTTTCATGTGATTATTGGTCATTTGTATATCTTCTTAGGAGAAATATCTATTAAAACCTTTGACCATTTAAAAATGGTAATATTTGTCTTTTTATTTTTGAGTTGTAATAGTTCTTTATATACTCTGGATACTAGAATCTTATCATATATATGAGTTGCAAATATTTTCTCTCATTTTATGGGTTGTCTTTTCACTTTCTTTATGGTATCCTTTGAAGCATAAAAGTCTTTAATTTAGTGAAGTCCAGTCTATTTATTTTTCTTTTGGGGCATGTGCTTTTGATGTCATATCTAAGAAATTGCCTAATTCAAGGTCAGGCAGATTTATGCCTGTGTTTTCTTCTAAAAAAACATTTACGTCTGTGTGATCCATTTTGAGTTAATTTTTGTATATAGTGTGAGGGTAGACGTTCAACTTGGTTCTTTTACATGTGAATATCCAGGTGTCCCATCATCATTTGTTGAAGAGACTATAGTTTTCTCCTTTGAATGGTACCCTTGTAAAAAATTGACAGTAAATGTGACGATTTATTTCTCAACTCCATTTCATTGATAAGTCTATCCTTTTGCCAGTACCACACTGTCTTGATTACTGTAGTTTTATTAGTTTTGAAATCAGGAAGGGTGAATCTTTCAACTTTGTTCTTTTTCATGATTGTTTTGGTTATTCTGGATTCCTTGCATTTCCGTATGAATTTAGGATCTGCTTGTAAATTTCTACATAGAAGCTAGCTGGAATTTGATAGGAATTGCATTGAATCTGTAGATTATTTGGGGGAGTTTTGCCATTTTAACAATATTGTCTTCCAACCCATGAACATGGAAAGTCTTTCCATTTATTTAGGTCTTCTTTAATTTCTTTCAAAATGCTTTGTAGTTTTCAGAGTATAGGTTTTTTACCTCTTTTGTTAAATTTATTCCTAGGTATTTATTGGTTTGATGCTGTCATAAATGAACTTTTCTTAATTTCATTTTTGCATTGTCCATTGCAAGTATGTAGAAATACAATTGATTTTTGTATATTGATTTAGTATACTGCATTCTTCTTCTTTTTTTTTTTTGGCCACATTACATGAAATGTGGGATCTTAGTTCCCCAACCAGGGATCGAACCTGTGCCCCTGCAGTGGAAGCATGGAGTCCTAACCGCTGGACCACCAGGGAATGCCTGTATCCTGCATTCTTGATGAGCTGTTTGCTAGTTCTGATTTTTTGTGTGGATTCTTTAGGATTTTCTATATTGAAGATAATGCCATTTGCAGTAGAGATAGTTTTACTTCTTTTTTGCTAATCTGGATGCCTTTTATTTTAGTTTCTTGCCTTATTGCCCTGGATAGGACCTCCAGCACAATTTTGACTAGAGGTAGCAAGAGTGGACATCCCTATTTTGTTCCTGATCTTAGGGAGAAAGCATTCAGCCTTTTGACATTAAGGTTGATGTTAATCATGGCTTTTGTAGTATTCTTGATCAGACTGAGGAACTTCTCCTTTTCTAGTTTGTTGAGTACTTTCATCATGAAGGGGTGTTGGATTTTGTCAAATGCTTTTTCTGTGTTTATTGAGGTGATTATGTAGTTTTTGTTCTTTATTCTATTGACATTGTGTATTACATTAATTTTTATATGTTGAACCAATCTTGCATACCTGGGATAAATTCCACTTGGTGATGGTGTATGATCCTTTTATATCTTACTGGATTCAGTTTGCTAGTATTTTGTTGAGAATATTTGCATTTATATTTATAAGAAATATTTAGGTACATTACTTTTTAATGAAAGAATATACGGTTCCCCCAGTAAAGGACACCTCATTCTGTCCAAGGAAATTAAAGTAGCAGCCATCTAAGAGCAGGCCTGGAGTGACTGGTGAAAATGTCTGGCTGTGTGGTGGACTAAGCACATACAAATGTGGTAAAATTATAACAAAACTATTTTTAAGTTCATAGCTGAATAAAATCTAAAACCCTTTCTGTAGCCAACAACAGGCTCCTTGTTGCCTCTGATCTTGTCTCCTAACCGCTTACCTCCCCGTCCCCCAGCACACACATCAATACCCCACTGGCCTCCTTGCTTTCCTTCAGGTATACCATGCCTTAGGGCCCTTGCACTTGCTGTTCCCCTTTTCTGGAGTGTTCTTCCCCTAGACATCCACATGGCTCCATCCCTCACTTTTTTTTAGGTCTCTGCTAAAATGTCATCTGTTAGTAAAGAGGCCTTGCCTGGCAACCCCATCTAAAATAACCTTTCCTCTTACCTCGCTGACACTGTCTTCCCCTTGCCCTGCTTGACTTTTTTTCATAGAACACATACTCACTGCCTGATAGACCGTTTTCTTGTGTCTGTTGCCTCTCCTCCTATATCCTCCCCTTCTAAGAGCCTCCCGCTTTCCCCTGCCCCACCATGTAAACCTCTTGAGGTCAGAGATGTTGTCTGTTTTGTTCACTGTTGTGTCTAGAATAAGACCTGGATTATAGAAGATTTTCAGTAAATATTTATTGACTGAATGGGCTTGAAAGAAAGAGAAATCCTCAGGTGCCAGAAATGTAGGGGAGCTTAAAGCCTGCATGGCAGTTGGTAAGCTGAGCTTGAGGGATTATACATGCTGTAGGCCTTCGTAGTTGGGGTCCACGGCACCAGACTATCCTTGTATGAGGACAGGACACTTGTATGTAAATCTCCTTGCTAAGAAGTTAAAGTGAAAATTAATCTCAGAAGCAAACAACAGTGACAGCAGTGCTTGTACAATCCAGGATACGTCTCATTCTCATAGATAAAATAGTCTGTGAATCTATAAGAAAAAGAATGACCCACGAAGAGGGAGCCAGCCGACCAAGCAAACTTGAGGATTACTATTCCAAGACCTTCTAATGGAGGGTCTGAAATGAATTTTAAAATAAGGGCCCCAAATAATTAAAGCTAAGAGAAGGAATAGAAACCATAGTGAAGGAATATGACACCATGAAGAAAGGACAGGCAAATTTGAAAAAGAACCAAATAGAACTGTACATGTGAAAAATATAGTCATTGCAAATAAAATATTTTTAGACTAGTTAAACAGGAGATTAGACATAGCTGAAGAGAATTCATGAATTAGAGATTGGGACTGAGAAGGTTTACCTGCCATGGTGTTGTTGTATCTGCAAGTTTTATCTGAAACTTATTTATTTCATCACTGATACTGGGGTGAGAGTTTTTCTGACTCACGAAGGAAAACGGCTAAGTCAAGTTGATGTTCCTCTCTGACTAAGCCTTGCCACGTTTACTAAGGTCAAAGTCTGCAATATCCTGTTCTTTCTCTTCCTTAGGGCAAACTACCAGGATTTTCAGCTGAAAAATCTAAGAATAATTGAACCTAACGAGGCGACACACTCAGGACACCCAGGTGTAGAAACAGGTAATAATTTTGTCTGTTACTGAGATGGAACATCTCAAAAGGATTTTGGGTTCCCTCACCCCAACACCAAGTTGGGAGAGAAGAGAGGGTAAGGGATTAATAATGAGTGGGGATGAAGGGATATATATCTGGAAATTAAAAACCGTTTTGTCTTTTGGTTTCCTGGGTTGTTATTGTTTTTATGTGTGTGTGTGTGTATAGCTATTTTTCAGTAGAAAGTTAGAGTTATGGTTTTTGCATTTCCTGTTCTTGGGATGGTGGTGATGGTGGTGGTAGTGGTAGAGACAGGTTGTTATTGAAAAAGTCCTATTCTGATTTTTCTAATTTCTAATATAATCCTTTATTGACCACCTTAGAGATTAGCTTTCAGTTTTCGTTATAAGACTATGAAATAAGAAAAGTTTATGGTGTATTATTGTGCTTTATAAATTGAATGGGCATTCAGGAAAATCTTTTTGGGAAAAATTTCTGGAACATATCCTCTTCCCAGGACTGGTTAGTTATATTATTGGGTTGCCAGAAACCTGAATTCTGAAAAGTGATGTATTTCTATATTTCTGTCCCATGTAAACTGGTGCTTTTCTGTGGGCTACCCAGGAGAACTATAGTGTTTCCTTCTAGTTGACTGAAAAAATCAATCCTGTGAAGCACGTTAGAAACCATAACGGATCTCTCTTTGGAAGGTCAATGCTGCAACTACATGCAATTTTAGGTCCTTTTTCTTTAAAAATTTGGATGTATCCAACACATTTTGGGCCGTGTTAGGAGGGAGGACAGGAAGGAATGGGAAAAAGAGGAAGTAGGAAAGGGAAAAGTGATAGAAAAATTGAATTTAGAGTTTGAAGAGAACTTATCTTTCTTTCTATTACATATGAAGAAATAGAGGTTCAGGGAGCTTCAGTTGTCTGAGGTTGTAAATCCCAGCTGGAAACTGGAACCCACTTGTTTCGATTCCTTTGGTCTTAAAATGCTTTAAGAGAGCCTCTGTTATGTTCCCTAGATAATATGATCTAATAGAGCATGGGCTTGGTAATTGGATAGAGCTTGGGTCCTGGTCCTGATGACCCAGTTGATTTGGGCAAGGATTTAACTCCTGTTTATTTATCTGTAAAATGGGAATAGTGAAATCTCCCTGGGGGGGATTATTGTGAGAATTAACCACTAATGTATGTAAAGCCCTTGGCCCTTGCTCAGCAGTGGGACAGAGAAACAAACCACCATCTCTAAAGCTATGGATGCTGGAAAAGGAGCTTGGCATCTGTGCAAATGTTAAGGTGCTGAAATTGGAGTAAGCCAGTCCCTTCTATTCTTATAACAAGGCATGTAGGAATCCCAGCTGGTGCTTCAGATTCAGATTCAAATAATATTTCTTGAGCTTCTACAATGTATCAGATGCTGTGCATGGAGCTTTCACACATGCTGTCATGTTAAATTCTTCTAGCCACCCAGTGAGGTAAATAGGGTGTGCTCTTCATGTACTTCCAAGCAGTGAAAAGTCTTTTGTTTGTGATAAAGGCTGAAGGTTTAGGAGCTTATGTCTAAAAGCAGACCCACATATGCAAGAGACTTTCAAATGAGTCATTCTTTTTAAAGCATGATTTAAAAATACCTGGCAATGTATGGGCTAATTTTACATCATGGCCTAGGTTTGTTGCTCTTGGCTCCCCACTTCCCTGCACACCCTGATTAGCTCTTGGCTGCTTCTAACATTTCTGAAAAGTAATGGGATGTGGAATGAGCAGATGCTATTATACAGCATCTTCTAGGATCCTAGCTTTCTTTCACTGAAGATTCATTACTGTTATGCTGAGTCTGAAAAGATCATAAACACAAAGTTGTGATATTCATTCAGCCATCTTTGAGTGAGTGTATGCATATGTTAGGTGCTTGGCTAGATACATGGATTCAGAGATGAAGTTGACATGGTCCCTGCCTTAAGGAGAAGCAATATATACACCTAATGCACCATTTATCACATTGCTTTCATAGTTAGTTGTGTATCTACCTCTAGTAATTGCAAACACAACATTTACTATACGCCAGACACTGTTTCTAAGTGCTTTGTATATAGTAGCCCATTTAATCCTCATAAAAATTACCCTATGAGGATCACCAGCCATAATTTTCACCTCTGCCATCTTGACTCATTTCAACTGCTGCCACCTCAGTGGCTGGGTTTTATAATTATACCTGCTTTGTCTCCTCCTCAGCTCTAGCTGCTCACCCATTCAGTCACTTTTAAGGCCTGTTGGCCTGTGGCCACCTCTCCCTCAGTCACCTTTGCCCATTGTATCCTCCTCCTTGATAGGTGCCTCCACTGCCACAGCCCATTCGTTGCCTCAGCCAGTGCCCCTTATCACATCCTATCTGTTAGTTGTGGTATTGGGAGTTCTTTCATTGGGTCTGATATAGGTGACAGGTGGCTGCCTCAGACTCAGGACACCGACCAAATATGAAGGGCATGAAGGATGAGGAAGGAAGGCGCAGGGGAGATGTTAATAGTGGTGAGGGGGGCAGGTGGCATTGTGGAGGGAAGTGTGAAGATGCCACTGTAGTGGAGTGAAACTGAGGATGCTGGTGATTCTGGGGAGGCCAGTCAAGAGGAGGAATGTAATGATGAGGCAAGAGATGGTGATGAAGGTCAGAATGTGGTGTTGAGGAGGCCGGTTGTGGTGACCAGGAAGCAGAGGATGTCTTTGACCGGCTCCATTTTGCCTTTGATGGTTTTCAGTTTGTAATTGAGGATTTTGTGCTTGCCATTGGTTCTGTTGACTTTATTGATGAAGTCAGTAACATAATATTGATCCATACTGCAGTCAGTGCTACAAACACCCAGTCGGTGCCATCAAAATCTGTAAGTCAGGATGTGCCCAAATAGAAGCCAAATTCTATAAGGAAATTAATGATCTTGAAAGAAAATATACTGGCTGCTGTCATATAGTTGGTTTTTAAAATTCCAGATGCTCAGGCTGTACTCCAGGCTAATTAAATAAGTTCCCCAGGTAGTTCTCATGTGCAGCCAAGGTTGGAATACTGCTCCAAAGGATGTCTACGTTTTTGCTTGACTTTTAAAAATGTTAAATTGCTCAGAAATATGGTTCAGAAACACAAATTTATTCTGAAGCTCCTGAAAGATGTCATAATAAAGTTTTCAGATGCTGGCAAGCTTATGAGGTCATAATAGGCTTCATTTTGAACCCAATGGAGGTATTGACATATAAATTTAGGTCAGATTAGATACTTCTGATCCCTCTTTTTCAGGTACATGAGAAATTATAGGCTCAGTAGGTCAGACAAAAGGAAAGGATGTCCCTCTGAAAAGTATTCAGAAGCATCTGTAATGCAGGGATCATGGACATGTTTGAATCATGAATAGGACCATTTCCATTGTCTCTCTCTTTGAGTACTTCTGTCTTTTGGAGACTTCTGAGTGGGAGCCCTGAGGCCAGCAGCTGAAGCTACCCTTGCAGATTATGAATAAAATGGGGCACTTTTTCAGTGAGTCCCAAGAGTAGTAGTATGGTACCTCGTAGGGGAATCTATTGGAGAGAACCATAAAGACTGAGGCTTTTATAGCCTAAGGTGCTGGTGATGATGGAGAAGCAGCAGATAAAAATGCTAAAGAAAAAAACAAAAAAAGGATCTATACCTAGCAGAGTACAAGCCACAGTGAGCCAGGGTGTAAATTCTTGAAGATAACCTGTAGTACAATAGCCTCAATGTAAATTACTTACAGCATTGTGCATTAGGATGTTTTTGGTTAAGTCAGGTATTTTTTATTTGTTTAAAAAATGGGTTGGCAAAATCCAAAAGTCTGACAACACCAAATGGTGGCTAGGATGTGGACCAGCAGGAACTTGCAGTCATTAATGGTGGGAATGCAAAATGGTACAGCCACTTTAGAAGACATTTTGGTAGTTTCTTACAAAACCAAATATACTCTTACCATATGATCCAGCAATCATGTGCCTTGGTATTTATCCAAAGGAATTGAAAACTTATGTCTACAGAAAAACCTGCAACATGGATGTTTTATTTTTATTCATAATCACCAAAACTTGGGAGCAACCAAGGTGTCCTTCAGTTTGTGAATGAATAAACAAACTGTGGTACATCCAGACAATGGAATATTATTCAGCAATGAAAAGAGATGAACTATTAATCCATGAAGAGACATGGAGGAATCTTAAATGCATATTGCTAAGTGAAAGAAGCCTATCTGAAAAGGCTATATACTGTATGATTACAACAATATGACTTTCTGGAAAAGGCAAAACTATGGAGACAGTAAAATGATTAGTCATACCAATGGATTGGGGGGAGGGGAAAGAAGGATGAATAGACTGAGCAGAGAGGATTTTTAGGGCAATGAAAACTATTAAACTTAAATCATAATGATGGATATGTGTCATTATACATTTGTCAAAACCCATAGAGTATACAACACCAACAGTGAACCCTAATGTAAACTGTGGACTTTGGGGGATCATGATGTGTCAATGTAGATCATCAGTTATAACAAATGTACCACTCTGGTACTTAACTAGTCAGTGAGTGGCGTGGAGCAGTCTGGTTTTGGTACAAACTCTCCTGTTGTTGCAGACAGCAGAATGGCTCCAAAGGTAACTTCGGAGCTGCTTCGGCAGCTGAGACAAGCCATGAGGAACCTGGAGTATGTGACAGAACCAATCCAGGCCTACATCATCCCGTCGGGAGATGCCCACCAGGTACTGAGTGGAGATGGGCTGGTGATGGAACTTGTCAGCCCCTCGTTTCTTTTTATTCCTTTCCCTCAGCCCCAATGTGTTCGTAGGATTCAAGTTGTCAACCCACATCTAAGCATGTTCTCCAGGGCTAGGTACAGGGACCTGTGTCCAGTAGAGTCTCACTGAATGCTTATTGATTTGGCCCTGGCTTCCTTATTTCCAATGTATATAGCTAGCTTTCAATAAATTGTGGAAGAATTAGGAGCTAAATGAAGGGGCAGAAGTCTGGACCTTTCTGTTGCTGATGCACTTTACCCCATCTCCTTTGCCACACCATGTCCCCAGCAGAATTGTCTGTCCTGCCTCCCTTCTCCCCATCCAGACTGTCCTGTCCCACTGGCACAGCCAGAAGGGCAGCCAGAAATTCATCTTGGTTCTCCACTCTAGCAGGTTTTAGGGATGATTCTGCATATTACCCCCATCATCCCCCCAGCCACCACCTTTGGTGGAAGCGTTTCAATAAGTGCCCTCTATATCTGAGAACACGAGTGATTTAATTATGGGAGAGTCAGGTTTAGAGAGGTGGAGACTGCATGTGATGGGGCTGAAAAGCAGAGGACGAAAGGATTCTAGGATTTACTTTTTTAGGTCATTGAGTCAGCAGGTGTTTGGATGCCTACACCATGGTCGTGGTACTGCAGGGTTACAGAGACGAATTTAAGTTTGAATTCCTGCCCTCCCCATGTTTACGGTTTAGTAGAGACCTGAGACGGTATACAAAGTGCTATTCTTCCATAGAGTTATCGACACATATACTTCTTATAGCCTTTGTTTATGTGCACTGCCTTAGGTATGGTACATGACACAAAGATGAGAATGGTCCTGGTCTCAAGAAGTAGACAGTTTAGTAATGGAGTTAAGATATGCATACACATGTCTATATTGCAAGGTGGAATGTGGACGTGCCATCAAGAAAGTCTGGGCAGAGGCTGTGGATGTTTGAGGGTGAGAGGGGAGGGTGATGGAAGGCTTCATGGGCAGGGGAGGCATGTGAACTGGACCTTGAAGGACACATAGAGTTGGGTAAATAGAGAAGGGGGAAGGGATTCTAGATAGAAGGATTAGTAGGAGCAAAGACAGAGAAGCAGGAAGCTTAGAGTGCTTTTCAGAAACAAGGTGGTAAGTTCCTCTGGCAAAAGCCTAAGGAAGTAAAAAGCAATAGTCAGAAATACTGGTGTTCTAGAATTCTTTAGTTGCAGGCAATAGAAACCACCTTGAAGTACTTTGAGCAATAAAAATGCTGCTTTATAAGGATTTAGGGGCAGGGCCACTGCACTGGCACAACTCCAGGTTGTGAATGGTACTCTCTGGAGTTGTGCCTCAGGTAGTCTGTCCCGTGGAACCTGAGGGCAGGGTGCAGCTGGCCCTCTAGGAGGACTGGAATGGGAGGGGTTTCAGCTCTTGCTGCAGATAAGTTTCTTTCTGTCTCAGGCAACAAGGTAGATAGTGAATAGATGGCCATCTCACAGTTTCTGCATATATATCTCTTTATCTGTTACTTTCAAGATACCAGATTGAGCCAGAACCTTAATTCCAAATCCGGAGGCCTGGGTGAGAACTTGATTGGTGTAGTAGCTTGGTGTTTATCCTTGGTCACTGTGAGTGTGTAAGTACGTGTGTGTGTGTGTGTGTGTGTGTGTACGCGCGTGCATGTGCATGCGTGCTCACATGTGAGATCACGTGTGGCACTGACATGACTGATGAGGGTCTGCCATGATGGAGGGGGTGGCAGATAAGGGTATTACTGTAAGCTGAAGCAAAGTTCCCGAAAGAGGTCCACTCTAGCTGACCTCCTTTCTGCCCCTCCTCCAACAGTGGCAAACCATATGGTCGTGACAATATCAGGCCAGTGTTAACCTGGGGACAGCATCAAGATTGGACCCCTGCTTGGAGGCACAGGAGATTTCCTGGCCTCAGGAGCAAATGAAGGGCTGAAATGAATAACCAAAGGGACTGGATGATTTGAGGCAACAGCATGACATTCAGGATATTTTGATGTTTAGAACAGAGTTTCCCAAACCGTATTCTACAGCATTCCTGTTGTGTTTTGTAAGGTGTTCTGCAAAAAATGTAGTCAGGGGTCAAGAAAATAGTGAAATGAGCTGAACAGTTTCTTTTTTTTTATTGTGGTAAAAAAACTTAACATTTAACCATTTTTCACACCACTGTACAATGCATCAGTGTTAACTGTGTGCACATAATTGTACAGCGGATCTCTAGAACTTTTTCGTCTTGCAAACCTGAAACTACAGCCACTGAACCCCTCTCCCTGTCCCCGCCAACTGCCATCCTACTTTCTAAGAATTTGACCACCTTAGGTGCCTCATCTAAGTGGAATCATGCAGTATTGTCTTTTGGTAACTGAAAAAAACTTATTTCACTTAGTGTAATGTCCTCAAGGTTCATCCATGTTGTAGCTTATGACGGGATTTCTTTCTTTTTTAAGGCTAAATAATAATCCATTGTATGCATATACTACATTTTCTTTATTCATTTGTTTATGAACATTCAGGTTGCTTCCACCTCTTGGCTCTTGTGAATAATGCTGCACTGAACATGGATCTGTAAATGTTTCTTTGAGATCTTGTTCAATTCTTTTGGATATATACCTGAAGTGGGATTGCTGGATCCTATAGTAATTCTATTTTTAATTTTTTCAGGAACCTCCACACTGTTTCCCATGGTGGCCATGCCATTTTACATTTACCCCAATAGTGCACAAGAATTCCAATTTCTTTACATCCTTGCCAACACTTGTTACTTCTTTTTTTTGATAGTGGTGTCCTAATGGATATGAGGTAATATCTTGTGGTTTTGACTTGTATTTCCCTGATGATTAGTGATGTTGAGCATCTTTTCATATGCTTGTTGGCCATTTGTGTATCTTCTTTGGAGAAGTGTCTATTCAAGTCCTTTGCCCATTTGAACAGTTTTCTGAACTGTAGGATTTCTCAAGGCCTTTAATATATGAGTGTGTACTGTACAACTCTAAGGAACAGATGAAGTATTCAGCACTTTTCAGATTTAAATGTCCATGGAATTCCCACAGTCATCTCAGGAGTAGGGTAGGGGACTCTGTTCCATGGAATTCCTTAGTCTGTTGATCTTCAGTAGCACTTTTTGTACTACAGTGGGTTTGAACTTGCTCCTTGAAGACGTGAGAGGAAGGGGAGGTGTAAAGAGGAGAGGCCCCTGAAGATGAGGGTTTGGCAAGTAGACGCAGTTGAAGGGGTGAAGGGGGAGGTGGGAGAACAATGTGTAAGTGTAGGAGAAGCAGCAGATCAGGCTGGAAAGGGGCTGTTGGCACGTGAGAAAGCCGAGGTGGCCGTGTACTGTAATGTTAAATTTAGTAGGGGGGGGAGGTAAGGAGAGACTGGTGGGGTTTAGGGTGGGGCTTTGGTAACAGAATTCTTCCATTCACCTCTGTTCTGTAGATGAACAAGATTCACCAACTTCATAGGAACCAAAGTTTCATCTTGACTAAGGGCTGGATGAGTAGGTAGGGTAGCCAACATAGCTTGGGCCTGAGGAGGTGTAAGTAGCAGAGGAACTGGGCATCCCACCATTTAAGAAGGGCAGACCTTGGCCTTGTCCTCAAGGAACTCCTTGTTTCTTCTCCTGCCTGGGTACCTCTGATGGGCTCTTCCTTGCCTCCTGTCAGGCCCAGGCTTCAGCCTTTGGACTTGGGCTTCCTGTCACATGGATTCTCTGCTGGATTCACCAGTGGTGTTTTTCATTCTCTGCCTTTCAACTGATTGGATGCAGCCCATGTGTATCGGTGAGGGCGATCTTTATTGGGTCTACCAATTCAAATGTTAATCTTTTCCAGAAACAACCTCGCAGACACACTGAGAAATAATGTTTTACCAGCTGGCTATCTGGGAATCCCTTAGCAAGTCAAGCTGACACATAACATTAACCCTCACAGCACTAGCACACTGCTGTCTGAAATTGGGTCTCTCCTTTGAAAGGGTCTCACAGGCTGTTGTGGAGCGGCAGCCAAACTCCTGCTAGTTCTGCTTTACTTGTGAACCTTCACCTCCAGGGGAGGCCTCATTGTGTGGAAAGATTGGACCTGTGAGTATTACTTGCGTTAACCTTTGAAGGCTTCCAGTTAAGGGTGTGCTGGAAGCTTTGTAGTGTTGGTATTTCAGTTTCAGTTTCCTTTTGCCTGGAGTTAGGATAAAATCTGTATGTTTACTGGTAGGGGATGTTCTTGTAGCCAAGCCAAGTTTATCTTGATGTTCTTGGTCCTGGGTGCTGTTCCTGAGCCAACTTTTTTTGGTATCATAATGCTGGCTTTTGGTCTGATACTCTGATTGATTTTTTAAAATTCTGTCTTTGACATTAGGTGTGACCTAATAGACCCAAAGCAATTTCTTATTCAGCTTTGGGAATGGCAGCGACACTGGCCAAACCCCAGTGATGTTCCAGGCTTTCCCTCAGTGTTTCATCTCCTGCTAATGGATCTGGAATATCAAAATTGGATGGGTCCTCCCTAAATGAGGAAGTTTAAGCTCTAATCCTGGAAAAATGTGTTTTCCAGCAACATCCTGAAAACGCAAAAAGTTAAGCTTGCTTGATATGAGCTGTCACTTTTATTGCAGAAGTCACTATTTGTTTAGGCTTCACAAACTTATATTCTTGTACTCTTGCTGTCCTCTTCTCTCTCACCTCCCTCCCCACTACCCCCCCCCCCATTTTTCTTTTATAATCTTTGGTTATCATTTCTATTGCTGTAGCTTAGCCATCTGCCTTGCAAGGCGGGAGAAGTTGTGTTTTGCTTGTCTGGTGCATATTTCCTGACTAACCATATCAGGGCTAAGTATTGGGACAAATGTAAAAGGCAAGCAGTTAGCATATAGGTAAGCGTATGGGCTCTAGAAACTGTCTGGGTTCAGGTGGCAGATTTGCCACTTAACTAGCTGCTTGACCTCAAGTAAGTTACCTCAAACTCCTAAGTGTCAGGTAATCTCTCTGCGTCTCAGTTTCCCCACCAGCAAAAATGGGACAGTGACATATCTATTTCTTAGGGCTGTTGTTAGGATCAAATGAGTTAATAGATATAAATGCTTAAAGCATATCTGTCACCTAATAAGTCTCATTATATTAGCTGCTATTTCTGTTGTTGTTATTATTACTATTATAGAAATGAATGAGGGAAAATATTCCCTTAAAGAGGTTAAAGAGTAGATAGCCCCCGTCACAAATCTAACACAAAATGCGACTAGTAAATGTCATAGGAACGAACTCAGTCAGCACTGTCCAGTAGAAATATATGAGGCACATATGTAGTTTTAACTATTCTAATAGCCATAGTAAAAAAAAAGTAAAAAGAAGCAGTGAAATTATTTTTAATAATACATTTCATTTACCCCAGTATGTCCAAAATATTATCATTTCATCACATCATCAGTATAAAAAATCATTAGTGAGATAGTTTACATTTCTTTTTTTATACTGAGTCTTCAATTCCGGTATGTATATCATTACAAAACATCTCAACTTGAATGTGGAATGTTCGTGGGAAATATTTGATCTGTATTTAGATTTCATAAAATTTACAGTTGAAAAAGTGGCCTTACATACCAAAGTTTTTCTAAACATACTTAAAAAGTTTTGTAATAACTGAGCCTTGAGCATCAGTTTTAAAATTTATATTTAAATTAGTTGAAATAAAATCAGACATTTAGTTTCTCAGTCACATTAGCCACATTTCAAGTGCTTGGTAGCTACATGTGTCTGGTGGCTACTCTAATGCTAAGCACAGATTTAAAGTGTGGACTGAACTCATAGGTGAGAGGGAATATTTTAAGCTGACAGGGTCAAGGAAGGCTTCATGATGGAAATGCATTTAAATTGGAATGTGAACAGGTAGAATTTGGGTGCTTATAGGTAGAGAGGTACAAGAAATACCATGGGCAAATCCATGGAAGTAGGAGAACATGAATAACAATAACCCTAAAGAAGAAAGAATAATAGGGTCTGGTCAAGGCCACTCAGGAGCCACCAGAGTCAGGAGTTTAGGTTTCTGTTAGACGGTAAGGACCCACTGAAGGTCTTTGAATAAGAGAGTGACACGATCAATGAACGGGAGCAGTGTTCAGTGTGGATTGGAGAAGGGAGACACTGGGAACTGAGAAGCCTGTTCCGAGGCCACTGCAGGATCCCAGAGTCGGGCTACAGAGGGCCTGGACGTGGGTGCTGGTCTTAGAAGCAGAGAAGAAGGGAAGGATTTGGAGGAGAAGCGGTAGATAGATGGAGCGAGGACCTTGCAGGCAGATGACCGAGGGAACTGGGAAGTTTGGAAGCTGAGAGGGTTTGTGGTGCCATCCACAGAAAGAAATGAGGAGCCCCACGTTCCTTGTTTCAGGCCCCATGGAGAGGAGGGCCCTCGTTGGGATGACTGTTAGGTGGGACTCTGGGTCCTTGCCAGGGCTGTGAGGACAGGGAGGAAGTGCTGGCTCTGTGTGACCTGCCGCAGGAGCCTCCTCAGTAACAGAGAGGCTGCTGTTCTCTGGGGCTCTTGCTCCTGTTTCGTTTCAGGCTAGATTCAGCGTTGCTGGAATTTCTCCTATGGGTTGGGGAGGGAGGGTGTTAGAGAAATGAAGAGGAGTCTTGAATTCTGTCCTTTGTGTACTTTGCAAAGCACAGATACACACACCCACACACTGTTGCGTGTTGGAGACAGTACGCACCCCGAATACGTAATTGTGCAAGGACTTGGCACTCCAGGGCTCTGCTCCTCTCTGTCCTTTGCGACTCTAAGGGTTTTTTCTTTTAAACTCAGAACAATGGTTGTAGTATTAATGAGTTTGGGCCCGGGGGTACTTTTACAGCGAGGAAGTGTCCATTGTCTCTTGTAATCTGGGTATTTTCATGTACCTTCTAAGCCAAATGCTGGGATTTGCGGGCACTACTGGCCCCAAATCAGGAGAATCATTGGCTGGGGCCAGAACTGCACTGGCCCCACCTTTGAGAAATCCGAACTCTTCATCCTCCCCTTCTGTGAGGCCCCTCGTCTGCTTTTGGGCTCCGCTTAGTCCAAAGATCCCGTTCTTGGAGGGGGCGGCCCTGCCACCTTGAGCTTTTGGCTGTGTTTATGGTTCCTCCTTCTGGAAGACATGACTCTGATTTTCCGAAACTCTTTTTGATTCTACTCCCATTCCTCCAGAAGCTGGCTTCCTGTTTTTATTTCTTAAATAAGCTCTCTCCTGGGGTGGAGGTAGTGATTTTTATCCCAGAGTGATTTTATTCACCGTATTAATTAGAGTAACGCTAGCTGTGGTAACACATCTCAAAGTTTCAGTGACTCTGTATTGTAGAGCCTTATTTCTTGTTCATGTAGCAGTCCAGAGTGGGTGTTCCTGGTTGGTGGGTGACTTTCTTCCACTAGGAAGAAGAGTGATTCAGGGATCCAGGCACTTTCCATCCTGTGATGCCACCATTCCAGCTGGCGGAAGGGAAGGAGTATGGAGAGGGTGCGTCCATCTTTAACTGCCCTGACTCAGATATCACTTCCCACCCACTTTCCGTTGGTGAGAACTAGTCATGTGATCCCTCCTAGATGCAAGGGGGCCTGGGAAATGAAGTCCTGGATGGGAAACCAATCATTCTTCAGTGACTTTACAGTAAGGAAAGGGCATGAATCTTTGGGCAGCTATCCGTTTTTCCCACGTACCTTGACTTGGTTTCATTTAAGAGACAAGAAAGCCAGTAAGTGGGAGCCAGGCTTGAACATAGGTTTGATTCCTGCATGTAGGAGACATCTATTATGTGGTTGATGAAGGTGGAGGTGAATGGGGGGCATACCTGTGTTCCTTGTTCCCTCAGAGTTTATAATCCACTTGTGCAGACCAGATGTGCACAATCTCTGTACAGAATAAAAGAGGTTGCTTGGCAGTGTGGTAAAGGCATGGGCTTTTGAAAGTCAGACCTGAGATCAGATCTCGGCTCTGCCACCTAGAGCAGTGGTGTCTTGGTTGGGGGGTGGTGGTAAGTAAGTAATTTACTTCCCTGAGCTGCTGATTCTTCTTCTTTTTTTTTTTTTTAAATCTGTAAATGGGAAGGATGATACCTTCCAGAGCTGCTGTTGGGGTTAGAATTAGGGGAAATGAAGATAGTTATTGGCAAGTAGTCAATCTTAGCCAATATTATTTGTTATCATCACCCAAGGTGGGGAGCATCGATAAGTGCCATTGTGGATGGTTCGGTAAAATTGAGAGGTGTGGGAGATCTCTGAAAGCTGGATGGGTCAGAAAGCTTTGTGGAAGAGGGCATGTTTGAGCTGGATTTGGAGACATGGCTGAGGCTTTTTTTTTTTTTTTTCTGTAGTTTACTGATATGCTTTATTTGGCTGTGTGTTATTTAAATTGTTTGAATTAGATGCCAACATTTAAAAATTGAGTGATCTCTCACGAACATACATATATTTAGCTTTTCCTGAAATATTGAAGGTTGGCAACACGTGGTTCACATTCCAGCATGACAGGAATCAGAGCTGAGTAGGAGCTGCTCTCTCTAGAAGAGACAGCCTCTTGTCCTGCTTTACTCATTTAGTTTACCTGCCTGTACCCTAGGGCTTTTGAGTTTGAAACCCCAGTTATAATCCCTTCTGGCCTTTTTCCTGTTGGATAAAGCATTAGTTTCCTGTTGCTGCTGTGACAAACTTAGTGGCTTATAACAACACAAATTTATTATCTCACAGTTCTGGAGGGCTGGAGTCTGCAGTGGTCAGCAGGGCTAAAGTGACTTCTGGAGGCTCTGGGGAGAATCCATTTCCTTGTCTTTTCCGGTTTCTAGAGGGCACCTGCATTTCTTGGCTTGTAGCCCTTTCTCTGTCTTCAAAGAAGTGGCTAAGGTCTTAACTACGGAGAAAGGTTCATCTCTCCTCCTGCTTGTTCATTTATTCTGCAAGTATTGGTTGCGGGACTAGTGTGTGTCACCTGTGCCCGGTACAGGGACAGTGACAAACAAGACAGACAAACACCCTGGTCTCATGGGACTTACATTCTGTGGGGCAGGACAATAACAGTGTAAAAGAGTCATTAAGAAGAGAAACATCTAGAAAAATGCGCTATACAGAGAGGTAGAAGAGGCTGAGTGGCTACTGTAGCTGGATAGTCTAGGCAGGCCTCTCTGGGGAGGTGACATCTGACCTGAAATACAATGATGGGAAGGAGCCTGCCATGCCATGATCAGAGGGAGACTTTTATAGGCACAAGGAAAAGCATGTGCAAAGGCCTTGAAGCAGGAATGAGATTGGCAAGCGCAAGGAGCAGAAAGCAGGTGGTGTGGCTGGAGCACCGTGAGGGGGAGGATTGTGGGAGGAGAGCAGGGCCGGATCAAGCTATGCCTTGGGGACTGGGCTGGGGTTTGGATTTTATCCTAAGTGTGATGGGAAGTCACTGGAGGATTTTAAGCAGGATGCTAACATGATATATACACATTTTGAAAAGCTCACTCTGAGTGTGTGTGAAGAGTGGATTGTAGGGACAGTGGTCCAGGTAGAGATGAGGGAGGCTTGGACGGGGGCATATTAGAGATGGAGAGAAATGGACAGTTTTGGAGGAAAAAGTCAACGGCTGTGTTTCTTTGCGGCTTTTTCCTAGTATGCTAAGGCTTTGGCTTATTTTAGGCCTTTTGCTGTTCTCTAGGGAGAATGTTCCCGGGCTTTGCCAGCTTCATGGCTGGGGGAAGAGTGGGAGGCCCGGGCCCAGTGCTCGTCTGGCCTCTGCTTAGCCTTTTGGTGTGGAGGTGACAGCTTTGGTCAGTGATGTCTTTCTGGCATGTTGGCCACTTAGGTCATGTCTAGACGTTCTTGCTCCACCCTCATCTCGATCCCAAACCAAACACATCCACCTGCTGTTAATTCCATCTCCCTTTGGAGAAACTCTTCTCCTGCCTTTGCTGAGAGGCAGCTCCAGGTAACCCCTGGGGGGCCGTGAGCCTCTGCCCAGGCTTCCCCAGGTAGGGGTGGGGCACTCCTCGAGAGCTGTGTCCCTGCGTGCCAGAGCCCAGCCAGGCTGAGCCCCTCACCCGCCTCCTCAGCCAGGGGGACCTCCTTGTTGGTCCAGAATGCCCCCTCTGTATTTTCCCCGTTGTGTACTCTGATTTTTAGCGCAAGGTTTTTTTTGTTAACTGAGTTTCCCCAGCCTCTTAGCTCCTTTTTCACCACTCAGGAGGAAGAGATTAATAGCATCTCTTCTGGTGCATGTGCGCAGCACCCCCGGGTTTCTGGCGAGTTGTTCTGAACACTCACTTACTGCTCCTCTCACAGGAGAACTAGGAGAAGGGCAGGAAGAGACTCCCCCATGTTGGCCTTTCCTTTTTCAGTCTTGCACTCACTAATCCCTGGTGAATAAACAAAGGAGGGCACTACAGTTCATAAACGATGCTGGAGGCCACTTCTTTTTATGTCCTTAGTGCTATCTGGTCAATGTTCCCTTGTGTTTTCGAGATCAAACATTTGCTTGCCATTGCATTCAGCAATCTGAAATGACCCGTTGTAGAAATGAGGAACTGAGGCTGAGAGAGGAGAGGAGACTCGTTGCAGACCACGTAGCTGGGCCTGCTAGAGGGCAGGTGTGGCCCAGAGCTCTCAGAGCTCCTTCATCCTGCCATCATGATTCTTTCTGCTGACCCTTCCAGCACCTCTGTGGGTCACGGTCTTGTGACTGGTCTGAGGCTGCGATTGTGGCTGCCTTGGTAAAAGGGGCAGCTCTCATCCACGCGGCAGGACTAGAACCTGGGAGCCGTTTTCCCCTACATCATGTTGACTGTCCCAAAATGCCTTGGGGTCCAGCCAGCAGCCCCCTTCTCTATCCTAAGCATTCTTAACCCTGCCAAGTCCTTTAGCTCAGGAAAAACCTGCTAACAGGAGAAGGAGCAGTGGCTCTGGTCTCAAGTAGATCAGATCCTGGCCCTGCTATTGACGTGTTAGTTACTTAAAGATTCTGTGTTTGAACCTCAGTTTTCTCATTTGCTATTGGTATTATCCTGGAGAGTTATTTTGAGGTTGGGAGACGATGTGTTTTATGGGGGCAGCATGGCATAGGGCTTCAGAGTTGAGGCTCTGAAACCGCCCAGGTTCAAATCCTGCCTCTGCTACTTATTAGCTGTGTGACTTTGAACAAGTTACTTGACTCTCTGTGCCTCACTGGCTATTACCAGAAGTTACACAATGTGGCCTCGTACCCTTTCCCCAGGAATGGGAAACTCTTACTTTCTTAGCCCTAATC
This sequence comes from Balaenoptera musculus, assembly GCF_009873245.2. Lineage (NCBI taxonomy): Eukaryota > Metazoa > Chordata > Mammalia > Artiodactyla > Balaenopteridae > Balaenoptera > Balaenoptera musculus. Next base: position 20,207,963 of record NC_045800.1, read on the forward strand.
CCATTCCATTCAGAGGCAAGAGATTATCTGGGAAGGGAAGGACCTGGATTTGAACATGATGTTTTATTTTGCTGAAGCCTCCTGGGTTAGAGGAAGCATTTCCCTTCGTTACCTAACAGGAAGGGACAGGGTCTGCGTGGGAGAGATTGGTGACACTGCCTTGGATGGGGGATACAAACAGGAAGTTCAGAAATAAGCTGATATCTAAAGAGACTTAAGTTAGAGAATTATTGGCACATAAAACAGAAATTCGGGCTTTTGAGAAAAATAACAGATGCCTAAATGTCAGTGGCAAAGAAGGGAGAAGGCTATTGGTTTGTTTTTTGAGTAAGATCTCAGTGAGGAAAGAGCAGTTTTGATCTGTTTCTCTTGACTTGCTTTGTTCTCCAGATGAAAAAATTGAGGTTAAAGGGAACAGCCCTTTAGCCCTTAATTAATTAGGGTCTTCTGTAGTGTGCACTAATTAAAAAAAAAAATGTTCAGCTTGCCTTTTCAGCTAGATTGGCAGTTCCTTGAAGGCAGGTGCCCAGCTTTTCCCAGCCTTTGCAGTCCTGCTGGGCTGAGCAGGAGTCAGCATGTGACTGATCAAGGTCCAATTCCTTGTCCTTTTTGTTTTCCAGAGTGAGTACATTGCTCCGTGTGACTGTCGGCGGGCCTTTGTCTCTGGATTTGATGGCTCTGCAGGTGAGTTTCTAAATTCTCTTTGTTCTTTTGGTACTTTTGTTTGCCTCTCAAAAATAACTAGACCCAGTTTCAGCCTGTGATATAGAACCAAAAAGAAAATGCAAACCAGACGTCCCCATGAGCCTCTGCAGAGGGGATGTGGTCCCGGCACCCCCAGCTCCTAAGCTTACATTTTAGTGTCTCTTTATGCCTTTGCTTTTCAAGTCTTAAAAAATGTTACTTAAAAAATATTTTTGAACTTTTTACTAACTGTAACATACATACAGAAAAGTGTATCAATTAACCTGAATACCCCTGTGTAACTAGCACTCCAAATAAGAAGTGGGACACTAATAGCATCCTTAAAACCCCTCTCCTTAGCCTATTGGTCCTGTGTAATTGTCTAAGCGCTTGACTTTTGGTTTCTCTGTTTTCAGTTTCAGCTTAAATAACAAAGATGAATGTCGAGCTACATTGTTGCCCTGCCCTAACTTTACCAAAACTGTTGTGCCCTTGAGTTTTAGGATGGGTTCCCCCCTTCAGACTCCCATCCTTCAAGCTGCTAGACTTGGTGCGAGCCCCTCTCCTTGCAGTTAGCGCACTGCTTCCGTTGATGTAAAAGGCACTTTAGGATTGGTGTTGGCTGACACCTCTGCTGAAAGCCCTGAGTTCTGCTGGGCCTGTGGGAACTGAGGGCAGGTAGAGGTGGGAGGCATAAACTCCCGGCTGGTGACCAACTGCTGTATCACAGTGAACACTGACAGCATCCAGGTGGTCTCTCTTGGGAAAGGTGAAACACCTCCTTTAGGGTGTCTCCTGGAGCAGATGGCTGTGATCACTGATCAGATCCACCACTATCTTGTTGTTAATTACGAGACCCTTGTGGCCGCAGGTCCACAGACCTCTTTCTACTGGCCTTGACTCATGCTGTACAAGTGGGGTCCTTTCTGTGCAGGGACCAGTACCCAGGCTGACTCAGGACTGTTTCTTTCACAGCTTGGCCCACAGCTGGTTTTCAGTGGTATCATCTTCTCTTGCCTGGAGGTTCTCTTGGAGTTAAAGGCCCCACTGCCCCACCAGAGGCCCCACCAGAGCGGTGGTGAGGCCACACGGGATCTGGTGCCCCTCACCGTGCTCGCCTGCCTGCTGCTGTTTTGTGCAGCTTCTAGGTGGTGGTCAGAAACCTTTCTCATCTCTTTGCTCCCCTGCTGTAGGCACAGCCATCGTCACAGAAGAACATGCGGCCATGTGGACTGATGGGCGCTACTTCCTCCAGGCTGCCAAGCAGATGGACAGCAACTGGACGCTCATGAAGATGGGTGCGTAGCGGCACCGCCATCTCAACTTTAGTGGGCAGCTCTGGCAGGGGACCCTAGGGCTCCTCAGGGCTTCTGGATCTTACCCCTTTTATGGGGCCACGGACCCCTTTTATGGGGCCACAGGCCCCTTTTAGAATCCAAGGTGTCTTAGTCTGCTCAGGCTACCAAAACAAAATACCATAGACTGGGTGGCTTAAACAACAGAAATTTACTTTTCATTTCTGGTGGCTGGAGGTCTGAAATCAGGGTGCTGTTGTGGTCAGGTTCTGTGAGAGCTCTCTTCCTGGCGTGCAGACAGCCTCCTTCTCGCTGTATCCTTCCATGGCTCTCTCTCTCTGTTCCCCTGCTCAGAAGGCCACCAGTCCTCCTGGATTAGAATTCTACCTTATGACTGCATTTAACCTTAATTACCTCCTAAACCCCCTGTCTCCAAATATAGTTGCATTTGGGGGAGGGCTTCAATGTATGAATTTTGAGGGGACACAGTCCAGTTCATGGCACAGGGAAAACCAAGAAAATGACATGCTGATATACACATACCATTACGCATTCAATTTTGGAAGATCCTGGTTCAGGATACTCATTTCAGTGAGGAGAAACTGAGGGCCAGAGAGGACAGTTGCTTTGCTGCAGCTCACATAGCTTGCTGTGCATTTGATTCATGCACTGGGGCCTTTCCACTGCTCTTTGCTGCCTCGTGATTCAGAGTGAGATAAAGGTAAGGGGCCACTGGCAACTGAAGCTAGGAGGCTCTCCCTCTGAGGATCCTGACTTGCTTCTGGCAACTCAGCCATAGGGCAAGAGCATGGGTCTGGAACTTTCTTGGGCAAGTTGCTTCACCTTCAGTGCTTCAGTTTCATATGTAAGGTGGAACAGTAATAGTAAGTACCACATAAAATGGTGAGGATTAAAGAAATAGTATATGGGAAGCATAGAGCTCAGTGTTTATTGGATAATGATTGTGTGTGTGTGTGTGTACTCTTGTTTTTTCATTTAATTTTGTGCTGTAGTTTTCCTTGTCACTATAATAGTCTTTTGAAACATGATTTTAGTCGTACAAAGGTCTCTGCCTGCTGAATTTTGAACTTGGACAATAGAAGGAGGGAAAAGGGGCTACCAGGGCTGAGTGAGGAACAGAAGATGAGGCCAAATCCCTGATATTTCTTGTTTGTAATTGGAAGTAATGAGGAAATCAGGTTGTTACCAGACTCATGGTTCAGGGAACAGAGGGCTGTTGACACTGAGTTGAGTTGAGTTGACTCCAAGATCCAAGCAGTTAGCCTACTGAGGTAGTGTGTGTGTGTGTGTGTGTGTGTGTGTGTATGTATGTGTGTTTCACACACTCTCCACATATATGTGTTGTTTGTCTTAGGGAGGGAGGAATTAGGAACGTTTTTATCCTGGCAGTGGATTTATTTTAAATTTCTGTTTCTCAAAAGTCTTTTTAAAAATATAGAAACATCAAAGCTACAGGTGGTTGTTGCCCCAGTTGTTCTCCCTCTTCTCTGTCTCTCTCTCTCTGTCACACACACACACACACACACACACACACACACACACACACAGAGGCACTTGGGGCTGTAGGGCTATTATAAATGGATAGGCCACTAGACCTCTACACTTCTTGATTACATGCCTCTGTTGACGGTATATGTGCCCAGTCCATCTGTATTTCAAATACAAGCAAAGATTAATACCTTATTTTTTAAGAAAAATTACAAATGGAAGTCCTAATACTTTCTGCTTGTACCCCAGTGGATCATTCAGTGTGCCTCTGGGGTGTGGGCATCTCTCTTTGGGGCCTAAACTCCAGCTGTTAGATAAGTCAGCGCTTTGGGGTTCAGAGTGTCAGAGGAGCGAATACTGTCTGCCTGTCCTCTAGAACAGCCCCAGCGGATGAGTCCTTCGTCCTTCCAAGCCCCTCTCTAGTTTCTGCCCTAAGCCCACCTCCTCACTGTCTCTCCTGTGTAGGGAGATTCTGGTGGGTGTAGCTGGGGAGTGGTTCATCCCTGGGGTTTTTGCCAAACATCTGTCTGCTAGGAGATGATATGACTTCATCCTGTGAAAGTTATACATACTAGGGGCATTAAAGAAACTTGGTTAGTAAGTGGCTTGTTCAGCGGTTTGAAAAAAATAGGAAAGAATCAAATAGCAAAATAACTCAGTGCCAGCTTCTAGGCAGTTTTTTAGAACAGATTCATGAGCTCATTTCTTTTTTTTTTTTTTTTTAAAATTTTATTTATTTGTTTGCTTTTTTGGCTGCATTGGGTCTTAGTTGCAGCAATGCGGGCTCTTCGTTGCGGCGTGCAGGCTTCTCTAGTTGTGGTGCTCGGGCTCCAAAGCGCGTGGGCTCTAGTTTGCGGCACACAGGCTCTCTAGTTGAGGCGTGCGGGCTCGGTGGTTGTGACGCCTGGGCTTAGTTGGCATCGAGGTGGTTGAGGCACGTGGGATCTTAGTTCCCCGACCAAGGATTGAACCCACGTGCCCTGCATTGGAAGGCTGATTCTTAACCACTGGACCACCAGGGAAGTCCCATGAGCTCATTTCTTTACAAACCTTTGAACTTCCCTTCTGTGGTTATGTGGTTATCAGTACTCGCTAGGGAGAATAGTAGAACAGTACTATTTCAGAATATGTGAACTTTTGCTCTTAATATTTTACCGAAATGTTAATTGTTTAGCAAAAATTTGATGAAAAAAGTATACATCCGAAACATACAAGATACTGGGTCGAATTAAAGAAAAACGGGGATATAAAAATAACTTTAGGGGCTTCCCTGGTGGCGCAGTGGTTGAGAATCTGCCTGCCAATGCAGGGGACACGGGTTCGAGCCCTGGTCTGGGAAGATCCCACATGCCGCGGAGCGACTAAGCCCGTGAGCCACAATTGCTGAGCCTGCGCGTCTGGAGCCTGTGCTCCGCAACGGGAGAGGCCACGATAGTGAGAGGCCCGCGCACCACGATGAAGAGTGGCCCCCACTTGCCGCAACTAGAGAAAGCCCTCACACAGAAACGAAGACCCAACACAGCCATAAATAAATAAATAAATAAAATTTTAAAAAAAATAACTTTAGTTCCTTTTTTGAAGCTTATTTGGTGTCCTATGACTGTTTGCTCTTGGTAGTTAGGAAGCCCAGGGAGCCAGTTAAAGACACGATGTTGGGTTCCTGTGTGTCCCTCTTACAGTCTTTGGATACGTTTCTCTGCTGCCAGTCAGGCCCTGGTTGTCTGGTGGGGGCCTTCACTCTGCAATGCTGCCCTCCAGATAAGGGGAGGGCACTGTGGGTGTGTTCCCTTACCTGGTGTGGCGATGTAAGGGAGGCTCCCAGCTCCAGCCTTCACCATGTCACCACCCACCCTCTCATCATCAGTAGTGGTAAAGTGGACCGAAGGCTGATACAAGATGATCTTCACGATGACACCATGTACCTGTATTGCAGCGATTCCTGGGAATGCCTTTTACCAGGGGTCTAATGAAAAATCCTGTTTCTTTTTTCTTCTGTCTCACCCATTCCTTATATACCATCTTACTTTATGTTTTCCTTTTATAGCATCTTACACTTTTCATAGCCTTCCAGGATTAAGTTCAGATTAAGTTCAGTGCCGTCAATTCTCTTTGAAGAAGGTGCTTAATAAAGACCCTGCTATCATGATGTTGGTGAATTGCCTTCTTCTGGATAGGACAATGAGCTCGGGTCCCCTGGGAATTGCTTCTCATCTGTTCCTTCCCTCTGTAGGTCTGAAGGACACACCAACTCAGGAAGACTGGCTGGTGAGTGTACTTCCTGAGGATCCAGGGTTGGTGTGGACCCATTGATCATTCCTACAGGTGAGTAAGCATAGGCCCTTTCATCTTGGGTGAGGAAGTGAGTTCTAGAGGCCTCTCCATCCTCCCTGTTTTGCTTGTGGGTTGTGGAACATTTGGGGGCTCAGCATGATTTGATGTCACAACAAAGGTCAAGGTGAGGAGAAGAGTTAGCACAGGGCCACGGGATAGCCTTTCAGAAGGTGCCAGGCTCTCAAAGCCCTGCTGCCTGTAAAGGGTGTTCAGTTCATAGCTAGACCACGTGTGTTTTCTCCTCAGATTACTGGAAGAAGATGGCCAAAGTTCTGAGAAGCGCTGGCCATCACCTCATTCCTGTCAGGAGAACCTTGTGGACAAGATCTGGACAGACCGTCCTGAGCGTCCCTGCAAGCCCCTCATCACACTGGGCCTGGATTACACAGGTCAGAACCACGGCTGTGCCCAGAAGGCCCCCGACCATCGGCCCCTATCACCTAACGAAAGTCCGCTGAATCCAGGTCGAGCTTGAGCTGATTGGAGGATTTTGCCCCACCCTGGCACATGGGGCATTTGATGCAGCAGGAGTTCAGTTTGTTTCCACAGTTGCCACCTACTTGCCACCTACTTTGGCATAGTTTATTCTTGCAAAGCTCTTCTGGGCAGACCTGTGGGTGCTGCTGAGATGGCTTTTTTACCATTCAGTTGCTAACTGCCCCTCTAACGTGTCTAATATTGGAAACAGACTAGAGGTTTCTTTTCTTTTCTTTTCTTTTTTTGATTTAGTCACCTTGAAAGTTTTATTTCTTTATTTAAATTTTTTTTCCTTCTCACATATTTATTAATCCACAATCAGTGTCAACAGCTGATTGGGTTGTATACACACCCCAGCCTTAGCAGATTGTCTTTTGTTTTGTTTTGTTTTTTAAATTAATTTTTATTGGACTGTAGTGAGCCTAGAGGTTTCTAGATTCCATTTCCTTTTCTTCTGTCAGCATTTGTAGGTTTACCTTCCCAGGCCCCCTCCTTCTGTCCGTCCTCTGCTTTAGTAACTTTCGGGTGTGGGTGGGTTTCTTTGGCTTGTGTGACAGTGGTGAGTGAGGGGCAAGCTCTGTGAACATTCTGTGGGCGATGAAAGTGCGGTTTATGGGAGAGTGAGGAGTGCAGAGGGAAGGGCCTGGGAGGTGGGGCTGCCGGGGAGGGAGCCTTGCTGTAGAAACGGCAGAGGAGAGGTGGATGGGGGATGTCTGGAATGTAGGCACATTGCCCAGAGGGGTCCTGGGAAGAAAGCGTTACAGCCCAGACTCTCAGTCAAGTTTGAAACAGCATTCCCGAGCTGGTCTTCACAGCAGCGTTTAGTTGTGGGGACAGCCCCCAGCTTGCTTTCCTTGTGACACCCTCACCTGAGGGTATTACAGATTAGGGGGATGGGTCCAGTGAGCGGCCCAGGGTCAGCTAAACATTTTCCATCAGCGTGTTCTGAGTTTTGTTCAACTGAAGCAGAGGCTCTGACCTATTGCTTATAGAAGGGGGGAGAGCAGGTGTGGCTGGTAAAACTTCTGTTCAGCAGACACGAGTGCCTGCTGTGTGCAGGACACTGCTAGGTGCTGGGCGAATAAGACAGATGCTTGCCGTGTTCACAGGTGGCTGCGCCCTGCATTACATGTGCTGTTTCAGGCTGGGTGGTGGTGGTGGTGGTGCTGATGGGGTGAGCTCCTCTAGGACCCCAGTTTCATCCTGGGGAGAGCAGGGAGGCCGTGGCTGTGTCTGACAGTGCAAGTGTGATTTGGAAGTGGTTGTCACACTGAGTCAGACTGTAGAGAGTTCCTCGGTCTTAGCACTGAAAGGCAAGTCTCGTATCTCCAGGAATGTAAAGTGGTTCCCCTGACCTCTAAGACTCGGTGAGTTCTCTCTGCTGGGTAGTGTGTTCTCAAAGCTCCCTGTACAGAAGTGTAACTAATTGCTGGTTTTTTGGGTTTCTTTTTTTAAATTAATTTATTTTATTTTTGGCTGTGTTGGGTCTTCGTTGCCGTGCGCAGGCTTTCTCTAGTTGCGGAGAGCGGGGGCTACTCTTCATTGCGGTGCGCAGGCTTCTCATTGCGGTGGCTTCTCTTGTTGTGGAGCACGGGCTCTAGGTGTGCGGGCTTCATTAGTTGTGGCTCACGGGCTCAGTAGTTGTGGCTCGCGGGCTTAGTTGCTCCAAGGCATGTGGCATCTTCCCAGACCAGGGATCGAACCCATGTCCCCTGCATTGGCAGGTGGATTCTTAACCACTGTGCCACCAGGGAAGTCCCACTAATTGCTGGTTTAATTGTCTGTCTTCCCCTCTAGATTATAAGCCCCATGAGCGCAAGGACTGCATGTAGCTCAGAGCTGTAACCACAGTGACCAGCATGGTACCTGCAGATATCTATGCCTGGGAAGTGTAGATGCTTCATAGACATTTGTTGGATGAACAAATGAATTACTTTTTCTTTGAGGCAGTCAGGGCTCTTGACAGTCAACTAGCTTAGAGTCACTTCTCATGTATGGGGCTTGAATCTGGGCCTTCTGTCTGCTCAGATAACATGCTCCCTGGGATATGGTGCTGGTTAAAAATGTTTGGAATGGGTTCTTTCACTTGGCTTCCGCAGGTCCCTGGGACCAGACCAGGGCTGGAGTCGCAAGTACGTTTGTTTCTTGCAGGCATCTCCTGGAAGGACAAGGTTGTAGATCTTCGGTTGAAAATGGCCGAGAGGAACGTCGTGTGGTTTGTGGTCACTGCCCTGGATGAGATTGCATGTGAGTGCTCTGGTTTCACTGTTGGGGTGTGTTACCCAGTCTCTGCATTGGTTCTCTGGGAATCTGTGTGTTCATGCAATTCAGCTTTCTGAGTGGCCAGGGAATAAGCAAAAGACTGTCACCAGTTGGGTATATGATATGCCGAGTAGGATGGAGAAGTAATTATAGGGAGTCGGGGAGGGGAATGTAGCTTGGTCTGGAGCTGTATTACAGCCAGGGGCTGATATTAAATCTGTGATGATGTCCCCCTCTGGCCAGTCTACTCAGGACTGTGACATCTCTGAGGAGGGACATTTCCAACAAACTTTTGGTGCCTGTCAACATTCGTGTGTCTCTGTGGGTATAGAAGTAAGATCATAGGAGGTATTTTCTTCTTTATCCTTTTCCTGTATATCCCCAAGTTCTTCACAATGAGGATGTTCTACAAATATTTCTACTTCAGAAAACTCAGGAACTGAAAGTTCTTCAACAAGCCTTTTGGTACAATAGCAGTTTTTTAATCTTTAGACTTTAAACTATCCCCATGGAATTGTTCAGTGCCTTCTAGAACCTGAAGGAATCTTCTTATTCTGTCTGCTATTTTCTGACTGGATTTGACCCAGGGTACCTGAGACAAGGCACTGCCTTATCCTTTGATTTTTCTCACTGGAGAAAGAAAGTTTACTGCACAGTGTCCTAGCTCTCTAATCCCCAGTTCCAAACTTTGTCAAGAGTGTCAGCGATTTATATCCCTAATTAACTAAATAACTTTAACATCAGAGGAAATAACATATAAAGCTAATTTCTCTCCTTTATTATTAAAAAGACACACATTTCCATTGCGGAAAACCTGGAAAGTGCAGAGGAAGTAGAAAGAAGAAAAAAAAATCACCTATAATTTTCTTACACACAGAGAATCACAGTTAACATTCTGCACATATATAATTTTGTAGCTAGATTTTTTCCAATGTATCGGGATACTCTAAGCATACATAAGCATAATTTTAAGTGAATATTAAATATCTCATCATATGGTTGTATCATAATTTACTTAACCATTCCCCTACGTATGCCCTTTGAGTAATTTCCAATTTTCTCGTGATTTTGTTACATCAGAGTACTTGGTGCATCACAATCCATGTCTTAGTTTCAGATAATTTTCTTCCAACTTCTGGTTGGCTTTAGAGGTGGAGTTATGGATTAGAGGGTGTGTGCATGGCAGGGCTTTTGACCATTTTGCCATGTACCTGCCGGGAAGGTTGCACAGGGGTGTATGAATACACCCCTCTCGCCACACCCTCGCCAGCCCCAGGTGCTGTCATTTAAAAAGAGTGCTAGTTTGGTCTGATAGGAAAAACATGTTGCCTCATTGCTTTACTTTGTGAAGCCAGATTTTAAAATAGAGGCAGTGCTTTTTACGCCAGGGTCTTCTCTGCACTCTCATCCTCAGGGGAGCAAGCATGAGGCAGCTGGAAGTCCTCGGACCAGAGCTGTGCTCTCTGCTGGTCCCTCCAGTTTCTCCAACACGCAGTGACCTCACTAGACCCCCTGACACTGGCCAAGGCAGGTCCTCCACCCAGCCGTGGTTCCGGGTGGGCCGCAGGCTCGGGTTTCATTCGTGGGCCGGAGCCCTGCTGACTCACTGCTTTTGTTCCTCTGCCGGGAAGCCCCGCCTTCCTGGGGCTCTTGACCCTCACACAGGGGGCCTCATCTGGCCTCCCTCATGGGTGGGTCTCAGTTTTTCTACTCTAGGTCGTTCCCCTCAGAAGGGAGCGAGTGCTTGGCTCCCCTCCCCTGTATTTGGGAGTGCCAGAGCGTTTTTCTGTGGCACGTCAGGCCTGCTAGGCCTGGCAGGTCACCGCCGGGTGGACCATTTCAACTCTTGTCTGGAGGGCATTTGTTGGGTTTTCTGACTAATAACTCTTGCATCCCCTTCTCGGGATGGTGATGCGGTAGCATAAGAAACAGTTCTGGTGCCATCATTTGGCGGATATGAGCAACTGCAGCTCAGAGGTGGGACCAGGAAGTGAGGCTCCCAGCTTCTCGGAGAGATGCCGCCCAGTGCTTCCCTAGCGAGTGGAAGCTCTTCCCTTGCTCTACAGGCTGCCCCTTAAACTCTCACTCAGGCAGGTGACAGGACCTTTTTTTTTTTTCAGGGCTGTTCAATCTCCGAGGATCAGATGTGGAGCACAATCCAGTGTTTTTCTCCTATGCAGTCATAGGACTAGAGACCATCATGTGAGTGCTGGCCCCGCGCCTGAAAGTCCTTCCCCACAGCTCCTCGGAGCCCCAGTTGCCCCCTTCTGGCCCGTGCCCGCCAGTCTCGGCCTGACGTGCGCTAGTACGCTGCTTTTCTCCTGCCTTTTCCCTTTGCTGCCTCTCTTCCTTCCCCTTCTTGTCTTCCTTAACAATAGATATTTATTTATATCCTGCCTCTCTTTTAATCCTGAAAATGATTTGAAATCTCTGAAAGTCTCTGTAGTACGAGGAGATAAAAAAAATAGGTGGTCGAGGACATCAGAACAAAACTGGAGAGAGTGAGGTTAGTTCACAAAATTCCTGCTGCAAAGTCTTGTTCAGGCCATACATTTGATTCCAGATTTCCCAGCAGCCAATGCCAAGGGGAATATGGGCTCTGTTATACAATCCTGGGTCCACGATGCAAATAGACCCAGTCATTTGGAAGGTCAGAAGTGACACAGAAAAACCCCCTGAGCTGTGCCTTGTCAGTTTCTCTTTTAAACTGCTGCTTGTGGCCAACCTGCCATTGCTCTTCTTATTTGGATGGCTTTCTGCATTCAGACAATGTATTTATTGAGTGCCTCTTATGTGCTAGGGTCTCTGTTAGGTGTTGGGGTGAATGAGACAGACAGCGTCCTGGGTTAGAGTTGCAGAGATGAGAGGTTTCCTCCGGGCATTCGGGCACATAGTGGGCACTAACTTGTCATTGGGGTGGGTACGGGTGTTACTGGAGGGGCCTGGCCTGGTCAGAGAGGCTCTTGGGGAAAGTAATATTGAGTCCGAGATTAAGGGTACATGGGGGTTAGCTAGGTGAGTAGGGGGCGAGGAGGAAGAGGAACGGTGATCTAAGCAGGGGAAGCAGCGTCTTCAGAGGCTCTGGGCAGGAGAGAGCAGTGTGCGTGGAGGACCCAGAGTGGTCCAGTGTGGTTGGAACCTGGAGTGGGAAGCCGGCAGGTGGGCAGGGCCCCCATAAGGAAGGCCTTGTGAGCCAGGTTCAGGAGCTTGAGCTCTTGTCCTGAGGATGCTGCGGAGCTACTGAATGAGTTTTTCACACGGAACTACGTGGTCAGGCTTGTAAATCATAAAGAATGTTACGATTGGAGTGAAATTACGGGGTGAATTATGATTGCTGCAAAAAATAGGGTGGATAGGGAAGACTGGAGGCAGGGAGACCAGTTAGGAGGCTGTGGCACGGATCCAAGTGAGAGACGGTAGTGGCCTGAACCTGGGCAGCGATTGGGCCAGGCTGCAGTGAAAGCTGGAGAGGTCTGAGGGGTGTTTAGGCTATAGGTTCAAAGATCTCAATGTAGGAGGGAAGGAGGAGCATCAAGGAGGACAGTGCCCAGGTCCTGGCTTGGGGAATGGGGTGGAAGGTGACAGCATACACAGGGCAGGGGACACAGTTTGGGGAGCAGGATTTGGGAAAGGCATGGAGGAAAGAGAAACTGCTTGGTTTGGATGCCGGGAGGTAGAGCCTGTCGCTTGTGTGTGGGTCTGTGTTCTCGTCCTCTCACTCCTGTGCCCGCCTTTTCTGTCACCTCACCTCTGGCCCCTCTGCAGGCTCTTCATTGATGGCGACCGCACAGATGTCCCCAGTGTGAAGGAGCACCTGCTGCTTGACTTGGGCCTGGAAGCTGAATACAGAATCCAGGTGCTTCCCTACAAGTCCATCCTGAGCGAGCTCAAGACCCTGTGCGCCAGCCTCTCCCCGAGGGAGAAGGTGTGGGTCAGCGACAAGGCCAGCTATGCCGTGAGCGAGGCCATCCCCAAGGTTGGTAGCCCCAGAGACCCATCTAAACCTGCCACTCCAGCTGCCAGGCCCTTTCCAGTCCTGGCATCGTGCGGCTTGTCTTTGAAGCAGAGGTTGTTCAGGCAGATTTCCAGGACTGGCTGTTGGGTCAGAGGTGTCATCTCCCTGGATGAGCCCTTTGGGCTGGAGTGTGAGGCTTTTAGAACCCATTGAGTTCTGTGTTTTCCAAAACATGACATGAGAGATGATTTTAGGTGGTACACATTCATACTTAGGTTTATTTAAATGTATCTGTTTTAAAAAGCATTTTAACAGTTATACAGAGAATGAACTAGTGGTTATCAGTAGGGAGAGGGAAGGGGGGAGGGGCAAGATAGGGATATGGGATTAAGAGGTACAAACTACTATGCATAACATAAATAAGCTACAAGGATATATTGTATGGCACAGGGAATATAGCCAGTATTTTATAATAACTTTGAATGGAATTTAACCTTTAAAAATTATGAATCACTATGTTGTATACCTCACACTTATATAATACTGTATATCAACTATAAAAAAAGTGTTTTAGTGTGTACTAGAAAAAAATATGATTAGCATATGAGACCATATATTATAAAAATTGTTTCTTAAGAGAGAGTTGAGTTCAGTAACCTATGTTGATTCAAAGATAGTCTAAAGAGAAGTCTTAGTAAATAAGGGTCCAGGGGGTAGCAGCTAGGGTAAGACCTGTGCAGGTGGTATGAGAGTATCTCACGTTTGGGAGACACTACTCTACACCCACCTCTCCCACCACATTTCATAGTTAAGGAGACCTGAGGCCCAGGGAGGCTTTGGGAGTTGGGGATTTATCAAAGGTCAAATGATACTGATAGCCCTGCCTTTGACTGAGCCCCTGCTGGGTGGTGCTAAGCAGCTGACACCTTCCCCCTCATTTTAACTGAGGCCTGGCGCAGGAGTTCAAGGCACCTTAGTTGTAGCCTTTTTGACTGTCCTGCCCTGGGCCTCTCTCCTCCACTAAGCAGTGGGCCATCCTGGGAGGAGCCCAGGCCTGGCCCTCTAGACCTGGCCTGCCATTGCACCCCTGTCACTGTCACACTGCATGACATAGTTACTCAGAGCTTTACCTCCTTGGGGATCATGCCTGCCTTTGTCTCATGACGGGTAGGTTTCTCAGAGAGAGAGCAAGGAGAGTGGAGAGAGAGAACGCCCTTTGAGAAGCTCTGTGCTAGTGCAAGTGCAAGGTGGTGCAAAATCCCTCCCCCCTCCAACACAGGGCTGGATTCTAACTTGTTTTCAAATTGGGAAGGCTCTTCCCCGGCCCTTTAAGGCCCTTTAAGATCAGGCCTTTAATAGTAGCTGATCCCTGAGCAGGAGGCAGGAAGGAGCAGGAGCCTCCCCTCCCCCCTCATCCGTCATGTGCGTCCCTAGACAGTGGGAAAAAGCCTCCTTTGTGCAGCCAGAAAGGGGTTGTTTCGGTCAAGCTTTGATCTGTTAGTGAACTCTGACCATGACCTTGGAGGTTTGAAAAGCAGTATCTCTCTGATGGCTGGCAGCCAGCAGTCTCAAAAAGCTACGGGGTGGGGGATAGACGAGAAATAACTTGTTTTATGTTTTTACTTTATCTTTTTGGATGAGCTCAAGCACCTTTTGCCATGCTCAGAGTCACCAACCAAAAAGGGCAGGTCTTCGGGCCCCAGGGGACAGCTGGGTGGGTCCTGGGTGGGAGCTCTTCCAATGATTTGTCTGAAGTGTGCTGTGCTGGGTGGAGAGGTGATAGCCTTGGTCTTGGGTGAGTGGAGCCAGACTCGATTTCCCATGTGACTGCCTTTCGCCCCAGGATCATCGCTGCTGTATGCCTTACACCCCCATCTGCATCGCCAAAGCTGTGAAGAATTCTGCTGAATCAGAAGGCATGAGGAGAGCTCACGTGAGTAAAGCAGCCTGTGCAGAAGAGGGGAGGCATGGTGGTCAGGAGGCCCAGCTCCCTCACCTGCTGTGTGGCCTTGAGCCTGGCACAAGGTGGGAACTTCTCTGAGCTTTCCAGAGTTAATGAGAGAATGAAATAAAATACTGGATGGGCTAGATCTTTACATAATATAAAACACAAGAGGAGATTGATGATGATAGTGTAGGTGATGGTGATGATGAAGGTGAAGCCTCTGAAGAGGCCTAGATTTGTGTTTCAAGGCCAGTAGTGGATCTAGAAAGATTTGGGGCCCAGAGACGGCTTTTGACAGTGGCCCGTCTTTCCTGCTCCAGTAGTACAGGAATGACCCCTCTGAGGGTGCTCGTGTGTGCTCTGAGGTGGGCCCCTTCCTGACTGTGCCTGAACTACTCAACAGCAGGGGAGCCCTTTCCCCCGTAGTGGAAACTGCTGCACACTTGTTCACAGGAAATGCCTGCATTTACATGCACCCTGATTGCTGATGGTTTGTAGCCCTGTAAGAGTGCAGCCCTCTCAGTATCACATTAGGGCTGGGCTTTGAATCTGCCCATCTGATTTTCAGTAATAACTTTAAAAAATGTCTCTGTTATTTGCACAGATTAAAGATGCCGTTGCCCTCTGTGAACTCTTTAACTGGCTGGAGAAAGAGGTTGGTTCTTAGTCTTTGTTTAACACATGGATATAGATTATTCAGAAATTATCTACATGTGATTCGAACTGTGGCTCTGGTTGACCACGAGGTCTAAGATCTTGATCCAATTTTAGTACTCTCTTTTAATAGTTCTTTGTGGAAATTTGGTGTGTATTTAAAAATTCTTTAATTATAAATAGTAGTAACAAAGATGAAGAAAGAAATTCCTTAATAGAATGGATACTTTCTGGTTAAGGAATTGTCTTATAACTAAGTGGAGTTTCATTATAAGAAAAAATGACTCTTAACGATATTACAAGCAAGCTGACTGTGTTAAGAGAAAAAAGATCTTTGTGTATATTTTGAACTTTAAGCCATAAAACTTTTTATATTAAATTGACTCCTGGGCATTAGTTTCTTGCCCTTTCACTCCTTGTAGTTGACAGGAAGGTGATTTCTTTGTGCTCTTATTAAACAATATCATATTCACTTTAAATATTATATAAACAACTCTTTTAAAGTAGCTTAAATTGGAAGAAGAAAATATCACCCTGATTCCCACTGGTGTAACAGTTTTTTCCTCTTTGGCAATTGTTCATCTGTGTACATTGTTTTTCCAACATAAATCATTTTTACATGTCTCTCACTGTACAGCTACGATTTTGTATTTTGTTTATTTTATTTATCATAGTGTGAGCATTTTCTATGTGCTTTGAGGTCTTTAAAAAAATGATTCAAATAGAGACTGTGTTTAGTTGCTAGACTGATTTATTTACCCATTCCTCCTATTTTCAAATGTTTAGATTGTTTTAAATTTTTTTTGCACTTACCAAACACCTTGTAATAATATCTTTGCATTTATCTTTTTTATTTATTTAGGATCACTTTCTTAGGATGATATCCTAGGTGGGGATGCTTTTTAATTTTTAAATTTAGGTGTATTAAGTTTTGGGAGGTTTCAGGATATAACACTGAGGGAAATAGTTGAGTGAAAAATTAAATGTATAGAAACACTTCTACTTTTAGATGGCTTTGGTAAGAGCCTTTGGAAATTCCCTCCTTGTAAAGATGAGACATATGCTGTGTCCTATAGATTGGACAGTTGGGACATGGGGATTGAGGAAAAAGCTTTTAATGCACCCCCTATAATATGTAGGAGACGGATGAATTTATCACACCCCAATGGTTTATAAGCAACTTCCCTTATAGGTGCCCAAAGGTGGCGTGACGGAGATCTCCGCTGCCGACAAAGCTGAGGAATTCCGCAGGTAAGGATCACTTTGGGGGCCCATGAACCTTGTGCTCGTTTCCTTGGTAAGTTAAATGAAGCTGGGAGGGCCCTGATTCTTGGCACGGTAAAAACCTTTAAACCACTCTGCTCTTGTGTGTCTTTCTGTTCCAGGCAGCAGGCTGACTTTGTGGACCTGAGCTTCCCAACAATTTCCAGTACGGGACCCAACGGCGCCATCATTCACTACGCGTAAGGCATGCGGAGGAGCACGCCGCCTGGCTTTGCTGCTGCTTCTGCGCAGGAGCCTGAGCAGGGGAGAGACATTATTTTACCAGAGGCCCTGGCGCCCACCTCCGTGTGTCTGTTGAGATTGTTCTTATATGGGAAATACGACCTTGGAGGTCTTATTTTCTCTTCTTTGCTCTAAATCCCCAAGCCTCTGCCTGTTGGGAGCCAACTCTTAGGCACAGACGTTTCGCATTGACGTTCTCGCGATGTCAAACGGGTTGTCCCTCTTTCCTTTGAGGCTGCAGTATCTGTATTCATAATCCCTGAATCTTTTTTTTTTTTTTTTTAAATTTTTATTTATTTATGGCTGTGTTGGGTCTTCGTTTCTGCGCGAGGGCTTTCTCCAGTTGTGGCAAGCGGGGGCCACTCTTCATCGCGGTGCGCGGGCCTCTCACTATCGCGGCCTCTCTTGCTGCGGTGCACAGGCTCCAGACGCGCAGGCTCAGTAGTTGTGGCTCACGGGCCCAGTTGCTCCGCGGCATGTGGGATCTTCCCAGACCAGGGCTCGAACCCGTGTGCCCTGCATTGGCAGGCAGACTCTCAACCACTGCGCCACCAGGGAAGCCGCAATCCCTGAATCTTAGTAGTTAGAGTGTTTAGTGTTTTTCTTTTCTGACAGTGGCAGCCCTCTTGATGCACTAGTCCAAACATCCTGTGAGCGCCATCACCTCCATACCAAAAAGCTTATCGCTAGGCTGTGGAGCACCCTGCTGCGGTTGAAGAGATAATCTGTAACCTCTCTCCTCCCCAGCCTATGGGGGTTTGTGCCACATGACCTACAAGAGCCCACGGGCCCACAGAGCCACGCATCCCTGCACTGTGAGACAAAGGGGACACTGGTGAATGTAGGACTGCTAGACCTGCCTGTAGAGGTGGTGGGAAATGGGGCTCCAGCTTCAGCTTTGCCTGGCTTACGTGGTTCTGCCTCGTGTGGGCATCTTGAGTCCTTCGCTCCCCACCTGTGATGTGCATAGTGAAGGAACACTTGGCTGTCTCACTGTGCTGCAGTGCTGTACGTGGGCACAGATTCCTGCCCCCCGCCTTTTTAATCGCCTTTAGAGTTTTTAGTCTTGGGACAAATTTTGAAGCTGTTGTGTGGGAGACAGTCACAGATATGTGACTGTACAGTTCTCTCACATTAATGCCTCTGTTCCAACATTAAAATAGCAAAAGGACTTCAGTTTTGTCTTAGATTTAATGCAGGTGATGAATTTCCTGGCTGGATACTACTCTAGAATTTTGCATATAATTAACACAATAAATAATTTCAGACCAAGGGGGGAGAATTTTGCTTCTCCTTTGGTGCCTCTTCATTGTGGCTGTTGGAAGCCTGTTGACAGAGAGGGTGCTGAAACTGGGCCCATGTCTGGTTGTCTTTTCTCCCAGTTGGGCTCGAGTGCCCACTTTCACCCTTATTGCCTGGAAGTGAAGGAGAGCCTCTCTGAGAACCTCTCTCGGCTGCAGGGCGGAGACTTGGAATGCTCGCGTCCCTTTTAGCTTTTCCCAGTGCAGCATATTGTCTGGAAAAAGGCATGGAGAAATCAGATCAGAAATCAGATTTTTTCCCCAGCAAAAATCCCGTTCGGTTTTCTCCCAGACTGAGACATTGACCTTCTGCCTGTCTGGTGGTCTAGGAAGCAAGTGGGGAGGCACCTGGTGGGATTAGGACTGAGGGAGGGAAGTGGAGGTTGAGGCAGCGGCCTGGACCACCACCCCCGCCCCCCCCCCCCCCAAAAAAAGACAAATGACTGCAGCTGCTCTCTTCCCACTTCCCAGCTTGGTCTTATTGCTTCTATTGATTATTATTTTTGTAGCTTTTACAATTATCTGATGAACACTTGTTTTCTTCCAGTCACAAATGGAGGAAGATACAAAGAAATATGTTATTTCCTTCTCCCGACCTCTTTATCTGCTGGGGAGATAGGTTGACTGGGTCTTTGAATAGTAGAAGGTTAATATTAGTTGAAATAATTAACCTATTGGGTAACTTTAGTTTGATATAATTTAAGGCTTACATAAATTGTTCGCACAGTACAAAGAACTCTTGTATTCCCTCCTCCCAGATTCAGGAAGCATTTACATTTGTGGAATAATTAATTTTTAATTAACTTTCTTAGGCCAGTTCCTGAGACGAATAGGACCTTGTCTCTGGATGAGGTGTACCTCATTGACTCGGGTGCTCAATACAAGTAAGTGAATCGGGGCTGCGTAGAGCTTGACTCCACTGAGTCAAGGCAGTTGAGTGGGTGGACAGGCCAGGCTCCAGCCGAGAGTGCTCAGCTGGTCATCTCGTTCTGCGCCAGCCGCTGATGGAATTGTTTCCACGTCTTGTCCTTTTTTTCACCCCTTGTTGAAACAGCCCAGTTGTGATCCTGTTCCCACAAAAGACTGTTTGATAGAAATGTTTAGTCCTTGGCTGGAAGCTGTTAAACACTAAATAAATAACTGAAAGTAAGCTTTCAGAACTATTGGGAAGTCTGCTCCAGCCTATAAACCACCTGGCAGCTCCCCAGACTTTTAGTGGCCCCAGGGCCTTGTGAAGTGAGGGCTTAATTTTTTAAAAAATCTTTTTTCTTTTATTTATTTATTTATTTATTTATATATTTATTCATTTATTTTTGGCTGTGTTGGGTCTTCGTTTCTGTGCGAGGGCTTTCTCCAGTTGTGGCAAGTGGGGTGCCACTCTTCATCGCGGTGCGCGGGCCTCTCACTATCACGGCCTCTCTTGTCGCAGAGCACAGGCTCCAGACACGCAGGCTCAGTAATTGTGGCTCACGGGCTAGTTGCTCCGCAAGCATGTGGGATCTTCCTGGACCAGGGCTCGAACCCGTGTCCCCTGCATTGGCAGGCAGATAGATTCTCAACCACTGCGCCACCAGGGAAGCCCGAGGGCTTAATTTTGAATGAATGAATGGGAAACGAGGGTTGTCCCTGAATTTCTGAATTTCCTTCTTCATGCCTTGCTGCTTTCGCAGTCATCATCTAGAATAGTTTCTCAGAGAAACCAAGACTTGGTTGGGTCTTGATGTGGAACCCACGAGGAGGAGCAGGAATAGGTGTTGTCTGCATTGAGAGAGCACGAGCAAGGCCTTTTACTGCTCCTTTCTCCACTGAAGTTGGGACTTTGGCTGGTGGAGATGGAAGCCACAACCTAGCCTTGGGCCGTGTGGGTTGGAGTTAATAAAAGCCTAAAGCTAAGGGTATTTGGATTTCTTGGGTAATGGTGTAACTTTGGTTCACTTCTAAATTTTAGCAGGGTTCTAGAAGTTACTCTATGTCAAGGGGTGGATTAGGGTGTTCTAAAAGATGCATTTGGGTATTTTTAGGGTCCAGTAAACCGCTTGCTATCCTGACAGGAGGAATTAGAGTTTGACCTTCTTTTGCTAGAAACAGGTTCCTATTTACTTTGTCCACCTCCCTTTCATTCATAACCCCAGGGATGGTGTCTTCCGTGAAACAGTCCTCACACTGTAGACCAAGAGTGTGTCTGTCAGGGCCTGACTGAGTTCACTCCCACTACACTGGGCCATCCTTGCATTCACACTTTGTCTCATTTTATTTTTTTTTAACAATTTCATTGAAATATAATTCAGCTTACTCATTTGAAGTGTACAATTAATGGTTTTTAGTTTATTCACGGAGTTGTCAACTGTCACCACAATCAATTTTAGAATATTTTCATCACCTCAAAAAAGCACCATTCCTGTTAGCAGTCACCTCCCACTTTCCCCTACCCAGGGAACCACTAGTGTACTTTCTGTCTGTATGGATTTGCCTATTCTGGACATTTCATATAAATGGAATTATATGGCCTCAGTGGCTGACTTCTGTCACTTAGCGTAATGTCTTCAAGGTTCATCCAGGTTAGAGTGTGTATCAGTATTTCATTCCTTTTTACTGCTGAATAATATTTCATTGTATGTGTATACTACATTTTGTTTACTCATCAGTTGATGGACATTTAGGTTGTTTCTACGTTTTGGGTGTTATGAGTAATGCTGCTGTGAACAATCGTGTACAAGTTTTTGTGTGGACATATGTTTTCGGTTCTCTTGGGGGTTTACCTGGGAGTGGAACTGCTGGGTCCTAGGGTAACTCCATGTTTAACCTTTTAAGGAACTGCAAACTGTTTACCAAAGTGGCTCTACTATTTTATATGTCCACCAGCAGTGCATGAGGGTTCTAATTTCTCCACATCCTCATCTGTCTCACATTTGAGCAAAAGCTTATTCTGAGTGACAACTAATTTGTCCTTCCTTTTGGAAAGGGATGGAACCACAGATGTGACTCGTACCATGCATTTTGGAACCCCTACGGCCTATGAGAAGGTAAGAGAAAACTCGAGAGGCCCTCTCTGCTCTTTGACAGTTCTCTCTTGTGAAAAGGATTGTATACATAAGTAAAAATTATATGTGGGACAATAAAATAGCTCATTACTGTGGAATCAGGCTTATCTGCTTTATGACATCCATTTAATTAATTATTGGAGAGATTTTAAAAGCATTCTGTCTGCTAAGGTCAGAGTGGCTTAGATTCAAGTTTTAATAGCTTTGGCCTTCTCTTCAGTCAGGAAATTTCTTTGGGGAAGGGAATGGGGTAGTGAAATATATGCCTTTTTACGAACAGTGTCTAGATTTGATTCTGAAAGCTACCCCCGTTCTTTTTTCAAGTTCAGCGTTCCTATTTATAGGCTCAACTCTCTAGGAACCCTCTGAAATGACATGCACTGCTCAGTTTTTGGTCTGTCTGGCATGGAAAAGAGGAAACAGCTGTAAGGTAGAGGGATGTGTACCATGAGTCTGGAGACTGGGCTTCAGATCTTCTCTGCTATTTACAGACTCCATGACCTTGAACTCAACACTTAGACCATCCATAAAAACGGTGAGAAGAGTACTCACCTCCAAGGCTGGCTGTGAAGGTTCCGTGAGACCAGCAGGTTCTTGGATGATAGTCACTGCTTGGCAAATACTGGTTGAATCTCTGAGTATATCTCTTTTTCCAGGGAGCTCCTTCAGGAAGCTTGTCCAGGGAAGAGGGCTTTATGGGATAGAGCAGGGCAGATTTCCCAGTGTTGGTCCCTTGTGTCATTC
This sequence comes from Balaenoptera musculus, assembly GCF_009873245.2. Lineage (NCBI taxonomy): Eukaryota > Metazoa > Chordata > Mammalia > Artiodactyla > Balaenopteridae > Balaenoptera > Balaenoptera musculus. Next base: position 20,229,667 of record NC_045800.1, read on the forward strand.
ACTTGTAGGCACCAGCAAATGAAGAAGGGTTTGACCTTGGGTCCAGATACCTACCTTTGGTGTGACTCTTCTTGTACTGTGTTCAATCCAGACCAGATTGAACAGTGTGGGGTTTAGTCCTGACTCTGCACCTTACTGGCAAGCCACTACCCTTCCAAACAGCACTTTTCTTGTCCAGGCAGTAGGGACTGAACCCTGAGTACAGATGGTGGTGAGGTGCACAGAGGCTGAAGCAGGACTGCCTGGCTCCAAGGCCACATGCTGCCACTTAGGAACTGCACGACCTGGCATTCATCTCTCTGTGAAGTGGGGATGGCAAGAGTGCCTCCATCATGAAGTGTGGGATTAAACGTACAGTGCTGTACGTGTCGTGCCTGGCACAGAGGAATAGCTCAATAAGTGTTAGCTAGTGTCATCAGTACTTTTTAGTACTTTTCCCCAGTCTTTCTGAGGCTCAGATGGCAGAGAATATGGCAGAATGTTCATTACAAGGGAAAGACTGGCGGGGTCATCTCTCAGTCAGTTCTCTTTTATTAAATCGAATTTCAAGATTTTCTGGAAAATTGGTACCAAGGCCAAGGTTTTTTTCCACCACCAGATTTTTTTTCCTTTTTCCTCTGATTTTCTCTGTGGTATTGCTACAAAACCTTCAGAGGCAAGGTTTTCAGAACTACCCAAAAACTACAGGATTAAAACATCTGTGCCAGTCCTGAACATGCCCTCTGGGTTTTCTTTGGCAGGAATGCTTCACATATGTCCTCAAGGGCCACATAGCTGTGAGTGCAGCTGTTTTCCCGACTGGAACCAAAGGTAGGTGATTCCTTCAATCACATGGCAGGCTTTTTCTTGTTCAGGCATCAGACGTGTCTAAGTTTGGGTGGAAGAACATGTCCTTCCCTCGCCGTACCAGCCCCCAGCCTACTTCAGGCCCATCCTGGGCGAATGGGGGTGCTGCGTGGCCTGAGCTGAGAGGACCTCCAGGGAGCCAGGCTTAGGATTGGGCCCAGGGTCAGGTGTGAACCTCCCTCCTGACCAATTATGGTGTCGGGTGACCCATGTGGGTGGCTCCCAGGAGAGGGCAGCAGGGCATGAAGGCCTCAGGGCCCCAGTGGAAGTTGGTGCAGCCTCCTGTCTGCCCTTCAGTGCTGGGCCAGTGCCTCCTTTCAGGACCCTCATTGGGATTTATTTTACTGAGAACCTGACTTGAGATATGTACCGTTTTGCATGAGGATGGGTGGGTGGGCCATTGCACGGGGAGTTGACAAGACCTGGGCCTTGAGTCTGCTTAGGCTAGGCTGGCACTCATCTCCCTGGGCACCACTTTCCTCATGCTTGCAGTCTGGTTAGAATCTCATCTTGTAATTCTGAAACTGCAGGGTCCCAGCGCTGGGAAGGGAACGTCCGTGTCATCTACTGCAGCCCGTACCTGCTACGGGCGACCATTCCTCACCTGCATCCTCCAGCTTCAGACTGAGCTCTGACTGGGGGGGGAGCTGCCCTCCGCAGGAGCTCTGACTGTTAGAAAGTTCTTCTTTGTGCTGGGCTGAAACCTGAACCCTCCAGTAACTTTTACCCGCTGGTTTCTGTTTCACCTTCTGGAGCCAAACATAACAAATGTAATCTCCAAAGTGCTTTGCAAGTTGAAAAGTACTGTACAGAATCACCAAGCGGTTCTTAATATGTCTTTCAGGCCACCTTCTTGACTCCTTTGCTCGCTCAGCTTTATGGGATTCTGGCCTGGATTACCTGCATGGGACGGGACACGGTGTTGGGTCTTTTCTGAATGTTCACGAGGGTCCTTGTGGCATCAGTTATAAAACATTCTCTGATGAGCCCTTGGAGGCCGGCATGATTGTCACTGATGGTAGGTGTCCCTCACCTAGAGGGTGTGCGTGGGTCCTCTGGCCTTTCTGAAAGCTCTTTGTTGTTTCTTATATTTTAATTATTATAAAGTAAATTGGAAATAATTTCTCCTTCCTGAATTAACAACAACAGACAACAACCTTTTTTGATTATAAAAGTGATAAATATTCATTGTAGAAAAAGTGAGACTATGGAACAGTATAAAGAAGTATAAAGAAGAAAATGAAAATCATTTGTAATCCAGACACCCAGGGGAAACATGACTTAATATTTTGCTATGTTAGCTTCTTGTCTCTTCCCATATCATTACCGCATCTTTGTGAATGTATTTTACTGCCTGCATCATTGTGTCTTACGGATATGCCCCATAATTTATTTGGCGGATCCTCGGTTATTGTACTCCCTACCCTGCAGCCAGTTCTCAGGAACTTCTGAGTCTTTCTCTGTCTGGACCTCAAGTGCCTATTAAAAAGTGCCCCGCGGGAGGAGGCGTCTCTGGGCTCTTACACCCAGATTGAGTGGCCCTTCATCTGTTTCTCCTTCTCCTTCGGGGAAGCGCTGTCATCCCAGGAGTGCAAGCTTCTCTGTGCTTATCTTCATCATGGGCTGCTTCTCATTTTGGGGTTTGGTTTGTTTTAGAGCCAGGGTATTATGAAGATGGGGCTTTCGGAATTCGCATTGAGAATGTTGTCCTGGTGGTGCCTGTGAAGACCAAGGTGAGTAATTAGGTTTTTGTTTTTAAAATTCCCTTATTCCTTAATGGGGGAGGATGAGGACTTTTGTCCTTGGAACCAAGAGCATGTCATTCTGGGGCCAAAATGGAGCCTCCTTCCCCTGATAGTGGTGTCTCTCCTGGAATTCATTCTCCTCTGCAAAGCCAGAAGGAAAATCCTTAGTGAACTGGGACCCAGAACTGGACCTCATGGAGCCCCAGGCAGGCCCCTGCTTGATGTCAGCTGGGGCTCTGAGTTTACTGGAGGTAGCTTCTTGTCGTGAAGCCGCCTCTGCTGTGGGGGAGGGGTGCTCGCTTAAAGGCCCCTTCCAGACACTGAAGCAGAATCTCCACGGCTGGGGCCCGGGAACTATTTTCAACAAATGCCCCAGATGATTTTTATCAGGTAAAGCTGAGGAAGCCTGAGTTATCCCCTGGGTCGGGCCCCACAGCTGTGGTGCCCTCTGGAAGACAGGTGTGTCACCCTTTCCCCATCACATTACCAAGAGGTCGCAGGCTTTAGGTGCTGGGCTTGACCTAGAAGACCTGTTTGCTCCTCCTCCATGGGTGATTTTGGAAATGGAACAGTTGGAGGGAGGTGGCTTCCTAAGTCTTCAGGGAAGCTGACTGCAGGGGTCTGCTCTCTGCTTGCACACTGACGTCACTCTTCTTGAGAGTGGCCTCTCCCCTCACTCCCGCAGGCCCTGCCAGGAGCAGAGACCCAGTGTGCCCTGTGTGCCCCAGCCATTCCATGCCACGTGCACTGGACGGGCCTGTTACCTGTCACCTGATGGGCCTGGCGGGGTCACGGCAGGCTGCGTGGCTGATGTCAAAAAAAGGGATCTGCTGGGGGACTTACACCTTAGCAGAGGCTCGAGAACCAAAACCAGAGATCCCCCTGCTTCCAGACACCCTCTGTGCCTCTTCTCCATCACAGCAGGCAGGAGTCTTGTGGACCTGCTGCTGGGAGCCCCTCAGCTCTCTTTGGCTTTTCCTGGTGGCACAGGCTGTTGTTTGCCCAGTGGAGCAGCTCTTGGAAGGTGGCATCCGCTGTGTCTATTAAAAATGGTGACCAGTGAACCACGTCTCGATTCCTAGTTACACCCGGCTCTGAGAGACGGTCCTGTCTGGTGGGAGTGACCTCGTGGCGGGTCATTGTGGTAAAGAGGAGTAAAAGCTTCTGTTTTCTTCCTTCTCCCACAGTATAACTTCAGTAACCGGGGAAGCCTGACCTTCGACCCTCTAACTTTGGTTCCGATACAGACCAAAATGATAGATGTGGATTCTCTTACAGACAAAGAGGTAAAGAGGAGGCCTTGGGGGAGGGCAGAAGCGTGTGGGGTGGGGAGCCGCCCTACGTTCTCCCCTCCGCTCTCATTTTTAAGTTAGAGCCTAGGCCAGCTGAGTTGGAAAATCCTAGGTCTCCTGAGGACTGGAGGTGCTTTTCCTGTATTTTTGGGTCTCGAGGTAGATGTAGCCCTGCTCTCCTCACTGTTGGGGATGGTAGGGCTTCACAGGTGGGAATGAATAGTGTGCTATGGCTTTCCAGGAGGGCCGGAGCCATAGCTGCCCTGAGGCGTGTTTAGCAAACATGGGCATGTGTCTTCCCTGCATTTTTGTGGGTGGGTGGGTGGGGCCACTGCACATGCCAGATTGTTTTCTGGTGTTGCGTGAAACGTTAAGGAACTGAGAAGCAAATGCTATTATCATATGCCGAGTTTTGTCACAGGCAGGGAGAGAGGTTGTTGCTTTGGGCTCTGAAGCCCGTCACAGAGCAGACGCACAGCAGTGCTCACCTGTCAGGCTCAGAGGGTGACAGGCCTTGGAACCCCTGCAAATCCCAGCACGGGTCCCCAGGCTCATGAGGCCAGCTGAGGCGGCAGGCCCAGGAACCTGGAGTACGGCTTGAGGGATCAGGCAGGTGATCAAGGTCAGAGCAGGGACAAGGGTCAAAACAGGGTGGAAACACCACCACCCCGGCTGTCTGCTGTGAAGTGGTCAGGCCCAAGCCAGGAAGACAGAAGCCAGAAGGACACAAATTCCAGAGCAAGGCAGGCAGGCAGAAGTCCAGCAGAAAGCAAATGCGTAGCAGAAGCCAAAGGCAGGACAAGCGTGGTGCATCACTCTAGGAATAAGAAGTATTTGTTACCAGAGGCAGCCGCTGGCCTCATCCCAGGGGCTTTTGAGGCAGAAACGTACCCTCAGTGGAGCCTGCGTGGGCCTTGTGCTTGGCACTAGAGGAAAGTGCCTCTGAGCGCTGGGGAGCCCCCTCTGCCGGGCTGTGGAACGGGCCCTCCCAGCCAGGAGCCCCCTCTCTGCCTCACCCAGCTCACAGAAGGGTGACAGAGGAAGGTCATCTGCTTGCTGCTTAGATTCCCTCTGTGCTTGGGCACCTCATCTTGACCACCAGTGCCTCGATTCAGCCAAATGTTCCCACTCACAGCACCCAAACAAGCCCTGCTGATGCTGGTTTATTCAGTCCGTAGATGGATACAGAACAGGAAGCAGCCTGTCAGCAGCACAGTGTCAGGTGTGTCTTTTCAGCGGGAAGAGTCTCTCCTGCGGTCCTGGGGCTCTTCTCCGGTCCCCACAGGGGTGGCTTAGGTGAGAGGGGATGACGACACAGAAGTGAGCATGGGAGCCACCCTGCTTACAGCCCTCTGCCCAAGGAACCAATCTCTCCTCGTGGCCCTCGAGCACAGCTTCGAGGGTCTTAGCAAGGGACCCTCTACTAATAAGTCACTTTGCCCTCTTGGAAGCCCAAGGCTGTGGCTTCCGCCAAGTGATTCCAGGTCACATAGGCCTTGCTGTCCGCATGAAGTGTACCAGTCAGGAGACATTTCTTCCACATGACCTTCCACTTTATCCAGGGAAATAGTGCATTGAGGAAGGTTAAGCAAGGCCATTTTTCCTTGAGGGAGAGAGTCTTTTTAACCTGTGACTCCCCCATGACATTGGACAAAGACCAGTGTTCTCTGTCTGGTCCAGTGTTCATTACTGTACCTTACATACCCCAATCACTGAACTATTCTTTTAGCCAATTAGTTTTTATAGGACAGATAATATCTTCTTACCTTGGAATCATTAGCAAGTTTCCACAAATTACAAGTAGAGGACAGTATTTAATATTCCAAGCAGAGTGTACTTATTATCTCTTTTAGCAAAAGTGTTCATTTCCCATATACCACTCAGTAAATCTGGGGCTTCATTCTGTCTTAAGAAGGCATAGTAATACTCCACAGCAAGATTCTGTCCTTTGGGCTTTTAAAATACCAGTCATTGCCCTTTACCGTCTCCCAAACAGTCTTAGTAGAAACTTTAGGGAGTTTTGGGGTTAGGTCTGCATTCCCATCGATTTGTCACCAGGTGGCAGCAGAGGACTTTGGTTGGACACGAATGTGGGTGCTGCAGGCTGCCAAGGCCTTTGTGACCTTGCTCCAGCCCCCTGCGGGTGCCCCAGCTTGCCCCAACCCAAAGGGTCTTGGGAGTGTCTGTGGTCCCAGGCTTGCTCCTGCCTCCTGCACTGTTGAGCTGCTTTGGACGGCAGGCTGCCTTAAGCCCTGCCTGGCCTTGCTGCTGACGTGCAGCCGTTTGCTTGCGTTTGATATCCCACCCCTCTTCCCCACCTCCCAGAAAGACTAGTAGGCGCTTATCAGTGGGCATAGGAGCACCAGTTGGGTCAGTCTTCGGCAACACCACCCCGTCTGTCTGCTGTGACGTGGTGAGGCCCCCTTCGGGGCAGTGCAGAGCGTGGGTTGTCACTCTCTTGGCAGAACGTGCTTCCCTCCAGCCCTCATCCTCCCTCACGCCTCACCCGGAGGAGACTGGCAGAACCCTTGTCATCAGGTTCAGCGCATCAGTACCCCCCGCCCCGTCCCAACAGACAGACACACACACACCCCCCAAGTCCCATCGGGCTCCATACTTTTACCTCTTTTTTATTGCCTGGTGTGGTCGCCCCATTCATTTGAGGCTCTGAAAGTCAGGCTTACTCCCAACCCCACCCTGCAGCAGCGCAGTCCTTGACCTCCAAAGGCTTTGGGTGCATCTAGACGGCCACACTCACAAGACCCTCACCGGCTTGACTGATCCTAGTTTATTCAGCTTTGTAGGTGGATACGGGATAGGAAACTCAGCGCGTTGGTAGGACAGCCTCAGGTGTGTCTTCACAGCAGTTGAGGCAACCAGGGTGGGTGCAGGAGCTGTGAGACCCCTGCCCCCACTCTTGCATCATGGCTTCCAGGGGTGCTGTCGAGGGGGACACCCGGTTACAAGTTACTCTGCATTCAGGGAAGCCCAGAGCCGCGGCTTGCCGTCAGGCATTCGTGGTTCCCTCACACTCACTCCAGTCCACAGGCAGTAGATGGTTCCAGGAGCATTTTCACCATCAGCCATGTGGCCTCGTCCCATCTATTTCCAGGGAGGTAGAACACAAGGAGGTCGCTTGTCCATGAGCAGGGAGAAAGGGTTTTGTGCTCCTTTACTCTCATCCTGTGATCTCAGCACATGGGGCCTCACTGCTCGCTGCACAGCCTTTGGTGAAGGTGTGATGGTGAGACCACGTCTGTATTCCTTCCCTGTTGCAGTGCGACTGGCTCAACAACTACCACCTGACCTGCAGGGACGTGATTGGGAAGGAACTGCAAAAACAGGGCCGCCAGGAAGCCCTCGAGTGGCTCATCAGAGAGACGCAGCCCATCTCCAAACAGCATTAATACCTCCCCGTTTTTTTTTTTTTAAAAACGCTCTGGGGAAAGGAAGAAGCCTGGCCCACCCGTGACATCTTTCCCCTTTCTCTCCTTCTTCCTTACCTCCCCGTTTTACTTTTAGACTCTGAGAAGAACTCAAAATCTTCTTATCCTCTTTGATATTTTCTTGCAAACACTCGATCTTTTATGATTTTTTTAAAATTGTTGAGAATGAGCCAAGAATAAATTGCTGCCCCAGCAGGAGGATCGCCACAAAGCCAAAAGCTTGATCAGGGGTACGCCCCGAGCAGCTGCAGGGAGTCCTCCGGCCACTGATGGTGAAGCAGCGAGCGCTCTGCGACAGTCACGCTCCAGGTGCTAGCCCCTTGTTCGTGATCCCCTTCGTGCGCACAAGACTGTATTTATGACCAGTGAATAAAATGTCAGAACGCGCTTCATCTGTGCCGTCTCTCTTCTTCCGGCACCATCCACCCTGTGTGTGGGGTGGGCTCACGTCCAGGGCACGTTTTCTAGGTGGACGGACCCCTTTGAGGAGAGATTCCCTGGCCTCCCTGCATATTTTCTGACTTAATTTCAAGCCTCTTAGTCTTTTCTCTAGAAAGCCTAATATTTTGTTGAGTATTCTTATTGTAAGTTTTTCTTTCCTGCTTCTAAAATATGTCATTGATGTACAAAAAACAACAAAAAATCATGTCGAAAGTGGCAGTCTACTATGGTCTACCCTACAGTGGACAGTGCAGGCATCTCACTGTCTCACTACTTATAGACAGTGGTCTTTGGCAGGTGCCTGCTACTCCCTATCCTCGGGCGTTCTCTGGACTTGCACGCGTGGGGCAGCCTGAAGGGCCAGCAGAGCTAATGCCTCTGAGGCCTCAGACCATGATGGTCGGGCGTGGGAAAACGGACTCGTCTTCCCTCGGCTGGGATGTCCGAGGCGTGGTCTACACTGCCTCCTGGGGTTCCTCAGTGGGGCTGAGCCCTCCTGGCCCACTGTGGGAACTTGTTCAATAACACACCCTTTATTTTCTTCCTTCCCTTCTGCGTCTTACTTTCCCTTTCTCCCACCAGTGCTTCCTGGAGCCATCTCCCATTAAACCACTTACAGGCAAATCCTTGTCTTTGGGTCTGCTTCTTTAGGAACCCAAGTCATACCCCATATGTATAACCACTATTTGCTATGTATTTTTGCCAATTTCTTTCTTTGTATTTAGCATTCAGTAATATATAGAATAAGTATGTGTGCATGGACAAAAGAATATCTATGCACACATACACATCACATGCACAGACATTGGGCCATTCTGTACATATGCAATTTCCTTTTTTAACTTGGCAATATATCCAAGTTATTTTTTCATATTGGTACCTATAGATCCAATTATTTTTAATGACTGTAGACTATTCTATTGCATGACTGTCTTCTTTTTAAAACCAGTTTCATTAAATCTCAAACCACATCTTTGATTTGGATGGCTGTGACGGGTAAGTAAGTAGAAAGCATACTTTGGCCTTTCACCAAAGCACAGCTGGCAAGGTCCAATGCTCATTACTTTCTCCACCTGGGGAGCAGCAAATGAAATGAACTAATCTGTATTTACCATTCAGATCCAGGGTAGCAGCAAAGAAAACTTTACTGGTAGGGTGAGCCTAAATTGACAGAGTACCTAAAAATGGACTTGTCAACATTTACACCACCCCTCCTGCCTTCTTTCAGGGATCATTGATTCCAGCTTGCTATGTGGGAGGAAGCAAGAGAGACAGCTAGTTCTCTGGTTAGATTTGTAACAAGGCCAGGAAAACATAGGAGCAGTGCCTCACAGTAACACGTAGTTTGATCCACCAAAGATCAATCCTTGAATGCCTTTGGTTCACCCTTGCTCATATTTCTAATACGTTCCCTAAGACTGGACTTAAAAGAGACGTTTCTCCTCAGATGGCAGAACTTACTAATCGTGTTTCTTATCCATCAACTCTCTAAAAGGCAGAGGCCCTCCGCTTGAGGACTCGGACCGTCTTCTTCTCTGTGACATCCCGAACCTTCCCCTTTCTCAGGAAATGGGAGCTGTGAATTGCAGCTGATCTGGAGTTTAAACAGACTGTAACTCAAGTGTGACAGCAACTCCAATGTCTGTTCACCAGGCTGTTAAGCCTGTCACTTCCCAAGGCAGCCTCAAAGCAAAGTTTGATTTAATTGGCTCAAGCCCGCTTTCTTGATCTCTCCAGAAGGTGTCAAAGAAGGTTTTCACACAGAGACACTATGACTGTGAGATGCATCCTCATTTCTGAGTTGTTAGAATGTGAAACTCCATGTGGATTCCATCCTCTGCAACGGGAAGTATCTATATGGATAAGGGTTCTCTTCTACAGTGCTGTTTCCTATTTAAACAAAGGCTTTGTGCTGTGAGATCACTAGAGGTTTATGTTCACTCGGACCCCAGAATCTTTTTCTGCCCTCGCCACGTGTTGTGCTTTGTACTCTGTAGCCTCAGGTAGTCTGTTAGTTTAGTGGTTTGGAGCTCAGCACCAATAAGATCAAAATCCTTTGTTGCAACCCCAGGTGAGCCAGTGGATTTCCTTTGTTCCATGATTGTAGCCAATACCTTTAACCTTGTCACCACTGTCATGGTGTCCTGGCTTCTCTGCCCCATCCCCATCCCTTCAGTTCAAAAATGAGGTCCTTTAGCCACCACCTCCAGGACCAGCTCACCCAGAATCTAGGATCAGGCCCGTCCTCAGTCAAGCTGAATACTGAGTTGATTTCAAATCCTTTTTCTGCCAGTCCTGTTGCTCCTTTGTGTCCACTTCTAAGGTAGGGTCTCAGCTTCTGAATGATTCTCCCTGCCCGAGATCCAGCTTTTGCGCTCCTATCTGAGAGGCAATATCTCCTCTCACCGCTACCCCCCGCCGTCTCCTGCACTCCCAACCCTCACCTCTGCTCCCATGCTGATCTCATGTAGGCAGCTGACATTTTCAGATTTGGACACACTCCTTGCACAAGCTGGATGTCGTGGGAAGGCTCGGGGAGCTGGGGGGAACACTCTTGGTGATTCTGTTATGGATGAAATTGTATTTGCCACGATCATGGGTCAAGGAATAGCATCTGCAGACACAGATGTAGATGTTCCAGCTGTCCTTTGGCAGGAAGATGACAAAACATGAGGTACCAGTGGGTGTACAAATCCACGTGCATAAAGAGAAGGGGAGGTTATTGTTCTCCACCCCCCTAGCCCAGTGTGCAAGGGCAGAATTAGAGGACACATGTGTAAGAGACAGACCTGATGCTAACTGGCAGAAATGCTCTCACTGCCTTATGAAGCAAGAGTCACTAATTAAAACACAATGTTCGGAGGAGAAAAGAAGATGGCGGAAGAGTAAGACGCGGAGATCACCTTCCTCCCCACAGATACATCAGTAATACATCTACACGTGGAACTGCTCTTATAGAACACCCACTGAACGCTGGCAGAAGACCTCAGACCTCCCAAAAGGCAAGAAACTCCCCACGTACCTGGGTGGGGCAAAAGAAAAAAGAAAAAACAGAGACAAAAGAATAGGGATGGGACCTGCACCAGTGGGAGGGAGCTGTGAAGGAGGAAAGGTTTCCACACACTAGGAAGCCCCTTTGCGGGCGGAGACTGTGGGTGGCGGAGAGGGAAGCTTCGGAGCCACGGAGGAGAGCGCAGCAACAGGGGTGCAGAGGGCAAAGCGGAGAGATTCCCGCATAGAGGATCGGTGCCGAGCAGCACTCACCAGCCCACGAGGCTTGTCTGCTCACCCGCCGGGGCGGGCGAGGCTGGGAGCTGAGGCTCGGGCTTCGGTCGGATCGCAGGGAGAGGACTGGGGTTGGCGGCGTGAACACAGCCTGAAGGGATTAGTGCGCCACAGCTAGCCGGGAGGGAGTCCGGGAAAGGCTGGAGCTGCCGAACAGGCAAGAGACTTTTTCTTGCCTCTTTGTTTCCTGGTGCGCGAGGAGAGGGGATTCAGACCACCGCCTAAATGAGCTCCAGAGACGGGCGCGAGCTGCGGCTATCTGCGCGGGCCCCAGAGACGGGCATGAGACGCTAAGGCTGCTGCTGCTGCCACCAAGAATCCTGTATGCGAGCACAGGTCACTTTCCACACCGCCCCTCCCGGGAGTCTGTGCAGCCCGCCACTGCCAGGGTCCCGTGATCCAGGGACAACTTCCCCGGGAGAACGCATGGCGCGTCTCAGGCTGCTGCAACGTCACGCCGGCCTCTGCCGCTGCAGGCTCGCCCCGCATCCGTGCCCCTCCCTCCCCCCGGCCTGAGTGAGCCAGAGCCCCTGAATGAGCGGCTCCTTTAACCCCATCCTGTCTGAGCGAAGAACAGACGCCCTCAGGCGACCTACACGCAGAGGCGGGTCCAAATCCAAAGCTGAACCCTGGGAGCTGTGCGAACAAAGAAGAGAAGGGAAATTTCTCCCAGCAGCCTCAGAAGCAGTGGATTAAAGCTACACATTCAACTTGATGTACCTGCATCTGTGGAATACCTGAATAGACAACGAATCATCCCAAATTGAGGAGGTGGACTTTGGGAGCAAGATATATTTTTTCCCCTTTTCCTCTTTTTGTGAGTGTGTATGTGTATGCTTCTGTGTGAGATTTTGTCTGTATAGCTTTGCTTTCACCATTTGTCCTAGGGTTCTCTCCATCCGTTTTTTGTTTTTTTTACTTAAAAAATTTTTTTTCCTTAATAATTATTTTTTATTTTAATAACTTCATTTTATTTTATCTTACTTTATTTTATATTTTATCCTCTTTTCTTTCTTTCTATTTTTTCTCCCTTTTATTCTGAGCCATGTGGATGAAAGGCTCTTGGTGCTCCAGCCAGGCATCAGGGCTGTGCCTCTGAGGTGGGAGAGCCAACTTCAGGACACTGGTCCACAAGAGACCTCCCAGCTCCATGTAATACCAAACGGCGAAAATCTCCCAGAGATCTCCATCTCAACACCAAGACCCAGCTTCACTCAACGACCAGCAAGCTACAGTGCTGGACACCCTATGCCAAACAACTAGCAAGACAGGAACACAGCCCCATCCATTAGCAGAGAGGCTGCCTAAAATCATAATAAGGCCACAGACACCCCAAAACACACCACCAGACGTGGACCTGCCCACCAGAAAGACAAGATACAGCCTCATTCACCAGAACACAGGCACTAGTCCCCTCCACCAGGAAGCCTACACAACCCACTGAACCAACCTTAGCCACTGGGGACAGATACCAAAAACAACAGGAACTACGAACCTGCAGCCTGTGAAAAGGAGACCCCAAACACAGTAAGATAAGCAAAATGAGAAGACAGAAAAACACAAAGCAGATGAAGGAGCAAGGTAAAAACACACCAGACCTAACAAATGAAGAGGAAATAGGCAGTCTACCTGAAAAAGAATTCAGAATAATGATAGTAAAGATGATCCAAAATCTTGGAAATAGAATAGACAAAATGCAAGAAACATTTAACAAGGACGTCGAAGAACTAAAGACGAACCAAGCAATGATGAAAAACACAATAAATGAAATTAAAAATACTCTAGAAGGGATCAATAGCAGAATAACTGAGGCAGAAGAACGGATAAGTGACCTGGAAGATAAAATAGTGGAAATAACTACTGCAGAGCAGAATAAAGAAAAAAGAATGAAAAGAACTGAGGACAGTCTCAGAGACCTCTGGGACAACATTAAACGCACCAACATTCGAATTATAGGGGTCCCAGAAGAAGAAGAGAAAAAAAGAAAGGGACTGAGAAAATATTTGAAGAGATTATAGTTGAAAACTTCCCTAATATGGGAAAGGAAATAGTTAATCAAGTCCTGAAAGCACAGAGAGTCCCATACAGGATAAATCCAAGGAGAAACATGCCAAGACACATATTAATCAAACTATCAAAAATTAAATATAAAGAAAATATATTAAAAGCAGCAAGGGAAAAACAACAAATAACACACAAGGAAATCCCCATAAGGTTAACAGCTGATCTTTCAGCAGAAACTCTGCAAGCCAGAAGGGGGTGGCAGGATATACTTAAAGTGATGAAGGAGAAAAACCTACAACCAAGATTACTCTACCCAGCAAGGATCTCATTCAGATTTGATGGAGAAATTAAAACCTTTACAGAAAAGCAAAAGCTGAGAGAGTTCATCACCACCAAACCAGCTTTACAACAAATGCTAAAGGAACTTCTCTAGGCAAGAAACACAAGAGAAGGAAAACACCTACAATAACAAACCCAAAACATTTAAGAAAATGGGAATAGGAACATACATATCGATAATTACCTTAAATGCAAATGGATTAAATGGTTCCACCAAAAGACACAGACTGGCTGAATGGATACAAAAACAAGACCCGTATATACGCTGTCTACAAGAGACCCACTTCAGACCTAGGGACTGCAAATGCAAATGGATTAAATGGTCCCACCAAAAGACACAGACTGGCTGAATGGATACAAAAACAAGACCCTTATATATGCTGTCTACAAGAGACCCACTTCAGACCTAGGGACACATACAGACTGAAAGTGAGGGGATGGAAAAAGATATTCCATGCAAATGGAAATCAAAAGAAAGCTGGAGTAGCAATTCTCATATCAGACAAAATAGACTTTAAAATAAAGACTATTACAAGAGACAAAGAAGGACACTACATAATGATCAAGGGATCGATCCAAGAAGAAGATATAACAATTGTAAATATTTATGCACCCAACATAGGAGCACCTCAGTACATAAGGCAAACACTAACAGCCATAAAAGGGGAAATCGACAGTAACACAATCATAGTAGGGGACTTTAACACCCCACTTTCACCAATGGACAGATCATCCAAAATGAAAATAAATCAGGAAACACAAGCTTTAAATGATACATTAAACAAGATGGACTTAATTGATATTCATAGGACATTCCACCCAAAAACAACAGAATACACGTTTTTCTCAAGTGCTCATGGAACATTCTCCAGGATAGATCATATCTTGGGTCACAAATCAAGCCTTGGTAAATTTAAGAAAATTGAAATCGTATCAAGTATCTTTTCCGACCACAACGCTATGAGACTAGATATCAATTACTGGAAAAGATCTGTAAAAAATACAAACACATGGAGGCTAAACAATACACTACTTAATAACGAAGTGATCACTGGAGAAATCAAAGGGGAAATCAAAAAATACCTAGAAACAAATGACAATGGAGACACGATGACTCAAAAATGCAGCAAAAGCAGTTCTAAGAGGGAAGTTTATAGCAATACAATCCTACCTTAAGAAACAGGAAACATCTCAAATAAACAACCTAACCTTGCACCTAAAGCAATTAGAGAAAGAAGAACAAAAAAACCCCAAAGTTAGCAGAAGGAAAGAAATCATAAAGATCAGATCAGAAATAAATGAAAAAGAAATGAAGGAAACAATAGCAAAAATCAATGAAACTAAAAGCTGGTTCTTTGAGAAGATAAACAAAATTGATAAACCATTAGCCAGACTCATCAAGAGAAAAAGGGAGAACACTCAAATCAATAGAATTAGAAATGAAAAAGGAGAAGTAACCACTGACACTGCAGAAATACAAACGATCATGAGATTACTACAAGCAACTCTATGCCAATAAAATGGACAACCTGGAAGAAATGGACAAATTCTTAGAAATGCACAACCTGCCGAGACTGAACCAGGAAGAAATAGAAAATATGAACAGACCAATCACAAGCACTGAAATTGAAACTGTGATTAAAAACCTTCCAACAAACAAAAGCCCAGGACCAGATGGTTTCACAGGTGAATTCTATCAAACATTTAGAGAAGAGCTAACACCTATCCTTCTCAAACTCTTCCAAAATATTGCAGAGGGAGGAACACTCCCCAACTCATTCTACGAGGTTACCATCACCCTGATACCAAAACCAGACAAAGATGTCACAAAGAAAGAAAACTACAGGCCAGTATCACTGATGAACATAGATGCAAAAATCCTCAACAAAATACTAGCAAACAGAATCCAACAGCACATTAAAAGGATCATACACCATGATTAAGTGGGGTTTATTCCAGGAATGCAAGGATTCTTCAATATACGCAAATCAATCAACGTGATACACCATATTAACAAATTGAAGGAGAAAAACCGTATGATCATCTCAATAGATGCAGAGAAAGCTTTTGACAAAATTCAACACCCATTTATGATAAAAGCCCTGCAGAAAGTAGGCATAGAGGAAACTTTCCTCAACATAATAAAGGCCATATATGACAAACCCACAGCCAACATCGTCCTCAATGGTGAAAAACTGAAACCATTTCCACTAAGATCAGGAACAAGACAAGGTTGCCCACTCTCACCACTATTATTCAACATAGTTTTAGAAGTTTTAGCCACAGCAATCAGAGAAGACAAAGAAATAAAAGGAATCCAAATCGGAAAAGAAGAAGTAACGCTGTCACTGTTTGCAGATGACATGATACTATACAGTGATAATCCTAAAGATGCTACCAGGAAACTACTAGAGCTAATCAATGAATTTGGTAAAGTAGCAGGATACAAAATTAATGCACAGAAATCTCTTGCATTCCTATACACTGATGAAAAATCTGAACGTGAAATTAAGAAAACACTCCCATTTACCATTGTAACAAAAAGAATAAAATATCTAGGAATAAACCTACCTGAGGAGACAAAAGACCTGTATGCAGAAAATTATAAGACACTGATGAAAGAAATTAAAGATGATACAAATAGATGGAGAGATATACCATGTTCTTGGATTGGAAGAATCAACACTGTGAAAATGACTCTACTACCCAAAGCAATCTACAGATTCAATGCAATCCCTATCAAACTACCACTTGCATTTTTCACAGAACTAGAACAAAAAATTTCACAATTTGTATGGAAAACACAAAAGACCCCGAATAGCCAAAGCAATCTTGAGAACGGAAAATGGAGCTGGAGGAATCAGGCTCCCTGACTTCAGACTATACTAGAAAGCTACAGTAATCAAGACAGTATGGTACTGGCACAAAAACAGAAATATAGATCAATGGAACAGGATAGAAAGCCAAGAGATAAACCCATGCACGTATGGTCACCTTATCTTTGATAAAGGAGGCAAGCATATACAGTGGAGAAAAGACAGCCTCTTCAATAAGTGGTGCTGGGAAAACTGGACAGGTACATGTAAAAGTATGAAATTAGAACACTCCCTAACACCATACACAAAAATAAACTCAAAATGGATTAAAGACCTAAATGTAAGGCCAGACACTATCAAACTCTTAGAGGAAAACATAGGCAGAACACTCTATGACATAAATCACAGCAAGATCCTTTTTGACCCAACTCCTAGAGAAACGGAAATGAAAACAAAAATAAACAAATGGGACCTAATGAAACTTAAAAGCTTTTGCACAGCAAAGGAAACCATAAACAAGACCAAAAGACAACCCTCAGAATGGGAGAAAATAATTGCAAATGAAGCAACTGACAAAGGATTAATCTCCAAAATTTACAAGCAGCTCATGCAGTTCAATAACAAAAACAAACAACCCAATCCAAAAATGGGCAGAAGACCTAAATAGACATTTCTCCAAAGAAGATATACGGATTGCCAACAAACACATGAAAGAATGCTCAACATCATTAATCATTAGAGAAATGCAAATCAAACTACAATGAGATATCATCTCACACTGGTCAGAATGGCCATCATCAAAAAATCTAGAAACAATAAATGCTGGAGAGGGTGTGGAGAAAAGGGAACCCTCTTGCACTGTTGGTGGGAATGTAAATTGATACAGCCACTATGGAGAACAGTATGGAGGTTCCTTAAAAAGCTAAAAATAGAACTACCTTACAACCCAGCAATCCCACTACTGGGCATATACTCTGAGAAAACCATAATTCAAAAAGAGTCATGTACCAAAATGTTCACTGCAGCTCTATTTACAATAGCCAGGACATGGAAGCAACCTAAGTGTCCATCAACGGATGAATGGATAAAGAAGATGTGGCACATATATACAATGCAATATTACTCAGCCATAAAAAGAAACAAAATTGAGTTATTTGTCGTGAGGTGGATGGAGTTAGAGTCTGTCATACAGAGTGAAGTAAGTCAGAAAGAGAAAAACAAATACAGTATGCTAACACATATATATGGAATCTAAGGAAAAAAAAAAAAACCGTCATGAAGAACCTAGTGGTAAGACGGGAATAAAGACACAGACCTACTAGAGAATGGACTTGAGGATATGGGGAGGGGGAAGGGTAAGCTGTGACAAAGTGAAAGAGTGGCATGGACATATATACACTACCAAACGTAAAATAGCTAGCTAGTGGGAAGCAACCACATAGCACAGGGAGATCAGCTCTGTGCTTTGTGACCACCTAGAGGGGTGGGATAGGGAGGGTGGGAGGGAGGGAGACGCAGGAGGGAAGAGATATGGGGATATATGTATATGTATAACTGATTCACTTTGTTATAAAGCAGAAACTAACACACCATTGTAAAGCAATTATACTGCAATAAAGATGTTAAAAAAAAAATCTTAAAAGAGAAATAGGTTACATGTGTAACCTTGGGTTGGAGATACCATGTTAACCAAGACAGCAAACCCAGAAATTATAGAGAAATAATAAATAAACATATTTTATTACAAAACAAAAAAACAAAAAAAACACAATGTTCACTGTGACTTTAATATTAAATACCTAAGACATAATCTCTCATGAGACAGACATGAAGTGGAGTTATTTATAGTCTTTCACTTTAGTATGTTAACTTACTGTATTATTTAAAACCAAATCAACTCTAGGAGATTTAAGGTGCTTTTATTTGGCCTCTTTTCAGTGAACTTCATACTGTTTTGATACTTTGACTTGTGAGATCATCTATTCTCTTTCTCTTTGTCTTTTTTGACAGTGTCACTCAGCCCTTTCATTGAGCATCTATTTCATTGGTGGAATGGGAAGGGATAAGAGAACATGTCTCTACTACTGAAGAACCTACACTGTATTGGAGTTAGAGTTTATTAGGTGGAGATGGGGTCACATTAAACATGTGATAGAAACTGTACCAGCTGGATTCTCATTTGCAAGAATCAGAATCTTTGCCCATATTTAGGAAAAAATGTGGAAGGGAGAGGGATTCAGGGAAGGTTGCTGATAGCATTGGTGTTGGGGCATCAGGAACAGCTGGTGTCAGAAGGCTGCAGTCACTGTCGAATCTGCCCTTCCACCACCCCTCCAACTTGGTGCGACTTGGCCCAGGGTCAAGGTCCCAGGCATGAACATGTGACTGGTCTAGCCTGGGTCACTGGGTCAGGGGATAGTAAAGAAACGATGTGGCCTCTTGACATGTCCTGGTACAGGAGGCAGTGCGAGGTGGCAGGGACCAGGACTTAACTTCTGTCAAGATCTTGCACGTGGGGAATTCTCCCAAACAAGCTAACGGAAATAGCTGCGAGGGCTGAAGGCTGGACAGCCCAAAACAAAACGAAACTGTCCTCTGGGGAAACAATGGCAAAACCCACCAATTATAGGGAGATGCTGGTATATACCTTGCTTTATGCAAAATATAAGGTTTAAAAAAAGTTATGTTTATAAGGAACCCTATGTCAGACGGGCCAGGATACCACCAATTAAAAGACACTCTTGGTGCATCCTTTTGCAAAGTTGTGATGCAACTAGGCTCAGGTTGATTTAGTTTTAGGTGGAATTGTCCTATAAAGGATTGTTCCAAAGGAGATTCAGCTACATATGTAACTGCACACGTTTAGGAAGGGGAGATCTGAGTTTCTCCTTGACGGTCTCTCTCCTTGAATTGATCTTGATGGAAAATTTCATCACAGACACCATAATCTCACCAGACAATTATTTCTTAAGAACTGGGAGCACTGGGATGTTCTTACTTTTCTTATTTCATGTTTATCTTTTTGCTTCCATGGCTCCTTCAGGGCAGGGGATGAGTCTGAGTAATTTTTCTTTTGAGGTTTCTCCATGGGTAAACGTTGAATGGATGCTGGTACAGATGGACTCAAACTCCATCACAAGTGGTATGTTTACAGCAACCCAGGCAATATTTTTTACCTTCTGCCCCAGAAGTCAGTGCAACATGCTTTTTTTTTTTAAACTGAGTGCCTGCCATGAGGCACTGCAGTCTCTTCAAAGTCCTGCTTCAGCTCTGAGGGCCTGAGGACATGGCCCACAGCTCATCCTCCTCTTCCCTGAATTCCTGAGTTGAGGACTCTCAGATTTGAATTGAAGCTTTCTTGCTCTGTTTTCTGGTCCTGTCCTGTAAGTGGGTTACAGACTTCTTTGCTGCCTGAAAAAACCCCATCTAGTCTTTTTTAAAGGGAAGTTGAAACTATTGTTTACTGTCACTGTGTGGACGCAGTATGGGGGGGCTACAAACCTCCCCCACTTCTCTTTCCTCTCAAGAAAAGCCAAACGTTTTGGTTCTGCAGCTTCCCAGGCCCCGCTCAGAGTCTATGGACTTCATTCCTTTCACACTCGGCCACCAGAGGGGGCTCTGATCAGAAAGCTGAGACTCGAATCTCTGCCCAGTACGTCACGGGACGCAGAACGCTGGAGCTCAATCAGACCAGCAGGGCCCACGGTTGGGGATTTCCTGGCCCAGTCAAATTTCAAGCCAATATAATTTAGAGAGAGAATGTGCTGAACAGGGACAAACCCAAATGTATCAACAATAAAACAAACAAAAAAACCACCAAACTTCCAGGACATTATTACAAAATAGATAGACGAATATCGTCTCAGAATAAAGGACTGTCATTTAACTTAAACACATTTTAACTCACTGTAAAACTCATGGTATTCTTTTTTTTTTTTTTTGCATTTTTGGGGACTAGATTCTTGCAAACGTCCTCATTACACACGGCACCATGGACGATGCTGAATGGAAGGAACCAGGCACAAAATAGGGCACACTCTAGAAGTCATATAGAGGCGGGATGAGCACAGGTGAGGCTGATCTATGTGGCCCGAGGTCAGGGTCTGTTTACTCTGGGTGGGGAGTTAGCAACTGGAAGGAAGCATGAGGGGCTTTGGAGCTGCCAGTGATGCTCTGTTTCTTCATCTGGGTGTTGGTTTTATAGCACGTCCAGTTTGTGAAAAGAGAACTGTGCACTTATGAAACATGCACTTTTCTGTACGTATTATACTGGAATTGTGTTTAAAACACACAGTTCATCATTGTCTACCCTGAGCCTTTAGTCCTTCGGGACCTGCTGATCAAGTTCAACCCCACATTCGACAGAGGAGGAAACCGAGCCCCCCAAGAAGGGAGGCACCTGTTCTGGGTGACAAAGCAAGTCACTGGCCGAACTGGGACAGGCTCCCCAGTCTGAGGCTTAGCTCGGGGACCCCTCGCTGCTTCAGGCTTCCTGGTCCTTTAGTAAATGCAGTGCTGGCGGCTGTGCTAGCAGGAAGGGTCCCGGCTGCCTTCGGGGGTGCCCTGCCCATGGGGAAGGTGCTCCGTTGATGGGTGAGACATGGAGTGGGTGTTGCTGATACCCTGTCCTCACCCTGAGGCTCTTCAATTCCCTCTGCTGAAGAGATGTCTACTTCCAACCTGCAAGTCCTTTGCTCATGACAGCTTCATTTTATTATTTTAGAGAAGAAAGTTCTTCTCCTCCCTTTCAAGGCAAACTCTTCTCCCACTTACACCCCTGAGGCCAGCCAACCTGCTTTATTGCATTAATTCCTCTTGTATTGGCATCTTTTATCTTTTTCTCCCCCATAGGGTCTTATCCTTCTGACTACAGTTGTACCCAGTATTTTTCCCTCCTGAAAACAATCCTTTTCCTGGTCCTGATTAATGAATGAGTCAGTACATGTTTGGGGAGTGCCTATGCTGGGCACTGTACCAGGTGCTGGAGAGACACTGCCTCTGCTCACAGACATGCAGGTCTGGCTGCCTCGCAAGTTATTTTCAATGTCTTCAGACTTTTTGAGGAAGCTGAGTCCATCTTCGTTCTTTCCAGCTCCTCATGTCCTATTTCTCTTCCACTTACTCTTATCTGACTCCATCCTCACTACCATTTTATTTGTTGTTTAATTAATTCATTTCATTTAATTAGATTTTATACAACCAACGTCCTTTGAGTCGGATGAACACACGTGTAGCTTGCCTGGGACAGTCCCATGGTACCCGAGCTCTTATGACTAGCACCCTGTTTCGCTCTCTGAAGTGTTCTGATTTGGATGTGAAGCTATCCGGTCACACTACCTCTTAGTAGTCACATACAGTGGTCTCTTCTTTTGCTCATTTGTGTTGAACCTTGTGTCAGTTTTGGCCAAATGTTGGTTAAGAGCTCAGGCGTGAGTTTAAATCCCAGAACCTCATCTATGCACAAGCTCTGAGCTTCAGTTTATCTGTAATTGGAGGAATAAAGGTAATCGTACCCACTTCATAGGGCAGCTGCTGGCTTCAGGGAGGGAAGCGTTTCAAGTGCTTGGTGTGCCTCTGGGCACGGGGTGAGTGCTCGGTAAGTAGCTTCTGGAATCTCCCCTCTCTCTTGATGTCTGGCCTCCCCAGGGTCTCCTCCAGCTCTCTGATGCTTTCTAGAATCTTCTCTGGCTTTTCAGCCTCTCCTGCCCTAACCTGCTGGAATTCACGGCTCCCCGATTTCTGGGATACAAGCCTAGTCTTGTAATGGAGAGTGTGGGCCATGGCGACAGATGTCCTGGTTCAAATCCTTGCGCTGACAACCAGCTGAGTGTGCTTGGGCATGCTGTTTAACCTCTTGGTGCCTCAGTGACCACACCTATAAAATGGGGCTGCCTACTTCGTAGGGTGGTTATGAGGATCCTGTGGGCTAAGACTTGCACAAAGGGCTCAGCACAATGCCCGGCACCAGGGAACATCCAGTAAGTGTTGTTGCTATGCCCAGCCTCCCAGGTGTCCGAACTGATTCCTTCTTCTCCCGTACCCTGTCTCGTGCAATTTTGTCCATTCTGCCCCTGGGAACCCCTCAAAAACTGTCTCCTCTCCCTTCCCATTGCTGCTGCCCTAGTGTTTCAGAAACCTGTTCCTTCTTTCTGACCTACTCATACCAGCAACCCTGCTACAATTCCCTTCCCTTTCCAGTCCACTTTCCATGTAAATAGCAGCTGAATATTTTCTGAAGCACGTTTCCAATTGCATCACTCTTCTGCGCTAAAACCTCCTACGGTCCACAAGACTAGATCTCAAATCCCCAGTTTTGCGTCTCAAGCTCTGCCAGCTGGACCCCACCTACCTAACCAACTTCATTCCCCAGCTTCACCCTTCCTGTGCCTGAAGATCCAGCTCAATGGACTTGATCTTTCTCTCTCACGTCCTCCCTGTGATTACCCATCTCAGAGCTTTGTCCCTGCTGTCCTTCGGGGACACCCACACCCTCCCACATTCCCAACTTCTACCATCCTTCAAAGCCCAGAGGAGGGCTTCCCTGGTGGCGCAGTGGTTGAGAATCTGCCTGCCAATGCAGGGAACACGGGTTCGAGCCCTGGTCTGGGAAGATCCCACATGCCACGGAGAAACTAGGCCCGTGAGCCACAATTACTGAGCCTGCGCGTCTGGAGCCTGTGCTCCGCAACAAGAGAGGCCGCGATAATGAGAGGCCCGCGCACCGCGATGAAGAGTGGCCCCCACTTGCCGCAACTAGAGAAAGCCCTTGCACAGAAACGAAGACCCAACATAGCCATAAATAAATAAATAAATAAATAAATAAAAGTCAATAAACAAAAAAACCAACAACAAACAAAAAGATTTAAAAAAAAAAAAAAAAAAAAGCCCAGAGGAAACGATGCCTTCTGTTTGTAGCCTGTCCTGATTTTTCCTACACCCCAAATTGGAAGGATTCTCTAGAACTCATCTGAATCTCTCCAATGACTGCTCCACTTTCTACGCTGCATTTTGTCTGAATATAATTTATCCACCACAGGTCATATGCCACTGTTCCTGTGTCTTCTTGTCTCTTGCCTGCTGTCATTAGCCTTGGCCGCCTCCCTCAGCATGTCCAGGACAGGAGCTATTTAATGCCACTGTGTGCAGGGCCTGTGTGCAGGCTCCGAGGTGGTGCTATGAAGACCATCCGAGTCTCCTTCTCTGCTGCGAGGGAAGAGAAAGCTGAGCTGGGGGAAGGACGCGTGCACCTGTGTGCACACACACACACGCATGCAAATGTCTTAGGGACGTTCTCAGCAGCACAGCACATAAGCTGGGGCAGACTGAGGCGGCGCCCCAGAGAACTGGTGAGTCCGGAGAGGCTGCAGAGCAGGAAGGACTTGCCTCGTGGGTAATGGGGGAGCCTTGGCGGAGCAGGGAGTTTGCACAGAGACTGGAAGGCAGGGAGGCACAAGGCTTGGCTGGCAGGAGGTGGGGACCCTGGGCAGGGGGCAGTCTGATCTGTTTCTTCATTCGCCTGAGCGACAATTCCTGTCCCAGCTGTGAGACCTCTCTGAGTCTCCGTTTCCTCATCTGCCTACGTCATGGTCTAGGGACCAAGATCACAGGCTTGGTTAACAGAGTGACCGGGTTTACATCCTGGATCTCCTAATTGTTGACCGAGTGACTTTGGGAAAGTCACCTGAGCCTGGGTTTTCTCATCGTGCCAGGATTGCAGGAGGTAGAATGACAGAGTGAGCCTAAGTGCCTGCATGATCATAAATGCTCGATACAGCCTAGGATGCAATTCCAGAGCCTCAAGCTCTTTGCCTTCTCTGGGGAATGCTGCAAGCTAGGCTCTGTAAGGGCTGGGTACACAGTGCTTAATTAAATCACAGGTTACATCCCAAAGCAAGATGGGTCTAAGGTTAAGTGATGCAATATGCCAGGATGTGTGAGCATTACAGACATAATTATGACCACAGCCCCCATTCTCACGGGGCTTGTAGCCTGTTTAGGGGGATTAAGCCACCTTGAGCCAGTCTGTCGAGCACCTTGATTTACTGGTCAGAGAAGACAGACCAGGAAGGTGAAGCAGCTGGGAAACTTGTCTTAGAGACGTTTTAGCAGGAAGGTCAGGGTCTTCAGCGTCTCAGAAGACTCTGCAGAGTGAAGACTCATTCATTCAACAGATATTTATTGAGTGCTACTCTGTGGCAGGCTCCATTCTAGACACTGGGGTTACAAGAAGTAAAAAGAAAAGACAAAAATTCCTCCCAACAAGGAACTGAATTTTTTCCTGCAGGAGGAAGTTGCAACAAAAACAAGCTCGGTATCAGGGTGACCTTCCTACAGCCACTGATTCATATACAAAACAAAACGTGATAGACCTAGGACTCTAAGTCATGGCTTGGAGTTCTTGCAGGGTTAGGTGGCATGTGGCCAGCGGGCCCATCGTGACTGAGGTCCTCATTCAGTCACGGTCATCCTGGGTCAGGTAGAGTGACAATACCCACGTGGTGGCCTCTGAGCTCACCTCCTGCTGAAGCTGAGTTAATGAATGACCACCAGGAGGTGCACCATACTTTCATACATCTGGCCACAGACATGCCTTTCCCCCCCATTATCGTCATTAGTATCTCTGAAGGACAAAGGGCCAGTACAGGAGGGTGGGTTGTCATGGATCTACTTGGAGATGATTTCAAAATGACTATTCCTCTAGGAACAGATGTGTCAGTTTAGCACCGAGAGTAAAGCTAAATCATGAAAGCATATTGTTATTACTAAACTTCTGGTTAATATTTCCCCCCTTTCACCAGGCAGTTCCTCCTTTTGTAGCGATAATTTTTATACTGGCTTTGAAACCCAAATTCAATGATGTTAACGCTTTGCTTAAACTCCTCCAATGACTTCCCTGGCTCCCAGAATAAAGACCCTGGAACGTGGGGTTAGGGGCCTGCATGATCTGAAGCCATCCTTCCTCTCTAACGTATCCCTTGCCACCCGCTCCCTAACTCTCTTCCCTCCAGCCCTACGACCCTACTTTCAGCTCCTGGCAACTTCCAAATTCCTTCCCCTGGGCCTTTGCACACTCACTCACTCAGCCTGAAATGCTCATCTCCTCTGTCTTCACCTGTCACCTCCCACTCATGAATCAGATCTTAGCTAAAGCTTCATATTCTCAGGGAAGTGTTCCCTGATTTTCTGACCAGATCAGGGCTTCCACCGTAAACCCTCTCACCACTGCACAGGCTGCTCCTTCTAGCACTTATCGCGTCTGTGAGCCAACATTTACTTTGTCATGATGTGACTGAGGGTCTATCTCTCCCACTAGACTGTGAACTCCACAGTCTAAGAGGCCGTATTTTTTCTTCTCACAATTTCATCTCTAGCATATAGCACCATACCTCACACATGGTAGCGAAGTTTCACAGTTAATTTTCTATTCATTCAGCAAACATTTATTGAGCATCCACTATGCAATTCTAGTGATTATTGTACAAAGTGAGAAAGGAAAAAAACCCCAAAAGATAATGGTGGTGGAATCACCGGAGAAAGGAAAGTTGCAGAGGCAACATGATTTAAAGAGGCAAATGAATAAAATACAGAAGTTAGTGAAATGTGTTTCTCAGTGTCCGACAAAGGCTCTTGGCTTTCCACGCTTCAACTCATGGCTACTACCAGGTATTTGTGGTTTCCCAGGATTACAGACTTACTGATGTAGCCTGCACTTCCCATGAGACATCAAAACAGTAGTGAGGAGTTGTTCAGAACTCTGGGAAATTCAACGGAGAATTTTTATTTCATTCAGCAAATAGTATAAATACTTAGGGAGAGTCTTTGATGGGGTAGCTCTTACGTGTTAGGAGCAGCGGGAAGAGTCTCACCTGTTCAGACATGATTCAGTCACAAGGCAGAATGTACTTTGGTGACAGCAGGAAAGAGCTAGAGCCTAGATTTTTTTTATGTCAGCTAAGACGAATCTAGAGAATACCATTTTTCAGAATGGAAATCAAATCCTGCAGATGAAGAACTGTTTTTTAAGGGAAGTTTGTTTGCACTGACACGATCACTTGAGAGCATCAATTTGAGTCTCTGTATCCAGAATTTACTGAACTGTAGAATGAATATACTACATATCATCTGCCTTAGGCATTGCATTGTAAATATTTCATGGCTTTAAATATATGCCATGATTAGGTATGTGTTTTAGTAGTCAAGTGAATAAGGGTTTAAAGCAATGAAATGAAAATATTTCCTTTCAGTTCAGCATATATTCATCTGGGGGCTTTAAAAACATGTCACAGAGAAAATTCTATTCAAAGCTGAGGTTCTCCTGGTGATAGCAGAACTGAGGATGGGAAAGAGATCCCGAGTCTTGGTCTTTAGTCTTGTTCCTTCCCATTTTTTATACAAGAAAATTCCCTAAAAATGCTCATAAATGTCCTCAGCTATTTCACAAATTTGTTTTGGTATTAGATAATATTACTCCAAAAGCCAGTTTTTAAATACATTAGTCAATAAAGATGGGGAAGAGGGTTTTACTGTTGAAGTGGCCTTGAAATCAAATGAACAAATAACATTCAACAAATCTTACTGAGCACGTACTATGTATTGAGCTGTTTATTATCCAATTTGAGATAACACTTAGCAGCTCCTGGCACCTTGGAGATCAAGTTAAGAATTATTTGAACCTCTAAATCCATGTCTTGTGAAAGTACATATTCCTCTAGCCTTAAAGGAATGTCCCATTTAAGGGGGGAAGTAAGGCAGGTTCAGCAGTAATTATAGAAGAAGTAAAATCTACAGAGGGGAAAGAGGCAAGTGTTTAGGGAGAAAGAGAGAGGAACACTTCCAGCTGGAAGAATCAGAGAACGCTTGGAACTATGGAGATGGGTTTAGATGAACAAAAAGGATACAATTTTGGATCAAGGATATAGTGTGAGAGAGGACATGGCGGCAGGAACGTGTAGGCAGGTACAGGGAAGACTCATCCTTTGATCTGACTGGAGTGAATGGTACATTATGGGGAGAAGTGAGGATTAGGCTGGAAAGGCAAGAGAAGGCAGGATTGGGGGGGACTTTGGAAGTTAAGGATTTTACCCTTTAACCTGTAATCCAAGAAGAAATTATCCAGATGTCCTGTTCTTATCCCCTGACACTAAGGATATTCGCGTATGATTTGAGCACCTATTTTCAATTCTTTTGTGCAAATACCCAGAGGTGGGCAACCTCTGTTCTTAATCCTGACCTGATGGACAATCCCATTCCATTTTCACAGCTTGGTCCCAGATCCATCCCTCCTGAGGAACTCAAAAACACCATTTCCCTGCTTTGATTTAAATAGGTCTTATCTTCTCTTTGTTGGAAGGCAGTGTGGGATAGGATAAGGGACACAGGATTAGAAGCCAGGAGACCTGCAGCCTAGGACCAGACCTATCAGTTGGTTAGCTAATTGTGTGTCCTTCAGCTTTGTTAAACCTCAGTTCACTCAGCTCTACCCTTTATTCCTCTCAAGCCTGTGATTAGCACTGAGGCAACTGGAGTTTTGGAGAGTATTTTCCAAATATGAACAATTGCTCCATGTAGGTAGGTACTAGGTCCTTAAAATTTCAAGCCAGAAAGAACTTTTAGAGATTAACTGCTGCAAAATGCTGTCATCTCACAGATCTGAGGCCCAGAGGGGTGGGCTATTTAGGGGCTGAGTTAGGGGTAAACTCCAACCTTCTGACTTGAGGTCTGGGCCTTTTCAACCTCAGCACAGCCAGACCTCCTTCTGAGGCTCAATCAGATCCTTTGTCCTTTCTCCTCTTACTGGGAAAAAGCAAGAGCAAAAACTGTCCCTCTGAGTCATTCATTGAATCAGTTCAGCTCAGATTTATCTCTGAAGTCTGGCTGCTTTGTGACCTTTCCTGAATTCCATTCTCCAGGCGTGGGAGGGAAGTCAGTCCTTCCCCGGCCCCCCTGCTTAGTATCATTGGGAATTCTCTTATTTGTATTCCTGTCAGTGCCACATTTAATGCACCAAAGCTGGCGTTTAAAGCAATAACCAGCCTGAAGTTTATGAAATAAAAGATTGATATCAGCTTCATGAAACTAGGCAAAGGCAATATCTTTTCTATATCTTGCTATGCCTTTAACTCCAGGAACCTTAGTATTTGGTGGTCACTGAAAAATGAAATAGCAATAATAATAATGACAATAATAAAAAAAGGTGATGTCGTTTAAGAAGTAGTTTTGGGTAATGTTGTCTTTAATTTCTTTATTGATTTAATGACAAGGGAAGATTAGAGCTACTACTTTCTTCAGTTTCCAAGTACATTTTCACTTTTAAAAGAAAGATCAGGGACTTCCCTAGTGGTGCAGTGGTTAAGAATCTGCCTGCCAATGCGGGGGACACGGGTTCGAGCCCTGGTCCGGGAAGATCCCACATGCCGAGGAGCAACTAAGCCAGTGTGCCACAACTGCTGAGCCTGCACTCTAGAGCCTGTGAGCCACGACTACTGAGCCCGCGAGCCACAGCTACTGAATCCCGCGCGCCTAGAGCCTGTGCTCCGCAACAAGAGAAGCCACCGCAATGAGAAGCCCGCGTACCACAATGGAGAGTAGCTCCCGCTTGCTGCAACTAGAGAAAGCCTGCGCGCAGCAACGAAGACCCAACGCAGCCAAAAATAAATAAATAAATAAAATTAAAAAAAAAAATAAAGATCACATAGCATGTAGCTTAAAGATTCACATTTTGTTTGTCACCTGGCCTGTTTATGCACTGGGGGCTTGGGCAGCTGAAATGCATGACCACGGCCATGCTGTTTCCTCACGAGGAAAGAAAAAACCCGGAGATGGGAGAAATATTTGCTTTTCTTATGAAATAAAATATTCTGGAAAGTTAAGTCAGCTTTATACCTGTTCTCCCAGAAAGTCATTCCATTTCACAGGGTGGACTATTTATTTGCACGCAGAAGGCACAAGTGACTGTAGTAAGTATAGGTTTTGACATCTCTGACACAACATAATTTGGCTTCATCAAACTTCCCAGGCTTACCTCTTGTTACTTACCTTTCCAAATCTAATGACTTCGTTAAACTGGACATTTGCCATTTCCCACATGATTCTTTTCTTTTCTTTTTTTAGTTTTACAAGATATTTTTATTTTATTTTTTGATTTTCTTTTTTCCCTTCCTCCTTTTTTTTTTTTTTTAAATTAATTTATTTATTTTTGGCTCTGTTGGGTCTTCGTTTCTGTGCGAGGGCTTCCTCTAGTTGCGGAGAGCAGGGGCCACCTTTCATCGCGGTGCGCGGGCCTTTCATTGTCGCGGCCTCTCTTGTTGCGGAGCAAGGGCTCCAGACGCACAGGCTCAGTAGTTGTGGCTCACGGGCCCAGTCGCTCCGCAGCATGTGGGATCCTCCCAGACCAGGGCTCGAACCTGTGTCCCCTGCATTGGCAGGCAGATTCTCAACCACTGCGCCACCAGGGAAGCCCCCTTCCTCCTTTCTTTCTCTTTCTTTCTCTTTCCTTTTTCTTTCTTTTTCTTCCTTCCTTCTTTCTTTCCTTTTTTTTCTTTCTTCCTTTCTTTCTCTCCCTCTTTTTCTTTCTTCTTTCTTTTTCTTTCCTTCTTTCTCTCTCTCTCCCTCTCTCTCTCTCCCTTCCTCCCTCCCTCCCTCTCTTCCTTTAATTGAAGTATAGTTGATGTACAATATTATATAAATTACAGGTGTACAATATAGTGATTCACAATTTTTAAAGGTTATGCTCCATGTATAGTTATTATAAAATATTGGCTATATTCCCTGTATTGTACAATATATCCTTGTAGCTTATTTGGTACATAATAGTTTGTACCTCTTAATCTCCTACTCCTATATTGCCCCTCCTTCCCTCCCCACTGGTAGCTACTAAAAAAAAATACAACTAGTGAACGTAACAAAAAAGCAGACCCACATGATTATTTTCAATTTTACTTTTATTCAGTCAGACATCATCTACCCTTTAACTGGAGGGTTTCATCTACTTACTGTCAGCTGGATTTGAGTCTAGTATCTTGCTGTTTGTTTTCTATTTGGGCCACCTATTCTTTGTTCCTTTTTACCTCCTTTCCTGCGTTAAGATAAACTGAAAATTATTTAGGGTGTTATTTTATCTCCTGTAATGGCTGTTTTAAAGCCCTTTCTGCTACTCCCATTATCCCTTTCATTTCTGTATCTGTTTCTGTTGACTGATTTCTCTCTTGGACATGGGTCACATTTTCATGCTATTTCATATGACTAGAAAGTTTTGATGGTATGCTGGATGCCATGGTGTGATTATCTGTATTTCATTGTCTTCCTTGATAGCAGTGTTAAGTTGTGTTCTGGCAGGCAGTTAATTTACCTGTGGATCAGGTGATCATTTCAACGCTTGTTTTATGCACACAGTGAAACAAAAAATATTTAGGGGATAGATCACCTAAGATTTTGTAGACATCAGTGCAAAATCTGGATTTTACTGTAAGTAAACAAGAAGCCATTAGAAAATTTTCAGCAAAAGAATGATATAGTCTGGTTTATCTTTTTAAAAAGATTACTTCAATAAATAAACCCTTATTGAAGCCCCAATAAGAGCCAGGACAAATGATAGGCACTGGAAACAAGACCATGCATGAATATATAGGATCTTCCTGCCCTTGAAAAGCTCACAGCATGACTGGGGCTATTATGTGTAAATGCCAAATGGAGGCAAACTCAGGGAAGGACTGGGAGCAGAGCTGGTGCCTCAGAGAAGGGCTCCTGCAGGAAGTTACTCTCAGCTCTCTCTCCAAAACCGCTAAGGCTTATCCAGAGGAAAAGAGGAGAGGCGTCAGAGGCAGGCAGAAGGCCTTAATTAAAGGTATGAAGGTGTGTCTTTCTGGTTCAGGTGTTTAAAGAGACTCGTAGAGGGGACTTCCCTGGCGGTCCAGTGGTTAAGACTTCGCCTGCCCATGCCGGGGGGCGTGGGTTCAATCCCTGGTTGGGGAGCTAAGATCCCACATGCCTCATAGCCAAAAAACCAAAAAAACATAAAACAGAAGCAATATTGTAACAAATTCAGTAAAGACTTAAAAAACGGTCCACATCAAAAAAAATCTTTAAAGAAACTCACAGAAATTCCAGTGTCATGGGAGGGACAGTAATTAGCCCATTTTAGTTCAGCCCACCTTGGAGTTCTTATTAGTCCATCTTGGTGTTCACGGGATACCACCCTGGTCCAATCAGCTGTGACCCAACCAAGGGTTCCTTAGTTTCTTTGACATGGGGATGGGGAGACAGTGGGGCTGAGCAGGAAACCCGAAAACTATCCACTTCAGCACTTGATAAGACACTGTCTTGGATTATTCTATAATTGACATAATAATTATACTGACTTTGCCATAAGCTTCCCAACGGAAGTGACACCATCTTTTCCATCTTTTGTGCTTTACTCTCACTGCACACATTCAACAATCCCATGGCTGGTTAGTTTATCAACTGATCAGGATTGGAGCAGGAAACACTTTATTTAGAGAACTGCTATGTCCTAATAGTGGGCAGGGCATATTAATAGATGTATTAACATCTCAAAAATTTTCACAAAGACACAGCTGTGGTATCATGGAGAGATACTTGGTCTTTGTCCCTGTTTTCTAGGGCAGAGCTCCTAAAACCCTTGATAAGTGTGATAGGACGCGCTTTTGTTTTAACGAGGTGACTCTTGGTGGACCCTTAGATAGCTTCAGGATGGGGGCTTGGTCCAGAAAGACCAACCCTTGATTAGAAGCTTAGGACTTTCAGCCCTACTCCCCAAACTTTGGGGAGGTTAGGGGGCTGGAGATTGAGTTAATCACCAGTGGCCAATGATTTAATCAATCATGCCTACATAATGAACCCTCTATAAAACTTCCCTGATGGGGTTTAGAAAGCTTCTAGGTTGGTGAACATACTGAGGGGTTGGGAGGGTGACACACCTGAAGAGGGCATGGAAAAATCTGCGTACACCTCCCCCCAGTCCCATTCCCTGTGCATGTCTTCCACTTGGCTGTTCCTCAGTCATATCCTTTATAATAAATTGGTAATAGTAAGTAAAGGGCTTTCCTGAGTTCTATCAGTTGTCCTAGCAAATTACTGACCCTGAGGAAAGGGCTGAGGGAGCCTCTGATTTATAGCCATTTGGTCAGAAGTATGGGAGGCCAGGATTGTGACCGGCATCTGAAGTGGGCGCCGTCTTTTGGGACCGAGCCCTTCACCTGTGGGGTCTGTGCTAGCTCTGAGTAGTTTGTGTCCGAATTGAATTGAATTACTGAATACCCAGTTGGTGTCTGGAGAATCAGAGAATTGGTGGTTGGTGTCAGAAAACACCCTGGAACGGCCAAAGGGAAAAGCCCAGCACCAAGGAGGTAGAGAGGTTCTCGGAACAACTGCGCTTAACAGAACACACTGGTACCCAGTGGCTTAACTGCTCATACTGCATGAGGGGAAAAAACAACACCTCTCTAAATTACCCCGGGAAGTTAGAAACTGGCGGTACCACCAGGGCAAGTAGCAAAGCAAGATACTGTGATTTTCCAAATGGTACTCAGCTCAGGGTGACCAGGGTGACCAGGAGGTCTACAGCCTGGTCTCAGCATCTTCCAAAAGTCTCACCTCAGGAGCACTGGGCCACGTGGAATGAGGCTTTATCTCTAAGCTTCTCTTTCCATCCCAATTTTGACCTTCCCTGTGAATCCACACTCCCTGTCATAGGAGAAAAGCACCTTAGGGTGCTTAAAGGGACTCACAGAGGGTCTCTGAGGGCGCTGCCCCCAGCGGAGCATGCCCTTAGAGGAGGCACCCTGTTCTATTTAGCTTCACATACGTCATGGCTCCTGGCACAAGCCTGGGCACACTGCAGCCATTCCCAAGGTTTGCTTCGCATGCCCGGATTCCACGAGAATCTTATGCCTCAGCTTTGTTCAGCTCCAGTGAACTGTGACCCAGGGCTGGGCTCACACAGGAGGAGGAGGACTCTGGCTGCCAAGGCCTAAATGAACTGTGCTGTGAAAAGCTTCGTTCTCTATGAATGAAATGTCAAGCTTTGTCAGACAGCATGAGAGAACGCTTCTTCATTTTCACCAAGAACTAGCACTGTCTGGGTGTCCACCGGTGCTGTCTTCAGGCAAATGTGGCCTGCATCCTCTGCGTCTGCAGGAAAAGTGTTCACCTCCTGCACTAATGACAATGGTGGCTTCTTAAAAATACTGGAAACAGATCAACCAGGATGGCTAGTTCAAACCTTGCCATGTTTTGACAAGCCACACAAAAACGTTGGAAGGTACAACTACATGCCCTAGTGAGAGGAGAATGATAAACAGCACTAAAAGGCAATTCAGTCAACTAATAAACATTTACTGAGCACCTACTCCGTTCCGAAGACTAACACGGGTAACAAGATGTTAGAATCAAATAAAACATGGCGCCCTATCCAATACAACAAGCTAAGGATTTCTTTACACACAGGCTTATCTTTTTTTCTTTTTAAATAATTATTCCCAGCACTGCTCGTCTACTGTTAGGGATAAACTAAGTTATTAAAAATAAAAAAGGAGTGGCAACTAGGACTTCTGACCAGACTTCAAACAAAGCTTGTTTTTCAAAGAACTGCCTCAGCTTACAACTCTTTTCCTTTTGGCTCCAGCCTCCTAACTCTCTCCTCTCCAGCCTGGGCTAGAAACATAGGCAAAAGCTCCATGTTCTGAGAAAGAACGTTTGATTCCCGAGTGGGCCTCATTCTTTCCTCAGGGACCCTAACCCCATGAGCCTCAGGTGTGGGTTGGCGGTTGCAGAAACAACTTGGATATGAAGTTTCAGAGTCAAACTGCAGGGATGCTGAGTAATGGATCTCTACCGAGTAAGCAAGGATCAAACCAAAGTGTAAGGAGAATACGAAAAAGAATGTGTATAGATGTATAACCGAATCACTTCGCTATACAGCAGAAATTAACAAAACATTGTAAATCAACTGTACTTCAATAAAATAAATTAAAAAACAAACAAAGAAAAAACCAAATCATAATGACTTCCTTGACTACAGCTCCTCAGACCATGGTCCCTCTGACCCCCGTCTTCCCCTCAATACACATGCAGAAGCATCCTTTATTCTCTTTGTTTCTCACATCTTCAATTCTGGTGGAAAAGTTACCATGTGATATTTACACTGCAAGTTTTAAAGTTCAGTAACCTTAAAGGCAATTCTTCCATTTGGAAGTTCCTGTCTTCTCTTTCTTATTTTCCATGTTAGTAGGTCACAAATAGCGAGGTGAGGCAGGGAGAGAGAGTGGGAATGATCTTTCTTTGAAGAGATCACCGGCCTATCTATCTATATTGCACGTTTGCTTTCATTCAGTTTTTTAAAAATACATATTTATTGTAGAATAATTGCTTTACAATGTTGTGCTAGTTTCTGTTGTACAACAAAGTGAATCAGCTATAAGTATACATATATCCCCATATCCCCTCCCTCTTGAGCCTCCCTTCCATCCTCCCTATCCCACCCCTCTAGGTCGTCACAAAGCATCGAGCTGATCTCCCTGTGATATGCAGCAGCTTCCCACTAGCCATTTTACATTTGGTAGTGTATATATGTCAATGCTACTCTCTCACTTCGTCCCAGCTTCCCCTTCCCCACCGTGTCCTCAAGTCCGTTCTCTACGTCTGCGTCTTTATTCCTGCCCTGCCGTTAGGTTCATCAATACCGTTTTTTTTAGATTCCATATATGTGTGTTAGCATATGGTATTTATTTTTCTCTTTCTGACTTACTTCACTCTGTATGACAGACTCTAGGTCCATCCACCTCATTACAAATAACTCAAGTTCATTCCTTTTTATGGCTGAGTAATATTCCTTGTATATACGTGCCACATCTTATTTATCCATTCATCTGTTGATGGACATTTCGGTTGCTTCAGGAACAAGACAAGGGTGCCCGCTCTCACCACTATTATTCAACACAGTTTCAGAAGTTTCAGCCATGGCAATCAGAGGAGAAAAAGAAATAAGAGGAATCCAAATTGGAAAAGAAGAAATAAAACTGTCACTGTTTGTAGATGACAAGATACTATACATAGAGAATCCTAAAGATGCCACCAGAAAACTACTAGAGCTAATCAATGAATTTGGTAAAGTAGCAGGATACAAAATTAATGCACAGAAATCTCTTGCATTCCTATACACTAGCAACGGAAAATCAGAAAGAGAAATCAAGGAGACACTCCCATTTACCATTTCATTCAGTTTGACAATGTTGAACTTTACCTGAGCCCTGTGCTCCCAGAAAACAGTGATAGTTAAGAAATTCCCCCGACCTCTGTGTCCCAACAGACAGCTTACCACAAAGAACTACCCTTCCTCATGTGACTTAGTTGAGGCTTAAAGTGCACTTTTTCTCACGGTTCTCACAAGGCTTGGGAGGTGGCTCCCTTATTTACCTGTGACAAGGCCAAGCACAGACCTTTGCCTTTTGTCTGAGCCTGCGGACAAGGCTGAACACAGCCCCTCCAACTTCCTGGTCTTTGTCTCATGATTGATCAGCTGAGCTTAGAACCGTTTGTCCCCCTGAAACTAGCTAACCGCAGAGAAAGACATTTCCTGGTCTGACAACTGATTGAAACTTGTCCTGCTTGCAAAACAACTCCGACTGTAAATCACCTCATCTGTAACTTATTTATTCTCCTTCCCTTCCCATTAAAAGTTAAAGAAAAACCACCCTGTGGAGACATTCTGATCTTGGGATCTTTTTATTGCAATAGCCTGAATACAATCAATCTTCTTATTCATCTGTTTTTTGCCTCCCCCCTCCTGCTTTACTGAGATATGATTGACTGGTTTTTGCCTTTGACAAGCTGCCCAGGATTTATTGAACCTCTAACATACATGTGGGAGGGGGGACAGAGATAACTCTGACACTCTCTCTTCTCTCAGAGCTCATCATGGAATCGAGAAAAGATCCGTGAACCTAAGGAATCCTTGTACCTGGCAGGCTGTAAAAAGTGCTCGGGTAGGTGAAGAGTGCCAGGGTACCTGTGGAGATGGAGAGAGGAATTCTACCTGGGGAATTTGAAATTTAAAATGGGTACAGAAGAGCAAAGCAGCCCCCCAGTGAGGGGTCTCCTGCTAGTGGTACTGAGGCCTGAACTGGGAGAGTTCTCATTACACCTTGCATCAGCTCTCCCCAAGCTATCTCGAGTAAACACACAATCGCAGTAAACCTAGTGTCCTTGATATGCAAATATGATAGCATGAAAAAAAAGTCTTCTGGCACCTATTCCAACCAGATTGCTTCTTTCTGTAGAGAAAATCAGTGGCAGATGCTGTCTGCTTTCTAGAGTCTGAAAGTTACCAGAGCAGCCAGAATGAGACCAACTAACCTGGGGCAGAGGGATGTAGTATCCACCCAGCCTCAGAGAGGTGATAAAGGGACTGATTTGCTGAACTGATTGTTGCAGGAAGGTAAATTACACAAACCCAATCTGGTCCTGCCAGTGGAAAGTGGATTGAATGGAATTACCAATTAGTAGTTCATCATGGCTTCAGCCTTGCCTTAGTATGCCTGGGCTCAGATGGCAGCAAGTGGGTTGGTCTCCCTCCCTTTCAAGATTGAGGATGGGGGAAAAGGGGAGAAAAATGCCCAAACAAAACCAGATTGCAGACGGCAGTCTATCACAGCTTCCAAGGAATCATAAAGGGCACTGTCTTTATCATAAATCACAAATGTGCATGAACTTAAATGCACATTACAGTAGCTGAAGCCTGGTCTAAATTGGTACATTTTGTTTCAATAGCATTTGATTATTCTTGTGATGTTATTACTACGATCATAACTATTGCAATTTGCCAGTATATAGAGACGGCTTGTCCAAAGAGAGACAGCTTGAAATCAAGAATAGCACAGATGATTTGCTGTGAGCACCCATTTGGAGGGCAAATGGGCAGGCAGCATTCCATTTCAGGAAGCTCACTCAGTGTGTTTGGGAGAGCCTGGTCACTTTCCACTGGGGAGAAAGATGCTGTGGAAGGAGAACTATCCTTAAAGACAAGTCTTGAACAGTGGTAGAACCTTGGATCCAAGTCACTTGGCCCCCGCTCCTGCTATGAAGTTCTGTGAACACACTGTACTGCAAATCATTGCTGCCATTTCTTTGCATACCCTGTTGCTCTCATCTCTTTTTCTCAAAGGTTCGTCCACTTGGTGAACGGTCTTCCTTCAACAAGAGCATCCCTTCATTAGACCTTCCCCTGGTCTCTCCAGGTGGACCAGATGACTACGGACAACCATCCACATGTATTAACACCACACACGTAAGACAGTCTGGTTGTAGTAGGGCTCACTTATCACAGAATTACACTTATTTGTCTACTTGCTGCCTGCCTATCACACTCTAAAGTGTCCTGAAAACAGGAAGTGTGTGTGGTTCTACTTTATATCCACGGCACAGTGATGGCACTTGAGGACTCAGAAAATATTGGCTGAATAAGTTTCTTCCTCAGTATAATAAAAATTCTCACAGAATTGCGGCAAGGATCAAGCAAAACTGTTAATTATTTAAAGTCCTGGTAATGAACTATACACAAATCAAACATTTTCGTAATCTCCCAACTGCACAAGAAGAATCTGGGTGAGAAATCACACAGCTGCTTGTAAACTCAGCTGGTATCTGTCAATCCCAGTCTTTGAGAATCCAGGGCTCCTACCTCAGTGGCTTGGCAGAAAAAGAAAATCCCATTTCATGAGTCAGAAAGGGAAAGGTGTTGCCATTTAAAAAAAGCAGAGCGTGGAGAGATATAGTGAACAGCAAAGTAGAGGGATGCTTTGAAACAAATCCTACCTGTCAAAAATTGTGTTTGTCAGCATTGGTTCTGCCACACTCTTAAGACACTACATGGCTGGTTGGCCTCTGAAATCCAGGGTCTTCTCCTACTTAGAAGGTCCAGGGGATGAGTTGGGTTGCTCCATGGTGCTCACTCCTTCAACAGGATGGAGGGAAATATGGGGTATCAGGAAGAACAGAGAAAGGGGTTTGGTCATGGAGGGAGTCAGGAGAGGAAGCTTGGCTGGGACACCCCGGGCTGCCCTCTGCTACTGCTGGTTGGGATCGCTCACCTTACTCTGCATCCTGCCCTCACACGGACACAGATGGCAGGCAGAGGAGAGGACACACCACCCAGAAACAAGGGGAAAGAAGTCCTCAGGACACACAAAGCCGTCGCTTTTAGCACCAGGCCTTGTTCTCCCAAAGTTTGCCAGTGGCCTCATCAGCAGCAGGCAAATATTTACCCAAATGATTCATTTTTAGAACTTCAGTTCCATTGTTTGTTGTGGATATATTTTATGGGAGTGGGGGCAGGACCAGAAAGCGATGGTTATTTTCTCTTGCCAGGGAAACTGGGCAGAGCAATCCAGCTACTGGATGTGGGCAGGACTGATCATTGTGTCATTGAAACTCCTGCTGGGGTGAGGACCAGAAGGAGGATGTGTACTGCCTGTCAGGTGAATGTACATCCATTCTCGCTGCCTTCCTGCTAGACTAGAGTGTAAGCTCCCTGAGGGGAGAGGCAATGGCTGGCTCACTTAGTTCTGCATTCAACATGCGTAGAATAAAAGTGGAGGAATGAATGAGGGAATGAATGAATGAGCTCTTAAGCACCACCCATGAAGAGAGAAGGGAACCTGGCTCTATTGTGGGGGAGAGTATTGCAGGAAAGTGGAGACAGGGGTGGGGAGCCATGAGACCTGGCTTCTAGAGGAGGACCAGGCACCATGAACCCAGGGACTGAGTTCTCCCCAGAAAGAGCAGCCAGTTAATCTGTTTTCACCCAAAGGCCAGGCTGGAGCAAGTGGGGTCAGGCAGGTTCCTTTCTCTAGGTCTCTTGCAGGTCAGAGGAGAGGTTCTGGAAAAGGTGAAAGGGGAACCCAGCTCGGGCTCTACCCATAGACACGGTATGGCCTGGACAAGCCCCTTTCATTTCCTGGGTCCCCTCTTCATCATCACAGAATTGACAAGGAGGTGATTCACTCTGTGCTCCTCTTATGTTCCACTGGGGTCCACCTGGTAGCAGGGGAGAGAGAAGGCCTGTGGGCTTGGAGCACAGCCGAAAGCGGCTACTGCAATCAATAAAGTTTTTGACAATACCACTTTAAAAAATTCAGGCAATGGGACTTCCCTGGTGGCGCAGTGGTTAAGAATCCACCTGCCAAGGCAGGGGACACGGGTTCGAGCCCTGGTCCAGGAAGATCCCACGTGCCGCAAAGCAACTAAGCCCATG
Organism: Balaenoptera musculus; assembly: GCF_009873245.2. Taxonomy (NCBI): domain Eukaryota; kingdom Metazoa; phylum Chordata; class Mammalia; order Artiodactyla; family Balaenopteridae; genus Balaenoptera; species Balaenoptera musculus. The sequence goes on from NC_045800.1 coordinate 20,269,147, forward strand.
CGCCACAACCACTGAGCCTGCGCTCTAGAGCCCATGCTCCACAACAAGAGAAGCCACTGCAGTGAGAAGCCCGTGCACTGCAATGAAGAGTGGCTCCCGCTCGCCGCAACTAGAGAAAGCCCACGTGCAGCAACGAAGACCCAACGCAGCCGAAAATAAATAAATAAATAAATTTTTAAAAATTCAGGCAAATTGCTCATTTGACTGAATAGTATTGATATATGTGTTTGTTTTAATACAGAATGTGTATGCAGAAAACCTCAGTGCACAGAACTATCTTGGAAGCTGAGCCATATTTCCCTTTGACTCCTAGTTCCCACAGGCATTACCACCTCATTCCTTGAGTGTTGGGAACCTCAAAACTAGATGCTCTAGGTCCCTTCTAACTCCCAAACTTCATAATTTTTAAACAAAGTTGAAGCAGATGGCTCCTTTCACGCCCCCCCGTGCCTGCACCAACAAACCCACATTCCCTTTCCCTGTTCCACAATATTCTGATCTGAATGTCGTTCTTTGATGAGAAAGTTGAGGGTATAGCAAACTTCTATGGAATTCTTCAGTAAACCCTTGAATTCAGTAAAGTATCCTTCACTATCTGGTGTATTTCTTCCTGGCCACCATGGCTCTCAACATCCCTGATAATTTAAGTGGAAAACATTCATGAAAAATTCCTATCCAGATATCCTTCTTCTCTAAAAGCACACCATAACCCTCTCCGTGGATGTCAGCTAAGCTACTTGCTTCTTTTTTTTTTTAACATCTTTATTGGAGTATAATTGCTTTACAATGGTGTTAGCTACTTGCTTCTTGATAACAACTTGGTGAAAAAACTGCAGGGAGAATACTTATTCACTATTTGCTTTTTTTGTGGGGACATCTTAGTAATTAGTTTTATAATTGCTAGACCTCTGTTGGCTCCAGTAAACAACTGCTTGCCATTTTAAAGCATTCGTGAGTTACAGAGATTACTAGACGTTGACAGTGCGAGAATTACGTGGCAACAGTAATATATAACGTCTCTGGTGTCCCTGTGCATAATTTGCCAGCTCTTCCTGCTCAGTCCTAACAAACTCAGTGAAGGATGGCTTACTGCTAGGGGCCAAAGAGCAAGTCTCCCTTGATTACAGCCACTGGGAGAACACATTGGTTATGCTGACAAGGAAATTACTCAGTCCTTAAATCAGAATGCCATCTTCATCCCCCGGGGTAGGAAGGCAGGGGCTGCCATCCTTCCAACTTTCTTAGACATAAGACCCATTTAAAGGTCCATCTCAAGGACATCTCTTGGGCATTGCTTGTGACAGTTGGATGTCACTAAAAGGAAACTGTCCACTCAGAACATGGGCTTATCAGCACATTCAGCACTCTGTCTTTTGGGACGACCAATTCCACGTGAAAAATGGGGAATAGTCTGAAGGGGAATGAGTATTGTTGCCCCTGCAGCTGACTCTTCATTTTTGTGTTTTTTAAAAACCAACTTTATTGAGATTTAATTTATCTACAATCAAATGCACTCATTTTAAGTGTATGGTTTAACATTTTGGCAAATATATGCACCCATGTAACCATCACCATGATCAATATATAGAAAGAACATTTTTATCACCCTCCCAAACGCTTTCATGCCCCTTTCCACTCAATGCCCCTCACCCCTAGCTCCAGGAAACCTCTGTTTTTTGTTACTACGGATTAGGTTTACTTATTCAAAATTTTTAAATGAATGGAACAATATGGCATGTACTCTTTTGTTTCTGGCTTCTTTTGCTCAGTGTATGGTTTCTGAGATTCTTCCATATTGCTGTGCATCTCAGTAGTCTTTTCTTTTTATTTTTGAGTAGTATTCCATTGTATAAATATACCATAATTTGTTTATCCATTTACCTGTTGATGGACATTGGGTTGTTCTCAGTTTTTGGCTATTATGAATAAAGTTCTATGAACAGAAGTCTTTTTTGTAGACATACATTTTCACTCTTCTTAGGTGAATATCTAGGAGTAGAACTACTGGATCATCTGGTAAGTGTAGATTTAAATTTTTAACAAATTGCCAAATGATCTCTAAAGTGATTGTACTCATTTACATTTCCATTAGCAACACATGAGAACTCTAGTTGCTCTGTATCCCCACCAACACATGGTATCGTCAGTCTTTTAATTTTAGTCAATTTAGTGTATGTGAAGTGGTAATCTCATTGTGGTTTTACTTGAATTTTCCTGGTGACTAATAATGTTGAGCATCTTTTCATATGCTTATTGCCCATTCACATATCTTTTGTGAAATGTCTGCTCAAATATTTGGCCAGTTTTTATTATTTGTTTTCTTGTTATTTTGTAAGTTTAAAAAATTTTTAGATTTTGTCAGATGTATGTAGTGTAAATATTTTCTCCTAGTCTGTTGCTTGCATTTTTATTTTTAATAGCCAGAAGTCTTAAATCTTAAATTCAATTTTTCTTTCTTCTTTCCTCCCCCTCCTCTTTTTTTTCTTCTTCTTCCTCTTCCTCTTCACCTCCCTCTCCCTCCCCCTCCTCCTCCCTCTTCTTCTTTTTCTTTCTTCTTCTCCTCCTTCTCCTTCTTCTTCTTCTCCTTCTTCTTCTTTCCTCCCTCTCTTTCTCTCTTTTTTCTATGGCTCATGATTTTTGTATCCTGAGAAATCACTGCCCATTCCAGGGTTTCAAAGATCTTTTCTGCTTTTTTATTTTTTTCCTGGAAGTTTTAAGTTTTAACTTTTCCACAGAAGTCTATGATCCATGTCAAGTTAATTTTTACATATGGTGTGAGGTAAAGGCAAGGTATATTATATCTATGTCTAGTCGTTCCAACAGAAATGTTGAAAAGGATATCATTTCCTCAATGGAAGTACCTTGGCATGTTGCCAAAAATCAACTGACTATAAATGTATGGGTCTATTTCTGCATTTTCTGTTCTGTTCCATTAATTTGTATGTTTGTGTTTATGCCAACACCTCATAATTTAATTACTAAGTCTTTAGTAATTAGAAATCAAGTAGTGTAGGTCTCCTGTATTTATTCTTTTTCAAAATTGTTTAGACTATTTCAGTCTTTTGCATTTTCATATAAATTTTGGAATTGGCTTTAAAAAATACTAGCAAACCTCTTTGGGTTTTAACAGGGATTACATTGTATCTATAGATTAGTATAGGTGTATCTTTCATTTATTTAGAACTCCTTTAATTTTCTCTTAGCAATGTTTTATGGTTTCCATCCTCTAGGTCATGCATATATTTTTATAGATTTATCTCTAAGTATTTCATGGTTTTTGATACTACTAAAGGTAGTATTGTTTTTTTTTTTTTTAATTTCACTTTCCACTTTGTATATAGACATAAAATTGATCTATGTACGTTGACTTTGTGTCCAACAAACTTGTTAGACTTACTTGTCAGTTCTGGTAGCTTTTTGTGAATTCCTTAGGATTTTCTCCATACACAATTATGTCATCTGTGAGTAAAGACAATTTTACTTCTTTTTCTATCTGTATGCCTTTTATTTCTTCTTTCTTTCTTTCTTACTTGCTTATTTCATTAGATAGAACCTCTAGTACAATGTTGAATAGCAGTGGTGAGGGTGGACATCCTTGTCTTGTTCCCAATCTTAGGGACAAAGCATTAAACCTTTCATCATTTAGTATGATGTTAGCAGTAGGATTTTCATAGACACTCTTTTATCAGGTTGAGGAAATTCTCCTCTATTCCTAGTTTGTTGAGAGTTATTATTACGAATGGGTGTTGAATTTGGTAAAACACTTTATGCATCCAAGTAAATGATCATATAACTTTTCTCCTTTATTCTGTTAATATGATGAATTGTATTGATTGATTTTTAAATGTTAACCCAAACTTGCATTCCTGTGACACCTCCCACTTGGTCATAATTTTTTGGCTTTTTAAATATATTGCTGGATTCACTTTCTTAATTTTTAAAAAAATCCATGTTCACAAGGGATGTCAGCCTGTAGTTGCCTTTTCTTATAATATCTTTGTCGTACACTGATTTTTATGTTTATCATTTTTTTAAATGTAAGCATTCAAAGTTGTAACTTTTCCTACAGACACTTTTTATTTTATTATTTATTTAAAATGAGGTATAGTTGAGATACACTATTATGTAAGTCTCAGGTGTACAACATAGTGATTCACAATTTTTAAAGGTTGTATTCCATTTATAGTTATTATAAAATATTGGCTATATTCCCTGTGCTGTACATGGATATACTGCAGACACTTCTTTAATTGCATCATATATATTTTGATATGCTGTATTTTAATTTTCATGAATTCAACATTTTTTCTCATTTCTTTTGTGATTTCTTCTTTAACACATAGGCTATTTAGAAATATGTTAATTTTTAAATATTTGGAGATTTTTAAGACATCATTTTGTTATTAATATCTAATTTAGTTGTATTTTGGTCAGAGAACATACTTTCTTTGATTTCAATTTTTAAAAACATATTGATTCTTGTTTTATCGCTTAGCATCTGGTCTGTTATGGCGAGTGTTAGATGTGAAATTGAAAACAATGTGCATTCAGCAGTTTGGGGTAGAATGTTCTATAGATATCCATTACGTCAAGTTGGCTATAGAACAGAATAAAAGATAGGATGTTATAGCTATTCTATTATGGCCAGGAGCAAAATCCCCTTCATTTACATTTGAATGTACATCCTATAATTAAACCAGATTGAAACAGGTCCCCAAATCCATCTTGAATCAAATGTAACACTAATCCATATTTAGAGATCATTCCTGATCCACTGCTTTCAGCTGGTTCCTTTCTAAAAAGAATGGCTTCTTGGTATCAACATAATTTTTTTCCCACTGAAAGCAAGTAAAACAAGAGGTCCAAATTATTAACTCTGGCTCCATCACCACGTAGAACTGTGTATTTAAAAAATGACCAAAGATAAGTTTACAACTTCTAGATAATATTACAGTTTGTAGATAGAGAAGTTAATTTTATTAATGGCTATAATTCAGAAATTATTTACTATATGATAAAGGAATTGAAAATTATGGTTAAGATAAGGAGTTTCTTACCTCCACCTATATCCAGAATCCCATTAAAAATAACTCTGTTGGGACTTCCCTGGTGGTGCAGTGGTTAAGAATCCGCCTGTCAAGGCAGGGGACACGGGTTCGAGCCCTGGTCTGAGAGGATCCCACATGCTGCGGAGCAGCTAGGCCTGTGTGCCACAACTACTGAGCCTGTGCTCTGGAGCCCATGAGCCACAACCACTGAGCCCGCGTGCCACAACTGCTGAAGCTCACGCGCCTAGAGCCCGTGCTCCGCAACGAGAAGCCAACGCAATGAGAAGCCCGCGCACCGCAACGAAGAGTGGCCCGTACTCACTGCAACTAGAGAAAGCCTGCGCGCAGCAACGAAGACCCAACGCAGCCAAAAATAAATAAATATATTAAAATAAATAAATAAATAAAAATAACTGTCAATTAAATTTGACCTGTGATCAAGTTCATTGACTAAGTAAAATATATTCTGCAATAAATGATATGGTGGTAATAGTGGCTGAGAAAAAGGAAGGAAGAAGAGAAATAGGAGATAGGGGATAAAAAACTATTCAGTTTTTTTAAAATAAAAAATTTACTTATGTTTAATTGCTCTAAATGACACCTGCTTGTTTAAAGCAAAAATAGTAACAATGTTTTGTGTGTTTGTAGCATACATAAAATTAAAATACATGACAATGATAGCACAAAGGACAGGAAGGAGTAACTGAAGGTACACAGTGAAAAGGTCCTTAACAAGTATAGTTCAACGACATTTCCACTCACTACTTTTATTATGAATACTATGTTATGTGTATTTTACCACAATAAAAAATTGGAAAAAAAATAGGCTATTTCGAAAATTATATGTGGATAAATATAAATCCTACAAAATCTTATATCATCTTAGAATGTTTGGAGGGGGTACAGAATTTTTACTGTTGTTTTGTTGGTTGCACTGACGTTCTTAGGCCTTTCTTCAGTTTTTCCAAAGGGCAGTACTTCTCAATGTTCAGTCTTTCTTTAAGGGGAGAGCAGAAAGCTGAGTACATAGTTGGTTATCAAAAATCACTGTCTAAAAGATTCTTAATGTATTATTGAAGTAGTGTGGAGTAGTCCAAAAAAAATCATTTGTCTTCAAGTCAAGAAATTTGATCTTGATATATAGTTTGTCACCTACTAGTGGGCCCTTTTCCAAAACACTGTGGATCTTAATTCATAAAGAAAGTGTGCTGGACTAGAAATTCAATGGGTTCTTTTCAGCCCTAAAAAATCTATAACTCTGATTGATCTATGTTGCTGTGGCGATCAACCTGGGAAACTAGATTTCTGAGTTTGCCCGTGGTATAGTATCAATACAATTCCTGTTGCAAGTAACAGAAAACAAAAACCAATGCCCACCCCAATCACCTTAAGCCAAAGAGATGAGCTCTGTGAACAGGGATGCTTACTTCACCAGCTTAGCCAGATGGGAACAGCGTCCCACCACCTTTGCCATATTCTATTAATTAGAAGCAGATGTCAGGTCCTACTTACCGTCAGGGGTGGTGGTGAGTCTTGTTAAAATCTTTATTGAGGTCTGCCTTCAGTAGGGCATTAATTCCATGTTCACAAGTTTGCTTCCTTTACTCTTTGCCATCCTTAAGGTCAAGTTTTTGCAGTTTTTGATGGTCCTTGGAAATGGCAGAGAACCAGTCAGCTGCGGAAGACAGAAAGTTGCTGCTCAAGGCATTGTGTGGGTTTACCTTGCTTGATCTTCCAATTAAACCTAATCAGCAGTAAGTTACTGTTACTCCAACACACTGCTTTCTCAATGCCCAGGGGAAGACCCCTAGGTACCCTGGGGGTGTAAGGAGGCCAGGAAAAGAGGGTTCTGCAAAGAGAACAGGCAGAATGAATCCCGTTTTCAGGGATCAGGTGAATTCCTTCAACCCAAAGACATGAAGTTCAAATTAATTTGCATACTTGTTTCCCCATGAATGAAAAATGCTTGAAAGTAGATAAGCAGCTACTTTCATCTGGGTCACTGATTAAAACACCATGTTTATTATGTCCTCTCTATTTGAGGGTATAGGTTTTTGGTCTGACATATATAGAGGCTGTGTTCAGCATCTAAAACTTATCACCTGCATGTTTCTAGGCTGAGGCTGCCCCAAACCCCTGAGAAGGGCAAGGTGGTAGAATGGGAAGAATCCAGGGCTTTGGAGACAGATCGGGGATTGTGTTCCAGCCTCCCTTGCTATCTCTGTGTCATTCATTGAGCAGATTATTTCCCCCTTTTTGAGCTTCAGATCCTTCATTTGTATACTGGACTTAATAATACCCAAATTGAAGATCAAAAGAGTGGATACTAGTGAAAGAGTTTATAAAGTACAAGTGCTCTATGTATGAGGTACTGATTATCAAATCATGGTAGATTTTTCACTGAAGTCTTGGGTCAAGTAAAGGGATATGTTTATCTGACGATGCCAAGATGGAAAACCATAGCATCTTTGCTTGGACACTAGAGTGCTAGGTGGTAAGGACACTGATCTGCCCCAATATAGTAATGACTATATTTCATATATTTTGAGTTTGAAAAGGCTTCTGCAATGCTCTGAAAGGCTGTATAAAAAAGTAAATGGACTTCAGAGAAATTGCCATAAACATGTAATGGGAAAACATGTGCTGTTCGGAGAATAAAATTTTACTTGTTGATAGACAAAAATTATATGCAGATACTGCAGGAAGCTATGTATAACATAGTAGTTTTTACCATGAAATGTTAGCAGAACTTACCCTCCTGTTTCCAGAGAATTTTTCCTTTGATCACAGAATCAAGAACAGGCCAAGAATGAGAGTTCTACATTGATTTTCTCCCATGGGACCAGAGAGTTTCTTGATAGTTGAAAAAGGGATTCTTTAATATCTCCTTTCCCTGCTTTTGTTCTGGTTTCTGATGAATTTGGCCACAGGAAAGTAGTGAATCTTGCTGTCTTTGGATATAACTGATTTCACCATGAGTTAACGGATTCAGCCTAGAGAAAAAGTAAAATGAGGAGAGAAAAATCCTATTAGGATCATTTTCTTCATTCCAATACAGCTGAGACTGGGGCCTTCCTGCCAGTACATCCTTGGTTTCTTTGTCCAGCTGATTTTTAAATAACTCAGGTGATTGGCCTCATTATTTTTCTTGGGAACTCAATCTACCATGTAACAGAGCTGACTCTGAGGAATTTCTTCTTGACATAATATTGTGTGTACAGTTTCTTCATACATCTTCCCTTTACTCAATTCCATTCTGTAAGGAAATCAATAAGCATAAAAAAAGAGAAAAGAAAGTAGTTAGGAGACAGACAGGGTAGGGGAGCAGGAATTGTTGGCTGGTAGGATGAGGGAGAGGAAGCAGGCTGTGCCCAGAGTCACCAAATGAAAGGATGAGTGGAGGGAAAATGGCCCTCAGGATGGACCGGAAAAGGCAGCAGGGGCTCAGGAGCAACAGCAAATTTCCTTCTTAATTTTGAGCTCTCCCTAAACTGGGGTGTGCCTCAAGACGCTGATTTCAGTCATCTCTATGGATATGGTCAATTTTTCGGTTGCTACTTCAAACTGATATTTAATTATTTTCAAAACTCCATAGCTATTCACGTTAGCTGGCATAAGCCAAGGTTTGAACACCTGTCCCAGGAGGGCTGGGGAGTGAGGGTGAGGAAGATCCAGTTACCCTCCTCCACGTGGTAGCTTAGCCACTGGTTTTCCCATAGACCCGACCCACGCCCTGCTCCCTAGTTCACCTCACTCGTTACTCCATGGTTGAGCTCTAGCTCACAAAGGAGTGGATTTCTGAAGGAAACACAGGAGGGCAGATGCGCAGCACACAAGAGGGCTCTGTCTCCACAGCCAAAGCAAAACCGGGCTCCCCCCATCTGGGCAGTCAAGAGCAGAGATTCCATGCAGATGTTGAGAGGATAAAAGCCTCACATGACATTCTTAAGGTTCCCATGTAAAAAGACATACACAAATTTGAGAGATATTCAAGAACTACTTCATATCAGTCAGAGGCAAGCATGCTTTAAACATTCAAGCCTTGTTCTACTCTTCATAGTTACTGGACCACAAATCCAACCATTTAACACACCCCAGTGACTTGCCATTGTTCTTGGAATGAAATTCAAGATTGTCCACGTGAGCCACAAGACCCTGCCTGAGTCGGTCCTTGTTTGGCTCTCTGGCCCCATGTCTGGCCAGTCTTGTCTATATTCTATCCACACTGATCACCGTCTGGTTTCCTCAAATGTGTCACCCTCTCTGTGCTAATGGACCTCCAGATGCTGCTTCCCCTTCCCCAGTTAATCCCCACCCACCTCTATACCATTGCTTAATCACCCCATCTTCAGGGAAACCTCTGTCTCTCACCTGAACTCTCACAGAGCTGTGCCTCCAGAGTAGCTATAATTAGAGCCACAATCACACAGGTACACGTGTAAGTGCGTCCATTGCGCTGGACTGTAAACTCCATGAGGACAGAGACCTTGTCTGCTTTGCTCACTACTGTATCCCCTGGACTTCTAATGCCTTGTCCTTACTGGAAACTTACTCATTTCTGTAGGAAAAATGACTGTGTAGGTTACAGCCCATGCTCAGAGACAAGCCCATTTATAGTAAGGTGTGACCCATCTGGAAATGGCCAGAGATTAACCACCAGGATCCAGAGACCTGTGGGTGGTTGGTCAAAGTGATTAGAACAATTAACACTGACTGTCTAAACTAAGGAAACCTTTTCCATTTGGAAACTAGTTTGCTGCCGGTTTAAGTCATCAAAGCAACACTCCAAGCGTCTCACAAGCACCTTCCGGTGGGTTCGCAGGTTTATTAAACACATGTTCAGAAACACACACCCCTCCATGCATCTCAAACATTCTTACAAAGTAATTAACAATCTCTTAGTATTTTGTCTCCTTTCCTGTTGTGCTTTCCCTGACTTCTTAGATAATATATATATATATATATGTATATATATATACACACACACATATATGTTTTTTCTTTCTCTAATTGGTAACTCAGTGAAACACATCTCTGTTTCTTCACAGCAACCAGTGCACTGTTAGATAACACTTACAATAATACCTAAGGATAACAACCACAGAGTATGTCTTGGGAAAAATAAGAGGCTTTTAGAGAACTTTTTATTTTTCTTATATTGTGTGTAGCTCACGGGGATATTTAAGTCCCAGTTAAATGTGTATTAGAAGAGTGAAGAGATTCACTGATGTTACATAGATGAGCACAGATCATCAATTATCCAGAAGCTGCATCATTCAAAGATACGAGGAAAGGGAACTGGTGAATAGAAACCCCCGTGGCTGCAGGAGTCACCCAAGCACATGAATGAGCTAATAATTTCGGGAGAAAGGAGACTGTTCCAGAGGCGTTGTCAGGGAAAGGGACGATGAAGATTTGGAGAAATGGGGATGAATAGCGCTAAGGGCCCTGTGAGGAAGACATGGGGCTTGAAAAGTGTATTAGCAGGACCATGATACCGTAATCACCGTATTGTGTTAAGGCTGAGTTGGTGAAGAGCTTCCCATGCAGCCTTGGCCAGTGTTGGGAACACGAGGAGGTGGCACAGGAGCAGGAGCTCATGTTCCCAACTTTCTTATCCGTCCTGAGTAGGAACACAATGGATGATACTACAATGGCCCCAAATGAACTATCAAGGTTAAGACCCACAGGCCCAAGAGGAGGTGGTCAGGAAAGGGGAGAGAGTCAGGACCTCCTCTCTAAGTCCTCCTTCACCTCCACCCCTAGGGGTCTTTTCTCAGCCGGACTCTTCCTGTTCTCACTGCTGTTTCACCCACCTGGCACTGAGGTTTGATGTTCCTGGCAGTCAGTATCATTAGTGTGAAGCTGCCATGTCTCTCCGGTTAGATCAAGGAGACCATGGTCCACCTCCTGCCACTGTGTTGGTCACCTCAGGGCATGGTACTGAGACGGACGCTGCATAGCTCTAACAGTTGAAACAACAGTCTTGCTCTACATCCAAGTCACACGTGTAGAAATCACTGGGTGCATCCTACTGATGTTTCCTGGTATCTTTTGGTCTTAATGCTGACCTCCCAACAGAAGAGCTCTGTATTTTCAAGCCCGGCTGCTTGTTGCAGATCCCCTCTGTTAGAACATCAAAGAAACTGTAGCATGCCTCTCTTTGAATCAACTACAAGAGTGGAATTTTCTTTCTTTTTCTTCTCTCAGTGCTACAGTTGTTCAAACAAACACTGGTTATTGATGATGCAGGTGCCCCAGCTTCATTCCCCTCTGTGCACTTTAATTTGCCTCCTTTCTGGGTCACGTTGTTGGCCTCCTTCTGGGTGTCACTGGACACAGGACCATGTGGGTGGTCTTGTGTTTCCTTACTGGATTCTGCAAAGATTATTGTTCTTAGTTGTTCTGCTCTTGCTGCTCTCTGAATACATCCATAATCATGTCTATTCCATTATACTCTGATTTAAGAACTTAGGTGCATGATCTGGAGCCAAGATGAAGTGGGAAGAGAAACCAGATTCTTTTCCTATTTTTTTAGCTAAAAACTTAGCAGGAGAAAAGCGTGGTGTCTTCAATTTCAGCTGTTAGGTAGGATAACAGAGTGCAAGATGGATTAGAATAGATTTTATTCTGTGCTTTGCTACCACCTAGCCAAATGACCTTGAACCAGTCATCTCAACTTTTGTGGACACTATTTTTTTCATCTAAAAAATAAAACGATTTCATAAAGTGGACCAATTCTAAGGCCCTTTCTGGCTCTAACATTCTAGAGAGACATGGTACACAAACCTCAAAGGCTTAAGGAATGTGTCTGTTTTAGTCCAGTGGGGGATTTGAACATGACTAATATAAGGATAATTAGAAACTGGAAAGTCATAAGGTGACGCCTTTCATTTTCCCCTCTGAAAATGACTCTCATCCATGGGGTTCCTATGTGCAATGATACTACACAAGGCAAGTAAAAGAGATAACAGCAGGAGAGACAAAAAGTACTTCATAGAGTAAGCACAAATCATTTTATTAAAATTTTCACAATAACTCGTTAGGTAGACATTATTATTATTTCTTTTGGAGAACAACACTCGAATGACCTTTAATGTGCTTAAAACGAATCACTTTACAAAAAGCACGAACACTTTTTTTAAAAAAATTAATTAATTAATTAATTTTTGGCTGTGTTGGGTCTTCGTTTCTGTGCGAGGGCTTTCTCTAGTTGTGGGAAGCGGGGGCCACTCTTCATTGCGTTGCATGGGCCTTTCACTATTGCAGCCTCTCTTGTTGCGGAGCACAGGCTCCAGACGCACAGACTCAGTAGTTGTGGCTCACGGGCCCAGTTGCTCCGCGGCATGTGGGATCTTCCCAGACCAGGGCTCGAACCCGCGTCCCCTGCATTGGCAGGCAGATTCTCAACCACTGCGCCACCAGGGAAGCCCCACGAACACTTTTTAAAATGTAACTTTGGACAGAGTTAACAAATTAAAATAGCGGTATCAAAAACCACAGTCGCATGGTCTGATCCTCTAAAATGGACTTTAGGAATCTCTGAGCAATTTACTAGGATTCTAAATGTTCATCCAATGAGCCTAGCTATGTTTCTACAGATTTGAATGTTGCACTGAGAACAGCTGCTCAAAGATGAGTTCCCTCTGTCAATCTCCAGTTTTTCAAGGTCAAGTTACCTGTGAGCCCATTTGCATCCTCACTCCTTAAAAGTGTGCTATGAAATAAACCAGCAGGATGTATTGGGCGGAAACTGATTCCCAGGACACGTATGGATAAGCAAGTCAAACATTAAACATTCTATTTGAAAGAGAAAAAAAGCAAAGAAAGATGTACCAATACACATCGTTCAAGGAATAGGAGTTTCTACTAAAAGACAAAAGTTGCGCAGCAGCAGTTACGACTTTTAATGGCATTTTGTTACGTGGGAAGACATATCCTACCAGATATCTTGCAGGGAAAACTTTCAAGAGAGGTCATACCTAATTTACCCCATACACTTAAAAATGGCCAAATCTGAAACTCACCAAGTCGTTTTAGAGATGAGGAAACAGGGCCACAGAAGTTAGGTGCCATCGTTTATGGCCATCTGGAGTCAGCATTTTATTCACTAAGCCCCTGGCTGAAGCACTCTATCCTTTACTGCAGGACTTCTTGCTAAAAACCCACGCCATCAAACGTCCCCCTGTTCTAATCACAAAGTGGTCTGCAATGTTAGCCACCTGTTCCTTAGTTTTCCTTGAGGCCAGATTATCACCGGCCAGGACCTCTGTATAAGGACCTTCCCCACACTTGAAGTGGTGTATTAATTAAGTCAACCGCAGGCCAAGTTCTTTAACGTTTTCTCTCTTGGGGTTACTTCTCTGCCCTGGATGAGCACCTGCTCTGCACCTCTCGGGCTGGGCAGTCCTGGATGTGCTATGGAGTCCCTCACCTCCATTCCTAACCCACCTGCTACCTGCCATCTAAACTACTGGAGGAAGCTGAGACAGAATACCGGTTGGTTGACTAGTCCTAAGTGTAGGATACAGCAATTTTACCCCACCTACTAGAAGTGGGGAACTTCTCTCATTGCTCACATGGCAAACCTTGTTTGCTTTTTTTTCATGTGTGCACATATTGTAAAGGTGCAGTCTGCTGGTTCTAGTTCAGTGTCTATTATAGATAGTTGATGCCACCTGCAAAGCCCACTTAAATCTACAAAGTAAATTACTTTTTTACTCACATTTATGCACCTAAACCAATGTGCTGGTTCTTTTTTTTTTATTTTTCAAATTTATTTTATTGAAGTATAGTTGATTTACAATGTTGTGTTAATTTCTACCATACAGCAAAGTGATTCAGTTATATATACACACACACACACACACACACACACACACACACACACACATTCTTTTTCATATTCTTTTCCATTATGGTTTATCACAGGATATTGAATATAGTTCCAGTAGGACCTTGTTGTAAGACTCTGTCTTTTCTGTACTACATTTACTACTTTAGATCATAAAGGAAGAATGCTTCCCCATTTTTTTCATTAAAGTAATATAACACTGATTTCCAAACTGAAAAAGACATAGTTATATGGCAACTGATTTTCTTCACACAACCATGTACCCAGCCATGAGCAGAGGGCACTGTGCTGGTTCTTGATGGAGAAAGAAAGACTTAGTGAATGCTTACTTATCACTTATCATCAGCTGGTAAAGTGTGCACCTCAGAACCACTGAGGTGGTTCTGCAGCAACGGAGGGGCTGTGTGTTGAGTTACGCACTGAGTTATACACTCGCTCTACGGTGGTCCCCCCCCTGTCATGGGCTATACTTGTGGAAGTCATGGGTTCCTCACATCAGCGTGTTTATTCAGAAGCACCTTACACAGAACTTCAGAACCAGGAGAGATCCAAGTGATAATCTGGTCCAGCATCAGACTGGCTGGGGCTGGGGCTGGGGCTGGGGCACTGGACCATACGAGGATTGGTACATGACTTTGGTCTCAGGTACATCATGTTCTTCTGAATTAGTTGAGACTATTTGATTTCAAGTAACTGGAAACCACTTAAGCTAGTGTAAAGTGAAAATGGGAATTTATCATAAAGATAGGGGAAAGGGGACTCATAGAGGCAAAGGAAAACACCTGAGGCTCAGGAGCTGGAACCGGGAAAGTGCAAAGTGACAGGAACCCAGGGAACCCTTGGTGCCTCTCACACCTCTGCTTTGTTTTGTTCACTTGTCTATGTCTGTAGACTGGCTCTCTTAGCAGATAATCACATGGCAGAAAGGATCTGGATTAGATCCACAGGGGTAACTTCTACTCTCCATCCCCATGAAAAGGATTCTCATTAATCCACCTTGCGTTAGATGCTGTGTTAATTACATTATTGGTCCCAATTCTTTACTGCCCTTTCGAAGAATTATATTTCTACAATCACTGCATGGTCTCTTGGTGAACAGACGGCAGTGAGAAAACTCTTATAGGATGCTGGAAGAATGGCAACCCGTGTTACGTACTGGTAAATATTTTGTGAAACTATTGCCTGTGGCAGTCTGGAAAACAGAGAGTATTCTTGACTTGAGCACTGGGTTAGTCAGTTTTAAAGCAGAATTTGAAAATGTGAGCTGGTTGCTACTAGCCTTTTTTGATAAGGTAGTACAAGAAAGGGATGGGCGCAGGGAAGAAAGTTTGCAAACAGATTCAGATAGATATAGAGAGCCCAGGGATTCTGGGACTCTCAGGGTTGGAAAATGAAACTGCTTCTAACCATTTCAAGGTGTGGCCATTAAAGCACAGCCTTAGGACCAGGACCAAATCCAGAGCACAGCCACTAAGACAAAATCTCAGAGCAAACAAATGTCGCAGTCTTTGTTAACTCTTCTGAAAAGGCTAAGATATTACCGAGTAGATCCTTTTACCCAGACAAAAGTGTTGTTAGAAATACTAGGGATGTGGTCCCACCTAAGCCCAGGTGGTAGATGCTCCTGGTGCCCCACCCAGATTCCCTTCACCAGGTTGGTGCCCTCATCCCCCAGCTGTCGCCAGTGGCTCTCACCTGCCATCTCTTCCACATGATGACCCCTAGCTGACTAGAACTGTCCCAATCTCCTGCTGGCTTATGGCCTTTGTCTCTTCATTCAGTGGCCTTTTCACAAAGAATTTCCAATGATGGCAAACTTAAAACAAGAAGGCAGAGTTTAAAATGGAAACCTAGAGCAGCTCTAGAAGTTAACTCATCAGTGAGGGTGTGGAACAGTGACTCTGCCTTATCTATTTACTTAATATGTGAGATCCCAGAAGGACAATCCCACAGCATTTAAGCAACTTTCCTCTGTGTGATGTAGATAAAAGTAATACCCGAGTCACAGGCAGCATCCTTTTTTTTCCATTTTCCCTGATAATTTTGCTGAAGTTTAAAAGAGAATAGGAAAATGCGGAATATTATTTAGAACACATCACAAAGCCAGCTCACAAAGCCTCAGTGACTGTAACAAAGGCAACTGATATGAATAGTAAGAAAATGGAATCATTACTACCCAGAATATCTTGACAGGTGAATGCAGCTGACCTTCTGATGCAGAGTCCTGAAAATTGTAAAAGGGGAAACAGTCTCCTGAAAAAATGTGCTGCTCTGTTCAGTGTAAAGCAGTGGTTCTCTTTAGCTCTGATTGTGTCACAGGTTCTGTGACTCTGTCACCACTCTTCTCCTAGTAGCAACTGATGTGGAGAAAAGCCACTGCTCCCAGGAACCCACTGAGCAAGGACTGTCCAGGGCCTTCTCAATCTGGCCCCCTGTCCAAGCTCTCTGGCCTCCTTTCTCACGACACTTCCCCTCCCTAGGAACCACTTTCACTCCTATCTTGGTTCACTTCTAAATGGGCGATGAATGCATATATCATGCCATTCATCCATCTCCTCTCTGGTTAAATCATTCTTTAGGTCCAAAGATACCTAATTTAGAGGAGGGTGGTGAGGGGATGAGTGAATAGCTGAGGGTAATTAAGAGGTACAAACTTCTAGTTGCAAAATAAATGAGTCATGGGGATGAAATGTACAGTGTGGGGAATACAGTCAATAATTATGTAATATCTATGTATGGTGAAGAAAGCAGCCAGTTACAAGATAAATAAGTACTAGGGATGTAATACAACATGATTAATATAATTAACACTGCTATATGTTGTATATGAAAGTTGTTACAAGAATAAGTCCTAAAGTTCTCATCACAAGGAAAAAATATTTTTTCTTTTTCTTTTCTTTTGTATCTATATGAAATGACAAATGTTCATTAAACTTACTGTGGTAACCTTTTCATGATGTATGTAAGTCAAATCATTATGTTGTACACCTTAAACTTATACAGTACTGTATGTCAATTATGTATCAATAAAACTGGAAGAAAAAAAACAACAAAGATATCTAACTTAATTCCTTAAGTGGAGCAGAGCGGTCCTTCCTCCAAGCTCTGTCAGAATGTTGCATGCAGCTTTTTTGATGACTTTGCATTGCATATAGGATAAAATCCAAAGTCTCTTCCATGGCTTGCAGTGTCCTGAATAATCTACTTTGATTCCTTTTTATGCATCACCTCGTGTCTCACAAGTCTGTAGCCACACTGGCTTCTTCTAATTCCTCAGAAGCAGGGAAGCCATAGGGCCTTTGTCTATTCTGTTCTTTCAACCCAGAACAGGTTTCTCCCTACTGCTCATTTGTCCAATTTCTGCTCATCCCTCTGATGGCTTAATGACACTTAAAAGCAGCCTTGCAGAGTGGTTAGTAGTGTGTGCCGCACAGGCAGAATGTCTGGATTCCCATCTGATTTCTACCACTTATAATATTTGAAATTGGGAAATCTGCTTAACCTCTCCAGGTTCTGGTTGCCTCATCTATATCATAGGAATAATAATGGTAAGTACCTCAGAGGGTTGTTAAAAGGCTTAAGCAGATAACCCAAGGGAGTCTGGAATAATGGCAGTGGTGGCATTATTTTGTCATTTCGCCAAGTACACCTGTAAAATTAAGCAGAGCAATTAGGTAGGAAAAACTCCAACTCTCCCAAGTTTATAGTCAACATCTACAAAAAAGCTAGTTGACCAAGTATCTTCATAAACAGTAAGTATGAGTAAGTGGCACCAAACCACCACCAACTCCAAGACCTGAACTGTATTCACAACTGCGCTGGGGAAAGCAAAGGAAAGCAGTGGGGCATCTGACGCATGCCACAATCTCCCAAACAAGCAGACAGGTGTTCACTGGAAGCTGGAGGGCCAACCTGAGAACAACTGGTGAGACCAGGAGTTTTTCAGACTCTGCCAGCCTGTGTTCAAGTGGTGAGCTCTCAAGGGTCTGGCATTCAGGGCCCCACAAACTCTCAAAGCTAACCAGACAAAATTCCTTCTAAGACCACACCCCACAGTGACTTACTGCCGGGAATAAGATCCAAAGTGAGCAGCACGGGGTTAATACAGGCAAGGAGGAAAGAAAGTCCAGATGAAAGGAGGGGAGACCAGAGCGGGATTTTCAGTAAGGAAGGCAACATATTGTGAACATTTCACAAAAACAGCAGAAGAGGGAGCTCTAGAGCCATGAAGTTAAGGAAGGAAAACAACCAATTCCATATAAAAATGAATGACAAAAAGATCGAGATCAAATTTCATATACAGGTGTTAAAATAAAAAGGGAATAAGGAGCAGAATAAGATTCTTACCGACAGTTAAAGCACGCCACAGGCATATGTTTACAAAGCTAGTGGGAACATATTCTCAGGTGTAGAGAGGAAACGGGAGGAGGAGTTCATCAGTAGGGCAATGGCACCTGCTAGAGAAGCCTCTGGGGAAGGGATGGTGGAGGGAGTTGTGGGCGTTTTCTAATCCTCTCCCTTGTGGAGAATCAGGCAGAGCCAGTGGGGTGCCATGCCAGCCAGAGACTTAGTTCCAAAAAGCTAACTGGGGCAGTGGTTACCATCTGAGAGAATCCAGAGCAGAAGGCATGATCTTGCATGGAACCAAGAATCTAGACCACAGCAAAGAGGGTAAGAGCCCAGCAGAGTTCCACAGGGTGAGAAATCAAGCAGAGTTACAGCAGCAGGAAGTGACGTGGGAAGGCGTTCACAAATGGCTTTGGAGCCTGCCCAGCGACCACTTAATGGTCAATGTGTAGGCAGCCTACAGGCACATCAAGCTGGTTTAAAGTTACAGAGTGGGTAACAACATCCACGGATGGACGGGTGCCGAAAAAGGAGGAAAGATATTTTGGAGCAGAGCAACACCACCAGCATAGCAAAGGCTTGGGATTTGGAACGTGTAAGGTCTCTGCCCGTTAAATCCACTCTCTGACAACCATCTTCCATGCTTCCATCTCGCCTACTTGGAATCTCCCATGTGACCAATCACATAACCTCACTATTACTTTCAGTCCTCTTACGCTATCACGTTTCCCCTATTCTCAATGCTCCCGGGTCCTTTTTACCCTTCTCGCTCAGTCAGGCTCCATGGTTCTACAAGCTCACTCACTTGCAAACACTGATGTCATCCCCTTCCTCCACTGTCCTCAAGTAGCAACCCTGGCCCTGGTAAACCAATCTATAGATCAATAATGGCACAATATCTTTTTCCAGCTCTGACCTTCCCTAGCAATTCCATGTCTAAAAGCCTTGAAATTTAACTTACTGAAACAGCATCGATTTCCCTCACTTCCCTACTCCTATCAATCTTCATGTCAGTAAACAACGTCACATTTACTGGTTACTCAAGTCAAAAGCTAGTTCTCTTTCCCTCAAACACCACATTCAATCTACGCATACGTCGCTGGTACCTTCTTCCCAAACGTACACTGAATCCATTTACGCCTCTGCACCTCCACTAAATACCTCTGGTACAACTCACTATATATCCCCATCACAATAGTGTTCCAACGAATCTCCCTGCTTCTAAGGTTGCCTCCTACCTCTATCCATTTCCACCCAGTAGCTGGAGTAATCATTAACAATATGAATCCATTCCACTGCCTAAAACCCACAGTGTTTTCTGAATGCCCTTAGACTAAAATCCTGAATTAAGCTTTCATGGGCCTGGTTAATTTGCCTCTCTAACCTACTCAGCCCTCCTGCCCACTATACCCTAGCCACACTGGTCTTCTTTAGGTAGCCGGAAACTGTCAAGCTTGTTGTGATCTGAGGCCTTCAGGACAAAGAAGAAATGGAGGCGTGGTGCATGGTACTGGGGAGTCTCTAGTAGGGAGGCCTGACCTTGTCTTGGGAGGCAGGGAGGATTTCCCTGAAGGAGTGACATTTGTCCTGGGATATAAAGGCTAATCTGGACTATTAACTATGTGAAGAGTGGCAGAAGAGAGCTCCATATAGAAGAGCATGTGCAAAGGTCCCGGGACTGATGAGATGGTGGTATGTTTGAGGAGAGAGACAAATATCACAAGTGGATATAAGTCGACCTGGGCAGAGGCTGGATCCTTCAGTGTCTATAGGTCACATCAAGAATGGTTTGCCTGGGGCCCAGCCTACTCATAAGGCTGGCTATTACTAAAATCCCACTCTTAGCAACTCATTCTTTCAGACTTAGGGCTTGGTCTCAGTTAAAATGTAAAAACACAGAGGAGAAGAAATTCCACTGCTATCTTGGTGGAAATGATGTCTCTGTGAGCAGGTTGTATTAGGGGAGGAGTGGGTGTGTTTTCTTCTGGGAGTCCTGAAAGAAAGAACAAAGAATACTGGCGGGATACTTCTCACTTCAGTCCATAAGGGTCCTTATAGTATGCCTCAATGGGAGCAGGAGAGGGAAATATCTCCCAGCAACTCCTATTGGCCAAAGCCTTCCTCCTCTCCAGAGGGCCTGAAAGGACCTGTGTGGTCTGAAGAACCAGCTGGAGCGCGGGCCAGTTGGACGTGAATGTCTGCCGAGCTGCTCTGGTGTCTGGGTTTTTCCATTTCCATAAATTACAGGGATAGGAAGCAGGTACCTCTTAGAACTCCTGAGCATTTGAAAATGAGAATAACATTAGATTTGGGCCAAGTTTGCCAGATCGCTGAGCAATTCTAGGCATATTACAGTTCTAGGTTTCAACCTCCTCTTGCTCCCTTTGATTCTTTAATGAGTAAAGAATTCACTTTCATTTTTCTTCTGTGGTGACTTCTGTCCTTCACTTGCTCTCTTGTTTTCCCTTCAGTCTCCCTCTTGCCCTTTCCTCTTATTTTGCAAGTTAATTAGATAAGCCAATGCTCATCGTATGTCTCTGTATCCTCAGCTTGACTGCCAGCCTTCAATCTCCAGATCTCATTTCTGGCCACACATAGAAGACTTGATTCCTGCGTGCCTCCCCATCACCTGCAGGAATAGCTGAGAGCTTGTCCCTTTAAGATAGACCTGATGAAGTGTAGACCCCTCTTCCTCTCCTATTTTCCCCTATATGAACCTATTTTCCAAACCCTGCCTTGTTTATAGGTCTTAAAGCCTCAGAGACAATGACAAAATTCCTGTCTGTGCCCTAAAAGCCAGTGGCAGAGAAAGGCAGTACCAGGTGTCCTTGGCCCAGACCCTTCAGTTCAGTGTGATGGACTGATAGTTCGGAGGCCAACGGCTCACCTGAATGGGCAGCATGTATTTTCTAGTGATTGATCTCTTCCTCCATAAATTATGGATATGAATCTCTGCTGAGGCCGGTGACTTATTGAGAAGCCCTTTAAGCAGTAAATCCCCTCTCTCTCCATTCTCTGGGCAGCAATGACATTGCTCAAGTCACAGAGAAATACAGGGCTGCCCTTTGCAAGGCACTTTCTTAAAAAGCAAATTTTCACTTGTTAAAGCCTCAGCAGGGAGACTTTTGGGAGAAGATCAGCAACTTTAGTCTGGGCAGCCTCGCTTCCTTCAATTCTCTTAGCAAGGAGGCCTGGCTGGGAGCAGGGCACAGATTTGTATGAATCAAAATGCATAGCTTTGGGTTTGTTGTTGTTGTTATTATTATTATTTGGGGGCAAAAGAAAATCTATTTGTGGGCTGATACAGGAGAGTAGGTATCAGAGGGAAAGGAATGCCTCCCACCTCACCCCACCCCACCCAGAGAAGGGACCATGGAAGAGAAGGGCCAGGAAGGCCCCTGTCCCATCCACCAGAGCAATTTGCCTATTTCCCCGCAAAGATCCATAGGACCAGCCTCATTCAGTTCTCTTACCAAGTCAAACTCTCCGCTGGCCCAGTCCAGATTTCATACCAAAGATGTGCAGACACCCAATAATTTGATTTAAAATCTCCCATGAATGGATGACCAGATCTCACACTGGTGCACACTCCCGCTACCACTCTCCACGTCATACCCCTCGAAGCCCGTCACTTCCTCTCTCGCTATCCCAATCCTCATCCTCCACAGAGGCCACCTTCCCTTTTCTCTACCACTGGCCTTCTCTATGTTTCTATCCCCGACTCACACCTCATTTACTTTATTCAGCTGCATAAATTTTGAAAGTGGACCCTATTTTTCCACTTCTTCCCATTCTTATCTATTCTCTATTAGTCTTCTTATACAAGTAAATGAGATTTTTCTACAGAGGAGATACAAAGATACCACTCAATGAAATCAGGAGGTTCATGAGGAAATAGTCCTAGGTTTAAAGAATTAATTCACCACCAAGGGCTCTAGGAGTATGACTCTTTTCCAGGACAAAAGATCAACTAGAACCTTGAAGGAGATGTTCCCAGAAATTATTGTCCAAAGCAAGTGAATCCAATTAACTCAAGGGGTTAGACTGTAGTGGATGCTATGGTGCACCCCAGCCCTGTCCACTCGCACATTTAGGCCTGAGAGAGTCGTTCTCCCAGTTGCTGACGCTGTTGGCAGCCGACAGCTCTCAGCTGAGTTGCTCTCTGAGAACTGCCCTTAGCTAAAGAGAGCTACCTCACCCAAGTTCACACTTCCTCCCTATGGGAATCAGCTGAGGACACCGTTGTGACCGTATCATGGTTCAATCCCTCCTTCTTCATAATTCTACTTGTTTTTCCCTATAGGTTATGTCTTGATAACATTCTCCAATAAATCTCCTGGATGCAAATCTGCATCTCAGAGCCTATCCCCTGAGGAACCTAATCCATGACGTATAATATCCATGAAAGCATCCCAGAGTTTTCACAACATTGCTTGGTCACTCTTATATCCTCTGTTACTTCTTGACAAGACCTGCTTACTGCCCTCATAGCATTCTCTTATATCCTCAAAGGGCAACGTTCTTTCAGTGTTCTTTTCTTCAGTTTAATGTTAAGCTCACCTCTTACTTCTTGCTCATTACCTTAATTATGTGACTGCTCAGTGGTTGCAAAAATAAATTACACACATCGATTACACTTTGGTTATGCATCTGTGAAGAATGGTCACCAGTATCCCCGAGTGCCCTTGTTGGGAAATGTGGTAGATCATACACTGGTCACTAGGAAATGTTACTCTGCTCTAGTTTCCTCATTATGTAGGCAGTGAGCTTATTTTCACTGGACATGTTAAATCAGAGACAAAGAAGGAAGGGGAAAGAGAACAAATATTTATTAGCTACCTGCTGTGTGTTCACTAGCCTAGGACTTCTATACATGTTTTCTCATTTTATCCCCCCAAACAACCTTATTTACAAAGTGCCATTAAGCCCATTTACAAGTGAAGATTTTGAGGCTCAAGGAGGTTAAGAAATTCCTGGGACTTCCTTGGTGGCACAGTGGTTAAGAATCCGCCTGCCAATGCAGGAGACACGGGTTTGATCCCTGGTCCAGGAAGATACCACATGCCACAGAGCAACTAAACCCGTGAGCTACAACTACTGGGCCTGTGCTCTAGAGCCTGCGAGCCACAACTACTGAGCCCTTGTGCCACAGCTACTGCAGCCCACACGCCTGGAGCCCGTGTTCCACAACAAGAGAAGCCACTGCAATGAGAAGCCTGCACACCTCAACAAAGAGTAGCCCTCGCTCGCCACAACTAGAGAAAGCTCGCGTGCAGCAACAGAGACCCAACACAGCCAAAAAAAGTAAATAAATAAATAAGTAAATAAATAGGGCTTCCCTGGTGGCGCAGTGGTTAAGAATCCACCTGCCAATGCAGAGCACACGGGTTCGAGCCCTGGTCCGGGAAGATCCCGCATGCCACGGAGCAACTAAGCCCGTGCACCACAACTACCGAGCCTGCGCTCTAGAGCCCGCGAGCCACAACTACTGAGCCCATGTGCCACAACTACTGAGCCCACGCACCTAGAGCCCGTGCTGTACAAGAGAATCCACTGCAATGTGAAGCCCGTGCACCAAAACGAAGAGTAGCCCCTGCTCACCCCAACTAGAGAAAGCCTGCATGCAGCAACGGAGACCCAGTGCAGCCAAATATAATAAATAAAATAATAAACTAAAAAAAGAAATTCCCAAGTAACATACTAAGAAAATGGAGGATTTAAAATTCCAACTAGAATTTACTTGACTCTAAATCCCATGCTTTTTCTCTTAAAACATAGTTTTATCCAGAAGTATAAGGTGAATCGTTTGTGTGTGTCTCTTTTACAAGAAAGTGACACCTCAGTGGACGATTTATGCATAAGAGTGGTTGCGTGGCTGTGTGGACAAATGATAAAGAGTGATGATTCTGGCGTCAGATTGCCTGGACTAGTTGTGTATCTCTGGGTGAATTTCTTAATTCCTTTCTTTATGTCTCACTTTCCCCAACTGTAAAAAAGAAATAATGTCAATAGTAATACCTAAATCATAGGGTTACTTTAAGCAATCTGAGATAGAGAATCAGGACAGGGGGCCTGGTACATCATTAGTAGTCAATAAATGTAAGCTGTTTTAAAAGTTATTAATAAGTGAAGATTGGACTCGATGAGTGGTTCAAAATTTGAAGTGTGCACTTACATCACTTGGCACTAAAAAAAATTATCCAGGCCCCAAATTCAGAGAGTCTGAGAGAGTACATCTTAGATCCAGGCCCAGCCTTTGTATTTTAAAAGAGTCTTCCCAGATGGGTCTACTACAAATCAATGGGTAAGGACAATTCAATCAGCAGAACAATACGTTTCCTTATATTTCTGAGATTCTGTGATTCTAAAGGGCTGTTTAGAGAAAACACGTAGATCATTCATTCTCAATACAGGTAATATTGCCCTCATGGGGGCAAAAATTTATTCTTGCCAGAGCGCGATGGTGAAAAAAACCTTACTCTTTTACTATATATATATATATATATATATATATATATATACACACACACACACACACACACACAATACATAAACAGATACACAGTATATCTATGATATTAAAATTTCATTGGAGGAGGGTGATTAGGAAAAATTGTCTAAAAGGGCTCTTTTGAGGGATAATAATGAAAAAAAGTTTGAGAAACACTGTTGTAAAGGAGTGGGTATGATTTTAAGATTAAAGCAAAGATACAGATTTCCCACCTGCCTTTGAGTTTGACTAATTCATATGGATGCCACTACTGAGTTGTGAGTAGGAAAAACAGAGTTAACTGGTAGTTCAGAGATCAAGAAAAAGAACCTTAAGAAATCTGAAGACATCTGTGGGCTAAGGTTTAAAGCAGACCTTTCATATTTAAGAGTTGTTTGGTTTTTCTTTGTCTTGTTTGTTTTTTAAGCCTGATAATTACTTTACTCTTTTGGTAACCTGACTGCTCTCTGTGTGACCTAGAAAGTAGTAGTGGACATAGGAGACAAAGAGAAATACTATTTGAGAAATACTCAAAACCAGAGAAAATAGTATTTCTTCTGAGGCCTTGTATTAGAGTTTGCAGAAGTAAGCTGCAGAGCGGTTGGGCATAAATGATGTAGGAAATGCTCATTAATAAAGACTTGACTGCCTATTCTTCAAACACCTTAGTGACAATATAGTTGGAATTTTCTTTTTCCACCAAAATCTCTCACATTAAGCATCCTGAATGAGACTTTATGGGCATCTCTCCTGTAGATTTACTGCTTTTCCTGCAAGAACATCTTCTTCCTTAAATGCTGGGCAGAGGGAACTTAGGCTGTGAACAGGTGTGCCTGCTTGTCAAGGATCATGGCAAAGACAAAGAATCAAATGCCAGATGTGCTGTCCTCTGGAAACCACTTCTGTCAGGCTATGCTTCGTGTCAGCATATGAACTTTGAATTTTCATATTGCACATATTTATTTTAGAAAGAATCGTTCCATTCCTCTCACCCCACTTCTAAAATAAATACATACACAAATAGATACATCACCTTTAATGAAGTAAAAAGTAAATAATAAATGGAAAAATACTTGCAACTTCCATAAGAGGAAATAGTTACTATTATTAATATTAATAAAAATTACAAATGTTCAAAAATATGTACTCATAAGTCACAAGTAAAGAAATGCCAAGAGCCATAAAATTGTTCTAAATGTCACTCCTAACTAATAATTTAAGATATATAAATTTAAAAATTAAAATGTATTCATCTACTTATTTCCTCAAAAAAATTAAAATAGAATTACTGTTCAATCTAGCAATTCCACTTCTCGGAGTATACCCAAAAGAACTGAAAGCAGGGACTTAAACAGATATATGTATACCCATGTTCATAGCAGTGTTATTTACCACAGCCAAAATGTAAAAGCAACCAAGTGTCCCCGGTTGGATGAACGGATAAACAAAATGTGGTAAATGCTTACAATCGATTGCACACATTAAACATGTGTAGTTCTTTGTATAGTAACGATACTAAATAAATACATAGGGGACTCATATAAACCAAAAGCCAAAAACCCAAATAATCCAGTTAAAAATGAGCAAAGGAACTGAATAGACACTTTCCCAAAGAAGACATACAAATGACCAATAGTTTTATGAAAAAGTGCTTAACATCACTAATCATTAGGGAAATTCAAATCAAAACCCAATGAGATATTGCCTCACACCTGTCAGAATGGTTATCATCAAAAAGACAAGAAATAGCAAATGCGGGAGAGGATGTGGAAAAAACGGAACCCTTATACACTGATGGTGGGAATGTAAATTGGTGCAACCAGTATGGAAAACAGTATGGTGGTGTTTCAAAAAAATTTAAAAAAAACTACCATATGACCCAGCAATTCTACTTTTGAAAATATATCCAAAGGAATTGTAATCACATCTTGAAGAGATATCTGCACCTCCTTGTTCACTGCAGCATTACTCAGAATAGCCAAGACACAAGAGGCAACCTACATGTCTATCAATGAATGGCTGAATGGATGAACGAATAAAGAAAATATGGTATATATGTACAATGGAATGTGCTTCAGCCTTAAAAATGAAAGGAATCTTGCCATTTGGGACAAGATGGTTGAATCTGGACAGGGGTACATTATGCTAAGTGAAATAAGCTATACACAGAAGGAAAAATGCTACGTGATACCACCATGAAGATTCTAATATAGTCAAACTCATAGAAGCAGAGAACAGAATGGGCTGCCAGGGGTTGGAAGAAGGGGTAAGTGGGGAAGTATTAGTTAAAGGTTACAAAGTTTCAGGTATACAAGATGAGTAAGTCCTAGAGAGTGATGGTACAGCACAGAGGCTACAGTTAACAATACTGTATTGTATACTTAACAATTTTCTAAGAATATGGATCTCATGTTAAACATTCTTTTTACACACTAAAAATAATAAAGAGAACAGGAGAAAAAAAAAGAAATAAGTCTCCAACTTCAGCTATTAAATCATGAAACGTTAAAAAAAGCACACTAACCTTTTGAGTTCTCCTTTAAATATAGAAAAATTTTAAATCTTTTTCAGCTTGTTTGTTATGTTTGCTATCTAGCAGTGCCCAAAGGTATGGCTAACCTAAAATATAATAGTAATAAAAGGAAAAGAAAAGTATATGAGGCAAACAATAAAACTTACCCTGAAAGACATTTCAGAATAGAATTTTTCAGTAAACAGTAGGGTCATCTGCTCTAAGAGAAGAAGCAACGCTAGTAGACAAAGGGACAAATGCAGTTTAATAGACACCATCTAGCCATACCTGGTGTGAGAAGACTTACATCTCTGGTTAAAGAATTATGGGATGAGATAAAAAGTAAATGTGATTCTTTCATAACAACATTCCATAGCCATATTTTATTAGTAACTAGCATTTGTGAAAACCTGAAGCTACCTCTATAGTAAATGGAAACATAACCAGATAATTCACACCTCCCCTGGAGCGCTACGCTCCGTGCTGTGCCTGTTAATTCCAGCAGATCTGGAATCAGGCTGAGGTGTTTTGCATGACACTGACCACTGATCAAGGCATGAAGCGTACTGATTAATAGTATTGCTCTGTCAAAGGAAATTACAAACAAGACGACAAGACAACCCTCGGAATGGGAGAAAATATTTGTAAATGAATCAACAGACAAAGGATTAATCTCCAAAATATATAAACAGGTCATGCAGCTCAATATTAAAAAAACAAACAACCCAATCAAAAAATGGGCAGAAGACCTAAACAGACATTTCTCCAAAGAAGACATACAGATGGCCAAGAAGCACATGAAAAGCTACTCAACATCACTAATTATTAGAGAAATGCAAATCAAAACTACAATGAGGTATCACCTCACACCAGTTAGAATGGGCATCATCAGAAAATCTACAAACAACAAATGCTGGAGAGGGTGTGGAGAAAAGGGAACCCTCTTGCACTTTTGGTGGGAATGTAAATTGATACAGCCACTATGGAGAACAGTAGGGAGGTTCCTTAAAAAACTAAAAATAGAATTACCATATGACCCAGCAATCCCACTACTGGGCATATACCCACAGAAAACCATAATTAAAAAAGACACATGCACCCCAATGTTCATCGCAGCACTGTTTACAATAGCCAGGACATGGAAGCAACCTAAATGCCCATTGACAGACGAATGGATAAAGAAGATGTGGCACATATATACAATGGAATATTACTCAGCCATAAAAAGGAACGAAATTGGGTCATTTGTAGAGATGTGGATGGAGTTAGAGTCTGTCATACAGAGTGAAGTAAGTCAGAAAGAGAAAAACAAATTTCATATATTAACGCATATATGTGGAACCTAGAAAAATGGTACAGATGAACCGGTTTGCAGGGCAGAAATTGAGACACAGATGTAGAGAACAAATGTACAGACACCAAGGGGGGAAAGCGGCAGTGGTGGTGGTGGTGGTGTGATGGATCAGGAGATTGGGATTGACATGTATACACTAATATGTATAAAATGGATGACTAATAAGAACCTGCTGTATGAAAAAATAAATAAAATAAAATTCAAAAATTCAAAAAAATAAGAAAGAATAGTGTTGCTTTGTAATCCTGGGTCTGAGGAGTTTCAGGGCTGGGTGCCAGCACTCTTTATGTATAACAGTGAGACTGACAACGTGCATCTGGTCTCGGTGAGACTCCTGGAGGGCTCTGCTGTTGTGGCTGGTCACTTAGCAGAAGGATGCCTACATGACCAGGAAAATATAAAAATCTCCAGCTGAGACAGCATTTTGGACCCCCTGGTTCCAAGGTGTTCTCTGCACACATGGTTCCTGATCTTTTTGAGAAAGTATATTCTGCCAGGGCCTTACAGTAGGGGCAAAGGCAGCTTTCACCTAGGCGCTCCAGATCCCCTGCTGTGAGATAGTCTTTGGCGGTGATGCACATCCTTATTTGATGCCCTTGCTATACTGAGTATGCATGATCTGTGATGAACTGTGGATTTGTAAGCATCGTCATTTTGGGTCCTGTGAGTCTTCTTTAGCAATCCAACCTTGTTTAACTACCACCGTCATGCAAAATCACACACCGTAACACACTGAAGTTTCTTAATGTAAATTTAAAAGCCTGAAAGATCTTTTACAGTTTCTTCAAATATATAAATCAGAGGTTTAGAAAAATTTATTAGTTATACTTTGGTTCAGAATTCTGTATTACTTACTAGCTATTCCAATAAATAATATGAAGAACCAGATTAAAATTATACTCTATCAAAAAAATGGAAGGAAATTCTGGCATGCTATGACGTGGATGAACCTTAAAGACGTTATGCTAAGTGAAATAAACCAGTCACAAAAAGACAAATAATGCTTGATTCTACTTATATGGGGTAACTAATGTAGTCAAATTCACGGAGACAGAAAGTAGAATGGTGGCTGCTAAGGACTGAGGGGAAGGGGAGTGGGGAGTTAGTGTCTCATAGGTATGAAGTTTCAGTTAGGAAGATGAAAAAAGTTCTGGAGGTGGATGGTGGTTAGGTTGCAATACAATGTGAATGTCCTTAAGACCTCTGAACTGTACACTTAAAAATAGTTGAAATGGTAAATTTTATGTTATGTATATTTTACCACAATTTAAAAAATGTTTTCACTTATATTAGCAAAGTGGCTTTTTTCCCCCAATGATTACACACTGTGAGTTTGCTAACGTATTTAAAAAATTTTTTTAATTGAAGTATAGTTGATTTACAATGTGTCAATGTACTTTTGATAGGACAATAAGTTGGTACAATCTTTTGAGAAAGCAATTTGTTGATATGTTTCAGTGGTCCTAAAAATGTATATGTATCTCTTTGACCCAATTTTCCCTCCTAGGAGATTATCGTGTTTATACTCAAAGACTGTTCTATTAAGAAATGCATTGAAGCATTGTTTGTATTTTTTTTAAAGCAAACGGTCTAAAGGTTCCAAAATTCGTTAAGTATATAATGATGCATTTCTACTCTGGGACACTAAACAAGCATTAATATTATTTATGTGACTATTTAAAGGTATAGAAAAAAGTTGCTAGGACATAAATTAGTAAAAATGTCTACATACAATTATGAAACTATAATAAACTCCATTTGTTTTGTTAAAAAGCAGCTGGTTAGCTAGCTAGAAAAAATATTACTATCTATTATTATCTATTGTTACATATGCACATATAGAAAGATTTATAAGAGAATATACTATCCTTTTGTGGCAGGATTATGGTTCATTTTTATTTTCATCTGACAGCTTTTTCCCCCGTGTAGTTTCTAAACATTCTGCCCTAAATATCTATTCCCTTGCTAATCATAATCAAGTAATAAGAGTTGTTAAACATACAAAGTATTTTTCCAGGCCATTTTTCCTAGCCTGTGTTTCCTAATCTCTTTCTTTTGTCCAGGTGAAAGCAAAGTAGAGTCAAGGTTTAGTTTGGGATAAACAGAGGCATTGGAAAAAGCTTTCGAGGATACTCTGGACCAACCAATGACTGTTCTTGGCAGAAGAGAAATGTGGCTCTTGTAAGGTACCCCGCTGGGAAGCAAGATGGTGGAGGGAAACACTGCTGCCTGGGGCATTGGAAAACTTCTCTCCCTCTAATTTTATCAGTGACTCAAGAGGGACCCTGGGAAAGTCACTTCACAATTTGGGACCTCATGGTTCTCATTATAAAACAAATTTGGGTCTTTTAGGCCTTCAAGATTAATTGCTTTGCAATTTAATGTTGTGTATTGTTCGAGGTTGATTTGTGTCCAGACTGGGAAAGGATTAAGCCCTGCCTTTTTTTTTTTTTTTTTGCATATTCCAATTTATTCAAAAAATATGAGAAAATTAATATTTTGTTAAATTTTAATACAATTTTACCAACACAATAATTGTTGACAAAATGCCTTAATCTTATTAGGTGCTTTAAATATAATTTTGTCAACTTTGGAGCTGCATATTCAGTTCTTTCAACATACATATAATGTCTGACATATGAATTAATTATAAAAAGCAGTCCTCCTATAAATAAATTAGCCAAATCAGATTACTGTCAGAAAAAGCCTAACCTCATTTCTTGATTCAAATATACGTTACAAGTTCTTCAGAATATTATAAAAGCCAGTGAGAAAAAAATTATGAAACACTCTTTTAAGGATCTGCTGCAAAAATCAATCAAATCAAGATTAAAACAATATGAAGATACTAATTCACTTGCCTTTATAAAAAGCCATAATAATATTTATTCTATATGCTATTTCTTATTGCTTATCTGCAACAAAGCAATGTAATTTATACTAAAATCATGTTATTCACAATGTGAGAAGTTTGACAAAAAGGCATTGTATTTTTTTAATAAAAGTGTGAGTATACTGAAGTCTGTACATAATTTTAAAGAAAAATTAAATAGGAACCGTGTATAATGTTCATAATTAATTTCATTAATGTTATTATTATGACTAGACTTTCCCCATATGCTTAATAAAGCAGAAATGTATATACTCTTAAAAGTAACCCATCCAACATCTAATATATAACTTTATTTTTGATAATAGCTATAAGAAAATATTAATCATTTAAGTCTAATATTAATCACTTATTAAGGCTAATAAAATGACTGACTAATACTAAAACAAGATTTCATGATATGCTTGATAAAATAGGCTTTTAGCTGACTGTATCAGTGAGGGTTCAATACAGAAACAGAGGCTCTAGAAGTAATATCAGAATAAGGAAATTAGGAATTAAACCTTACATGAATGTGGGAGGAGTATGGAAAATGAAGGTCTGGAAGAGAAGAGTCAGAAGATCAAGATTAGAGAAACTGTCACTAACCAGTCCTCCTGAAGCACTGAAGTGGGCAGCTCCAAGCTTGCTGGAAAATCCAAGAACCTGAGATGTCTGACTGCCTGAGTGATACTGCGAAGGGGCAACTGATGGAGACAGCCATGGAAGCTGCCATCTCAGGAAACTGCTGCTTCTGTGCAGTAGCTCCCTGGGCTGCCGGGTCCAGGCACCTCGAGTTGAAGCCCTGCCTTCTGCAAGCAGTTTGGAATGTTGTTGCTTCTTTTTTTTTTTTTTAAACATATTTATCTAAAATATTATTATTGTTATATATCATTACATAGATAAAGAACCAAAAATATATATGTGGTGAGACAGAGGAGCAAGTCTGGCCAGCTGTTTAGGAAGAGAAACATTAGAGATTGTCATCACAGAAAACATAACAGAGGAGTGTTTCATATAAGGAAGGGTCAAAACGTCAAATGCCACTAAAATGTCAAATAAGGTAAGGATAAAGATCTATCCATTGATTTTGATGACAAGGTAATGAGGCAAGTCAGACTCTTCTATTAATCTATTTAAATTATTTAAAAATAATCCTCACTCTTTGTTTAAAATTATGACAGTCAGCCATCTCCTGAGAATTAGGGAACACTTTTTTCCCTTCTGAGTAGGAAGACTTTTCATGATTTCAGAACCAAAGATTCCTGAGATGTGGCTTCAAGTAAGTACAACATATTTATCAATTAACTCTACAATGGAGAAACCTAGCCAGCACCAGACCAAGTGATAAAAGTTCACATCTCTCGTAACCGGGCTCATGGATATGATGTCCCTGATATGTGACTCCTGATATGATGCGCTGAGACGAGCACAGCATCACTTCTGTGTGATTCCTGCTTAAAATGCAAAAATCATGACGGAACAGTAGAAAAAACTGAAGGACCTTCTACAAAGTAATTAGCTTCAACTCAAAAGATACTGAGGTCACGAAAGGCAAGGAAAGACTGAGGAACTGTTACACACTGAGACACCAAAGGATATGACATGATATTTAAATGCAATGCATGATCCTAGTTTGTACACCAAGCCTCTGAATTATATTATCGTAATTATTTATAAATCGTGACTAGGTACACATAATTATTTTCTGATATAAAGAGAAAATAAACTCTCAGCAGCAAATACCCACACTGCTTTTCATATTGAAATTTTGCCCACCCTTCCCTAAAAGATGCATCCTACAGATTCTACCAACGTTATGCTGGTTTATATTGGTTTACCTCCTATAAACATGTAGTTTGGGAAGAGTGGGCTGTTTTAAAAGGCTCTGATTATTATGTAATCATGGGAAATAAGATTTTGGGAGTCCTTTTCCCCCTTTATTTGTATACTGGGGACAGAAACTGATTTTAAAAATGATTAAAGTCCATCGGAAGAAATATAATAGTAGTGTTATTATTAACAGCGATAATAGCGACTATTGACTTGCTTAATATAAACTAGGCACTGTACAAAGTAATTTGCATACATTATCTTATACAGTTTTCAAAATTCTATTAGTTAGTTATTAGGCCCTAGATTTATATATGAAGGTTATAAACTTAGAGTGGTTGAATGATTCTTAAAATCACAAAACTATTAAGGTGACAGAGCTGAGATTGAACTCCAGCCCTTTTGTTACAGATGAATCAGGGGAAGGCCATGGAACTGACACCGTGCTCTGTTCCCTGAGCATCAACATCATTGAACGCCCCTCTGTAGCTCCTAATATATTAGCACTTGCCATAAAAATCCAAATTCTGATGGTAGTGCAAAGAATGGCCAAGCAAACCATCATCTTTTCCTTCTATTAAACTTGTTTGGCTGCACTCACCCTTGCCTTTTCCATTGTCTCTCTGCTTATGTAGTTTATGGAACTATTTCAGACTATATTTCATTCCTAAGAAAGATCTGAATGACTCCACTGCTGGATAGTAAGAAGTAGAGTGAGAACAAAAGGTAAGATTCTGAGCACATTTCTGTCCTGATGTTTCTAGACGGTAAAACCACAACATGACATTTATGAATCTCATATCGAATTTCATCTAACACTGAATTTTAATCTCATATAGAGGAGAGAGGAAGAGGTGATCTAAAAGTCAAGAACAGGACTCTAAATAAGATGCCAGTGTCAGCAATTTGGGCAGAGATGTAATTGGCACTTCTGCCTCCTAATTCACGGCCAAGGAAGCTGTCAGCAGCCAGACACTGATAACCCTCAAGGAGGCCACCAAACTGAGAAAGAAAGCTAAGGCTGATGAATGGTCTAGTAGAATAATGGCAAATAATCTTCTTGGCTTTTTGCTGAGTGAGCCAATGGAGACGTATTTTGTCTTCCCAGTAATTTGCAGCTGTAATGTGGATATCTTCACAGTAGTTTTCTGTACCCCTAGAAATATCCTTGTACTTTTTGGACACCTTTGCAGTGGGGCGGTCAAGGGAGAAGAGGGGATCAGATGTCATTCCCAAGGATGACTTATGCTTAAAAGTTTAATTTCCAATGGTAGGTTTCTCTAACATAAATCATACTGTTCTGGGGAGAGAACTAGTTATATACTCTTTTCAAATATGTTTTCCCAACTAATGATCTTATGTGGCTTAAAGTTATACTGACAGAAAAACAACTGCAGTTGCTTTTAAACTAATGATGCAATTCATGGATAATTTCCTCTAAATACCTCAGAGATGTGAATGAATGAATCATATATCATTGCAGGAAGCAATTTCCCTCAATGGATTCTACCTGATGGAACCTCAATGCATATCAGTTTGGGTAAAAACTTTCAATTGAAATAAGACTCTGAAACTGGCTCTGGAGCAAAACCCAAACCCTGAGGGGAAACAGCTGTGAATATATTTAGAACTTTCCACTTTCCAGGAGCTCTTGTGTTACCAACATCTATTTTCTGTGCACAGCAACATATTTTGTGAAGGAATCTAATGACATAGGTGGCTTCAACAATGCTTTCCAAGTTGAAAGAATGTGGGTTGGCTTTCTTACTGGGTCACCACCCTGCAATGTCTTAACTATATTCCCCCAGAGGTTTCTTTCTTTCTTTCTGATCTATGTAAGTCACAGACATACGGATGTTCATCAGGAAACTAAGGCACCTTGACAAACCCAATGGCAGCTCCTGGGAAGTTGTAATCAGAAGTTAAGTGATGCCTCCCAGGCCTAAAAAGGTTTAAAAATAATGTAGGGCTTCCCTGGTGGTGCAGTGGTTGGGAATGCGCCTGCCGATTCAGGGGACACGGGTTCGGGCCCTGGTCTGGGAGGATCCCACGTGCCGCGGAGCAACTGGGCCCGTGAGCCACAACTACTGAGCCTGCGCGTCTGGAGCCTGTGCTCGGCAACAAGAGAGGCCGCGATGGTGAGGGGCCCGTGCACCGCGATGAAGAGTGGCCCCCACTTGCCGCAACTGGAGAAAGCCCTCGCACAGAAGCGAAGATCTAACACAGCCAAGAATGAATAAATTAAATAAATAAATTAAAAAAAAATGTAATACCTTTTGCTTTTTGCTTCTAGTTCTATCATGCTAATACTCGTGTGTGTGTGTGTGTGTGTGTGTGTGTGAGAGAGAGAGACAGAGAGAGAGAGAGAGAGAGAGAGAGGGAGGGAGAGGGAGGGAGAAAGAGAGAGAGGAGGACTTTTTCTGCCAACCTGGGGCAGATCTTCAGAGGAAATCCTATTCATCTTTGTTTGCCCAAGTGTTCCTTTTGCTTTTCTTGTTTCTAGGTCTCTTCTAGGAGAGGAATAACCAAAAAACCTTTTGTGAGTCACTTGCTACTCAAGGAATACAAATGAATTATACAAAATCAAGCACCTAATCTACATGGATTAGGTTCAAGTCTTCTAATGCTCCTTAATGTAGTGGCTAAAGAATTGTATGTGGCCTCATGCTGCTGTCATCATCACAGTTACTCTGTCCCTCCAAAGAGACCACAGGCACCTTATGGACACAGAGGTGCTTCAGGGTTACCCCGTCCCCTACACAGGGTTGAGTACACTAATAGTTTATGTTTGATGCCCTGCAGAATGGCTTTGTTCAATACAGACTTACGACAGATGAAAGGGGTTACAGATGACATAGTAACTTTTAATTCTCTGATTCAGGTTTTGGGGAGATTTGGAACATATAATAGACTCAGCCTGTAATATGGAACCATAGCTTGTGGTGAGAAATCATAAAATCTGGGCTCTGGTCTCTTCTCCGACACTTAACTGGTTAGACGCTCTTTGATGACCTCATCGACTGAAAGGGGGACAACGCCTGTTCAAATGCCCCAACTGGCTGTTGTAAGGATGTAAGAGATGAGGATGTAAACACTGTTTGGTGCCACACAAATGCCTAAGCATCACTGTTGACATGATGCTGTGTTTTCTGGGGCTCTAGAAAACCACAGGGATAATTACATGGTACCGGAAAGCAAAGAAAAGAGACAGTAAAGGTAGGAGGCAGTGAAAGGATTGATGGGCACCTGCTTTTCCATAAATCTGTAAGGAGATTTTTTTAAAAAAGGCCTTGAAATAACCAAAATCCTTCTACAAATATCTGTTTGCCAACTACTATAATTAAGGCACTTTCACATGTTCCATCAATCAGGATAATAATGATAAGATCCACCATTTACTAAAAGCTCATTATGTACCAGCGCCCCACAGCAAGAAATGTATTAGGTGTAGTCACCACTGAATAAGGTTGGTATTGTTATTCCCATCTTACAAATGATGAAATTAAGGCTCAAAGAAGTTAAGTAACTGTCCTATGGCCATCCAGCTCATGAGGGAAAAAAAGAGCAAAAGTCACAAGGGATCAGCACCTGCCTCTGTCACATCTTGGCTGCCTTCCTGTTCTGGTGGCTTTATGTTCTATGTGACCAGGGGTCATTTCCACATTGCACTGTTTGGTTCTTTACAGCATGTGGCGCTATGGGTACCAGTTCAGAGGCCCTGCTGGTGCAGCTGATGGTGTGTCAGATCAGGGCAGGGTTTGACCCTGTAGCTAGTTCTCTGAAAGACACATGGCTTGTGATGGTGCTAACCCTGGTAAAAATAGTAAGTTCAAGATCAACATCACATTTCATCCAATTCCCAGAGACTGTAAACCACAGATGGCAAGGTGACTGGGTCCAGGAGAACCAAGATAAACACAGGCAGATCTTAGCAATCCAAACAGGAGAATCTGAAGTCTGGAGATCAGTGCATTGGGAAAATAAGTACTGCTTGGTCAACAGGGGGCACTCAAGCTAAATCCAGAGCCATCTTGAGAGGCTGCTGAACCAGCCCTATGATTACTTCTTGCTGGGTAGAATGAGGCAGTCAGGGGCATCTAGGTGACCGCCTATCCCTGACTGGGACAAAGCTGGACCCACAAAAGGCCCTCACACGGAGAAGTCCAGTTAGATACACAGGTGGCAGGCATTTCTATGACTGCGTGGGGGTCTCTTGGACTCCAGAGAGTTTTACACTCCAGAGCAATTCAGACATCAGTACCAGTGCTCAGGCCTAAAAGAACCAATGGAAGGATAAATGAAAGACTTGTTTCCAACGTGAGTGATGGGATGCCAGGGCTTTTACGGTGACACCAAAGATTGCCTATAGACACATGGTCCAGGCCCAGGAAAGATCTTTTATCTTCTTTCCCCCTATAGTTAAAAATAAGCAAATGAATAAACCCAACCCAAGCTGCACTCCAGTGATTCATTCCACCTTACATTTCAAGGGAAGTTAAAGCCCTTGCTTTTGTATTCTGTGCTTGATATGTTTCATGTTTCTTGCACTCACTGCTCTGATTTCTTTGCAGAACAGACGTCACCCTTGACAGAGGATAGACGTCATCTTTATAAAGTATTTCTAAACAAGGGACACTCGCGGCTGATGACTTCTGCATACAGCAGGCAGCTACCCCCACTCTCATCCTGCTCAGAAGGGAAAACACCAATCCTCACTTTTTATGGCCGCTGGCTGCCCATGAATGAAAGGCCAACTTATTTCAGAATCATCCCTAAACTTCAAACCCAAATGAAAGTTTGAGAGCCGCTGCCTCTGTGAGCTACTGTCAATGATTTAGCAGGGCTATGTACGCTGATGGGAGATTGGAAGCTCTGTGCTGGGGGAATAAGGGGAGCCAGTTTCCTGCTCCAGCTCTTTCACAAGCTGTGGGATACTGCTGTTTAACCCATCTGGGTTTCTGTGTCCTCATCTGCATGATGTGAGGCTTAGAGTTAATCCTCCTGCAACAGGCTGTAAAGCTATAAAGTGTAAATTAACACACATGTGCATATTTTCAAAGCATTTAGAATCATGGATGTTGAAAATATTAGTAATGTTTAGCCACCATTTTTTTGTTCCAGATGTCTAATAGGTATTTAATGAAAGAGTCATATTTTTTCTACCATAAACTACTTCTGGGCTTTCTGCATGCCATTTAATGATAATGGACATCTCTGGAATTATGACTCAAATAATATGTATGTATGTCGTTCCTTATTTAGTTTACTGGTATTACTGTCACCAGCATCACATAGGTTGTAAGAAAAAAACACTGCAGGCTATTTTTTTTTCCCTTGGAATTGACAGAACACTGCCCCATCTTCCCGCCTTGCTCGGTTTCTGGTATCGTGTAATGTCTGGTACATACCCCACCCAGTTCCCCACAAATGGTTGTAACGAGGACAGCTTAGTCCTCCTACAATGCATTCCTTGGTTCTTTTTGTGAGGGAGAGCACAAAAGAGGGCTGTAGTCTGAACCAATATGTTCTGATATTAAGTAGTCTTGGGGAAAAATAGCTTCAAACTGCTCTTCAAACACAAGGCATTAGAATAACTGATGAATGTACCCCTATCATTGTTACACTTCTACGCCAAGAATCATGACACTTATGTTGAAAGAGAAGCACAACACAGCACAAATCACCCTTTGGGCAGAATTTGTTTAAAACAGCTCAGGCGCCTGAGTGGGACCACTTGCCAGGATGATGGGTATCACTGCATCCTGGGAAGAGGAGCCAAGAATCCAATGTGAGCTTTGTGTCCTGTGACCGTGGAGCTGGGTTTGCTTTCCTCCCATGATCACCCTCATCTTTAGCCACATGCCTGGGAGGCAGGTTCTGTGTGTACTTTTGCCCCAAGCTGTATCTTCCTTTTCAACACAGACTCCTTCACTGTAAAAGGAAGGAGTCTTACACTGTTGTCTAAGTTTCTCTGTGTGTCTCTTTATCCTGATGAGACCTTTGAGGTCAGTGACTATCCTTTTTACTTTTCTCATTTTCCTCTTTGACTTTAAAGGGGTGCCTGGCACAAAGTAGATGCTCATAAATACATGCTGAATGAATGAACATATGGATGGATGGATGAGTGAGTAAATCTCACTCTTATTTTTTCAATTAAATTTTTTTAAAACTGCATAAAAGATTGGATATACAAAAAGGTATAAAGATTAATACGATGAATTGTATTATCATAGTGATTCGCCTATGAACGTCTCATGCTTCTACCTATTCGAATCTTCCCCTCATCCCCCGTCTCTTCTCAGGGAGGTTACTGAACTTGTTCATCATTCCTGTTTTTACTCTTTATATCTTTACTATGTATGTATGGATCCCTAACAAAAAACTACAGTATTTTTTGGCTGTTTTAAAAATTTACAAAATATTATCATATTGTATTCTTCTGAAACCTGCATTTATAATCAAAAGTATATTTGTGAGACAAATGCATGTTGATACACATCCTTCTGGTCCAGGCATCTTCTCTGTTGTGCAAATGTATCATAATTTAGGTATCCATTCTTGTGTTGACGGAATTACAAACAATGCCGCTAGCAACAATCTTACCCGTGTGCTGTGGGCACCTGTGGGCAGGATTCTATAGGGTATAAGCCGAGGAGGGGAATTGCTGGGTCACAAGGGATGCATATCCTCAACTTTACCAGGATTGCTGGTAAAGCAATGCTGGATCCAAAGCAGTTGTACCAATTTACATTCTCATAAATCCGCATTTATAAGACATCAGTTTTCTAACACTAATGCTTGTCTTTTTAGGTGCTGACTTCTGCTGGAGAATATGCTTTGTTGCCAAGCCTGCCTGAGGGCCACCTCTGAAATATGCTGATTCAAGGGCTGGCATTCTGTCCCACAGTGGTCGGAGTGATTCCCATTCCTCTGCTGTTGTTTCATAAGCTGAAGCCGCTGTGCTGCCTCAGTGTCTGAAGTATTGGAGCTCCTTCCTCCTAACCCTCAACTGTTTACACCACATTCATTGCAAACTCAGGTTCCAGGAAAACAGAAGGTTGCTTTTAATGGTAAAGAAAGGGTTACCTTCATCTAAATGTGATCTGTGTTCACAGGACTGATGGTCATCCCTTTCCCACACTCCTGGTGTCCCCACTCTGACTGTTCTTATTTTCTCTTTTACTGAAATATGGCAAGAAATACAGGGACCCATTGTGTGATGCACATTCTCCGTGCACTGCAGAGGCTGTAGGTCCTCTACCCACATTGTGTTCCCTCCTCTACTAGCATCTTTCTACTGAGGCTTTTTGCTTTTCAGCAAAAATAAACAAATGGGACTTAATCGAACTTATAAGCTTTTGTGCAGCAAAGGAAACCATAAACAAAACGAAAAGACAACCTACAGACTAGAAGAAAACATTTGCAAATGATGCGATGGACAGGTAAAGGACTTAATTTCCAAGATACACAAACAGCTCCTACAATTTAATAACAAGAAACTAAACAACCCAATTGAAAAATAGGCAGAAGACCTAAATAGACATTTTTCCAAAGAAGACATACAGATGGCCAATAGGCACATGAAAAGATGTTCATCATTGCTGATTATTAGAGAAATGCAAACCAAAACAACAACGTACCACCTCACACCAGTCAGAATGACCATTAAAAAGTCTACAAATAATAAATGCTGGAGAGGGTGCATAGAAAAGGGAACCTTCTTACACTGTTGGTGGGAATGTAAATTGGTATAGCCACTATGGAAAACAGTATGGAGGTTCCTCAAAAAACCAAAAATAGAGTTACCATATGATCCTGCAATCCCACTCCTGAGCATATATCCAGACAAAACTATAATTTGAAAAGATACATGCACCCCTATGTTCATAGCAACACTATTTACAATAGCCAAGACATGGAAACAACCTAAATGTCCATCGACAGAGGAATGGATAAAGAAGGTGAGATATATATATATATGCAATGGAATA
Organism: Balaenoptera musculus; assembly: GCF_009873245.2. Taxonomy (NCBI): domain Eukaryota; kingdom Metazoa; phylum Chordata; class Mammalia; order Artiodactyla; family Balaenopteridae; genus Balaenoptera; species Balaenoptera musculus. The sequence goes on from NC_045800.1 coordinate 20,310,445, forward strand.
TTACTCAGCCATTAAAAAGAATTAAATAATGCCATTTGCAGCAACATGGATGGACCTAGAGATTATCATACTAAGCGAAGTCAGGAAGAGAAAGACAAATACCATATGATATCACTCACATGTGGAATCTAAAATATGCCACAAATGAACATATCTACAAAACAAAAACAGACTCACAGATATAGAAAACAGACTTGTGGTTGCCAATGGGGAGGGTGTCTGGGGGAGGGAAGTATTGGGAGTTTGGGATTAGCAGATGCAAACTATTTTACATAGGATGGATAAACAACAAGGTCCTATTGCATAGCACAGGGAAATATATTCAATATCCTGTAATAAACAATAATGGAAAAGAATATGAAAAAGTATATATATATTTATAACTGAGTCACTACACTATACAGCAGAAATTGAACACAACATTGTAAATCAACTATAATTCAATAAAATTTTTTAAAAAGACTTTTTGTTTTTCACACAAGGGGAGCAGACCCTTGTACACATGTGTAAGTTTCAGGACTCTATGAATGAAGGTAGGATTTGAAAAACAATGCATGTAGTGTTTACTAGCCAGCACGCTTCTGATGGAAATAACCAATTATTCAGCATATTATCTACCTTTGTCCTCTCTCTAAGGGAGAAAGCAATGACAACAGACAGGTTCACATCAGTAATGTAACCCAACGCTTAAAAACTGGTCGCCTTCAACACACACTTATTTCTACATCCAGACTGCAAGCCCTTTCCATCACAACACTCCCTGAACATTCTGAGTAACTGAGGTTTCAGAGTGGTGTGGAGCAGCAGATAAACCATGAAATGTGGAGACAGATAAATCAGTCTTATTCCCAGTTTGCCTGTGTGTGAGCAGTGTGGCCTTGGCCAAGTCACCTTGGCTCTCCAAGCTTGTTTCTCATTTGTAAAACAGAGAGAATAAGATTCCCATAGCGCTTGTGATAATGTATACAAATCATTTAGCACTCTGTCTGGCACCCAAAGAGCTCTTAACAGATGGTAACCCACTCCTACTCTAATCTTAGCTAGGGGTCAGCATTCTCCATTTTAGCATCTACCTCGCTGATGACAGTATTATTTGGTGTTGGGTTGACAATAATGGTCCTTCAAAAGTATATGGCAAGGACTTACCTGGTGGCGCAGTGGTTAAGAATCCGCCTGCTAATGCAGGGGACACAGGTTCGAGCCCTGGTCCGGGAAGATCCCATGTGCCACGGAGCAAATAAGCCCGTGCGCCACAACTACTAAACCTGCGCTTTAGAGCTTGAGAGCCACAACTACTGAGCCTGCGTGCCACAACTACTGAAGCCCGCGTGCCTAGAGCCTGTGCTCCACAACAAGAGAAGCCACTGCAATGAGAAGCCCGTGCACCGCAACGAAGAGTAGCCCCCGCTCGTCACAACTAATGTCCACGCGCAGCTACAAAGACCCAATGCAGCCAAAAAATAAATAAATACATAAATAAAATTTATAAAAATAAAAAAGTATATGGCAAGGACCATTTCTCATATTCAGGAGAAGGCTCAGCTGAACTTTCACATAAAGAAGAAAGATATGTGTGGCTTCCTATAAAGGTTCTGCACTCAATTCCAATTGGAATTCTCTGAACACCAGCTGGGTGTCCTACAGTCCAATTCAATTCTGACACTGTCTACCAGAAGGTAGTAACAGATTCCACAATTTGAAGATTCAGTCCTATAAGACTGCTCCCCGACCCTACCCCATTTCAGATGCCAATCCCATCTGAGGATAATTACCAGATAAAATAATAAATATGATAAAGGGAGAACAGAGGATGGTGCCTAATGTAGTTTGGGGAGTGGGAGACTGAAGAGGTGGTTGGGGGAGACTTTTCAGAAAAAAATGATATAAATCTGAGGCTTGAGGATAAGTAAGAGTAAGCCAAGAGAAAATGGATGTGATATGTAAATAAGCAAGGTGAAGGCAGGAAGGGAGAAGAGAAAAAGGGAGAGAGAAGGAGAAAGAGAGAAAAAGAGAAAGAGGGAGGGAGAGAAGGAGAGAGAGCTCTTGAGGTGGGAAAGAAGACAGAGAGAGACAGAGAGAGAGAGAGAGAGAGAGAAGGCAGAATCTCTACCCAGGGCTTTTCTCTTGTATCCTAATTAGTCTGGGGGAGGTAGTAGGGTATCCCAAGGGGACATAGGGGTTTGAAGATTATTTGCATATCTTCTAAAGAATGTCAAGCCTGTTCCTACTAGGGAAGATAGCCCTGGGTCTGACTCTGCCTGAGCCATAAGAAAGAAAAATTCTGGAGTGGTGAGGAGTGTCAAGCTAAGCCTTGAAGACTGTCCACAGGACCAAAAAATCATGTCTAATTTTAATGTATGATTTAGGAGACGGAATGGGTCCCCAGAAATTTGCGGAGCTGACCAATTAACCAGGTGGGTCTTTGGTTACCTGTACCAGAGTGTGAACTAAAAATGCCGCCTGCCACATCAGTAAACAAAGGATGTGGCAGCCGTCAAGCCACCACATTACAGCCGCCCTGAAGGGGATCCCTGAGGGAACGCAGGATGGACACAGAATGCTTGCCGTCTAGCAGCCAACTGATGCAGCCACTCTCAACAGTGCACCCTGAGGAGACTCAGGATGTGAAAACACAGGGTACTGGCCCCAGACAGCTGAGGCGCGTATCAAAGGAGTGATTTCAATGAGTCCAGACTTTGCATTGTCCCATGCATAGAAAAGCACTAATTTCATTAATTTGAGATGTCTGGTTTTCTTTAATGAACAGTAGTCTTCTGATGTTCCGACTACCTGGTCCTTGTTGCAGAAACTCCTATACATCCTGGCCCGCCCCTCGCCTCCTAAGAGCACCCCTCAGAGGGATCTGAGAGTCCTGTCTCCTCAGAACGTCCACCGAGTAAAACATAGCTCTCAACTTTCAGGCTGCGCATTTGTTTTTCAGTCTACAAAAGCTGCTACCTAATTAGTGCCCAGGGCACTGTCCCATCAGGTGCCCTGAAAAGCCCAGGTCCCAATTCTGTCTCTCAGAACGTCCACCGAGTAAAACATAGCTCTCAACTTTCAGGCTGCGCATTTGTTTTTCAGTCTACAAGAGCTGCTACCTAATTAGTGCCCAGGGCACTGTCCCATCAGGTGCCCTGAAAAGCCCAGGTCCCAATTCATGATTCCAACATGTCCTCCAGCAAAGCTCCCATGACCCATGGAATCCAGTTGTGGGAGAATACAGAGTGTTTGATAATTACACTTTCACTGAATCAGCAGTGGCTGACTAAAACATCCTACACCTGTCTAGGGAGTTAGCTACAACACATACATTTCAGGTGTTGTCCTAGAGATGCAGAGAGAAATCTTTCAGCGGGGGTGGGTGGGGATTTGCCACACAGGCACTTACTTCAACTCCCAGCCACTGGGGCTGAACATGAGACTCTTGTTTAAAGACACCTATTCTTTAATGATCATCCATGCGTACACACATATGCATGTGCACACGCAGTGCACTTATGTGAAAACACACATGTGCACATGCACATGCACATGCACATACACACACACCCTCCACAGGAAACCAGGGCCTCACTCACAGATGCTCATTAATCCTTCTCATTTCATAGTGACAAATTCTCTCGATTTCTGTCAGGGAGATCAGGTCTAAAGTTACACACTTGAGCTTTTCAGCCCAATTTGTTTTCTTTCCAACCCTTAGATAATTATTTGAAAGAAAATTATAACACACATTAAGTAAATAATTGATTTTCTAGGCAAATTTCAGATCTGAAGCATTTTTTTGAAGCATTTTTAAGTTGGGAAGTTTAAGAAAGTAACTGTGGAATTAGGGAAACATTCTCACTAGTTATTAATCATTTTTTCTTAGAACACATAAAATTGATTTAAAAAGAGGGACATAAAAAGGAGGTTATTAAGAATTTTACTGGGTCAAATGAACGTTTCAAGTTTTCTTGGAGAAGAATAAAGAGACCCTAATAGGACTTGTTTTATGTGCCTGCATGTTCATTTTAAACAGGGGCAGATAATGAATTTGGGGAAAAGCCTCATCTGGTTGGAGTCTCACTAACACCCCTCGTGCTTGGACTGCCTTGCAACAATAAACAGGTGACCTGTATTCACATCAAAGTGTGAGAAGCAGTGTTCTGTATCAGGATGACTTGGCTCACACTGTTCCCACTAGCTGCAGGTGACCTCCACCCATCCCTGCCTGTGGAGTTCTACACGCTTCATAACAAAAAGGAAAGAGGGAAGACTGTTACAGTCTTCTGCCTCCACGAAGCCTTCTTTGATCAACCATGTCCCTTTTCTGAAGCACATATTTGCAAACCACTTGGGTAGCACTGAGCGAAGGGTGATCATGCCTGTGCCTGTTATATCCCTCTCCCACAGGAGATGTGGTAGAGTGCAGTGGTTGGTCTCCTGAGCACTGAATCCAGATTGCTGGGGTTCAAAGCCCAGCAACTCCAATCACTAGCTAGTGACCTTGAGCAAGTTACTTAAACTCTCTGTGTCTCAGTTTCCTCACATGTATAGTGATGATAATAATAGCATCCTCCTCTTTTTTTAATTGAAGTAGAGTTGATTTACAATATTGTGTTAGTTTCAGGTGTACAGCAAAGTGATTCAGTTACATATATATTTTTTCAGATTTTTTTCCATTATAGGTTATCATAAGATGTTGAATATAGTTCCCTGTGCTATACAGTAAATCCATGTTGCTTATCTATTTTAGGTATAGTAGTTTGTATCTGTTAACCCCATACTCCTAATTTATCCCTTGACCCCTCCCTTTCCCTTTTGGCAACCATAAGTTTGTTTCCTATGTCTGTGAGTCTGTTTCTAAATAAGTTCATTTGCATTATTTTTTAGATTCCACATATAAGTGATATCATGTATTTGTCTTCTTCTGACTTACTTCACTTACTATGATAATCTCTAGGTCCATCCATGTTGGTGCAAATGACAATATTTCATTCTTTTTCTATGGCTGAGTGATATTCCACTATCTATCTATCTATCATCTATCTATCTATTCCACATCTTCTTAAACTAAGTGTCTGCTGATGGGCACTTGGGTTGTTTCTACTTCTTGTCTACTGTAAACAGCGCTGCTATGAATACTGGGCTGCATATATCTTTTTGAGTAAGAGTTTTCAGCTTTTCTGGATATATGCCCAGGAAGTAAATTGCTGGATCATATGGTAGTTCTATTTTTAGTTTTTTGAGGAGCCTCCATACTGTTCTCCATAGTGGCTGCACCAATTTACATTCCCACCAACAGTGTAGGAGAGTTCCCGTTTCTCCACACTCTCTCCAGCATTTATTATTTGTAAACTTTTTGAATAGCATCCACCTCTTGGACTGCCAATGAGGATCTATAAACAAATACATATAGGATACTTAAAACAGTGCCCAGCAACCCTGGCACTCAAGAAATGGCAGCTTGGTATTATTGAGGGCAGAAAGTACATTATTCCCCTTAAAATCCCAGCTAGCACCCGATACACTGCCAGGCATACGAGATGTGCTCAGTTAACAAAATGGAGGCTGTGCCCACAGCCAGTCAGCTTACCAGCTACCGTAGTGGCCTGGACTTCTCCACCCGCAGCTTCACTCCAGAGCCGCAGCAGCACGATGATGCCGCGGTCCATGAGCTTCTCCGGTTCACGGGGTCCACGTGGTCCTTGCGAACCGGCTTCTCCACGCGTTCCAGGGTGACCACGGCTCCAGAGGACCGCAGCCCGGCTCTCGGCGAAGCGTTGCTCAGGCTCGCGGGTCCCGGCGCACAGGGAGCGCTCGCTGCGCGTGACGAGCCCCACGCGGTCCACTCAGCTGTGGAGCGGCCTGAAGCACACGGGCGTCAGGTGGGGCGTGCAGACATGCGCAGCGCTTCCCGAACGTGGGGCAGGTCACGAGGCGCGACGGCTCCTCCTGATTCGTGGCTTTCTCCTCAGGGTTCAGCGGCGGGATCCGGAAGCTGCGCAGCGCTTTGTCCTTGTCGTTGCCTGCAGGGCATCACCTGGGTAGTTCCCCGAGGCGGCCTTGGGCGTGAAGGGGTCGAGGGGCCGGCTCTTTCTCCAGGAAGCTCCCCCGCCGGGTGCTGCGCCGCCGCCCTCGGCAGCTCCTTCTGCTTCTCACGCCCGGCGCCCCGCTGCTTCTCGTAGGCCTTCACCTGCCGGGCAGTCTCCTTCTTCTTTTAGTTCTTATGTTATCTTCACCAATGATCGACAAGACCGCGCATTCTATTGGCCCCAGCTGGGTCCCATCCCTTTTGGAAGTTGTTAGTGCGTGTTTGTCTTGGAGAAACTTCCACTTACTACAGCGTAGATATTACCTTCTGGGGAAAGAAAACAAAGACAACAACAACAAAGTGGGTTTATTTAGCTCCTGCGCCTGGGAGCCAGCATTTTAAATCTATATGTGGGCACATCAGTTCAGCAGTAGTTGAACAAAGCCATTCAATCCTCTAGTTCTTTAACTAACTGGCATGTTATTACTGTCTTGTCTCCTCATCAACCCTGAGGTCCTTTGAAATACCTACAAATGGAATGAAATGTGCATTTTAAGTTATCTTTTCACCCATGGGGTTTACGACTGCAGCCGACACCATAATCCTGGCATGGGGAATTATATCAGAAGGAGAGCAAATAATTTCACTCTCTTCCTCTTTCCCTGTGGGAAAGACTATTTTTCCATCTGCTGAACTGAGGATTTCAAGTCAGGAGCCAATCACTCAAGGCCCTGTAGGGGTAGAACAGTCTGCACAGATTTTCCTACAGATCACATGGCCCAGCAACTCTTCTACTTCCTGTCCTGGAATTGAGACACAGCTGTGTGTGGAGAGAGCTGAAAAGTGCTGATGCTTTGCTTGAAAATTGTGAACATCCATATGGATAAATTTCTATTAAACTTACTCTTTATTATTATTACTAGTCAATAGTGTTTATTTTATGTAAAGTGCTTAGAACAGTGTCTGGCACAAGATAAAGACTTATGTATTGGCTAGTTTCTCTCTATATTATACAACTACTTGGTATGTACTTCATTCTTTTTCAACATTCCATGTTTATAATAACTTTTGCTTTTTATTTTCTTCTCAAAACCCTTTATGAGGAGGGGAAAAAGAAGATATTGGCTCCATGTATTCAAGGAGAAAACTGAGACTCAGATAGGTATTTGGGGAATTTGGAACGTAATGCAGAAACTGGTTTTCTGACTTTGAAGCTGGCACTTTCCATAAATAAATCCTCTCCCAAGGGCTGGATGGATAGGGGACTGGATGGATCCAATGATTAATTTTCCTATTTTTCTGAGAACGGTATTTTCCTGAACTGAGGAAATAGCATGTCCATAACAGACCAGGGAATCAACCACTTGGAGGCAAAAACTTCCCTCTCAAAAATGCTAATGCTAATTCCATGCTAATAATGATGCTAATAATAATAATAATAATAAATCCAATGCATTAGAGCAACAAATATGAACACTGAAAGTCAGTTTGCTCCAAAGTCAGAGTCTCAGGTGGGAGGTCTAACTACACATTTATGGCACATGGAGGAGTCCTCAGTGAGTCACATTAGTGATGGAAGTGGTGGCAGAGGCCCTATGTGGCTGAGCTGCTGATCTGACGACATCCACTCATGTTTTGTACACAAGTCTTCAGATCAATTGTTCCTAGAATATTTCAGAAATCTTCAAAGGTATAATCTAGTTTTACAAAACATTTTTTTGTGGACACCACAGAGGCAGTTTGGTTGCCACACGTTTAATGGACAAAAATCCTGATGGGCTTGGGTGAAGTTTATCTTTCATGATTTACTATGGCTATTACTACTGCTACCATTTCCACAACAATGATTCCAGTGGTTTGCAGGGATGTAGCACTGTTGAGTTTAAAAGCTCCTTTGTCTGACCACTGACCTGCATTCTGTTTGCACAACAGCATTATGCATTACGACATCTGGCCTCCTGCAGCTGTGGGCACTGAGGCTACTGGGGTTAAGTGATTTGGCTGCACAGTGGATTGGTGAGAGAGCACGGACTCCCAGTTTACTCTTTTCCCCCTAGACCATGAGGACCAAGTGACCAGGATGTGGAACACTGTGGCAGCATGCTGGGGTCAGGAGGAGCATGCCACTGCAAGCCTGGCGGTGTACATCTTGGCCCCAGACTGATTCCTTTTTGCTGTGGGATCTTAAGTTACTTTGCTCCCTGGATTTTAGATTAGTTCCCTGAAAAGTGATCAGGATGGATAAAGAATCTTTAAGTTGCACCCCCCTCCTCTTGTCTTATCACTCTTAGGCTCAGAAGAAACACACTGAGAGTGCCGGCGCATGCATCTTCCTTTGCCTAGCCAGTACAGAGCAGAGATTTAGAAAAATGAAGGAAGAATGGAAAGAAAGCCAGAATGCCTAGTGAAACCACCCCCAATGACATCGTTTCACCCACTTCCAAGTCCCCCAGAGGTGTTTCTTAGGAATCCAGATGTATCTGTGTTGCAGAGAAGCATGGCTGCCAATCAGCCGGTCATGTTTGGTTGGAGGCCACAAGAAACAATGGTATAGATCTTGGAGAGCATCTGGTCGAAAGCCCAGATAATGAACCTGAGGCTCAGAGGGCAAGAGAGTTTCCCAAGGTCACATGGTAAAACAGAGACAGAGTTGGTGACTATGCCCTGCCCTTCTAGGATGGATGACATGTTTCCAATGAAGTTCAGTCTTGGTCTACTACCGGGTCTTATCTTCATGAGAGCAGGACCCGGGCTGTCTTTCTCACACCCATATCCCCAGTCTCCAGCACAGGGCCCAGCACAGGTGGGTGCTCAAGAAATAGCTGTTGAATAGTTGAATAAATGAATGAACTGATGAAAAAAATGGCTGAACAGAAGGATGCAAAATTTAGATCATTCTTCTCATTACATGGGCACAGACGGCCTACACTTCAGTCCCTGTCCCAGCCTCTTTACATAGACTTGGATGTTGAGGTGATCCAAGCAAAAGAGTGTGGCTAGGTCTATACAGGTCCACTCTTGTCATTTGAAAACAAGCTCACAAGACTGTGAATGTCCCACACTATTAGAAAGCTCGTTCTCATAACATAAAGACAATCAACTTCTGAGTGAAGTAAGTCAGACAGAGAAAGAGAAATATCATATGCTATCGCTTATATGCGGAATCTAAAAAGAAATGATACAAATGAACGTATTTACAAAACAGAAATGGACTCCCAGACTTAGAGAATGAACTTATGGTTACCAGGGGGGTAAGGGTGGAGGGAAGGGATAGTTAGGGAGTTTGGGATTGACATGTACACACTGCTATATTTAAAAAGGATAACCAACAAGGACCTAGTGTATAGCACAGGGAACTCTGCTCAGTGTTATGTGGCAGCCTGGATGGGAGGGGAGTCTGGGGGAGAATGGATACATGTATATGTATGGCTGAGTCGCTTTGCTGTGTACCTGAAACTATCACAACATTGTTAATTGGCTATACTGCAATATAAAATAAAAAGTTAAAAAAAAAAGACAATCAACTTCTGGGGCACTGGGCTGGGCCAAGACAAGCCTGTCCAAGTGGGCAGAAATAAAGCCCAACTTTAATATATGATTTGGTTAGGAGTCAGGGCTGGCCTCTGCAAAGTTGTAAAATTGAAAATCTGGTCTTTGGTTACTGTTCCCCCAACCAACAGCATAGTAGTGCCCAGTATTCTAGATATTTCCTTCGTGGTTCCTGGAAGTGCAATTTATGATTTGAACATATCCTTCATCAAAACTCCCATGGCCTCAATGCTTTATTCTCAGCTATTGGAGAAGATATGTATGTTTCCATTGAGTCATTAATAGCTGATCAAAGTTCCCTATTTCATCTCTCTGAGGGGTATTTGCCTTTAACATTTAGAAGTTTCAGGCTCTTTTCTGACATAGAAATTTCAGAGGAATATTTTAGTGATGGAGGTGGGAGAGGATTCATATCACATAGACATTTCTTATCTTTCATGGCAAACTGCTCTGTATACACACACATATGCACACATATACACAAACGTGCATATACAAATACAGGCAGAGTAATACTTCAAAGGAAACAGGAACCCCAGCCTTAAAGCCTAATAAATCCTGCTTCATCTTACTTATATTGGTCATTTCTGACTCATTTGCACCAGGAAGATCAGGTCTCTCAGCCCAATTCCTGTAAATAAAATAATTTATTTCCCGACGGATCTCAGACTTTTTAAGCTGTTAATAAGTAATAAAATAGTTGTTTAATTAGGAATGTATTTATCACTACTAAATAATTGTTATATTTACATCATGTAAAAATGGCTTTTTAAAGAGGCAAATAAAAAGATGTTGTTAAGAATTTACTGAATCAAATGAAAGTTTTAAGATTTATTGGAGAGGAATAAAGACCCCTAATTGGAATTGGTTTTATGGGCCTCTAAGACCATTAGAAATAGGGGCAGGAGATGAATTTGAGGGAAATGCAATCTAGCTGGATTCTCGCTAACCGCCCTCGTGCAGCACTAGGTTGGATCTGGGCTAACACAAAGCCAGTGCCTGTCCTGCCTCCTCTGTTTCTTCCCACATCACCCCCAGCTTCAGCTTGTTCATAATGGTTTGCATATCCCCATCTCCATGACAACTCTAGTCAAAGTCATTCTTGTCTCCTGCTTGGGCTAGTCCTACAGCCTCCTAGCCAGTTCCCACACCTGCTCTTGCACCTCCAACCCGTTATCTACATTGTGGTTACATCAGAGGAAGAGCTCTTCTAAGGGCTTTCAATGACTGCTGTAATTCTTAGGATAAAACCCCGTGTCATTACCATGGCAGTGAGTTGGACATGGCCAATGATTAATCTCCCACTTTGCTGAGAACAGTTTGTTTTCCTTGGTTAATGTCCATGCCCAGAGTACATGGCAGGGGAAAACCACTGTGAGCCACCAATCTCCCTCTCAAAAACATCAGTGGAAAAGCTTAATACATTTAGAGTAACAGAGCCAATAGTCAAAGGTCAGTGTGTGTCAAGTCAGTATTTCCAGGTGAATGTTAATTCCATTACATGGTACGTGTGACACAGGATGGTACCCACATAGCAAGCCAGGTTAGTGATGAAAATGAGGGCAGATGCTCTCCATGGATGACCTGATGTTCTTCTGAAAACACTTGTTTTATATTTTATATATAAATGATCTAATTAGTTCTGAAATATTCCTGGATCTGTTAAAATTGTCACTTGGTTCTGCAAAAACATGTTACTATGAACAATAGTGAGGTGAGGTGAGGTGATCTCATATCAAGCAATACACCATGTAGATGCCACCTATTAAACAAAGACAATTTTTTTAAAGTCTTTATTGAATTTGTTACAATATGGCTTCTGTTTTATGTTTTGGTTTTTTGGCCTGGAGGCATGTGGGATCTTAGCTCCCCGGGACTGAACCCACACCACCTGCATTGGAAGGCGAAGCCTTAACTGCTGGACAGCCAGGGAAGTCCCAAACAAAGAAAATTTTAATTGCCTTTACTGCAAATGATATTTCATGATTTACTATTGCTATTGCTACTATTGTTGTCAATAACAATGATTTTTTAAATGTGGATATAGCACTTTGTAGATGAAAAGAATCCTTGCATACATTAGATTCATACAACTGTACTACATATAGGTTAGATTGAGAGTCAACAATTTTTTTCTGCAAAGGGCCAAATAGTAAATATTTTTGCCTGTGGATCATATGGTCTCTGTTATTTGTTACTCAACTCTTCCATTATAGGTATTTACAATAGGTAAATAAACGGGTATGCCAGTAAAACTTTATTTACCAAAACAAGTGTATACTAGATTTGGCTTGTGGGCTGTAGTTTGCTGAACTCTGAGTTAGATCATGCATCTTTCCTCCTGCAGCTGTGAAGCCTGAGGCCAAAGGGTTAAATGATTTTCCCAAGGCCATAGAATGAATTAGTGAAAGAACAAGGATGTGGCCCCATGCCATCTAGCTCCCAGTCTGTCTTCCCTCTACTGAACTGTGATGACCAACTTACAAGTAGAGTGTAACCCTGGGGCATCGCGCTGTGTATCAGAAAGGGTACATCACTAGAAGTCTGCAGATTTGGGCCCTGGCCCCAGTTGGCTTCTAGTTAGATGTGTGACCTTAATCAAGTCACTTCACCTTCTTTAGCTTCAGTCGATTCATCTGAAGAATGAGGAGATTGGTTGAGGAATCTTCCCTCTGGCTTTAAAATGCTGTATTTTTAAGATGAGGGATGGGGAAGAAATATTTTATTGTAAGTATTTGAATTGATCATTTGTTACAAATTTTGCAGTATTTATTTACACAGAAGTCATTATCAACCAACCAACAAATATTTACTGGGCCTATTATGCTGTGAAAAGGTGGAAAAAACATCTGACATAGTCTTTGTATTTAAATAATTAATAGTTGTGAAGAAAAGCAATTCCTAGCATTTATAGAAAATGAGTAAATAATCAGTGTGTAAGAAGCGTTGCTCAGAGGCATGGTAAGTTCCTCTGGGTTTCTGAAGACAGACGTCAGTGAGAGCAGCTGCTCTCGGAGAAAACCGCATGGAAGGGCTAGACAATGCTCTGGAATTAGAGGATGGGCAGTGGGGTGGCAGTGAAGAGAAGCATTCCAAGAGGCAGGTGTGAAGACCTATGTACACAAGTTGCTCATGTGGGTTGCAGCAAGTCAACGGGTTTGATTAGGCTAGATGGTGTACATTGGGGAAGGTAGGAATTATTGATTTTGCATCACTTTTTTTTATTAGTTGGAATATAGCACCATTAAAAAAATATACAGCACAAAAACCTTAGCTTTGCCATTTGTTACAGAAAAGGTTTTGCTCCAATTAGTGCATATCCGGGAGGTTTGCCTAAATTTCATTCTATTTTGAGGCTCATCGTGAGGCACCTCTTGTGGAACAGCTGAACATTCATGATCATTCACTCAGGTCTCTTATCTCAAATCCCCAGAAGAAAACTAGCCATTCCAGCTTCCTACTGGGTGGTGTGATGAGGGGAGGGCTTCATTCCTTCCATCCCTGAAGACCTGAAGATAGGAAAGAGGCCCTTTTCTTCAATCTTTTCAAGCTCTTTTTCTCAGAAAGGCAATTTAGACGAGGGTATTTTGGTAATTAAAGCCAATTCTCTTCAACAACCAAAGGTACTTGGATTGCAATGTGTGAGGTTGGCTGTTTCTTAACCAATGTGTTTCACCACAAGGTTCTCTAATCTGGATGTCCCCTATTTTTCCCCACCAGGCTACTGAGATGACCCACAGAGAGTCAACGGGAAACCTTTGAGAGTAAAACCCTGGGACACATGTGCTACGTCCATTTAGTCAACACATTATACAGCCAAAGGAATGCTCTCCAACGGTGGAGCTAACATTTGTGGAGCCCTTCTAAAGACCAATTATTGTCCTAGGTTTTATTTTTCATACGTTATGAAAAATCCCATCCAATCCTCCTAATAGTCTTATATTTCTATCCTCATTGTATAGATGAGGAAGGAGGCTGAGCCTCACTAAGGCTAAGTTGCTCATGTTTGACAAGCTGCATAGCATGGGTTTGAAAAAGGGCAGTTTGATTCCCAGGATTTCATGATTCACTAAGTTAATTCAAAATTGCGCTGGAAACCATCATGTTTTGACACACTTAGGTTAACAAGCTTAACCTTAAGATAGGTAGAAAGGCAGACAAACATATCCTCAAGGTTGTGGATGCATTCCTAGTTGCCATGGAGATAATACCAAGAGTGAGAGATGTATTGGAGGAGAGGAATGGAATATATCATAGAGTTATCACTCAGGCTCAGAAAACAAAGGCTTTACTGATTGTGTCAAGGTATACTTGGTCCTCTCTCCCTCTACACACAGGGCAATTGGAGACAGCACGGAAAAACTGGAGCCCCAGTGAAGCCACCCCCAATACCATGGTCTCACCCAGCCTCTACACCCCTTCGGACGTGTTCCTCAAGATTTCAGTGGGTCATGGTTATCAGTCTTCAGGTTATATGTGTTTAGGGTCCTGAAGCTGGAAGACTTCTACCAGGGCCCCAAAAGTCCCTCCAATTGAAAAGGCTCTGTGTATGCTGAGATGAATTGGGAGTTACCATTAGAAGAAACAGGAAAAGTTTAACTTCCAGAAAATGATCAAAAGGAAACACTCTTTAATGTACTGAGACTTATATTTCAATATAGAGTTAAAAATTAGGTAATGGGAGCAGTGTCTATGGACAAGTTGTTGATCTCTATAATCCTCAGTTGCCTCATACATAAAATGAGAATGTAAAGATCTACCTCTTTGTTTTGTTTTGTTTTGTTTTGTTTTGTTGGTGAGGATCAACTAAGAAAATGCTTACCATGGGGCCCTTTGGCATGTACTTTATTGCAGCTATTGTACATGCATAGGTTGTAGCTTGGCATGTACTGAATTGTAGGTGGTAGTTGTTGCTAGGAACCAGTAAAGTGTAGTAGTTACAGTACCTATGACTCATACTAGCTGTGAGATCTTAGCCAAGTTAAACTCTGTGCCTCAGTTTTCAAATCTGTAAAATGGGGTTAACGATATTACCCATTGTGTGGTACTTAAGGAAATTAGGCAGCATGTGTAAAGTACTTTGTACAGTGCCTGCCATGCGGTGAGCACTCAGTCAACTTAACTGCCACTACTATCATCATCACATCAAAAATGCATTTCCCTTATGAATGAGCTTCAGCCCAAAGACTAAGTTCTTTGCAATAACAACATCTTTTATTTAAGTTTTAAAGTAAAAGATAAGACTACTGCTGGATAGGAAAGGTCTCTTTACCAAATAAAGCTCACAGCATCCTCCTAAACCATACCAGTGTTGATGCTGACTCTGGTCTCTAATTACTGGGAGTGCCTCTTTATTGGCCGCCCCCTTCTCTCTGATGCCCTATGTTAATGATGCTGACTGAAGCAATCACACAAAACTCGCAGGGTGAGGGGGCTCTCTGGTTATGGCATCTCATGCATTTGCTGTATTAGCCTTTTAATAAATATGTAGACGTTCCTAAATTATTAACTTTTTCCAAAGTGATATTTGATGGCAAAAGTAATGTCTGTGTGGAGTATTAAGTGACTTTTAAGAAAAAAGCTGAATAATTTGACAGTGTTAAAATTATGCTGTCAAAGATTCCATTTTCTTGGAGCCATCTTTATCCTGGCTTCAATTGCACAGACTATCATCATGATGGTGAGATTTATTTTTCCTCAAATTGCAACATGGTAGCCAGTTTTATAGGGAGTGGCGCTATGGTGCCCACTTTTCAGAAAGGTGCAAGATACATGGCATCACTAAATTAGGCGATGATGTCCATGATTAGGAGAAGGCTTGAAACAAAGAGATCAGAGAACACAGGCTTTGTGGATCCCTGTTTAGATGGTTAACAATATTTAATAACCAGTGATTCATTTATTGGCGGGAAGACAGAAAGATCTCTCGTTGCAGGCAATGGGAGTTTGACCTCATGCAATTTTCTGCATTTTGCATTCTCATACATTAAATATAGAGCATGCATTATTCACCTTTGAAAGCTATTTCAAGGACTGTGTATGGTTTCTCCTTATAACCTCACGAATTTCACACATAATTCTTTAGAGACAGATAACGATCTAGTGCTTAGGACCAGGAGGTAGAGTCGGTCTTGGCTTTTCTCCTTCAAACTGCTACTTGTGTGCTGTAAGGCAGTGTGATCAATCTGCATTTAGTGGGCTTCCCAGATGTTCATTTGTGTTCGATATCATGCATTGAATGATTTTAAAGAGTGCTTGTTTTGTGCTAGGTTATGGGGGCCATGCTCAGGAAA
Organism: Balaenoptera musculus; assembly: GCF_009873245.2. Lineage (NCBI taxonomy): Eukaryota > Metazoa > Chordata > Mammalia > Artiodactyla > Balaenopteridae > Balaenoptera > Balaenoptera musculus. The sequence continues at coordinate 20,326,303 of NC_045800.1, forward strand.
CATAAGATATGTCTCAGGTATTACAAGGGTATTGGAGAATTAAGACTTGTATATATGAAAACTTGGAGGACAAAACAAAACTCTGTACTATCAGATGTGAATGGAATATAATTAGATGCATCAGTGAGTAGCCAGCAGAGAGAAGCTACTGAGTGCAGACTTCAGCACGAGCAAATTTAGGCCTGAATCTCAGCTCCACCACTAACTAGCTGTGTGACCTTGGTAGCTATGAGAGGCGATAAGAAGGATAGCAAACCTGGTCTGATGTTCAGGAAAGGCCTCCATAGGGAAGTGACATTTCAGTTGAAACGTCAAGGTTAAATAGGGATTTGGCTTTTACAAACGATGCTGCATGCCTTATTTCTCATGTTGCGAGTATATCTTGGCTGTTTCTTTATACTTACTCTAGTGATTTTTGGCTAATACCATTTACTCCTTATTATGAACTATGGCGAAATCAGTACATTTCAGCTTCCTCTCAACTTGCCTCTTTCTCATGCACTTCCTGATTATAGTGATTATATGAGTTTTCTTAGTGCTTACCTTTAAATATTTAAGTATTTTATATGGTTGGGTGACAATAATTGTCTATGGGTCTCTTGTGTTTCTGCCGGACTTGTATCAGCTTTTGTTGGGGACAATCTTTTCAATAATATTTATATAGTAAAGGACCTTGGACTATATATAATGTCACCCTCCAAGGCAGGGGAAAGATTTGTTTGCTGCCCAAGATAATAAAGATAATGTCTCCCTATGGGGCAAAGTTTGGGCAGGTTTTCTAACAGACCCCTTATAAAAGATTGGGGTTTCCTAAACTCTGGGTTCCTCAGCTATGATGCAGACCCACTGTGTGCACAGCATCCATTCAGGCTGCTCTGCATTGTCCCCATAGGGCTTGGGGGACGAGGGGAATTGATGTGAGCATGAGGTTCATGCTGCTTTGCCTCTGACCCAGGAGTCCCGGGCTTTCTGTAAGCATCACTGGAACCGTGGCAGAATAACTTGTTAGCTTGCAAGCAAAGTAAAAGCTCACTCTTCCCGGTTCTTGACATAGGATTCTATTACTTGATTTACCTGCTGTGAAGGTGCTTATGCTACTTTCCATTTTTTTCTCCCAACTTTGTCCTATCATTTCCACTTTGTCAGGGCTTGTAAAACATTTACACTCTGTTCTGTAACTATAATCCCCACGTTTATTTTAGTTTTATCCCCTCACTTAACCAGATTAAGTTTAGCCATAGGTTCTCTATTCAGCTCTTAATTGGCTGAAATTTGCCCTTGAGAATCTTCTAGAAAGTCACATTCTAGAAAGACTCATGGGGATTATATTCCCAGAGTACCTGCATGATAGGAGATGTTTATGGCCTTTATACTAGAATGCTAATTTGGCTGGAAGTAAAAGTTTTGGTCCCGTTCTTTCTTTCCATGAAGACTTTTAGGTTTTGCTCTATTGTTTTCTAGATTGACTCTCACTGGGGAAGAGTCTGAGGTGGGTCGATTTATTTAATTATTTTGCCTGGTTGCACAGAGAATTCTTAATATTTGAAATCCAGTATTTTGTTTGAATTTCATTTTTATAATTGGCACATGAATTGTGTCAGTTTAAGGTGTACAATGTGTTGATTTGATGCATTTATAAATTGCAATATAATTACCACGGTAGCATTAGCTAGCACCTCTACACATCACATAATCATTATTTCTTTTTTGTGGTGAGGATAATTAAGATCTAATCTCTTACCAACGCTGAAGTTTCTAATACAGTATGGTTGACTGTAATCACTATGCTGTGCATTACATCTCCAGAACTTATTTATCTACTAGTTGCAAGTTTGAACCCTCAAACAACATCTCCCCAGTTCCTCCCACCCTCAGCCCCTGGTAACAACCATTTTACTCTCTGTTTTTATGAGTTCAGCTTTTTAAGATTCCACATATAAGGGATATTACACAGTATGTATTTGTCTTTCTCTGTCTGACCTCTCACTTAGCATAATGCCCTCAGGGTCCATCCCTGTTGTCACAAATGGCAGGATTTTCTTCTTTCTCATGGCTGAATATATTCCATTGTGTATATACATATATACATACATATATATATATATATATATACACACACACACATATATATGTGTATATGTGTATATATATGTATATATATGTGTGTGTGTATATATATATATATATATATATACACACACACACACATACCACATCTTCTTTATCCATTTATACCTTGGCAGACACTTGTTTGAATTTCATTTTGGCAATGACCATGAATTTCATTTTGGCGATGACCATTCTCAAAATTTCCAGGGACACGGTATGACTTTTTGATCTATATATGCAATGCTTCTTTTGTTTCTGAAAAAATTTGTGTACACACACATCTATATCTATTTAAATATTATTTATATGTCAGTGTAAGAATAATTTCAGTGATTCTGTATTCTTCAGGAACACTAATTTTAAATATGTTGGATTTATTTAATCTTTCCATTTTTTTATTTTATCCTTATCCTGTTAATTTTGTGTGTGTGTGTGGATTTCTATTTACATTTGCTTATTTTTTTCTTAAGCCTAATGCCCACATTTTTAGTGAACTTTCAGCCATGTCTAGTCTCCTTTGTGCTGCTCCCAACCTGACCTACATTTCTGTAATGTGTGCTATTTCTCTTCCACTTCTCTCCTGAGAGCAGCAGTATTTCAATTCTTCCTGTGGTCTCATCTTCCCTGAGCCCTTTTAGCTCTCTGTTCTGAGTTTTTGTTTTATTGAACAATTGCTTGAGTTTTATTTTAAATAAATTCTAGGCAATATGCTTATCAAAAAAATTCTAAATTTGATCCATGGTAACATTTATCTGGTGAGTGAACTTCCACCTTCTACTTGTGTCTTCCTGTCTCTGTCTTCCCTTTATTCTTTCCTTTTGATTTATTTTTATAGATACTTTCTGGGTTGACATTTATTTATATTACTCAACTTTGAAAGAGATGAGTTCTCATTGGATTTTCTATTGGTAGGAATTTTATGTGGTGGAGGAGCCAGGCAGTGTTATGGGTTAGCTGAACTGTCCACGGTTCACAGTGGGTTTTCTTAAGACCCAGAGTTGTGAGTATAAGTTGGCTCTGCTTCTACTTCTCCCAGGACAATAGAGATGAGTTGCTGAAGGATGTCACCAATGCTTCCTCTATCTTCTCTGTCTCACCAAGAGAATCCTTCTTGTAAATATTGCACATTGGTGTGATACTTCACTCAGCCTCCCAACCCTGCTCCTTTCTGACACTTAACTGGGTCCAAGGATGCTGCTGACTGCTACTGGAGCACAACATTCTCAGTATTTCCAGCAAGGAATTATTGGTTTTCTGCTAGGGTGTGGCATGTGCTCCAGAGAACCTTGCTCTGCCAGTTTTCTGTGCCGTGTGGCTGTAAGCGTTATCTCTCCACATACCTCCCTTGCTCCTGTTTAACTGTAACTGCTTTGGTGGCTGTTTCTCATATATTGTGGTTCAGGGGTCCAGATGTCATTGAGCTTGTCAGTGTTAGAGCTTGCATTTCTTGTGCTTCTTATTGTTCTGAGTTGATTTCTGAGAGGAGAAGGGGGCAATGCTAGTAGATATCCAACAATCAATATTGATTACATTGATTACAACCCAACCTTTGTCAGATTCTGTTAGCCATTCAAGATACTAAGATTATGCAACTCAGGTTGTGCTAGACTTCCCTTTACTTCTCTCTCCAGCACACACATTTTCTGATCCTATGATTAACTGTGGAAATCCTTAAATTTTAGAAAGGGGCATTCTAGCTTATTCCAAATGGTGGGGGAACCTTCTTGAGTTGGGCACTGAACTGAGGAAAGGCAGGCGATGGGAATCACTGCTACCCACCTATCCCATATGACAGCTCAGATTTACAAACGTGAGTGAACATTCTTAAGAAATAATGTCTATTACCCAGTGTGGAGCTTTATGCTTTGGCCTCAGTTAAAACCATTCCCATATTACTGTGAGTCAGGCCAGCTGCTAGTTGCCAGGATGTTGCTTCTTATCCCGAAATCTACAAATGGAAAGAAGCACCAGTCAACACCACCACTATTTTTTGAGTGCCTCTTTTGTGCTGAGCACTTAATTTCCATATTTAATATTTATAACAATCCTGGGTGGTAGATACTGTAAGGTAACTGGGGCTCAGAAAGCATCAGCCATCTTCTCAAAGATGAGAAGCTGGTAAATGGGATAACTAGAATTCGAATCCACATCTGGCTGACTCCACAGTCCTGGTCCTTTCTGGCACTCTATGTGGCTCACTAAGAAAGGTCAAGGAGGTCACTCTCACCACCCAATGGTAGCTCCACTTGCAAGGTCATCGTACACTTTTATTTTTCCCAGAGACACCGAGTGGTCCCCAAAATAAGTCAGACTTAGTGAACATGGTTTTCTAATAAAAAAAGACATTTGTTTTAATGAGGAGGACATAACTCTTTAACAGAGAATGCACAGCCTCAGGCCAAAAATCATAGCTGAAAGGCAGAAAGGAGAAGACATCAATTTCTCTCTTTTTTTCCAAACAAAAGATCTCATGTATTTATTATGGAACCAAACTACTAGCGAAGAAGTAGCTTGGTTCCATATCTCTTCTTGGAATTGTACCTGATTTTATTATGAGTTTCATCTGAATCCATTTGAGAATGGGACAATTGTGCTTTTGCTTCTTGGCCAGGAATTGCTTGATCCTGAAAGTCCAGTAGAAGACGTGACCAGGAAGGGAGTCAGTTGCACACATCACAATGGCAGAGAAAGCGTGAGAAGGTACCAATTTCTAAATTTCTTTTTTTTTTTTTGTCGTTCATTGGCTTTCATTCACAAGTATAGAACATAGTCTAGCAATTCCTTTCTTTTCCAGTTATTTTACATTCGTGTTCCATTCTCTAATAGCCTATAAGCTACCTGAGCGCTAGGACAATACCCATCATCTCTATTACCACAAAGTCTGGCACAGACTGAACACATTACAATCATTTCAACCAGTTCATCAAATGAACACATTGGTGGTAGCATGTCTTTCTGAAAGGGTGGCAGGATTTGAAGTTAGACAGGTCTGAGTTTACTCCATCATTTCTCTGCTATTTACTAATTGGGTGTCATATATTTTTCGTATTTTATTGTATTTTTTATTATTTAAAGCGGTCATTTTTTATTTATAAATTTGTGATAATGTATATTTAAAGTAAAATATAACACAAATTGGGTCTAACATAGTGACTGATTTAGAGCAGGTATTCAGATGCATATGACACAAGCAAGGTTTTCATGTCAAGTTCAGGAATTACAAAAAGGTGTTAAGAATTCTACCACTTGTATTTTGCTCTATTGTAATACAGCTATTACTAATTACGGTATATTAAAAATGGTCACTTTCAGCATAGATTGAGTAACAGGGGCTGGATGTACCCTGAAACAACAACAAAAAGACTGAACACAAATTTAAAGCAGCAGTGTTCAAGATATTGGACATTGGACATTGGACAATGAAGAAGAGTGATCCCTGAGGGACAGGAAACAAATAAGATGAGTCCTATGATGGACTCAAGTTATTGCCTGTAGAGAGTTTCCAGGCATTGTAGGCAGAGGAGACCCCCAGGTAGGGCACTGTGGTCTCCCTGAATTGAGAAGATGAAGTTGAGAAACAAAGAGGGCCAAGGTGACTAGAGTTTGCAGAGCAGAGAGCTTGGTTAGAGAGAGCGTCACAGAGAAAGAACTCCAGAGAGGTCTGTAGGGATCTGTAGAGTCCCCTGGCTTCTTCACCTGAGCCCCAATCAGCATGTGTGTGTAAAGAAACTACTAGAGGCCAGGGCAAAAGGTATCCAAGAGGATTAAAGGTAATAATGTCCAGAGGTCACACAGAGCCAGGAATAGTTCTTGCTCTCATTAGTCAAATGGAAAAACATCCTAATTTATAGGACACTGGTTAGAGTACTCAAGAGATTTTCCCCCCAGTAGCAGAACAAAATTAGCCCCAGACTATACATTGCCCTGGTCCTACCTAGCAAAGATTAACAGCAAGATCCAAAAGGCTCAAACTGTTTCCAAGTAATGTAAATGTATCTCAGAACAAAGCTCAGGAATATTTATAGGAATACAAAACTATTTAGCACCCAGCAAGGGGAAACTCACAAGGTCAGGATCCAGCCAAACATTACTAGATATGCAAAGGAGCATGAAAATAAAATTTATAGTGAGGAGAAAAATCAATCTATCAAAACTGACTTAGAAATTATCAGATGACGGAATTAGCAGTCAAGATCATTAAAACAGTTACTGTAACTGTACTCCACAAGAAGCTGGAGAAAAGATTAATCATGTTAAGTAGTGATGTGAAAGATATAAAAAGATGTAAATCAAACTTCTAGAGATGAAAACTACAATGTCTGAGATGAAAAATACATTGGGTGGGATTAACAGTGGATCATACACTTCAGAAATAATGATTTGTAAACTGGAAGACATAGGAAAGTATTCAAAATAAAACACAGAGAAGAGTGCAAAAGCAAATAAACAGAACGTGAGTGAGCTGTGGGATAACTTCAAGTGGCAGAAAATACATGTAATTGGATTCTTCGAAATAGGGGGAGAAATGGACAAAAAATATTTGAAGAAATAATGACTAAAATTTTTCCAAATTTGATAAAAACTGTAAATCAACGGATACAAGTTCAATAAACCCCAAGTGCTAACGATATGAAGAAAACAATACAATGGCACATTATAATCACATTTCTCAAAACCAATGACAAAGAGAAAAATCTTAAAAGCAGCTAGAGGATTAACAAAGTGGGTAAAGTGGGTATACAGGGAATGTACCTCAAGATAATTAAGGCCATATACAATAAGGCCACATCTAACATCATATTCAATGGTGAAAAGCTGAAAGCTTTTCCTCTAAGATCAGGAACAAGACAAAGATGCCTGCTCTCATTACTTGTATTTGACAGAGTATTGGAAATACTAGCCAGAGAAGATAGGAAAGAAAAAAAAAAAGAAATGTTAGAATTAATAAATGAATTCAGTAAAACTGCAGGATACAAAATCAATATACAAAAATCTGTTGCATTTTTATGCACTAATTATGAACTATCAGAAAGAGAAATTAAGAAAACAATTGCATTTACAATTGCATCAAAAAGAATAAAATACGTAGGAATAAATTTAACAAGGATGTGAAAGATCTGTACGCTGAAAACTATTAGACATTGATGAAAGAAATTGAAGACAGAAATAAAAGGAAAGATATTCTGTGCTCATAGATTGGAAGAATTAATATTGTTAAAATGTCCACACCAACCAAAGAAATCTATAGATTCAATGCAATCCTCATCAAAATTCCAATGGCAGGGACTTCCCTGGTGCTCCAGTGGTTAAGAATCCACCTTGCAATGCAGGGAATGTCGGTTCGATCCCTGCTGGGGGAACTAAGATCCCATATGCCGCAGGGCAACTAAGCCCACGTGCCATAACTAGAGAGTCCATGTGCCACAACTACAGAGCCCATGAGCTCTGGATCCCGCACGCCACAACTAGAGAGAAGCCCACGAACTGCAACGAAGAGCCCGCATGCCGCAATGAAAGGTCCTGCGTGCTGCAACTAAGACCTGATGCCACCAAAAAAAAAAAAAAAAAAAAAAAAAATATATATATATATATATATATATATAATTCCAATGGCATTTTTCAAAGAAATAGAACAAACAATCCTAAAACTTGTATGGAACTACAAAAGACTCCAAATAGCTCCAGCTATCTTGAGAAAGGAGAGGAAAACTAGAGACATCATGTTTCCTGATTTCAAACTATTGCAGCTATAGTAATGAAAACAGTATGGTACCGGCATAAAACAGACACATAGATCAACAGAACAGAATAAAAAGCCCAGAAATGACCCACACATATGTGGTCAATTGATTTATGACAAAGGAGCCAAGAATATACAATGGGGAAAGGATAATCTTTTCAATAAATGGTGTTGGGAAAACTGGATACCACATGCAAAAGAATGAAACTAGACCCCTCTTACACCATACACAAAAATTAACTCAAAATGGATTAAAGACTTGAATCTAAGACCTGAAACTATAAAACTCCTGGAAGAAAACATAGGCTGTAATATCCTTGACATTGGTCTTGGCAATGCTTTTTTTGGATTTGACACCAAAATCAAAGGGAACAAAAGCAAAAGTAAACAAGCAGGACTACGTCAAACTAAAAAGCTCCTGCACAGCAAAGGAAACCATCCACAAAATGAAAAGGCAGCCTACTGAATGGGAGAAAATATTTGCAAATCATATATCTGATAATGGGTTAACATCCAAAATATATAAGAACTCATACAGATCAATAGTGAAAAAACAAAAAATCCAATTTAAAAATGGGCAGAGGATCTGGATAGACATTTTCCCAAAGAATCCATACAAATGGCTAATAGGTGCATGAAAAGGTGTTCAACATCACTAATCATTAGGGAAATGCAAATCAAAACCACAATGAGATATCATCTTGTACCTGTTAGAATGATTATTTTCAGAAAGACAAGAGATGATAAGAATTGGTGAGGATGTGGAAAAAAGGGAACACTTGTGTACTGTTGGTGGAAATGTGAATTAGTACAGCCACTATAGAAAATAGTATGGAAATTCCTCAAAAAATTAAAAACAGAACTACCATAAGATCCAGCAATTCCACTTCTGGATATATATCCAAAGGAAATAATATCACTATATCAAAGAGATATCTGCAACCCCCCTCATGTTCACTGCAGCATTATTTATAATTGCCCCGACATGGAAACCACTTAAGTATCCATCAATAGATGAATGGATAAAGAAAATGTGGTATATATATATATACAGTGAATATTATTCAGCCATAAAAAAGAAGGAAACCCTGCCATTTGGGACAAATAGATGTACCTTGAGTGCATTATTCTAAGTGAAATAAGTCACAGAGAAAGGCAAATACTGTATGATCTCACTTATATGCAGAATCTTAAAAAACTGAACTCAAAGAAACAGAGAACAGATTGATGGTTGCCAGTGGCAGAGGGTGGGGAAAATGAATGAAGATGAACTCACAAAGTTGTAACTATGTGAGGTGATGGATGTGTTAACTAACCTTATCGTGGGAATCATTTTGCAATATATACATGTAGCAAATTATTATGTTGTACACCTTAAACTTACAGAATGTTGTATGTCAATTACATCTCGATAAAATTGGAAAAGGGGGGGGGTGAAGATTTGAATAGACACTTCATGAAAGAGAATATATTGATGTAAAGTACGGACATTAAAAGATGCTCAATATCATTAGTCAGTAGGGAAATGTACACTAAAACCACTGTGAGATACCACCTAGTAGAACAGCTAAAATAAAAAATACTGACTATATCAAGTGCTGCTGAGGATGCGGGGGATGGGAAGTCTCAGGCACTGCTGTTGGTAATGTACACATACTTTGGAAAATAGTTTGGCAGTTTCTTAATAAATTAAATGTATTCCTATCATAGGATCCATGCCACTCCTAGGTATGAAAGCATCTAACCATACAACCACTTGCATATACACAATTTTATTTGTAATACCCCCAAACTGGAAACCTAAGATAGACACCTAAGTGTCTATCAACAGATGAATGGATAAAAAACTTTGTTAAAGTCCTATAATGGAATGGTCAGCAATAAAAAGGAATGAACTATTGATACATACCACAACACGGATGAATCTCAAAACAATTACACCAAAGGAAAGAGGTCACAGAAAAAGAGTATATTCCTTATAATTCCATCTACATGAAATTCTCAAAAATGCAAATATAGCCATAGGAAGCTGATCAGTGGTTACCTAGGGGAAGGGTGCAGGGAAAACATAAGCAGGAGAGAGAATTACGAAGGGGCACTAGAGAGTTTCTGGGTGATGGATATGCTCATTATCTTGATCGTGTTGGTGGTTTTCATGGGTGTATGCATATGTCAAAACATTTTGAATGCTATAATTTAAATATGTACAGTGTATGCCTTATTATATCTCAATTATGCTGTTAAAATAAAAAAGAAAAAAATGGGAAATAGGGGGTCACAAAGTATTCTCCATTGCAGTTTTACCAGTAATAAAGTTGGCACAGAAATCAATTTCATGTTTATTTGTTTTTAACTTTCTGTTATCAGTTGACTAGAACTGAGGGGAGAGGATGGGTGTGTGATTAGTGCAGCTAAAACTTCAAGAAGGTTTACTGGATCTTTCAACTTCACAATGATTGTGGCACAAACTGTGTTTTCTCTTCTTTAAACAGCATGGACTATCTTTAAAACTGTCTGCTCTGTCACTAGAGGTTTACAAACCACAGTTCAGGCAATTTCTAGGTAGGAAGGCCAATGAGAATGGCAGTGTTAATTCTGGAGAGGAGTAGAGAATTCACCTAGTCCAAACTCTTCATTTTGTAGATGTGAAACTCAGAAAAAGTTACTTTACCTTTCTGGTTCTGAGTTATGTAGTTCATTTGTAGCCACGTGTGGGAAAAAGTCCAGATCTCTTTATTTCTCATCCAGTCCCTGACGCAATTGTTAAAAGCCTTGTTCTCATGAGTCAGATGCACCTGGATTTAAAATCTGTCTCTAAAACTTGAAGTTAGCTTTGTGACCTTAGCCATCCTTCTAATTTCTATTTTGAAAGTTTATAAACTGAAGTTCAGAGCAGTTGGTTTCTTTGAACAGCTCATGAGATTGCTGTAATGACCCAATGAGATCATCTGGCAAAGCCCTTGGCACAGTACATGGGGCACACTATGTGGCACTTGATAAATGGGTTCTACTATCAATATTATGATTATTAGTTTATTCTTATCACTCCTGTGGCATTAGCTGCCCCTTTTTAGTCTAATATGCATAAATGACCTGCCTTTAAAGTTCCCTTCTTGTATTCCTTCCCAGGCACACTCAGGCGCCTGTTTTCTCAGCCTGATTTCCATGTCTGAGCCACATTTGTTCCCTTTATAAAGTCTCTCCCATTTGCGCCCCCAGCATTAGTTCCCGAGCTTCTGCACTGCCCGGGGCATGAGTTGCGAGTTTTGCTCATTAGATGCTAAATTATTGCCACCAAAAAGTGGCAAAAGACAGTTTGCAACTTTTTACCACCATTAAAGCTCATGCATTAAAGCAAAAAGGAGCTACAGAGAAGTCTGGTTTGTGAGATCACAAGGAATACATGTCTGCTTCAGGCACTTTATTTGAGTGGCACAATTCAGTGAGTTAATGCTTCAAGAAAGAGACAGCTTCAGTTAATAAAGTTTAGTATTTAGGAACACAGATCTATCACCATCGTTTGCCATGTCAAACAGTGGATTTGTTACTTGCCAATGTACCTACGTTAACAGAAACGTTTGCTCATATTGAAACCTTACCCAAAGCAGCGATTTTCTTAATAAAGATACAGGCTGTCAAATGTTTTCTTCTCACCCTTAGAACCCTTCCAAATAGCTTCCTGACTGTGGGCCATGGCCTTCCTGGGGCCTTATTTCGTGAGGTGATTTGACAAATGCAGTGTGTTCACCTGTATTTCAGAGCCAGAGTGGATACTCTGAGCTGAGCCCTAGGGATCCCCCTGTGACACCTGAGGTCTGAGTGCATGTGCTTTTTGTGAAGCAGGGAATATAGAGGTAGAAATCTCCGACTGTCAGAGCCAAAGCAAAGCTGTGCATCGTAGTAGGAAAATCATCCAGGTACCCATCCCACTTCTTCAGAGCCAAAGGTCTCTAGAGAATTTTCTCTACTTCCTCACCTCACCCTCACTTTTCTTCCCACTCCCATTTGGCGACTGTCCCTTCACTCTAATAGTTCTCACTAATGTAATCAATGATCTCCATGTTACAGATCAAATGATTATTTTTCAGTCTTCCTCTTACTTTACCCATCGGTGGAATTTTCCACAATTGATCAATTCCTGCTGCTCTTGGTTTCCATGACTTGACACTATCCTAAGTTTTTCTTTTGTCTCTCTTCTTACTGTTTTTTTGGACTCCCTATCAGGTTTCATCTTTCTCTAACCTCAGCCATTAAGAGCTGGTTGCCCTTTGAGGGTCAGCCCTAGGCACTATTCTTTTCTCACACTTTGCTCTCGCCCTGAAGGATCTCACCGCAACTGTGGCTTCTACCACCATCCTTATGTGGGACTCACACACCTCCCCTCTGAGTTGTGGACTCTCTTAATCTGCTGTCCCACTGATATCTCCCCAAGATACCTCAAAGGTATTGCAAACGCAAAATGTCCAGGTCCAAATGCTCACTCTTCTTCCCCAAACATGGGCCCCCTCCAGCTCCACCATCCGTTCTGTATCTGATGAGTCAAGGACTTAGACATTATTTTCAGCGCTCTCTCTTCTTGCAGTCCATGTCCATTTCATCAGCATGTCTTGTCAATTTTATCTCAAATCTTTCCACCTCTGTTCATCTCCAGTCCCAGCACAGGAATGGCATACAGCAGCACTCAATAGATATTTGATGAATGAATGAATCTTCACAATGGCATCCTAGGACAGGCTACTGTGGTGTCTGGCCACAACAGCTGCCAGAGCTTCCTAATAGGGGTCTCACTAATCTATGTTTCCCCAATCTAAACAGTATTCCATATTACAACCAAAGGGATCTACCCAAAAAAGCAAATCTTATTACATCATCTTCTTTCCCCAGCTTAAAACACTTAAATGGTTTCTTATTGCTCCTAGGATAAAATACAAATTTATAACATGACTTATAAGGGCCTGTGTAGTTTTTCTACTGCCTGTTTATCCAGCCTCATCTAACACCAGAAGCCACTCTTCTTTTTCGCTCGAAGCACGCCAAACACACCCCTCTGCTCTAGACCTCTCACACTTGCCGTGCCCCCTCCTGCCATAGAAACTTCTACCTGACCCACTTTTCTTTCTCTTCTCCAATCAGTTCTTAGTTAACTAGTTCTCATCCTCCAGATCTTGCCTTACATGTCACTTATGTCATCAGGGTCACCCACCTCAAACTCCTACGACACCATATACCTCTGAAAGTATTGGGTTGGCCAAAAAGCTCGTTCCAGTTTTTCCATAAGATGTTATGGAAAACACGAATGAACTTTTTGGCCAATCCAACCCAATAACTATTTCATTTAAAAATGTGTATAATTATCTGTTCAATATCTGTCTCCTCTAAGAGTATAAGCTCCATGATGACAGGAACAGTATCTGGCTATGTTCTTGCTGTATGCTTGGAACTCAGCACAGCTGGTGCTCAATACTGTTTATTAAATACATTGAATAATTGTAAACCAGAAGGCCTGGGACTAGGCCCTGGCTCTGCCTTGGATGGATGCATGGCCTGGGAGATACAGGACTTGCATGGATCAAAGAAATTCTGTCCTTTATTATTGAAATTTATTTGTTCAAGGTAAAGGTCCTGCCCTGGGGGATCAGATCCATTCACTGATCAATCCTTTAAGTGGAGGTATCAGTTAGAAGGAGCTTGGGCCCAGGCAATTGGCAGCGCTCAATTACCTCAATCTAATTTCCAAAATTCCCTCCATCAGCAGTGGTAAACGCCCTGGGGTGCACAGTTTACCTGACTGAGCTTCATATTAGGAACCTGTTTGGATAGAAGAAGCAGCTTGTGTTCTTTGGGGGCTGCAGAGATACAGAAAGTGCACAGCTGGTGACACTCTGCGATGCCCAGAGCTTGCCCTGGTTGCTCTATGGATTGAGGCACCCCTGGAGTCTGTTGCCTCCTTCTTTTGAATCCTTCACTTGTGTAGCACTTACTTCCAGAACCAGTGGGCCCATAATTTAATATAATTGAAGGCTACTAATGATTATAATGCATTTTCACATGCTTTGTCACATTTTCAGTTTCATGACAACTCTGATTTATAGGCATTGTTTTTATTCTCATTTTTTATATTAGGAAACAAATTAGAGAAGGCAAGTGAGTTCCTCTCATTTTTTGTGACCCCTCTAGTAATCTTGGTTTCAAACTTAGCTTTTCTCACTCCAAAGCTAGTGATTTTTCTACTACATTATTGAAATTATTTGTGCTATATTTCCACATTGTTATGGACTAAATTGTGTCCCTCTAAAATCCATATGTTGAAGCCCTAACCCCTAATGTTACTATATTTGGAGATAGGGTCTTTAAGGAGGTAATTAAGGTTAAATAAGGTCATAAGGGAAGGACCCTGATCCAACTGGGCTGGTACCCTTATAGGAGGAAGGGACACCAGAGATCTCTCTCTTTCTCCCCATGCAGGATCAGAGGAAAGGCTATGTGAGAATACAGCAAGAAGGTGGCCATCTGCAATCCAAAAAAGAGAGACCTTACCAGTACCAACCCCGATCGCACCTTGACCTTTCAGCCTCCAGAAGTGTGAGAAAATAAATATCTGTAGTTTAAGTCACACAGTGTGGTATTTTTTTATGGCAGCCCAAGCTGACTAAGATACATGTCACATCAGACTGCTGCACGAGAGGGTCAAGTGGGTATAAAGCTGATGACAAGGCAAGTGGACCCAAATGCCCCATGTCTTAGGAGAGACAACCCCAGACAGTGATCACAGAACATGGACTTGCCTCTCATTCCAGGGCAGAGATATTTATTCATCGCTGGGTGCAGTGGCTTTGGGTCCACAGGAATTAACTGAATCCAGGGTGCAGTCAGATGTTTCTGGACCACCAAAGTTCCTTGCATCCTGTATCCCCCACGATCCAGCACTGGTGGTCCTAAATAAAATATGGGACATAATTAAATCGGAGAGAATCATAAAGAAGTAGTAAAGCTAAAACCTGCTGTTTAAAAATCATGGTATTAACTGAAACCAATCTTTCCTTGGAAATATAATAGAAAGGTCTGTTGACTCCTCGTCTACAGAGATAAGAAGATGGATTGTCAGACGCACAGGTTTAACCTTCTATGAGCAGCAGGAGGCCAGGCTGTGACAGCTGCTCTGCTATCCCTGGCCTTCCCCACCCTCGCTCTGCTAGTGGGAGCATCCTGTCTTTCCAGAGGGACAGTGGCCTGATCTGAAAGCTGTATAGAATTTGATGAGCAACGTCCTCCATCATTTTCAGGGAATGGCAGTCAAATAAAGAAAATAAATCTTGAAGGGAGGGGATATGGGGATATATGTATTAGTATTTAGGAACACAGATCTATCACCATCGTTTGCCATGTCAAACAGTGGATTTGTTACTTGCCAATGTACCTACGTTAACAGAAACGTTTGCTCATATTGAAACCTTACCCAAAGCAGCGATTCACTTTGTTATACAGCAGAAACACAACATTGTAAAGCGATTATACTCCAATAAAGATGTTAAAAAAAAAAAAAAAAGAAAAGAAATCTTGAGAAGACTCAGAGAACACACTCTTGGGTGGGTAGAAGGCCTTTCCTGGCCTCGGGGATGCTTTGGATTTTATTTGCCGTGTTCACTAATTTCACCTCTGTCAAGAGCCATTACAGGTGAAACAGCAGCTATAAAAGATTGAATCTCAGGGAGGAATTGGAAGGCATCTTTCTGGAGCTACACATTAGTCTCACGCCACAAGGCTTGTGGATAAAATAGTGCTTATTTTATCTATGGGACTTTTCTTGGAGATGAGACCCCACTGGGCCACAGGTGGCACTACAATCCCCCCAATTCTCTAGCTTTTCACCGGACAATCAACAGCATTCTTGCAAAGTCAAGTGCTTAAATTAAAAAAAAAAACAACTCTTTTTTTTTTTTGGCTGTACCACGAGGCATGATGAACTTCCCTGACCAGGGATCGAACCTGTGACCCCTGAAGTGGAAGCATGGTGTCTTAATCACTGGACCACCAGGGAAGTCCAAAAAAATACTCTTTATTTTTTAGAACAGTTTTAGACTAGGAGAAAAATTGCAAAGATAGTGTGGTAAGTTCCCATATATCCCACACCCAGTATCTTCTATTGATAACATCTTAGATTAGTATGTACATTTGCTGCAATTAATGAACCAGTATTGATACTATTATTAACTAAATGCCATACTTTATTCAGATTTCCTTAGTTTTTACCTGATGTCCTTTTTCTCTGTTCCAGGATCCCATTGAGGACACTACACTACCTTCAGTTGTCATGTCTCCAAGGGTTCCTCTTGGCTGGGCAGTTTCTCAGACTTCCAATGTTTTTGATGACTTTGACAGTTTTGAGGAGTGAGTACTGGTCATGAATTTTGTACAATAACCCTCAGCTGGGTTTTATCTGATGTTTCGTTTATAATCTGCCATGTTTCTTCACTGTAAAGTTGCTCTTTTCCCCCCTTTCCATACTGTATTCTTTGGAAGGGAGTCACTTTGCACAGCTCACCCTTAAGTGTGAGACTCCCTCCACTCATGAGGGTGCAATGGTTTACTAATTTTTTTTTTTTTTTTTGGCCTCGCGGCATGCAAGATCTTAGTTCCCCGACTAGGGATCAAACGCGTGCCCCCTGCCATGAAAGCTCAGAGTTCTAACCACTCAGGGAATTCCCAGTGGTTTACTTCTTATAAGCTGAATTCTACTTTAATCCAGGGCAGTTTGCTGTTTGAGAGAGGCCAGAAGTGAATCACCTGGAAACTCAGAGACCCCCACCCCCACCCTTATTCTGTGAATAGCCATAGCTCTCAGAAAGGCGTTGAATAAGTAGAATAAATTTAGATTTTCATTTTGGAGTTGGGCGGGAGTTCACAGTTTCCCCTCAGAACAGTTCTCTTCATTCTTATGCATGTGCTTCTTTATTTTAAATGAGTGTGTTTTGTTTTGGGGTCAACATTTTTTTCCCTGAAAAGGAGTCTCTATGTTGGCATCTTTATTAAATACTGGAATTGGTGAATGTCCTATTCCAGATTACATCCAGGGAAAATGGAAGGATAAATGAAGGCAGTGAGTACCTACTGTGTCTCTGCCTGACAGTTGAACAAAATCGTTGCTCTGATCACATCATCGGAAATACATCACATGCCAGGACACACATCAGAGAGGCTAGCAGAGAGTTATAACCGAACCATGGCAAGTGGGATCATTTTCTCAGTAACAGGAGGTTTATCTTTTATAGTATTCATTTGTGGTGCAAGAAGGGTAAATGTGAGAAAAGAAAAAGAAAGCCTTCAGCATCATGATCATTTCTGAGTTACTTCACTTATGCCTAAAATCTAAATGTATCTGTAGATCATAGTTCAAAACAGAAAAGTACTTAAATTTCCTTCTCTCTCTCTTCTTTAAAGTTTGAAAAGTTGCTGCCATCCAACTGAGATTTGTACTAAAATGAGCCACACTTTTTGCAGATAACTGGGAGGGACATGAAGGGCACATTATAAAAAATCTCAAGTGGTCTAAGTAATTGCACAAAGTCTGCCCCGTTACGTTTCCACATTCAACTCGTCCAGCTCCTGAGTCTTTCCCTGACTTTATTTTTAAGAATATTTCAATGTAGTCATTTGTTAGTGTAGGCTGAGCAAAGAAGAAAATACTGCCTAGTCTGCCAAAAATCATATATGGGTCAGTAAGTTATTTGCTCTAAAGATAACAGTTAATTTCTTGCCCCACACAGCAGGTGCCTAGGAGAGACAGAGTGAGGCTCGGAGTTGGTTGCAGAAGCTCACCTGGTAACCTGCACAGGTGGGGAAACAGGAACAACCCTTTCACTCTATGTGGACCAAGTCACATAAATATATGAATATACGTATATACATACTAAGACATGCAAACTACATGCGCAGGTAGTTGCACATATATTTTGAAATACTGAGAACTTTTTATCAATGTTCTTGAATTTTTGTCTCCCTGAATTCTCATGGCAAACTTCCAACATCCCTTTAAAATTGAAGAGTTGGCTATAGTTCACATTCTCCATCAAATTGCCACATGCATCGTCATCATTATCATCATAGACAAAATTATAGTCAGATGTGTTAACCAAACACACCACTGAGCCTTTAGAAAGTGTGCAGGAAATTTGTGACATCTAAAATCTGACTGTCCAACTGGTGATTAAATCCCCTCTCCAATATCCCTTTCTAAAGAGTAAGGCTAAATTTACAGGCCAACATGGTAGTCACTAGCCATGTCCCTTATCTGAATTCCAGACCCACATATTCCTGCTGGGTGTCTCCATTTGGGTGAGCTGGAAGCCTGTCCAATATCTGCTCTTCTTCACCCTATATTTCACATCTCAGTGTATGGCACAACCATTCATCAGTTGCCTTATCCTGAACTTTGAAATCATCCCGGATTCCTTCTCTCACTCACCCATGAACCCACTAGATAACAAGTCCAATGAAATCTACCTCCTATGTGGCTTCTGGTCAACGTTCTATTTCCACAGGTCACCCCCTGTCTATGGTCAGGCCTCCTTCATTTCTTATCTGGATTATCACAACAGCCTCTTGACTTGTCTCCCTGACTCTGTTCTCATCTGCTCCCAATCCACTTATCCAAATTATACCAGGGGAAGCTATCTTAAGCGCAAAACTGACCTCGCCATTCCAAAGACTGAAACAATTCAATGGCCCTCCATTGCTCTTCAGATAAAATCCAGGTTCCATAACATGTTGCTCATGGTCCTTCTTCTCACGTCCTTCTATTGCTTTGCTCTGCTTCCTCATCATCCTCTCCTGAGCCTGGCTTGTTCTCTTTGTCTAGCATGTCCTCTTCTCAATTATTGTATGGAAGGCAGGGCCCAGGTTGTTAACAGCAGATGTGCTGGACCCTGATAGCCTGGGTTTAAATGTTATGTCTACCATTTACTCCCCTGAGCTTCCACTCCCTTATCCACACAATGAGGATAAATGATAATAATGTCACCTCATAATGATGTTGAGGTATTAAATACAGTACTGTTCACAAACCACTTAGTGGGTGCCTGGAACATAATAAGCACTCCCATCTGTTGGCTCTTGTAATTAATCTTATTCCTCCCCTTTGTCTACCTCACAAGCTCCTATTCATATTTCAAGACTCAGACCACACATCTTCAAGAATATTCTCTGACTTGCCTTCCCCCATCCCACCCCCTCCTCAGTCCTCCACTGTGTTCCCCCCATCACATGAGGACAACTTTATCTTAGCTCTTACTTCATTACAGTCTTCTGCTTGTCCTCAGAAGACCAGGAACATTTCTTTTTTTGGCTGCACCGTGCAGCTTGTGGTATCTTAGTTCCCTGACCAGGGATTGAACCCGGGCCCTGGCAGTGAAAGCGCCAAGTCCTAACCACTGGACCACAAGAGAATTCCCAAGATTGTGAACATCTTGAAGGCAGGTTTTGTGCCTCATTAATTTTGAATCCACAGAGCCAGAGTCTTGTCCAGTGCTGGCTTTCAGCACATGTGAGCCTCTCAGGGGAGGTTACAGAATGTCAGCACACAGCATCAATGGGGACAAGGATGTGAATCCATAGGTGGGGAGGTTGCCAGGACATTGTTATTTCTTGGCTGGGTGGATGGAGGTTATCAGTCTCCAGAGGAGTAGTTGAAAGGTATATTTTACCAGCTGAGCACTCACCAGCATGAGATCTGGTGCTATGGTCTGAATATTCATGTTCCCCAAAATTCATAGGATTTCATAGTTGAAATCCTAACCCTCCAAAGTGATGGTATTAGGAGGCAGGGTCTTTGGGAGATGATTAAGTTATGAGGGCAGAGCCCTCATGAATGGGATTACTGTCCTTATAAAAGAGACCCCAGAAAGCATCCTCACCCCTTTCCCCCTGTGAGGACACAGAGAAAAGGTCAAGTCTAGGAGCCTGGACATGAGCTCTCTCTAGACATTGAATCTGCTGGCATCATGATCTTGGATTTCCCAGCCAGCAGAACTGTGAGAAATAAATTTCTGTTGTTTAATAGCTACCCAGTCTATGGTATTTTGTTATAGCAGCCGGAGCACACGAAGACATCGAGTAACACACCCACCAGGACCCTGGATCCGAACAACTGTGATGCAGCCGAATCCCAAATCCCAGCAAAAACTGAGGACTTGATTCTAGCCCCTTCATGTGGTTCCAAACTCAAGGAATCCTGCCAGATCAATTGATAATTTGTTTTGTTTTGTTTTTCACCCAGTTTTATTGAGATATAATTGACATGTAGCCCTATATAAGTTTAAGGTGTACAGCATAATGACGTGATTTACATACACTGTGAAGTGACTACCACAATAAGTTTAGTTAACATTCTTCATCTCATGTAGATACAAAAAAAAAAACAAAGAAAGAAAGAAAGAAAGAAATGCTTTTTCCCTTGTAGTGAGAACTCTTAGGATCTACTCTCTTAACAACTTTCAAATATACCATTCAGTAGTGTTAGCTATAGTCATCATGTTGTATGTTACATCCCCAGTACTTATTTATCTTATAACTGGAAGTTTAGACCTTTTGGCCACCTTCATCCAATTCCCTCGATAATTTTTTTTAATGAAAAAAATCTTGCTACTGAGAAGCTAGTATTTAGGATAAATATAAGAAGATGAAAATGTGAAGGACTTAACTTTTTTTTTGAATCTGCCAAATTTCTCCCTTTCCAAGAGTGACAAACATGGAAAGTGAGACCCACTTCCATTTTTTTTATCTTCCCATTCAGGATTTCAGAACAGCCGTCACTGGTTTGGACACATTGCTCTTTCTAGAAAGATCACTATCTCCAAGGATTAAGAATATGTTATTTAATCTGGAGGAAGTACCTGCAGCTTTGAAGCCCTGTTTCTCTTGCAGAGAAGGCTGTTTTCCTGCCTCGTCTCTTTTTTCAAAATCCCCGAACTTGATCATCAATCAGAGAATTTACTTGAGGAAGTAAACTTTTAAATACACACAGCCACCAAATGTTTCATCAGAATTTTTCAGCCAATGCTTTGTTTTTACACCCAGACACTTTTAATGGCCCTTGTTCCTAATTGTTCGTAATTACTTGGAAAATCTTGGTATAATTATTTGTCAACAAGAGCTTGCGTGAAACCCAGATTTTGTGCTGTCAATTTACAGTTTAGCTCTCAAAATCTAGGGGTTTTTTTTCACTCATATTTTTGCTTCCTTTCTATTATTTTGCCTAACATTCTTTCCAGATAGATCCTCTTTTCTACTTGGTCTGGATTTCTGAGAACATGGGTAACATATAGTAGTTAACTCATGCAATAACATACCTGCTTTCTTTCACTTCCTGATTCCCTTCACTTGCTGTATAGGGAAACTGAACTGTTATTTACATAAAAATATTTTATCACCACCATGTAAGGGTTTTTTTAAATTAAATTATTATTATTAAAAATAACAACTGGGGTATTTTTTAATTGAGGTATAATTGACATATAACATTATATTCATTTTAGGTGTACAACATCGTGATTTGATATTTGTATATATTTCAAAATGATCACTCCAATAAGTCTAGTTAGCATCGTTACCATACATAGTTACAATTTATTTAATTAATTATTATTTTTTTTTACCACCAGGTCAGTTTGATGGTAAAAGCAGAAAGACTTCCAAGTGAGAAATTGCAAAAGGCTCAACTCTTTTATTTATAAACAAATCAGATGATTAAGTGCATTTGGGCTTTGATTCACTATTTTCTTATAAATGATGAATCCTTTTAGAAAAAAGGAAAACCCATTAGAAGCTATCTCAGTAAACTCCCACTACTTTACTACTTTTAATATTTAATGTCTTTTTGTACAATTATTTATTATATTGTGCAACATTATATTTAATAAAAGCAATTTTCTAAAATCAGAGATAGAAATAATCTAGGTATGGGTCTAATGCACTGAAAATCATACCCTAAATTTAACTGTGGTGTGTGTTGAAGAAATACAAACTAAGCTGAATTCACAGTCTCACTAAGTCAAGACAGGGCATTGATTTGGAAAGACTAAGAGCCTGAAAGTTGGAATGGAGATATTTGGGTGGACACATATGAAGCTGAGAATCTCAGTCCCCTGCGTCTCTCTGAGCCTCCCTTCCTAGAAAATGTGGCCTTCCTTCAGCTCAAGACTTTGGTAAAGAGAGAAGTAGCACAGCCTGTCTCATCTGACTTCTTTTGTTGATACTCCTGTATCTGAAGGACACAAAGTAGTTGAGTCAGAAGAATTGGACAACCCAATGGTCTCATTGTTCTTTACAGAGTCATTTTCTCTGGTCTTAATAGTATGAAATTTATCAAGGATAAATATATTTGCCATGCTTTTAATATGAAAAATATATATGCATTCACATAAGTAATAACTGGCTCTTGCCTCAGCTGTTCATGATTTTGGTAAGGTAATGCATGCTTCACCGGCATCTCCTGGTATCTCTGATAAAAGAGCTGGAAGTTACAATGGTGCATTGATTTTTTGCTAATGAAGAAAAAATCCAAGGTTGAACTGATCTTTGCTTATCCAGAGCCCATTTTAGTTTACCAAAATTCAATTCGCTTGAGATGAAAAGAGAATTGACTTTCTTATTTTCATTGTCCTATCCTGCAGGGGAAAATAAACTAAAGAGGTGAACAGAGCTGCCTCATCATCAAAAAGGGCTGGCTCTGCCCTTCCACAGCTAGGGAAGCATCAGAAATTGAAATTTACAACATCATGGGCACTTCCCCTCCTCTGAAATAGGTCACTCTGGCTGTGTTTGTATCATTGGGTTTGCTTTACATAGTCATCACATTTCTGCCTAACCAGTTTCTTATAGAAAACTCTGTGTGTCTCTGAGATCAGAGTTTCATTGGACATGCGTAGGCAGGACAAGGCATTAATCAGATATTATTCCATTTGGAAAATATATTTCATTCAGGTTTTCTCTCCCCTCCTCCCCTCCCCCTTATGCTTGTCCTTTGCATTAATTACATTTCTATACTCACAAAAGCCACCTCAGAGCCCAGAGGTGAGGCAGGAGACTGTCAATCACAAATTTTCCTTTTAAGACTTTACCTGAGATGGTGCTTAAAGACCTGGAGCAATTCAGTTCTCTTCCTGGGGGCACTTCTTTCGTGTCTTGCAAGAACTCTTGATCCTAAGAATGGATGTTATTTGTAGGCAAGAAACACTTTGTGGTTCTGTGTACATGTAGTGGTTAAGAAGCTTTGGCGTACTCTCACCACTATTATTCAACATAGTTTTGGAAGTTTTAGCCACAGCAATCAGAGAAGAAAAAGAAATAAAGAGAATCCAAACCGGAAGAGAAGTAAAACTGTCACTGTTTGCAGATGACATGATACTATACACAGAGAATCCTAAAGATGCTACCAGAAAACTACTAGAGCTAATCAATGAATTTGGTAAAGTAGCAGGATACAAAATTAATGCACAGAAATCTCTTGCATTCCTATACACTAATGATGAAAAATCTGAAACAGAAATTAAGGAAACACTCCCATTTACCATTGCAACAAAAAGAATCAAATACCTAGGAATAAACCTACCTAAGGAGACAAAAGACCTGTATGCAGAAAACTATAAGACGCTGATGAAAGAAATTAAAGACGATACAAACAGATGGAGAGATATACCATGTTCTTGGATTGGAAGAATCAACATTGTGAAAATGACTATGCTACCCAAAGCAATCTACAGATTCAATGCAATCCCTATCAAACTACCACTGGCATTTTTCACAGAACTAGCACAAAAAATTTCACAATTTGTATGGAAACACAAAAGACCCCGAATAGCCAAAGCAATCTTGAGAAAAAAAAAACGGAGCTGGAGGAATCAGGCTCCCTGACTTTAGACTATACTACAAAGCTACAGTAATCAAGACAGTATGGTACTGGCACAAAAACAGAAATATAGATCAATGGAACAGGATAGAAAGCCCAGAGATAAACCCACACACATATGGTCACTTTATCTTTAATAAAGGAGGCAAGAATACACAATGAGAAAAGATAGCCTTTTCAATAAGTGGTGCTGGGAAAACTGGACAGGTACATGTAAAAGACTGAAATTAGAACACTCCCTAACACCATACACAAAAATAAACTCAAAATGGATTAAAGACATAAATATAAGGCCAGACACTATAAAACTCTTAGAGGAAAACATAGGCAGAACACTCTATGACATAAATCACAGCAAGATCCTTTTTGACCCACCTCCTAGAGAAATGGAAATAAAAACAAAAATAAAGAAATGGGACCTAATGAAACTTAAATGCTTTTGCACAGCAAAGGAAACTATAAACAAGCCGAAAAGAGAACCCTCAGAATGGTAGAAAATATTTGCAGATGAATCAACTGACAAAGGATTAATCTCCAAAATATACAAGCAGCTCATGCAGCTCAATATCAAAAAAACAAACAACCCAACCCAAAAATGGGCAGAAGACCTAAATAGACATTTCTCCAAAGAAGATATACCGATTGCCAACAAACACACAAAAGGATGCTCAACATCACTAATCATTAGAGAAATGCAAATCAAAACTACAATGAGATATCATCTCTCATGGGTCAGAATGGCCATCATCAAAAAATTGACAAACAATAAATTCTGGAGAGGGTGTGGAGAAAAGGGAACCCTCTTGCACTGTTGGTGGGAATGTAAATTGATACAGCCACTATGGAGAATAGTATGGAAGTTCCCTAAAAAACTAAAAATAGAACTACCATATGACCCAGCAATCCCACTACTGGGCATATACCCACAGAAAACCATAATTCAAAAAGAGTCAGGTACCACAATGTTCATTGCAGCACTATTTACAATAGCCAGGACATGGAAGCAACCTAAGTGTCCATCGACAGATGAATGGATAAAGAAGATGTGGTACATATATACAATAGAATATTACTCAGCCATAAAAAGAAATGAAATTGAGTTATTTGCAGTGAGGTGGATACACATAGAGACTGTCATACAGAGTGAAGTAAGTCAGAAAGAGAAAAACAAATACCGTATGCTAACACATATATATGGAACCTATAAAAAAAAAAAGGTTCTGAAGAACCTAGGGGCAGGACAGGAATAAAGATGCAGATGTAGAGAATGGACCTGAGGACATGGGGAGGGGTAAGGGTAAGCTGGGACGAAGTGAAAGAGTAGCATTAACATACATACACTACCAAATGTAAAATAGATAGCTAGTGGGAAGGAGCTGCATAGCACAGGGAAATCAGCTCTCAGTGCTTTGTGTCCCCCTAGAGGGATGGGATAGGGAGGGTGGGAGGGAGACACAAGAGGGAGGGGATATGGGGATATATATATATACATATAGCTGATTCACTTTGTTATACAGCAGCAACTAACACAACATTGTAAAGCAATTATACTCCAATAAAGATGTTAAAAAAAATAAATAAAAGTAAGGAGAAAAAAAAGAAGCTATGGAGTAAAACATATCTGACAGTTAACTTTTTTTTTGAATCTGCCAAATTTCTCCCTTTCCAAGAGTGACAAACATGGCACATGACCTCTCAAAGCGTCAGTTTACTCATGTGTGAATTCACATATGCTACATAGGGATGGTTGAGAATGTAACAAGATAAGCAAACTGAAAAGAAGTCACAGAGTACCTGCAGGCAGGTGGCTCCAACAACATCACTTTGGATTGCTTGCTGAAAACAGACATTCCTAGGTGCTCTCTTGACCTGGTGAATCAGGATCACTCTGCTTAATCCATGTGAATTAACTTCCCAGGTGGTTTTCCTGGGCAGTTAGACTTGGGAGCTGGATGGACTTGGATGAAGTAGATATAGATATAGATATATAAATATTATTCAGCCATAAAAAAGGAAGGGAACCCTGACATTTGTGACAACATGGATGAATCTTTAGGGCATTATGTTAAGTGAAATAAGTCAGACAGAGAATGACAAATACTGTATGATCTCACTTACATGTGGAATCTAAAAAAACCAACTAATAGAAACAAAGAATAGATTGATGATTGTGAGGGGTCAGGGATGGGAGGTGGGGAAAATGAGTGAAGGTCGTCAAATGGTACAAACTTCCAGTTATAAGATGAATAAGTTCTGGGAATGGAATGTACAGCATGGTGACTATAGTTAACAATACTGTATTGTATATCTGAAAGTTGCTTATAGAGTAGATTTTGAAAGTTCTCACCACACACAAAAAATTATAACTTTGAGAGATGATGGATATATTAACTAACCTTACTGTGGTATTCTGCAACATATATCAGATCATTAAGTTGTACATCTTAAACTTACACAATATTATGTGTCAATTATATCTCAATAAAGCTAGAAAAAAATAGAAAATGGAGGTACTGGGAGTTTAACTGAATTACCCAAGTGTGTATGTACCCTATCTCCTCATACAAAGCATTCTTTCAAAAATGAGACCTTCTATTTATGTATGTATATATCTCAAGCCAGGGTCCTCCAGACCTGTTTTATTGATGTGCAAAGCCTTTTTTTTTTTTTTAAATGGACCAGTATTTAAAGTCGAAAGATTTCAAATAAATATACAGATTTAGGGCTTCTTTTGGAATATTGGAAATCTTGCATTGCTGCATAGCAACAATGAATTTGACCTCCATGGAGCCTGGTACCCTTAGATGAAGCTCACATTCTTTACATCGTCAGACTGTCCTCTATAGATATTTACATTTTCTATGATACAGTTGGCATAGAAACACATACTTTATAAGCACTTGCATATCTACCCTTTCACCTGAACCCTCAGGTCAATCCTATGCAATAAAGAGAGCTGGTATAATCCTACTTACACATCTTAGATGCATGGAGAAGGGATGCCTGAGTCCTTAACATGGCTTAGGCAGGGGCAGTATAGTGAGGTGCTTTCTGGACCTCTGGAATCAAACTCCTTGGCTTCAAATCTCAATTTTGTCACTTAAAGTTTTATAACAATGGGTAAGAAACACTTCTGAGACTCGATTTCTTTAACTTTAAAGTGAAGATGTTGATATTGGCAGAGTCTACCTCGTAGCATTGTTTAGCAGAGTAAATGAGAAAAAGTAAGAAAACTTTTGGCAGCATGCTTAGCAAATGTTAGCTATTAATACTCCTTGCAGACTAGGAAAAAGAATCTAGACCTTCAGACATTGAATTTGAGGCTCTTCCCTTTGTGTTACATTGCCACACGCACGCTGGTTCACATGCCTTCTTTGTCCCCAGTTCCTGGAATGTCACAAACTTAGGGTCTTATGGGGACCACTGATGAGGATTGTCTCATGCGGCTGCTGATGAGCACTAGATGAGCCACTGAACTTCTCAGCATCCTGCCCCAACTGAATGAAGGTAATCACATTTCATGCTTTACTAGATAAATTAATGGCCATCGGATTCCAGCTGATCTCCTTTTTACATGCTGTTGAGAGCCTTGTACAGTTTGGCTACACAAATTGTGGCTTTACTTCTGTTGAATCATCAAACTGGAAGTTCTATCAGTGCCAGAAACGTAGGCCAATAAATCACCCCCATAGGCAGAAGCATTCACATGTGGCATAACTCATTCTTTGAGATAATGCTTCCTGATGTCTGAGGATCCCCTTGGATAGAATTGGAAAGCTTCTCTGGAAGCCTTTCTCAGAATTTGGTCCTTGGCTCATCTGCCTCAGAATAAGGTGGGGCAATTTTACAAAGGCAGATTGCTGAATCTATCAAAAATCTACTGAAATACAATCTCTTGAGGTAGGGCCCGGAAGTCTTCCTTTTAACAAGCACCCTTGATACACTAAAGTTTGAGGACTACTGAACAGATGGATCCAGAAATCAAGGTTTGGAGAAATATGACAACTTGAGAACTGTTGTAGAGTTGAGAGAAGAATTGGGGTCATTTCAGCAACAGGTATTAGTATGAATCAGGTATCATGGCATATACTAAATAATGGATCCAGCCCTTTAGGAGTAGGCAATTTAGACACATTTTCTTATAAAAATATGAGAAATATATAGGAAAACAAGTAATTGCGTGATTAAGTATTAATATGGGTCCTGGTGATAAATGCAGTAAGGTTTCAGGAAATAGGCGACCAGTAGAGAAAAGAACGATCTTGGAAAGAGGTGATATGACTGAGAAGGAGGTAATATGTCCCAAATTTTAATAATGGCTGGGAATAAAAAGATAATCTTCTTGTTTGAGGGCAATATGGGTAAATGTGAGGAAATGGTAACAAATACGGTTTAGCGGTGTTTGATGCAGAATTGAATGGATGAATTTGGGATTAAGAATTTACAATTTTGTGTTGCTGCTTCTAAGAAGAATCAAGGCAAGACTGAGGTCTTGAGTCTCAAGGCTGCATTCTGTCTTAGGTAAAGATTTCTTGATTCGTCTTCAGGGGCACCCAAGTCTTTCTAGGATGGTGTCGTTTACTGGACGTTTGGCAGTGAGTCTCTTCTTCCCGTCAAAGACTTTGGCCTGGGAGTGTGTGGACCGGCTCTACTTTAGTAGAAGAAGATGATAAAATGAGCTAAGACTAAACGCAGCATTTGCGAGAACAACTAAACTCTGTACAAAGAGAAGGAAGAAGTGAAAAGGAGGGAAGACAAAAGCCAGAGATCTACCTGCCTCCACCGATGTTTCTCTCCTGTTCTCTGGGAAACCAAGTCGTACCTCTGCAGTAATCCACGCATGCAGCAGGATTCACCCGCGAAACTTAGCTTCCTGAAATACTTCTGTTGAAATGGGAACTGGTGGCCTCATTCACTTTAAATAAGACTAAAACTTAGAATCACATTCTTTTTCCTGGTTGCATTGAATTATTGAATTGGATTACTCTTATGCTAAATCCCAGACAGTTGGAAAATCCATGCAAGATTGATTTGTGCTCTTTGTTCTCTCCACCTTGGAACATTAAAAAAGTAAAGTTTGCACTTCCTCTTTATATTTTCTAACCAGATCAATATTGTTCATTTGTACTTCTCAGGGATGGCACTAGATGGCAAGGTAACACCATAGGCAGGTATGTGTAGACACAGAGATTTAGCCTGCAAAGAATGTGCTTGGAAGTCTCCGTGGAAGATGCCCGTGGCAAGTGGAGGCATGTGCTATATGTGAGAGTCTCCTGGTGGCTGTATTGTAGCAAGGCCAAACATTCCAGCTAGCGGAAGGCACAAAAGCATCTGCCCCAGGTATGGGTGTGAGAATCCTGCTTGGTTCTAGCTTTACACTGAAACTGTAACCCAGTAAGTTCATGTATGTGCTGAGCATAGTGAACCCTTGTTCTTTTTTTTTAGTTCCCCAACTTTCATTTTTCCTTCTTTTAGTAAAGAATCTCTCCATTTGCCTCTAGAGATCCCAAGCGGTCCTACTCTCAGAGAGCGTATTTTGGATGAAGCTGACCTCACCTCCTGCTCCAGACGTGGGCATGTGACCTTAGACCTGAGCCAATAAGCACACTCCGTTCCCTTGGCCACAAAAGAAGTGAACGCAGGGATAGTCACAGAACCAATGTGAACCAGTGAGAACTAATCTTAGGACTTGACTGAGGTGACCAGGAGAGAGACACGCTACTTCTTTTCTCCTGGAATAAACAGATGCTGCCTGGAACTCTCACAGCCATGACAAGATAAGAAAGGGGCCACCATGGAGAAGAGAGACTGCAAGGTTGTCATTTGAGTCTAGAGTCAAGCCATATGGTGAGATAAATATTACCATTACCCTTGGACTTTTTATTTTCATAAGAAAATAAAGTCTTATTATGCTTAAGCCATCTGTGGCTGGGTTGCATGCCGAGTTCTTATAAGTCAAGAGCATTTGCTTCTTTTGACATCAATCAACCACTTTAGAAATACTATCCCTTTGTTTTATATTGATTCTCAGTGGATCATTATAATTACACATTAGTTCTAAGCTCTTTTAAGCTCCCTCAGATTCTTCTCTAGCTAATGTGTTATTAATAAACACTTAAAGACATGAGGAAAGCTGCCCATTTAAAGAACCTCACAGTTAAATCCCATCTTATTAAATCAGGGCATCCTCTTGTAAATTATTAACCACACTCTAACATAACAGCTTTGTAGTTTCTGTTTTCCATCTGCTTGAGCAGGTACCAGTCCTAAGACTTGCCCATGTCTGAACTTCGGCTGGTGGTTCTCCAGTCTCCCAGCCATCAGTCACCCTCTGAAGGAACTATGGAATGCTACTTACTTATTGAAACCTATAACACCCATTTACCTAATCCTCAGTGCTCCTTGCAGAATTTCAACCTTTAGGTATCAGATTGATGTTTCATGTCAAACCATGTCAAAGAGGCTCTGTGTTTGTGAAGCTCAAGGCCACAACCATAAACCAGATTATAAAATGGGGAAAAAAAAGCTCACAATGATGATGTCCTTTTCTTCCTCTGGTGAAATGTAATTATGGTGAGTGCTCAATAAATGTTAGGGATTCGTAGCCACTTTCTAGACATTGTTGCCTTTTGAAGTTTGTGTCACAAAAACCAGTGGGGGGTGAAAGGATTTAAAAAGAAAGAACTCATAAGTCCTGTCTTAATGAGGTGTCACCTCACACCAGTTAGAATGGGCATCATCAGAAAATCTACAGACAACAAATGCTGGAGAGGGTGTGGAGAAAAGGGAACCCTCTTGCACTGTTGGTGGGAATGTAAATTGATACAGCCACTATGGAGAACAGTATGGAGGTTCCTTAAAAAACTAAAAATAGAATTACCATATGACCCAGCAATCCCACTACTGGACACATACCCAGAGGAAACCATAATTCAAAAAGACACATGCACCCCAATGTTCATTGCAGCACTATTTACAATAGCCAGATCATGGAAGCAACCTAAATGCCCATCAACAGACGAATGGATAAAGAAGATGTGGTACATATATACAATGGAATATTACTCAGCCATAAGAGGAACTAAATTGGGTCATGTGCAGAGATGTGGGTGAATCTAGAGATTCATAGACTGTCATACAGAGTGAAGTAAGTCAGAGGGAGAAAAACAAATATCGTATATTAACCTATTAACGTGGAACCTAGAAAAATGGTACAGATGAACTGGTTTGCAGGGCAGAAATTGAGACACAGATGTACAGAACACACGTATGGACACCAAGGGGGGAAAGCGGCGGGGGTGGGGTGGGGTGGGGGGTGGGTGGAGGTGCTGTGATGAATTGGGAGATTGGGATTGACATGTATACACTGATGTGTATAAAATGGATGGCTAATAAGAACCTGCTGTTGGGCTTCCCTGGTGGCGCAGTGGTTGAGAATCTGCCTGTTAATGCAGGGGACACGGGTTTGAGCCCTGGTCTGGGAAGATCCCACATGCCGTGGAGCAACTAGGCCCGTGAGCCACACTACTGAGCCTGCGCGTCTGGAGCCTGTGCTCCGCAACAAGAGAGGCCGCGATGGTGAGAGGCCCATGCACCGCAATGAAGAGTGGCCCCCGCTCGCCGCAACTAGAGAAAGCCCTCGCACAGAAACGAAGACCCAACACAGCCAAAAATAAATAAATAAATTAAAAAAAAAAAAAGAACCTGCTGTATAAAAAAATAAATAAAATAAAATTCAAAAAAAAAAAAAGTCCTGTCTTACGCTGCAGACGGGACCAGCCACAATAGAACTGTAAAGTGTCCTCAGAATTTGGCAAACTGGAGGTCACAAGTGGCCTCTCCAAGAGCTGGCTCAGGAATGTGGCCAAGGCTTGATTGCAAAGGGGTAAGAAGGAGTCAATGTGGGTGACTCATGAAGTTTTGTTCATAGGAGAAGGGAGGTGAGGCGCTCACTGGAGAAGGATGTAAAATATCTGGAGAGAAATTTCTTTGCTTTAAATTTCTGAATAGAAGTAGTTTGGACTTATTTATAGGCTAAGAGTCAAGAAAGATACTTGATAATAAAGGGAATATGAAGATGAAAAAGAAAACATGAAGAGATGTCTGTCAGTCAGGGATAAAGAAGAATGACCAGAGGAAGGCTCCAAGGGAGGATGGACAGGGTAGATCAATCTATGAGAAGTCTGTGCTGAGCGGGCACCAGGGAGAGCAGAAGAGGACCAGAAGGCCATGAAAACACAGAACCTAGTTATAATTGAGATACGGGCAGCCATCAAAAGTTTGGCAGGACATCAAGAGTACAAGTAACAAAAGACAAATAGATAAGTTGAACTTTATCAAAATTAAAAACTTTTGCGAAGCAAAAGACATTATTAAGGGACTGAAAAGATACCCTACAGAATGGGAGAAAATATTTGCAAATCATGTACCTGTTAAAGGTCTAATTATTCAGAATATGTAAAGACTTCTTAACAACAGAAAGATAAATAATCCAATTTAAAAATTGTCGGGCTTCCCTGGTGGCGCAGTGGTTGAGAATCTGCCTGCCAATGCGGGGGACACGGGTTCGAGCCCTGCTCTGGGAAGATCCCACGTGCCTTGGAGCGGCTGGGCCCGTGAGCCACAATTACTGAGCCTGCGTGTCTGGGCCTGTGCTCCACAGCAAGAGGGGCCGCGATAGTGAGAGGCCCGTGCACCGCGATGAAGAGTGGCCCCCGCTTGCCACAACTGGAGAAAGCTCTTGCACAGAAACGAAAACCCAACGCAGCCATAAATAAATAAATAAATAAATTAAAAAAAAAAAAAATTGTCAAAGGACCTGAATAAATATTCTCTAAGGAAGATATACAAATGGACAACAAGCACATGAAAAGGTGCTCAGCATCATTAGTCATTAGGGAAATGCAAATAAAAACCATGAGATACCATTGCGTGTCTACTAGGATGGCCATCATCATCATCGTCAGCACCAAAAGATGAAAAATAACGAGTGTTGGTAAGGCTGTGGAGAAAGTGTAATATGGTGCAGCCACTGGGAAAAAAACAGTTCGGCATGTCCTCAATAAATTAAACATTATCATATGTTTAATAGAACTATCACATGATCTAGCAATTCCACCCCTAGGTATATACCCCAAATAATTGAAAACAGGTACTCAAACAAATTCTTGTGCATGAATGTTTATAGCAGCAATATTCAGAATAGCCAAAAAGTGAAAACAACCCAAATGTCCATCAATGAATGACCGAATAAACAAAATGTGGTATATATCGTCACCGGAATATGTATTACTCAGCTATGAAAAGGAATGAAGTACTGATACATACTACAATGTTGATGAACTTGTAAACATTATGTTCAGTGAAAGAAGCCAGATACAAAGGGTCACATGATTCCATTTATGTGAACAACCCAGAATAGGTAAATTCATAGAGACAGAAAGCAGATTGGTGGTTGTGAGGGGTTGTGGGGAAGGAGGGAGGAATGAGGCGTGATTACTTAATGGGTATGGGATTTCTTTGGGGGTGAGGAAATGTTTTGGACCTTGATAGAGGTAATAGTTACACAACATTGTTCTAAATAGCACCGAACTGTTCGCTTTAAAACAGTGAATTTTATGTTACGTGAATTTCACCTCAATAAAAGGTTTTGTGAGGTCAGTGCTCCTGAATCCCACATGTTTCCAGCATCCACCACCTCCAGGGATGGAAAACTTTTGGTGCAGCTCCCACTTCCTGCGGTAGTCGGCTGGGCTGTGGTTTCCTTCTTCATTCCCTTTGCTTTCCACATTTTGGGGATGCCTAATGGATTCTCATCCATGGAGGTCCCCTTTTTCTTATATTCAAGAATTGTAATTTTCTTCAGTATAGTTTCAGGAATGGTTAGGGACTTGGAATAGAAGAGAGAGGCTGTAGCTTAGGTTTATTTTTTTGGATCGAATAAAAAAATCTCAAATGCCATCCTCAAATGGCTCCATCTCTTTTAGCTCAAACCCCTTTCTAAGAAGATGATTTTACTCAGGATTTGCTTCTAAAATGACTTAACTGCTTTCTCATAAAGTGCCTTGCGTATTAAGGCTTTTTTGGCAATTTCCCCCATTGCTAGAAAGAGGCTCTCATCTTTTTATCATGACCCAATGTCTTGATTAACCAGCTCCTTTGAAATGGGGTTCCTAAGGGATGCACTTTCAAATAAACCAGAGATAACTGAGCAGAAAAGAAATGAGACATAATGAATTATAAATGCAAGTGAGTTCCATAAAATAGTTACCTGTAATGAAGTGGAATTTGATGCTATCTGAACATAAAGAAACAAGTTTAGTTCACCACTACATCCAGATTTTCTTTAGCATGCCACAATTTTGCATTTTTATTGAACGGTCCCACCATTGGGAATGAATAGGGACCTACACGTGTTTTTTCTACTTGTCTCTCTAGTGTGGTCTTCCAAATACTGATCTTCTAAATGTAGTTGTAAGAGTTACTTGACATTATTGCCTCTTGGAGTTATGTCTACAGTACTCAGTGTTGGCCACTTGCTTGCAACCCTACAGGTGCATGTTTAGGAATAATCACAGCAATCCTATAGGTTTTTTTGGATGAGGTAGTGCACGGAAAGTGCCTACACAGGATTGAATCAAATTAGCTGTGAGGCTGGTGTGAAGGAGTACATTATGCAGCTACTGAGGGTCCCTACCTGACTATTGGCATCCACGTCTCAGTTAGAGTTAGTTCCCTGCACTCTGGAGCCCATACAGCACAGGGGTTAAGAGCTCTGGACTGAGACTGCCTGACATGGATTGCCAGCCACACCCTCCCTAGGTCTGTAATCATGGGCATATCACTTAACTTCTCCATATCTGCTTCCTCTTCTGTAAAAGGGAGATAGTAGTGCCTACTTCATAAGAGTGTTGTGAAAATTACAAAGAAAAACACGTGTAAAAGCGTGTAGAATAATGCCTGGCTCATATATATGTTTAATACTATGATTAGTTTTGAGATGGTGGGTTTGCAAATTCTCTAATTATCTCTCTCAAGAATATCAAGATTGAACCATATTCCACATACTTCAATGCCAGCATAGTAGCGACAGCACTCTTCCAGACACCAGGCTCCATGAAATTTGATCTCTATTTTGGGATATAAACTTTTACTTGCCCCTTGGTCTCTTTTGAAAGGTGCAGGAATAGGAAATATCTGGCATGTTTACTGATACTCTTCCTTCCTATACCCATGGCCGTCATTGCTAATCAACCCAAGTACTCTCTCCAACTGACCCCAGACCAGACCTCAGAGCTATTCTCAACACAGAGCTTGGACAGCACTGTTAACTAGAGTGAGCTCATAAGAGGTAACCTATTGGCAATCTTTATTCTAGAAACTTAATCCAATACTATTACTACACTTCAGGAAGGAAACTGAATGGAGGAGGGGGGCTAAGGCAATCAGGAAGAGGACAAAGAATGACTGATGTTCCCCGTGGCATCTGCTAAGTCATTCCCTGTCATGAACACTCATTCTTCATTACCCCCAGCATGATGATTTGCAAGAACGTAAAATGAGCTAATTTTGAAAATTTGTCAATGCAAAATCTCAAATAATAAAATATCCAGATTTACACAAGAGCTGCTATAAAAATGACAGTAGAATTTATCTGTGCAACTGGGTTGGGGGGGTGAGGGGTGGGTGCTGCAGAGAGTGTCAGTTGCTTTATGTGTGGAGAAATATTTTTGCATTCAGTATTCCAGTTACAGGAAGGCTGATAAACTCAATGCAGTGGTTATAGAGAGAAAAGATTTATTAATTGATGCACGATTTACTTTTATAGCATTGTAGTCTGGGTCACGAGATTTGTGCATGAACTTTGATTAGAAACATTCTTATCCAAATTAAAGATAGAATGCTCTAAGGGGTGAAATGAAGATACGGAATGAGAGATGGAAAAGATTCCATTGGTCTAATGGTGAGTGGAGCATGGTTCAGTTATTGCCTTCCTTTAACTACTTCCTGTTTAACTTTTCCTGTGTCCAGCATTGCCACCTTGGCTCCATTTCACTTGACCTGGGAACAGTTTCTTTTATTTTATTTCCCTTTGTCGGGTCTCCTCACTGGCACTGGCTCCCTGATGCAGAAGGGTCGGCTGGCAACTGGTTGTGACCCTGATCCTCTGGCCAGAGTGGACTGGCCGATCCTTGATTCAGGTTGAGTCAATCACTTTCTATCTCCCAGGAATTTGGAATTGAAATTTAGAGATTTGTACAGAGCCAGTCTTTGCCTGTGTATGTACTTATAAAATAACAATATCAGAGTTGAGGAGCCACGGTCTTCTATTACCATGTGGGTTCAGTAGCACTGAAGAGATGGAGATGTCAGGAAAAAGAGGGAGACAGTGAGAGAGAGAGAGAGAGAGAAAGAGAGAGAGAGAGAGGGAGAGAGAGAAACAGAGAGAAATAGCAATGAGCAACAAAGAAATGCTATATCCTGGGTTCCTTCATAGTTTTGTTTGCCAGACCTAGTCTATTTCTGGGGACTGGCTATACTCTGGGTCAGCAAGGTGGGTTAAATGAAGCTGGCCAGAGGGAACCACAGCCTGTTAAGTCCACTATTTTTCTAGTTCTTTTCAAGTCCATCTCACCTTTTTATGACCACTGCGTTGGTGGGTCTTAGCATGGTTCTTTATTCTTAATAAAACACCTCATCATCTCCAGCCTTCAGATCATAATCCCATCCCCCAATGAAAAATGTTCCTCACACGTCAACGGACAGGTTAAGGCATGGATAGCCACATTCGAGAGAACAAAACTGGACCATTATCTTACACCATGCACAAGAATTAACTCAAAATGTATTAAAGACTTGAACATAAGATCTGAAACCATAAAAATCCTAGAAGAAAACACAAGCAGTAAGCTCCTTGACGTCAGTCTTGGTGATGATTTTTTGGATTTGACACCAAAAGCAAATGCAACAAAAGCAAAAATAAACAAGTGGGATTACATCAAACAAAAAAGATTTGCACAGCAAATCTTTGAAACCATCAACACAATGAAAAGGCAATTTACCAAATGGAAGGAAATATTTGCAAATCATATATCTGATAAGGGGTTAATATCCAAAATATATAAAGAGCTCACACAACTCTATAGCAAAACCCCCAAACGATCCAATTATAAAACAGGCAGAAGATCTGAATAGACATTTTCCCAAAGAAGACATAAAGATGGCCAACAGGTACATGAAAAGGGGCTCAAAATCATGAATCATCAGGGATACGCAAATCAAAACCACAGTAAGATATCACTTCATACCTGTTAGAATGGCTACTATCCAAAAGACAAGTGATAACAAGTGTTAATGAGGTTGTGGAGAAAAGGGAAACTTTATGCACTACTGGTGGGAATGTAAATTGTTGCAACCACTATGGAAAACAGTACGGAAATTCCTCAAAAAATTAAAAATAGAACTATCATATGATCCAGCAATTCCACTTTTGGGTATTTATTCAAAGGAAATGAAGACATTAACTCAAAAATATATATATGCCCTGTCCCCGCAATGTTCATTGCAGCATTATTTACAATGGCCAAGATGTGGAAGCAACCTAAGTGTTCATCAGTAGGTGAATGGGTAAAGAAAAGGTGATTTTATATATATACATAAAATTCAGCCATAATAAAGAATGAAATCTTGCATTTGTGACAATGTGGATGAACCTTGAGGTGATTATGCTAAATAAAATAAGCCAGATAAAGACAAATACCATATAATCTCACTTATATGTGAAATCTAAAAACAAAGCAAAACAAAAAAATGAACTCATAGATACACAGAACAGATTGGTAGTTACCAGGGGTGGTGGGTGGGTAAAATGGGTGAAAATGGTCAAAAGGTACAAACATCCAGTTATAAAATAAATAAGTCATGGGAATGTAATGTACAGCTTGGTAACTATAGTTAATATTACTGAATTGTATATTTGAAAGTTGTTAAGAGAATAGATCTTAAAAGTTCTCATCACAAGAAAAAAATTGTGGGATTTCCTTGGTGATCCAGTGGTAAAGAATCTGCCTTCCAATGCAGGGGACGGGGGTTTGATCCCTGGTTGGGGGAACTAAGATCCCACATGCCGCAGGGCAACTAAGCCCGCACGCCACAACTACTGAGCTCGCGCGCCTCAACAACAGAGCTTGTGTGCTGCAAACTACAGAGCCCATGTGCCCTGGAACCTGCGCGCCACAACTACAGAGGGAAAACCCGCACTCCACAACTAGAGAGAAGCCCGTGCGCCACAGCAAAAGATCCCGCATGCTGTAATGAAGACCCCATGTGCCACAACTAAGACCCAAAGCAGCCAGAAAAAAAAAAAAGAAAAAATTGTTTATGTGTGGTGATGCATGTTAAGTAGATTTATTGTGGTGATCATTTCACAGTATATACAAGTATTGAATCATTATGTTGTACAACTGACACTAATATAATGTTATATGTCAATCATATCTCTAAAAACAAACAAACAAGTCAAGGCACGTTACATAGCATCTGATTTGGGTGCCAGCATCTGAGTTGATATTTTCCTCCTAGACTGACATGCCATCACCTTGAACTTTCTCTGCCAAAGTCAAGAGTGGGCATGAGATGGTCAAGTGTTTTTCCTTGGCTACCTTCCATAATCCATTCCACTTTCAGATTATGCCTCTTTTTCCTGACTGAACACTATGACTAATCCTTAAAACAGCATCAAGATAGGTGTTATTATTTCTCTTTTACAGATGGGACTATTGAAGCTCACAGAAGATCATGTAATGGGACAAATACCAAATGCTGTACAAGTGTTAGAGTTGGAATTTTAACCTTAGATAGTCTGGCTCAGTTTAAAGCTCAGTCACTCTTGGGTCATTTGCTTCCTTATGCCCAATGAAGGTGAAGATGGGTTTACTTCTTCCACACTGGGGAAAACTGCTCCCTCATCTCAGTCCTTGTGATTCCAGATCTATACTCTCTCTTATATTTTTGACTGTCAATGGAGTGTGATAAACTGGGGTGGGTTGGCTCAGCCCTGTGATGCTCTGGAGAATGGGTGGTTAGATGCACTGATACATGAAAGGAAAAGGCAAGAAAGAGGAAGCCAGTACTGCCAAATAGTGCCAAAACAGACCAGAGAATTCATGGAAAAGGCAAGTAACCTCTGGCTTCCCAGACACGTCCCTGACTTTGAGGAGGACTATGACAGGGGAACTTGGAGGAAAACCTCCTCCCAGCTTCCATACTTTCCCATCCCTGGGCTGCAGGTTGATGTTCTGTGGTGCCTCTTCCTTGTCCTTTTCCCTTCAAGTCTGTAGATGTGAATTCAACCCTGATTTCACTGGACACCTTCCGTCTTGCAAGGAGGTTGAGTTATGCACGCACGTGCTCTAAGTCTCCCTGTTGTCTCACCTCTCCCTGGCCCATTCATTCCCATTCTTGATAGCTCTCATTAGCTCCCTCTTCCTTCCTCATTATGGCCAGAAGAAGAAGGAAATTACTGGTTCCAGTCTGTGTCTTTCTCTAAATCACATGCCTCAAAACCCTATCATCTGTGAAGAGAAGAAATCTTGTGATTTCATTGGAGGAAATTTCATCCTAATCGAGAATCTTTCTGAGCAGATCTTTTATTACCCTTTTTAAAGTTTCATCTGGCCAGAAGACTTCCCTGCAGCCGGCCTATCACCTTCTCAGTGCATGGCTCAGACCTCAGCAACTTTTAAGGACCACTGTTTATTCTTCACAAGAGCCATTCACATTCTGTCACCTCCACTGTGTTTACTCCCTTCCAGACTCTTGAACTGGCCCAGGTGGTCCTGGTGTCTATGCCTTTCTCAAGGACCCATTCCAGCCAAACTGAAAGAGCTTTGGTAGCTCCCTCTAAGTCCTCTCCATGTTACTATGCCTACTGGGGGGCAGAGATGCCCACTGACAGGGACCCCACCATTGTACTCAATCTTTCCCATCCTGGTGATTTCTGAAAAAGCTTGACAAAGTCTATGAGAGTATTCTCAACTCAGTCCAGACTACAATAAAAAAGTCCTAGCTACAATAAAGAGTTTTACTAGAAATCTTATTTATGTTTTTATGGTTTCTGAAACTCTTCTTTAATTACTGCCTACACAGAGCTCAAGATCTGTCAGGAATGATAAAGAATCATTCTCATTATTACCTTAAA
Organism: Balaenoptera musculus; assembly: GCF_009873245.2. Classification (NCBI taxonomy): domain Eukaryota; kingdom Metazoa; phylum Chordata; class Mammalia; order Artiodactyla; family Balaenopteridae; genus Balaenoptera; species Balaenoptera musculus. The sequence goes on from NC_045800.1 coordinate 20,366,251, forward strand.
TTTACTTCCCTTCCATCCAATACATTAACCTTTATTGCTATAAGTTATGGCTGTTGGGAGCCAGAGCTAAAGAATAAACTTTACTTTCATTTAAGATGTGAAGGCAGGCAAGTCACGGCTTTCTGGATGAGAGCAGGATGAGGAATGGAGAGTGTGTCATTTGGTGGATACATAAAAAATGCATTATATTCCTTTTAGAAGATAATTATCTAGGAGTCATTTGCCTAGTTCAGTTAGAAGTTACTTTCTGAGGTGGGAAATGGGGGGAGAGAAAAGAGAAAAGAGAGAAAGATGGATTGGTTGACAGATGGACTAATTAAGTGATGAAGATACAGAAGAAATGAGAGGGTTATAGACCAGGAAGACAGCAGCTCTCTCGAAAGCAGCAGGATGTGAAATGTCGCCTAAAAAAGAAATCATAAAACAGATGGTTCAAGTTAAATAAATGATGTTTGGCTCTTGAAAAGTGCATTTCTTCCTACTTTCTAACACACTCAAATGTGTCTAAATAAGAAAAAAATGGAACAACACTTATTTTGGATGCTTAATAATAAATATTAGTCTTTTACTGCTTTATCTTTGGTTCAGAGATCTCAAAGTCCTTTTCTCAGCTTTGTTAGAACTTTGCAAGTTCTCCTTTATGGGGGTAAAGGCATAACTTTTTGTATTGATTGGACAGTAGAAAATCATAGGAGTTGTCCCTCAAAAACTGATGCAGGAACAAGGGACTACTTCCCAGCGATTTCTCCAGTCCCTCTGCTGCAGGACCCCTGCCCATAACTTGTCATTCCACATCTTATTCCATCCATTCTTCCATTCTGTGTTAATCAGGATTGTGTTGGTTATAAGTATAAAGAAACCTAAGTCAAACTAATTTAATCAAAGCAAGCAAGCAAGCAAACAAAACTGGGAAGCCCAACTACTGCGTTCAGGTCAGTTTCCGTCCAGGCATTCTAACAACACCATTAGGACTGTCATCTCTGACCACTGATATATGAGCCTTGCTTAGGTTATTCTCTGCTGTGCTCTGTCTCCTGCCAGTGGCAAGCTGATCTCCAGAGCTACGGCCCTAAATGGTCCTTAGAACTCACGATCCCCCAGAAAGAAGGCCCATGTTAGTCTCTAGGAAGAATTCTGTTTGGCTAACTGGAGTATATTCTCACTCATTTCTCAGGTATGAATGGTGAGCCCCTTGACTGGTTACTGTACATGAATCACATGGAGAGTTGGACAAAGATTTCCATTAGGAAGAAATAGACCAAAAATATAATAGATGCCAACTACACATTCAATTCTGTACAAAGTTTCCACAGATTCAGACACTTTGGTTTTCATCTTATCTTCCTAACATCCATGTTGGATAGAAAGCGCTAATTGGAAAATTTGCAATGTGGATGTTTCTGTTTCCCACATTAAGTTTCTGTTCTTCAGTTGTTCCCCTGATGAAAGCCCACCCCTCAGCTTGCCTCTATCCTTCCTGATGCCCTCTCACTGCTCTCTTCTTAACCTTCCACAACAGTTTACATCACCCAACCTGACGCTTAATAGTAGCCATCCTTGTGGTCTTTTCTGAAATTTCATTTGTGTTAGTCTCAGTTTCCCAACCAGACTGTAAAGAACCATAAGGAACACATCTGGGTTTATGTACTGCCCATCCTACCTCACCTGGCACACAGTGCATACCCAATACTAGGACTGAATATTCAGAATTATATACATTTTGTGTCTATTGTCTAGTTCAGTCATTTGTAAAATGAAGATGACAATGTCAACCACACAGGGCTCATAAGAAGAATAAGATGGTATCTTTGAGATGCTTACCACATAGTAAGTATCCAATAATGTATCTATTATTTACCCACATATGTATACAATAAATAATGGATATACATGCATATATACATATGTAGGTATAATTTAGATGATAAATTTCCTGAGGACAGAGCCCGTGTTTCTTCTTTTTTCTTTCTTGTTATGCCAGAGGTAGCATAGCACAGACACTCAACATTAGTCTGTGACCATCTGATTCTAACACTCAGATTCTTATTTTGTCATCTCCCAATGAGGTCATGTTAATGAAAACAATTGATGCCATCAATGTACACTTTCAGAATTTCCTTCTTGTCATAGGGAAACATCTGAAAGCACAAAACACAAACATATGCAAATAGCTGAGCACATGTGGATTCTTCACAGAAATCCTCCATATGCTTCTGGTCTATGAAGTCTTTGTAAACTAGCACAAAGGGTTGGAGTGGGAAAAGGGAGTGGTGGGGAGTCCAGTATCCTCTGGCAACTCTCTGGTGAATAATTCTCCCCTCTTCCCTCTGGGTGGTGCTTGGAAAAATGACCATCTCCAGTTTTGTTAAAGAAATACAACAAAAGCTAATACATCTCATTTCATTTTTAGTTTTCAAACTAAGGACATCAGCACATTTGTAATTAGGCTTTTAGTTATGCATAACTCTGGTTATGTATTTTCATGCTTTTATGAGTCACTGGGGCATTCATAGTGTGGCAAATCCGTAAGAATTAAATTTAACAAAATAAAAACATTTATAGCATAGACAAGGAGGGCAGAGCCAGTAGCTTCTTAATGAAAAAGATTTAAAACAAACGAGCATCCAAAGGAAACAGTAGGATTGAAATTGAAGACTGAAACCTTGGAATGGGAATGTTATTGCTCACAGGCCTCTGGGCATATTCTCCTGGGGTGAGGGTGAGAGATCCTGGTTTGCTTTTAATGAGAACTGAAGATGTATATGGATGGCAGCACAAGTCAGAGAATAGAAAACCAAGCTCCTGTAGGACCTTTGGATCTCTGAAAGGGCCTTGAAAAACTCCAAACAATTTATTGCTCTTTTGTTGCCCATATGGGAGTGACTATAGCACCATGGTAAAGATCATTCATTGGCTTTGAATCAGACAGACCTGAGGTTGACACCTGGTTCTATCATCTCTTAGCTTCTAAGAGTCAGTTTTCCCATCTACACAAATCCAGGTAATAGTAATATTCTCACACTGACTTCTCTGACTCATAGATGAGAGTGTATGATCAGCATTCTGCAGCATGTCTGGCACTGAGTTAGCACTCAATATGCTGGTGATGATGACAATACCAAATATTGCACCTGCAATATGGCCCGCCCCTCAGATATATTTTTGGGAAAAGTACATTTCATAGGTACTCTAAAATCTGGAAAACAAACTTTATAACGGACGCTAAAACCAGCTAACCAACCAACCAACAAACCACAACTCATAAGGAACTGTATGTAGGCATGGAATCCTATGATTAACCATTAGAATTTAATTTTTCAGGTGTGACACTGGGCCACAGAACTAGAATGCAGCAAAGTCTAGATTAGTTCTCACAACTCTATACCCCTAGTTCAGCTGTCTTGGAATAGCATACCTCCATAACTGTTTACTTCCCCCCAAAACACTGCTACAAACCCGCTGAGAGACCTTCTTAACAGAGCTGTCCCCCTAAGAACACAAGTAGAGCCAGTCCCGACAGAAATAGCTGATAGGAAAAGAGACCAGCTATACACAAACAGGCGATGGCCTGTCCAGCAGGCTCTCTGTCCTGTATAAACAGCGAGGACCTCTTAGCTTCACACTCCCTGTAAAGCTATAGGCCCCACAGTTTTATTTCTGAGTTGTTTCTGAACCAGGCAAGATATTTTATGGGCTACTAAATACTTTATACATCAAAGTTTATAAGAAAATTTCAGTACATACCATTTAAAAAACTCACCTTCTCAAGGGAAAGCTCCTCTCTACTGAAGAATACTATATAAAAGAAATAGAAGAAATTATGAAATTAGAAAATCACCATCTTGCAATTATCAATATAATAATTATTCAGCCAAGAATCACCAAATGCTGCCAAAACAATTACGTGGAAGTATACTGGAAAACAGGAGTTCACATAATCTCAGTGTACCAGCTCGCAGATTACTTATCAATTTCAAAGGGAGAAATTCTTACAATAAAGAATTCTGGCCAATATGAATTTAAATAAGCGATCAAACTTGACATCACCTAATAGTGAAATAAACTGACATTATGTATTTTTTTTTTTTTTTGAGTGGATGTCATATAACTCTTGATGTGATGTCAATGCTATGAAAGACAAAAAAAGATGGGGGAATTCTAGATTAAAAAGATAAAGAATGATGACTAAATTCTTTTTAGATAGTTTGTTATTAGTGTGTGGTAACATAAGTGATTTTTATATGTTGATTTTGTATCCTGCAACTTTACAGAATTTGTTTATTAGTTGTAACAATACCAGTTTTTTGGTGGAGTCTTAGGAGTTTTTAATATGTAAGATCATATCATCTGCAAACAGAAACAGTTTTCTTCTTCCTCTCTGATTTGTATGCTTTTTCTTCCCTCCCTCCCTCCTTTTTTTTTTTTTTTTTCCCCTAATTGCTGTGGCTAGAACTTCCAGTACGATGTTGAATAAAAGTGGTGAGGGTGGACATCCTTGTCTTGTGATTTTAGAGGAAAAGCTTTTAGCTTTTCACTGTTGAACTTGATGTTAGCTGTGGGCTTGTCATATACGGCCTTTATTATGTCGAGGTACATTCCCTCTATACCCAGTTTGTTGAGATTTTTATCATGAAAGGATTTTGTATTTTGTCAAATGCTCTTACTGTATCTATTGAAATGATCATAAGATTTTTACCTTCACTCCCTTAATGTGGTGTATCACATTTATTGATTTGCAGATGTTGAATCATTCTTGCACCGCAGGGATAAATCTCACTTGATCATGGTGTATGATATCTTTAAAGTGCTGTGGAATATAGTTTGCTATTTTCTGTTGAAATTTTTTGCACTAATGCTCGTTAGGGTTTTGGCCTGTAATTTTCTTTTCTCATAATGTCCTTGTCTAACTTTGGTATGAGGGTAATGGTGGCCTTGTAAAAAGAGTTTTAAAATGTCACCTCTTTGTTAATTTTTTGGAAAAGTTTGAATAGGTTTGGTGTGAATTTTTCCTTAAACGTTTGGTAGATTTACCCATGAAACCATTTGCTCCTGGACTTTCCTTTGTTGTGAGGTTTTTGATGACTAATTCAGTGTCTTTACTTATTATTGGTCTGTTCAGTTTTTCTATTTCTTCATGATTCAGTTTTGGTAGGGTGTATGCTTCTAAAAATGTATTTATTTCTTCTAAGTTTTCAAGTTTGTTAGTGTATAATTGTTCATAGTAGTGTTTCACGAACCTTTGCATAACTAGGGTACTAGTTGTAGTGTCTTCTATTTCATTTCTGATTTTGAGTCTTATCACTTTTATTCTAGGTCTACTTAAAGGCCTGTCAATTTTGTTTATCTTTTCAAAAATCAGCTCTTAGTTTGGTTGATTATTTCTATTTTTTCTGACCTCTATTTAATTTATTTCTGCTCTGATCTTTTTATTTCCTTCATTCTGCTAATTTTGGGCTTAGTTTGTTGTTACATTTATAGTTCCTTATGTGTATAGTTAGGTTGTTTGAGATCTTTCTTTTTTCCTAATGTAGTCATTTATTGCTATAAAATTCCCTTTTAGAATTGCTCTTGCTGTATCCCTTAAGATTTGGTATGCTGTGTTTCCATTTTCATTTGTCTCAAGATATTTTTTGTTTTCCCTTTTAATTTCTCTTTGACCCAATGTTTGTCCAAGAGTATGTTGTTTAATTTCCACATTTTTTGGTGAATTTTCCAGCTTTTCTTCTTTTCTTGACTTCTAGTTTCATACCATTGTGGTCAGAAAAGATACATAATAAACTTCAATATTCTTGAATTTGTTGAAACTTGTTTTATGGCCTAATATATGATTTATTCTGGAGAATGATCCATGTGTACTTGGGAAGACTGAATATTCTGCTGCAGTTGGATGGAATATTCTGTATAGGTTTTTTATGTCTATTTTGGTCTAGAGTGTTATTCAGGTCATTTGAGAAAGCAGAAATGAGATGAGCCTTATCCTAGGTCAAAGAATAATTGTTCTTGTGTACTTTTATATGGTAAGTAATGCAATTTGCAGGAATTAACATGTAAGGTTTAAATTATTCCCAATGGATTGTATCTTTTTTGAGGCATCGATTTGAATACAAAATGGCACATATTGATACGAGAGTTACTAAGCTAATGAGTAAGGCTAGCCTACTTCTCAACATCCACATTACAACAAATGACCATACTGCCCAGTGAGCATGGGCAGCTTTGTTCTTCCAGCATTTATAGATTTCAAATGATTACAGAATGAGAGTCAGAGATTGTGGTGATGATGAACTGACAAGGAACTGACAATGTCTCCCTGGAATCTTGTGTTCAGAGGGATTCTGAGCTCATACCTATAGAAGAATTCCGTGACTAATTAATGGGTAATTGAAAACATCAGCACACATGCCTCATAAATACTTAACACAGTAGGAGGGAGATTTTCTTAACCCTTAAATAAAGGCTGCATTAAGGGGATTTGGGGGAATGTGATCCCAGGGTGCAACTGTGAGGGCAAAGACAGTGAACAGGGAATGAAGGAAAAGCAACACAAGAGTGCACTATTGAGTTGGCTATTGCTACTGGTGACTAGCACTTTACTCCAGGGTACCTTCTGGGGAGCCTTACAAAATGTATCACACAATTATTTGCCTAGGGAATAAAAGAAGGAAATATTTATGCAAAGTTTCCCTCCCTTGTCAGTCAAGGGAGACTCCACAGACATTAACTCCTCTGCATTTCCAAATTGCATACCTGAGTGCTGAGTGGGTCCTGGAGATATCAGTGGCCAGCTTCAGAGGAGTCCCAGGGTGGGAGGCAAGAGCAGGTCTTGAGGTGAAGCGATGTCAGGCTGTCCCTGTGCAAAGCTGATCAAAGTCACCACAGCAGTGACTAGAAGCAGAGGTGGGACTAGAGGGAGATGAAATCACGCTTAAAAGGTGTGACCAATACAGTTACTATTTTTTTTTGGCCGCTCCACACGGCTTGCGGGATCTTACTTCCTAGACCAGGGATTGAACCCAAGCCCTCGGCAGTGAAAGCACAGAGTCCTAACCACTGGACAGCCAGGGAATTCCCCAATACAGTTACTCTATGTCCACTCTGTTGGGTCTTATTCTTAAAATGGCATATGCTTAGTGGTTGAACAAAACTCCATAGAATCTCACCCATTTAAGGGAGGACACATTCAAGCTATGATCTTCTCAGAAACCATATTGCCTGGACCCACATCTAACCAGTTACTTCAGATGTAAATTTGTTTGCTAAACACAGTGAATCATGCTGCCCAGCCTTTGAACACAGCTGCTATAGAGGCAACAATTTCAATGAAAAAAATTATAGTGCAATATACTAATAAAAGGAGGAATTCTCATCATTCACCATACAATATTAGCCTGACCCATATTAAGTAGTATTTCTGTGAAGATTAATACTTCTCACAAACTTTTGAGAAATACACTAACACTAATGAAGCATAAAATTGATAAGCATTAAGAAATTTAGGTGCTCCACAGTGGAGTACCTCTTTTTGTCCATGTATTGTGAGGAGCTTGCAAAGTTTTAGACTTTTTTTTTTTATTTTGAGAGACATCAATTTTTTTCTTTGATAGTAATAATAATTTACACTTGTATCATTAGAATGTTTTAAAACTTTTATTAATCAACACATCATAAAGCATAAAGTGATTTCTGTATCCATTTCAATCATTCATTGCAGCTTGCTTTGGAAAGGAAAACAGCTGTTTTCTGCTAACTATAAATTTAACTTAAGGTTAGGAGATCCATGAGCCATGGTGATTATAGGGGCAAGATTTAGAGATAGATGGAGCTGGTAAGGTTGCCATCTCTTCCTTAACATGATTAAGATTATGGCCGCAAGCAGCAGAACACATATGAATACATCAGGGATTTTGACATCATGGCAGAATGGACGTCTGATGCTGGAAACCTGCTGTGCTGCCTCCAGGGCACAGGCAGTGGGTGTCCTCATCAAATATGCGGGAGGCCTCTAAAGGCAGTCACTTCAACACTTGCCCTTCCCAGTGGTGCACAGACATTGGCCAAGCAGGTGGGCCAGGCTGAACAATAGAGCTTAAGACAAAGCTGATGAAGTTTCAGCCATTTTTCTTTATGAGCTTCACCCAGGTTCTCAGTTCATTAGTCTCCTTAATAATTAATTCAGAATGTTCTATCTTTCCTCCACACAGAATTGATGGATTCATATTCTAAGTGTGCCAGAGAGAGGAAAGAGACAACATCTACAATATCATAGCACTGAGTTGGTCAGATGCTGATTGAGGTGGGCTGTAATGGAACATCATCTGAGATGATTTTCCAAGGGTTGCACAGTATGGAGGAGAGAGAATACTATGGAGAAAGGGATGCTGATGAGCTGGTCAACTAACCAGAATTAAAAATAGCTCAGGAGAAGGATGCACACATTGTGCATCAAGAAGAAAACTGAGCTTTAAGCCCCTATCACCACTCGGCAATTTTGGGAATGGTGGCTCCAGCTGTCCTGTGAAATGGAGTGAGTGCTAGTGCTAAGGACCCAGGACTGAAAACTTGGGGAAAAGAAGTGGAGCAAAAGAATCAAAGGGATAAAACTAATCTGACAGGAATGGAAAACATGCACTATTCTCATCTTCCACTCATAGCAGACATCACTAATCTCTTATGATTCCTTCCCTGATGAGCAGTGAGATATCCTAAAACTCTCATTAACCCACCCTTTTAGGTAGTTGAATCATCCCATTTTTTTTTTGAAGAAATCAGTGTGTCATCCTTGATCTATGACCATGTCTAGTGTTATTCTAAACATCTCAAATATCCAAGTCTATGAGAAGTTAAGAACAGATAGTTTGCGTAAACTACCAAGAATGTTTCTCTTTCTTCATAACTGTAACTTAAATTACTTATTTATCATGTTCTATCTTGTGCTTTTCCTTTTCATGTAATAATACTACTACCTTAGATGTATATGGTTTTTATTATTTACAAAATACTCTCCAATGTTAATTTGTCTGATTCTAAAGCAATTATCAACATAAGGTAGGCAAGGCAAGCACTATTATTTCCAGGCAAGGCAAGCACTATTATTTCCACTCTAAGATTAAGAATACCAAAAACAAAACGTAGGGCTCAGAGAAGGAAAGTGGTTTCTTAATTTCATATATTTAGGAGCTGAAGGGGCTAAGATGAGAGTTCAGATCTTCAGCCAGAGTGCTTGCCATTTGTCTATTATATACATAGAGGAATCTGTCCATGATTAATTTTAAGAAGGTCAATTGTTAAAATAAATGTTTGGAAACCATGAGAGTAAATTGTACCCAACGTCCTTTGATGACTGGCATTCAGAGCTTCTGTGGCCAAGGCTAGAGAGAGACATGCCAGTTTTGCTGAGGTCTTGAGCATGCTCTATTTGGAGTTGAAAGCTGTCCTATCCTGTCCTGCAATTTTACCCCTAAAATTAACAATATCTCCCAAGTACAATATCAGAAGCAATGTGGATATTACACAATAATGTATCATTATTTTATGATCCGCCAGGCATTTGTTCTATGTGCTGACACAAGAGCATTTGATCACTCTCTTAGGTGTCTTATGGGGAATGGCTATAAATGATAATATGCATCCGGGGGTTACCTGGCCTTGCTATAACCGTGGGAACAAGTTTCATGAAATCATGGCCTGTGAGCAAGCATTTTGTATCACTGAAAGGCACCACATTGCTGATGCTCACACTGCTGGGTCTTAGTCCAGGAAGAAACTGGGGTTAAAATTTATAAGTTGTGTTTCGTGTTTGGTAATTGCAATCATTGTTGCTTTTGTTGTGGTCATCCATTTACAATGCTTGGTGTCAGTCTATTTATCTCTTGTAAAAATAAAATACAGTGTGTGTGTGTGTGTGTGAAAAAAAAAAAAAAGAAATCCACTAAGCAGCTGAATATGTGACACAAGAGGAAACAAAAGCTGGGAAATGAGATTTCATGAAGGTCACAATGAACAGGCTTTGTGTTTTGCCTCTGCTATTATTACTAACCTTTCAGCCTTGGGAAAGTTACTTAACACTAAGCCTCAGTTTCCTCATCCACAAAAATGGGATATTAATAACTGATCATATTGTTGTAGAAGTCCACTTTAAAATATTTTGATTATATGTTGGTAAAGCATTTAGCCCAGTGCCTGTCACACAATAAGCCCTAAATGAGTGGTAACTGTTACTGTTTTTATTAATATAAGGTGATAGGAACCAGAATTCACCTTTTCTAGTTTTTATGAAATCATATCTTGGGAGTGCATTTTCTGCACAAAGTACTTGGGTTTTCTCAGTCTTGTTATGGCAGGAATGCTGAGAAACGGGTGGAGGTAGACAAAAGGTAGGAGGTGACACTGTTAAATGACATCTGGTCCACATGCTGGAGGTCAGATGGTTTCACAAAGCCACCTAAACACTGTTAACCAGAAGCAAACAAACCTGCGAACACTGATACAGGTCCCTATTGCCTGTGTGACTTGGATGTGTTTCTAACCTCATTTCCTCATCTGTAAAAGGAGCCCATTGGATGAAAAGCGTTGGGTACCTGGCAGCTCTAAAATAATCAGTATGTTCTTATTCTAGTCAGGTTTCTATTTCCGTAGTTTTTCGTGTTCTTTATTCATGGAGCACTAGCTCTGTTACACATCAGAGATAACAAAGATAGTACTTCCCTGCCCCCACCCAGACCACTGTTTGCAGTTCAGGGTTACCCAGAAAAGGCAGGAGTTGGGGTGGGGAGGGAGCTGTCAAAGATACCTGCTGTGCAGGTTACTTTGATAAATGATCCTTTAATTAGCTCCTAGAATGGTTTACAACAGCCTGTGTTAAAAATTAGTTATTCATTTGTCAACATTTCTGGAGGAAGCCTGATAATCCGGTTACCAGGAATTCTACGTCCTCTTAGAAACAATGTTTCTCAACTTCTTCCTTCCATAGCAAATAAATTACTAAATTTCTAAATGTTTTAAACAGATTTAACTTTCCAAGTTTCCAGGAAATTGGGGGAGTGTGCCCACACACAGCAGCAGGTACATGATGCAGTCTTTTAAAGAATGCTTCATTAACTACGGAAGTGGATAGAAACAAGGAAAGGGAAACAAGTGGACAGCAGAAAGGGAAGCAAGAGATTGGACAGAACACTAAGAAACTACTGACCTGCTCCCCAGTGAGGGATCCTGACTGGAAAAGAACCAAACCAACAAGGAGAGAGTGGAGAAGGGGTAAGATTAAAAAATATAAAAGAGGGCTTACACTGGTAGCATCTGCATCAGGACAAATAGAGAAAAAGGTTTGCTGCAGCCATCAGTTAGGCCTTCAAAACGCACAGATAGTCCTGGTCACTGGTCCCTGAGCTGGAAACCATCACTCGAAACTCCCTGCTGCATCTGTGGTCTGACCAGTGTAAAAAAAATACTTCCACAAACTATTGTAGTTAATGTTGAGAGTTTGAAGCAAACAATATTGCTAGTGATCACTGCTTTAAAATTCTGCACACGTTTATGCGCAGAAACATTTTCTCAAATGAGAATTATGTAATACATTTAAATTTACATAGCCTTTAAATGCTTATATAAGCATTGTAAAATTAATTTTTAATTTGACATTGCAGAGATTGTATAAGAAAATTTGGTAAGCCCTAAAAAAGAAAATAAATATTCTTTGAAATGGTTAAAAAAAAAAAAAAAAAAAGAGTCATGTACCACAATATTCACTGCAGCACTATTTACAATAGTCAGGACATGGAAGCAACCTAAGTGTCCATCGACAGATGAATGGATAAAGAAGATGTGGTACATATATACACTGGAATATTACTCAGCCATAATAAGAAATGAAATTGAGTTATTTGTAGTGAGGTGGATGGACCTAGAGTCTGTCATACAGAGTGAAGTAAGTCAGAAAGAGAAGAACAAATACCGTATGCTAACACATATATATGGAATCTAAAAAAAAAAAAAAAAGGTTCTGCAGAACCTAGGGGCAAGACAGGAATAAAGACACAGATGTAGAGAATGGACGTGAGGACATGGGGAGGGGCAATGGTAAGCTGGGACAAAGTGAGAGAATGCCACTGACATATATACACTACCAAATGTAAAATAGTTAGTGGGAAGCAGCTACATAGCACAGGGAGATCAGCTCAGTGCTTTGTGACTACCTAGACGGTTGGGATATGGAGGGTCGGAGGGAGGCGCAAAGGGAGGGGATATGGGGTTATATGGATACATATAGCTGATTCACTCTGTTATACAGCAGAAACTAACACAACAATGTAAAACAATTATACTCCTATAAAGATATTAAAAAAAAAACAATTTATAAGTTGCAGTCTGTCCTCAGAGTCACAGTTTACTCCTCAAATTGTTTGTTTAAATTTCTTGGCAGATGAAAACAACATGAAAAGTTTTTCTTACAAGAGGCAAAATATTCCAGGAGAAAAAAAAATCTTAAAATTTAATGGAGGAGGGGCTAAGGGAAATAGTGCGGTGAGTCCTTCTGGGATGATAAACGTGGGTTCCCTTAGTTTGTCATGGCAGAAACAGAGTCATGCTGAGACGGGTCTTTGCTTATCAAAGCTTCCTGAGACTTGATTATTCAACAAGTATTTACTGAGCACCTGCCTTGTGCCTGGCTTTGTGCTAGACACTTTGTACAAATGATCTGGAGATCTTCACAACCACACTATGATACAGTCACTTTGGGTGGCTCAGATTAGTCCTTCCACAAGACAATCGCTTTGAGACATCACAAACAGTTTTCCTTGTTTATTAATTTATTTATAGAATACCACTCTCTCTCCAAAATGCAAAATAAATCTGAAGTCAGTATAATACTGTGAAAAGAGTTCACACAGGACACACTGTCTGCCCCTAGGGCTGCTGACTATCTCTTGCTGGTACAAGAAGTCATCACCTACCAACGTTGAGACTACTGCCTATTTCTACTGCTCTCTAAGAGCTTCTGCTCATATGCTTCTGTTCTGTCCTTCAACAGTGAACTTAGCTTATGGTGTTCTTTTTTTTTTCAATTTTTTCCTACTACCTGCAGATTTTCAACTAAATGAGGCATGTGGGACTCTCAACTGACCCATCTGAAAATGGTTTTGTGTGATCTGAGACCATTTCATCATTGATTTGTCTATTCAGCCATGCATTTGACAACAGATAGCTAACTGAGCACCTATACCCGTGGAGTGTGGGGTGGGCAGCAGAGATAAGGCACTGAGAGAGGCACAGCCTTGACCTTAAAGACCTCGTAGTCTAGAGGGGGAGACAGATAAACAAATGGGCAATTACTATATAATATGGTAAGAGCTTCAATGGGATAAATGTGGGGTTCTTTGCAAGTGCCTTATCAGGACTTAGGGGGATGCTCCAGGGAGGTCATCCAACCGTAGTTTTTCCAAACACTCTATACTGCACTTAATATGTGCCAGGAAGCCTGTATCAGAAACTCTTGGAATTTTTATTTATTTATTTATTTATTTATTTATTTTTATATTTATTTTTGGCTGTGTTGGGTCTTCGTTTCTGTGCGAGGGCTTTCTCTAGTTGCGGCAAGTGGGGGCCACTCTTCATCGCGGTGCGTGGGCCTCTTCACTCTCGCGGCCTCTCTTGTTGCGGAGCACAGGCTCCAGACGCGCAGGCTCAGCAGTTGTGGCTCACGGGCCTAGTTGCTCCGCGGCATGTGGGATCTTCCCAGACCAGGGCTCGAACCCGTGTCCCCTGCATTGGCAGGCAGATTCTCAACCACTGTGCCACCAGGGAAGCCCCTTGGAATTTTTTTTTAAATAGAGATTCCAAGATCTAAATGAATCTCTGGGGTTAGGGCTGAGTAATCTGCATTTTCACAAAGTACTCCAGGTGATTCTTATGCCCAATAAAGTGCGAGAACCACCGACTTAGATCAATTGACTAGTTCAATGCTTGTTCCTTCTCCAACATCTATGTAATAACCAGAAACCCATATCAGAAGGTAACAGCAAGAGTGTTGTCATAGAGATAATCTTGACTCAAATGTAAATCATTGACTTTTTGTAAAAGTATTGTTAGTCACAAATTACTTGCAACCCACCTATTAACTGGTCAGCAGATAGGAGGTTGTGTATTCTAGTGGTTAACGTTCAGGCTCTGGGTAGCTTTGGGCAAGTTATCTGTGCCTTAGTTTCCTCATTGGGAAAACAGGATGATGATAAGATTCCTTCTGTATAGGGCTGCTATGAGGACTAAATAAATTTATCTGCATAAAGTATTTAGAAGAGTCCCTGGCATATCCACTCTACACCTAATCTGGACTCAGCCATCATTCTAGATCAGTTCCCATCAGTTTCCATCCCTTTCCTTGCAGATAGCTGCCCTCTTGTCTTCTCTGGGGGTGGGTGGGGGTGGGTGGGAATACTGAATGGTGAATTTTGTCCTAGAAAAGTACATGAGATGAAAGGAAATAATCTTCATCTGAGGAAGTCTCCTGCAAGCAATTTGTTTCTTGGAGTGTTGTCTCATCTTTGCTTTATACAGTGTAATAGGCAGAATAATGGCCCCCAAAGATGTCCCTGCCCTAATCTCCAGAACATATGAACATTACCTTGCATGGCAAATGGAATTTTTCCAGATGTAATTAAGTAAAGGACCTTGAGATGGGGAGAGTATCCTGGAATATCCAGGTAAACTCAATGTAACCACATGAGTCCTTATAAGTGGAGAACCTTTCCAAGCTTAGGTCAGATGGAGATGTAACATTGCTAGCTTTGAAGATGGCAGAAGGGATTTTTGAGCCAAGAAATGAGGGCAGCTTATAGAAGCTGGAAAAGGCAACAAAATGGATCCTTACCTAGAACCTCCAGAAGGGAGTGAAGTCCTGCCAACATGTGGATTTTAGACCTGTGAGATCCATGTCAGAATTCTGATTTACAGAACTGCAAGATAATAAATTTGCATTGTTTAAGCCACTGGGTTTGTGGTAATTTGTTACAATGGCAAGAGAAAACTAATACCTATAATCTTTAGACATCTGTTTTTTCTTTAGAATAATATGTATCTGATCTTTCAATTTTATCTTTTATACCCAGAAAATAATTCCTTCGCATTTTAGGGGCACAACCCCTAGTTCTTCAAAATGAAGTCACTGAAAGTGATGACTGGCTTTAAATTTAAGAATCTGAAGGTTGATATTTAATTTCAGCAGATCATCCATCCTCCAGGGTGCTGTGTACAAATCAGAATTTCTCCTGCTGTTCTCTACATCACGCCCCTGACTTCTTCGTATTTAATCATATTTATCTCTCTTCCCTTAACTTTTAGAAATTTGTACCTGTGGAATTTTCATCAGGTAATTTCTTGAAGATGCTTGTTCTTGTTAAACTCCCTGCTATTTCATAGATTCTTCTGATAATGTGCCTGGAAATATGGCCTCTGTAATCAGCAATTACATCATATGCCGCACCACTCTAAAACTTCATAAAATTATAGTGCAGTTAAATGAACCTAAAATAAATAATGCAAGTAGACTATTTAAAGACCCTGACTAAGAGATTTTTGCATGTATTTTAAAAATATGCCATTACTTTAAACTTTGGTTACATAGTGAAGATAATTTTAAAGCTACGATTAAAAATATATTTAAATTAAAATGTAGTTAAAAGGTAGAACAGAATCACTTATAAAAATCTCATCTGGCTCGAAAACCCCAGTGGAAGTAAATGTCTTCTGCACACTTAGATATGGTTTATGGCATCTATATTGTGCAGGAGGAACAATAACAAAGTTCGCAGCTCAATGAGAACACCGAAATTGATTTAAGCTTCTTTTCACTGGAGCATACATTTATGACAGCCACCATCAGCAAGAAAGAGCTTAATTTTCTAACTTAGTTAAACATTCACAAAGCTGTCTGCCTTCTCCTCCAAGGAGACTTCCCAGTAGTTTGTATCGACCACAACATGTTTTTCCTTGGGAAAGTTTGAAGCCACTGGAAATTGCTTATCCTGGGGGTAGAAGGGCTGAGGATTATTTGAGGTGAAAGAAAATAAGTCCCGATGAAAATTTTCAGTGAGACGTGGTCGTCAGAAATGTTGATGGGATCTATAAAAGAATGAATTCCATTCTCTGCTTTATTCTTTGGTGCTCTTCTAACCACATCTGGAGTATTAATTTCAGGCCAGCCTTGATGAGGGGCTGAGATGTGTCAAAGTGTACTCAGAAGACAGGACAGGGATATCTCTATAACATCCACGTAAGGAACAGTGGGAGGCATTAGGCTATTTCACCTCGAGAAGAAAGATCTGGTGGAATATGGTGACCGGATTCAAACATCTAAAGGATGGCATGCAGAGAAAGAGTTTGACTGACTTCTGTCTTTCTGAAAGGGGTAGATGTGGGGCCAGTGGATAGGAGTTACATTGAGGTTGATCTAAGTTCTTTATGAGGAAGACATTTATCAGAACTCCCTGAAGATGAAGATGATGTGTTCTCCATCCCTAGAGGTGCTCAAGCATAGCCAAGAAACTTATAACCATGTCAGGATCTCTAATTTACTTTGCTCCCCATCATACCCTCTGCCAGATGGAGTGAGATGGGGCATCTACTGCTGCTGAGAAGGAGTTCAGATCTCTGTCTCCAGAGACTGATACCCAAAAGGTGCACGGGACAATTAGGTGGCTCTAGGCCAGAAATGACAACTCTATGCCACCATGCTCTCCTTCTGCCCATGGAAGATATTCTAAATGATTACAGGGCTCTCTTCTGTTGCATAAGTATAACCTCAGCATCCTTCTCAACACAATATGCTGCCATTATTAGAACTGGTACACAGATGAAATCTATTTGTCACCCCTGCTTTAGAACAGACTTGGTGTGCTATTTATTATCCCTTTAGTTCCAAACAGCTCTCCATGCTCTTCTTTGTGGTAGTTGTGATAGTTGATTCTGTAAGTTATGTTTCTGCTTTGCCAGCTGGCCCACTGTTAGTCTAGATGGACACTGCAAGGCTGGAGGAAGAAGGGACTTTTTCTTTCCTTCATGTTTTCTGTGGCTTCCTGCTGCCTTACTGTAGTAGCAGCTGAATCTAGTTGGCAGGGTTTCCAACACTCTCAGAAACAGCCTTGTGGTATCTCCCTCAGGAACAATAGCGCCTTCCAGCCCATCCTGCCTCCTCAGAGGTCTGAATTTCAACAGCATGGGCCTCTCCTCCAGCTTTTCCTTTTATTCCAACCCTTTTCCTTTTATTCCCCATCACTAGGGGTGGTAGCTCTTCCTACAATTGCCACTTCTATGATACTTGTCTCTTTCTGCCTTTTTTGTTACCTTCAACTTTATATCTAATTAAAAATTCTTCAATTTCCCTGTTTAAATACCTGATATGATTTTTGTCCCTTGACTGTAGCCTTTTGATACATCTCCTATCAGCACTAGTGTCCATCTTCTGACATTCTCTTCTTCTCTCACTGGTGACCCTGTGATCCTGCTAATTCCTGTCTACATTTTAGCTAATGAATGGCGTTTAGAACTAGGCATCACAGGTGGTTGTATAAGTTGTGAAAAACTCTAGGGGTTGCCATTTACATTTGTAATCAACACTGATCTACACATTCTGAAAATTTTCTAGCAGTTGAGGAACAGAAGGCATTTTATTTTATTTTATTTTATTTTTTTCAGAAGGCATTTTAAAATGTACACTAAGCTAGTGATGTTTTAGCCTGTAATGGATTAAGGGGTAATTGTGTTTAATTTTTGATATGATTATAGACAATTTGAGTGGTCAGGGACTTTTACATCATCCAGCCTCATTTTTTAAAAATTGAAGTATAGTTGATTTACAATAGTACATTAGTTTCAGGTGTACAGCATAGTGATTCTAAAAAATAATACAACTGAATATATGTGCAAAACAGAAACAGACTTAGACAGATATAGAAAACAAACTTGTGGTTACCAAAGGGGGAAGGAAAGGGGGGAGGGACAAATTAGGGGTACGGGATGAACAGATACAAACTAATATGTATTAAATAGATAAGCAACAAGGATATACTGTATAGCACAGGGAATATCCTCATTTAAAGATAGGAGGTTTAAGTCTCAGAAATGACGATAGAACTGACACTGGGCCTCTGGGTAAACTTGGAATTGGAATTAGGATTTGAGGCATCAGACTCAGATAGTAAAGCTACAGGACAGAAATAACAGAACAGAAATTCTCCTTTTAACATAAGAGGCCAGTCCTAAGGGAGGTCCCAACAAAGCAATGTAGCTCCGCGGCCCCCCCCGAGTCCTCTCCTGCATCCTTTGGCTGGAAAGGTTAATAATGAGACCAGACTGTTGGTAGGAGAGAGAGAGAGGGAGACAGCTGTCTTAGAAAGAAGGCTCCAGAAGATATTGTGGGTACTGCTGATAGAACGGGACTTACAAACACCTTGGTCATTAAAATGCCCTTTTGATAGTGTTAGAAAGATAAGAAAAATGACAGAGAGAGGTAGGCTCCTACAGGTTAGATACAGAGCATGTGTGTTCATGACTTGATGAGTTTTATGGTGAATAAAATTGTTAATGGCTGCATGTGATATCAATGTCCTATAATAGTATAATACAGTAAAATGCAGTATAAAAGTTAATACAGAAATTATAAAGCGACTATAAATTTCAACAAGAAAATTTATGGATGAAAAAATCTGTAGAAAATGAGATGCAAAATTCAGCAATGGAAATGTTGTTGAGGAATAACCAAAAACATCACAAATCAAGGCGTTTGTGAAAATGAGGTAGAAAATGAGTCTCCAGCTCTGCAGCCAGAATCAGGTTTCAGTGTCCAACTTGTCCCCCTGCTCCATGTAGAGATTGTCATTCATAATTCACCCTTTAGGTCAGGGTGTGAGTTAATTAAGAATACAGAAGCCTCTAACAAAGCTTGTAAATATTATTGAAATTATTCATTCTAATAAAAGATGCAATTGCTGGCATTTTGAATCCTGATGGTTTGTTTGTGTGGCTGAAATCTCTCAATATTGTTTGTTGCTTCACTCTAGAGACTGGCTAGAATCTTCCATGTGCATATATATATACACATAGATTTCTCATTTTCTGAGGTGTAACTGATCATTCCAGGGCAGTGGTTCTCAGCTGGGGATAACTTTGGTCCCCTTCCCCCGCCCCCCAGCCCTGGACACTTGGCAATGTCTGGAGGTATTTTTAGTTGTCACAACGGGCGTGGGGAGCTGCTGGCATCTAACCGGTAAAGGCCAAGGATGCTGCTTAACATCCTGCATTATTGCACAGACAGCCTCTTCCACCCCTAGCAAAGAATTACCTGGCCCCAAACGTCAAGAGTGAGAAACTCCGTTCTGGTTAACTGTGCATTTTCTTAATTTATTACCATTCTCTGTCACATTCAGGAGGCAGAAAACATGAGTATTTTCACATAGGTTGTGAGCTGAATTTGCCCTTACATGTACTGAAGTAGGAGAAACCCAGGATCTTGAGAGTAAATATCCAAACTTCTGATTACTTAGAATCAGGATGCTGAAATAAAGTTCTAAGAGGGATTATAAAGACAGAGAACAAGAGCAAGGAGCATAACACCCTTACCCAATATAAATTTGGGTGGAAGTCCTCTAATGGGGACCCTCTACTTAATTCCTGGAGCAAAAGGTGGTGCTTTTCTTTTCTCACAGGTCTTGGAGAATGACCAGGTCTCTGAAACAGCCTTGGAACTGTTACCGATCTTTTAAGTATGTACCTCTTTCCCCCAGCCACGTTAGAAACGCCTTGAGGACAAGGATTCCACTTACCATCTCTCCAATTCCTAGTCTACATGGTGCCTTGAATTTGGTAAGTTTTCAATAAACAGCTGTTGTAAACTGTGAGGCAAGTGAAACAGGACACAGCTTCTTTAGTGAATTCTGACTCATCCGACAAAAACTCTAGTGATTTGAGAGCTGTAAAAAAAAAGGAAATAAATGTTAGTTATTTAATATCTTTTTCATATATTTCATTAAAAACACAGTCATAAAATGAGAAGTAAATCATTTATTTGGATTATAAGCAACCTATTGCAAACAAAATGTATTCTAAGGTGAGGCAGTTCCTTCTTTGAGCAGGCTGCTGGCTAGGGAAGTCAGGCTTTGATCTCTCCCTTCTCTGTCACAAATATTGACAATTTTGTAAAACAAAAAAACCAACCAAAACACAAAACCAGATTAACAATTTATAAAAAATGAGCTGAATATTTTCTTTTTTTATTTCCCAGCTAGGCAGCAGTGCCGTCTTACTTTAACATCAATCTTAACCTTATTTTATGTTGTGTACTTCCTGTTCTAAAACAAAACTGATTTTATTCTATGTAAACCACTGAGCAGTCATCACTAAAATAAGACTGTTTCTGAACCTTTCCCTTAGAAAAAAATCAATGTTAATAAAACCACAGTGTCCTGTTGCAGTTTAAGATTATTGTCCACATGGAAATTTTTAGACAATAAAATAGTCCATTCAATTTTGCAACACAGGTTCGAGTGAGGATTCTTTTCTATGATAATTTTGTAAAATAAGTATTATGAAGAGCAACTTGAAAAGAGGGCTGCATTACTTCCTGCCACATAAACCCTCCTAATGAATAGACAATAATAGCTTCCCTTGAAGGACTTCTTGGTAATTTTTGGGGGTACACAAAACTACTGTAAAATGGAACAAAGTTATGGGAATAATTGTAATTTTTTCTCCTGCACATTTTATAGAAACTTCTTTATAGATCATATTTGCTTTTAAATAAAATTGCAAGATAATTATATTTTGCTTACGCCCAGTGAACTTCTGAACCTTAAAAGTGTTCCACAACAAATGTCTGGTTATAAGATAAATAAGTACTAAAGATGTAATGTACAACATGGTTAATATAATGAGCACTGCTCTATGTCATATCTGAAAGTTGTTATAGAGTAAATCCTAAGAGCTCTCATCACAAGGAGAATTTTTTTCTTTTATTTGGTACCTATGGGAGATGATGGATGTTTACTGAACTTACTGTGGTCATCATTTCACGATGTATCTAAGTCAGATCATTAGGCTGTACACCTTAAACTTATGCAGTGCTGTATGTCAATTATATCTTAATAAAACTGGGAGAAAAAAGTGTTCCACATACCATACAGCAATAGATGGATATACGGCATTTGTCATTCAATCACTTTTCATCAAATATTTATTAAGTCTATACTATGTGCTAGGCACTGTTCTGAATGTTGTTTACCTTTACAGTCGTGTTTATTTTTATAACCTTCTATTTTAAATCAAATGAAAGTCAGTCTATTCCCCAACCTGGCTGGTGGTACCTTTAATTAGTCCTCAACCATAAAATAAGATCATACTCTTTTGCATGTTTATAACATATCATAAATGACTAGTTGGTATAATTCCTGCTTTACCACAAAAATTCTGAAATCTAGTGGAAAAGATGACCTGTAGATACTGAGTAAAATGTAACATTTGCACTTAATGTTAGTAAGTAAATGAGTATTCTTTAACCCAATAAGATCAGTATCCTGGATCGGTCTGAAGTGAATTTATTCAGTTTGTTTCTGAATACATTTCTGTCTGGTCACAATAAATTTATCACAATATAGTAGTTTCCATGCATTGCTATTTGGAGTTTATTTTGTCAAAATTTACCATCTCAAAATTGTACTTTGTAAAAGTCAACTTACACAATCTAGGATTTATCTTTATTTGGAGTTCATCTCTCCTTCTCTGTGGCTCCAGAGCACTTGGGCTGAATAACACCATTATTTTTCTTGTAGTGTGTGTGTGTGTGTGTGTGTGTGGTGTACGCAGAAACACACAGTAGTTAGGATCATGGTGTGGAGTAAGGCAGCCCTATGTTTGAATCCGTCACTTCCAGAGGGTGATATTCAGCAAGTTACTGAATTTCTCTGGACCTCACCTTTCACATGATGGGTTTAAAAATCTACTCTATAGCGTTATTGTGAGGGTTAAAAAGAATACATTTTAAGCACCTTTTACAAAATGGTCCCTCAGTAAATAGTAGGTATTTTTATCCTTCAATTAGAAATGTTTTCTAGACTAAGCTTTGTGGCAGTTTTTGGCGGGGGAGGAGGGAAAGTGTGGAGGAGGGGTTCTTATGAACCCCTCCTCTTATGAACCCAGAGCATCCATGGTGAATATATATAGAATTGAATCCCTTGGCTCAATTTCTGTGTAAGGAATCCTTCAGTATTCTCCATATCAGAAATAATTCCAATTTGTTTTCAAATTGCTGATGAATATAGAAAACACGCCCCCACTCAAGACCACTCCTTTCCAGAACACACTCAAATCCAATGTCCCACACTGACTTTTCATGTCTTTTCCTGGGGAGAAGGCATTCCAACTATTTGAATAGCATCCATATAGGTTCAGCATTTAGACTTCATTTTCACAATTCATTAATGACAGAATAAGAGTATTAAAATGTCAACAATAAAACCAGTTTCCTGCCTTAATTTTTAAATTATACAAAGTTACACACATCATTCTATGTCTTTAAAACATTACCATTCTTAAAGTTTAAAAAAAGTATTATCCAGTATTGACTCAGTATAAGATTTGAAGCATACTAATCTGTTTTCATTAATTAAGATGAGGCATTTTGTAATAAGCTATTTGTTTTCCAAACCCAAGTCTGACACACCCTCATTGTACATCTGACATGTGATGGAGCTCCTGGCAAGATGCAGCCCAGCCAGTGGGATGCTCAGACACCTGTGGAGAACAACCCACTTCTACATTCCACTACTTTGCCTTTCATCTGGCTATGTTGTCAGAAAAAAGTCATTCTTTAAATTATATCATTTTACTGAAGAAAATTATCTTTTGCCTTGAAAAGTTATCAATCTAATGATCCCAACTGTGTGTCCCAAAAAGTGCCCCATAGCTTCTAGGGGATTCGTAGAAAGGTACCAGATGGATAATGGGGACAGGCGAGTGACACAAATGCCGAAATTTAAAAAACACACATTCTTTCACAAACTGAACATCTGTCTGTAGTGATACGTGATAAACTGATGTGCCATTTTTTTTTTTAATTTTTAGTTAATTAATTAATTTATTTATGGCTGTGTTGGATCTTCGTTTCTGTGCGAGGGCTTTCTCTAGTTGTGGCAAGTGGGGGCCACTCTTCATCGCGGTGCACGGGCCTCTCACCATCGCGGCCTCTCCCGTTGCGGCGCACAGGCTCCAGACGCGCAGGCTCAGCAATTGGTCCAGTTGCTCCGCGGCATGTGGGATCTTCCCAGACCAGGGGTCGAACCCGTGTCCCCTGCACTGGCAGGCAGATTCTCAACCACTGCGCCACCAGGGAAGCCCCCCTGATGTGCCATTTTTAAAGACAGATTTCACACACAGGAACTGGCGTCATGGTGTCATTTTTGAACTTATTCGGAGGAAGATAACTTTTTCATTATAGTGTTTTCTTGAAGATTTAAGCACATTGCAAAACTATATTTAGATTCATGCCAAGAAGGAAAATAGTTACCATCTTTCAGCCAATCTCTGAGAATCATGAATACAATCTGCAAGGAATGATTTTAAAGCAGAAAGTAAATAAATCAGAACTCAAAGCCATAATTTGAATAAGTAACTAATATTGCTTTAATGTATTCTTTAGCTTTCTGTGCTCTGGTGGAGAGAGCCAAGAATGAGAAGTCGTGCTTTCCAGTGTTTCTATCTTACCCACGCCCCACCTCGACAGCTATCCACAGGCAAGTCACTGCCTGACTCAAAAAAGTGGGGACGCAGTGTCGCTCACCTTGGTCCTGATAGCATTTATTTTAAAATAGGGCGGGAGAGCTGGGCTAGAATTACCCAACACCTATTAACTTCCAGGCTTGTGCTTTTCCCAACATTTATGTCTAAAACAGTACAGGGGAGTAGTTAATACCTTGAGCTTTGAGGACAGGAAGACTTAGGTGATAATGACAGCTCTGGCCTTCACTGGCAGTGTAACCTTGAACAAGGAGCTTAATTTTTCTGAGCCTCAGTCCCTTCATCTATCAAATGTGAATAAAACACATTTGATAGATGAAAGGACTGAGGACCCGCCTTGCAGGGCAGTTGTAAAACAAAATCTACAGGGCATAGAATTTGGCAGGTGGCCACGAGGTAGGTGGTCACAAATACTTGTTATTACTAGTGCCGGGACCCCATTTCAAGGACATATGGGTGGCTGTTGGGGGGGCCAGCCAGACTAATGAACCTTATAAGGCTTTACTGAGATCATGCTGCCCTGTATAAAAATGTGAAGTCAGGCTTCTTTAACCACTTACTAGCTGTGTGACTTTAGGCAAGTCACTTAACCTTTCTGTGCTTTAGTTTCTGCACCTTTAACAAGTGAATTATAATCTTGCTCACTTTATGGGACTGTACTCAGGATTAAATGAGTTTATATTTCTAAAGTGCTTAGTATAATATCTGCATGTATTAAGTCATATGAGTGTAATTGTTTGTATTTGTTATGGAAGTCAGGTCATTGGTTGATATCTTTAGTCTAGTACCAGAATGGACCTTCTGAACATGGCTTCTGTAAGAAAGAGGGAAAAAAAAAGCTCTTCACTACTATACAATCACCCTTAGTCAAATCTTCTCTAGTCTATGTAAGGATTCACATTATATAGTAAGAGAGTATTAACTCAGAGACATCTTTTCTGCGAGGTTTCCTTCTCGATACTTCTTGGAGCTCTCGGCACCTGTGACCCATGAACCTGTAGGATTTGGGCCCTAGCAGGCAAATGGGTCTTTAGGTCCCTCCTTCATGTCCATCAGCCTTCAGTCAGACAATTATCTATGCTGACAAATCCATACCTCCACTGGAGCAATGCAAAACATTTTAAGAAAAAGAATGCAGGCAATCATCAAATGACTCATTTTAAGGGATTAGGAAATACTAGAAAGAAGGTTTTGTGACAGGTCTTAGCCCAGAGGAACTAGGGACTTTAAAACTCTGTAACTTAAGTGAGGAACCTAGAATACATTCTCAGTCTTGAGTTAAGACACTCTCTAGCCATAGTTCCTTCCCTTTCCTTTCTTTCCCCTTTAGCTTTGCTGAATATTCACTATGACCTGATTTCTCTCTATACTGGGCAGTGGGGCACTAGTTAGTATATTTTCTCCCAGGCTTTCTCTTCCTAAAAGTCAGTCTGTCTGAGTGTGAGCAGCCTCCTGTGACCAGAGTCAGGCTTAGAAGCCACAGAGACAGCGTATCTTCCAGGCTGGAGCCAATGAGCTTCCTTCTGAGACCACCAACATTTTCTACCAAGCTGTAGATTTTCCATATTCAGGTCAATTTCAAGTAACAGTCAATTTTTTCCAGATTTTCAATATTTTGAATGTACATTTAGCTAGATAATATATTCCTCTTAGACTTTGGTATTGATTTAAATATATATATATATATATACATACATACATATATAGAAAAATTCATATCCTTTGATTCAGAAAGTCTAGTTCTAAGAACACATAAAAGGAAATAATTGGACAAGTGTAAGGAGAAATATACATTCAGAGATGTTCACTGCAGTGCTGTTCACAGTAGCAAGAAGGAAAGGAAAATAACTTCTACAATATTTAAAAGAGGAAAGGTATATCTATTTAGAAGGACCGGGCTTCCCTGGTGGTGCCTTGAGAATCTGCCTGCCAATGCAGGGGACACGGGTTCGAGCCCTGATTCGGGAGGATCCCACATGCTGCGGAGCCACTATGCTCGCGTGCCACAACTACTGAGCCTGTGCTCTAGAGCCCCTGCTCAGCAACAAGAGAAGCCACTGTGATGAGAAGCCCGCGTACCGCAACGAAGAGTAGCCCCGCTCACCACAACTAGAGAAAGCCTGCTCACAGTACCAAAGACCCAAGCCAAAAATAAAATAAAAAATAAATAAATAAACTAGAAGGACCATGGTATTATCCGTGATGATCTTAGCAAAATCTAACTCCTGTTGACTGCATATCCAGTGTCACGTACTGCGCTAAACTCTTTACAGGTCAACACACTTAATCCTCACAACTGCCCTATCAAGTAGGCATTATTATTTTATTGTTATCAATTCACAGAAGAATATATGGAGGTTCAGAATGATGGTCTGCTCAAAGCCAAGCAGGTTCAAAGTGGGGAAGCCAAGATTTGAACCCTGATCAGCCTACCTCCAGAGACAGAGTTGTTAACTTGCCCTAACAGCTTCTGCAAGAGTCCCTGGTCAGTTCAAAATAGTCTCCACTGCCCCAGAAATAACTGCCTCCAGTGCAGAAGCACTGACGAAGGTTACTTTAAAAGAATCAAAATTTATAACCACCGTAGAGCAACCAAGCGTAGGGAAGAAATACATGGGCAATAAGGCCCTGGCATGGCCATTTCGTTGATGGGTACTGAAAGCACTGATCAGAGAAATAACACTGGGAGCAATGCTGTTGACAAAGGGAGCAGTAATTAAGACTGGAACTATGGGAGAGAAGAGTACAGTGTTTCCAAGCTTATGACAAAGAAGAATGCATTTCACATAAAACGAGACTTGAACGTTTCTGACTCCAGAGACTGTGCTCTATAGAGGTGGCTGGACAGCCTGCAAGTTCCAAAATAAGACCCATTGTGTGAGTGTACCCTTTTCAGTTAAAATGGGTCAATAAAAACCATATTGTGAAGAACCATTATTACTTAGAACTCTATTTTTGTTTTTAATAGTTGGCAAGCCTTTACACATAGGTATACTAGCAATTAGAAAAATATCCTTTGTTAGATCATATGCTCTGTCTTAGCTCAGGCTGCTATAACAAAATACCATAGACTGAGTGGCTTACACAGCAGACATTCATTTCTGACGTTCTGGAGGCTGGGAAGTCCAAGATCAAGGTGCCAGCCAATTCAGTTCCTGGTGAACGCTCTCTCTCTGGCTAGCAGGCAGCACCTTGTATGTTTTTAAATGGCAGAGAGAGAGAAGAGAGCTGACAAGCTCTCTGGTCTCTTCTTAGGAGGGTACAAATCCTACCATGAAGACTCCACCCTCATGACTTTATCTAAACCTAATTACCTACTGAAGGCCCCATCTCCTTATACAATCACTTTGGGATTTAGGACTTCAGTATGTGAATTTGGGGGGACACAAAGATTTAGTCCATACCATCCTCCATTTTTGGTTGGGAGATATAGTTTTTGTAACTTTGTGACTTGGGTTTGTCAATCTTCTTATTCTAAGAATTAAAACAAATACGAAGGTTTCTAAATCACTGAACATCTGCTATTAAAATTCACCCAGTGCTCCATGTACATTACCTGATAGAAACTCAAAGAATTCTTAATAATAATCATAGTCATAAGCATAATCATAATCATAATAGTAAGACTCTTATTTGGAAATGTTTGCTTGGCTCTGTGATAATCACTTTCTATATATTCTGTCAAGAAGTTCTCAGATAACCTTAGGAAATGGCCAATTTATTTCCCCTTTCTGGAACAGAAAACTTGCTTAGAGAGGTTAAATAAACTGCACAATGAAACTAGCTATTAAAAATTTGAGCAGAGACTGAAACCCTGGTCTACCTGACTCTGGAGCCCCCATGTCTAATCACTTTACTGCACTGCCTTCTCATGCTGCTCAAAGGACAAGGGGAGACATTTGTAAATATATTATGGTAATAATAACCAAGGACAAGTGCCAAAAAAACGCAAGAGGGTGTTCCATTAGTTCTCCTAGGGTTTCGGTCTCTTATTTTGAAAGAGAAATTGCAGATGTTGTCAAGTCATAATCTGTTGTCTAGGAAGCAGTATAGAGCATGAGGGTTAGGTCTTGCCTCTGAAAAAACCAGATGAATCCTGGAGGATGATAGTGGACCACAGTAAACCAAACTAAGTAAAAGTCCCAGATGCAGCTGTTATGATATCTTTGCTAGAGCAAACTAACAGAGCCCTAGTTACATGTTAGTAGGTGACCATTAATATAGAGAATGCATAGAGATTAGGAAGGACCATACATTCCTCAGGACTTTAAGGATAGTGTTAATCTCTGCCATTCCTTCCATGATGGGATACAGCTTTTGATTTACTATTTTGGCTGGGGCAGGAGTGGAGTTTTAGAGGCTTCTACCTGGTCTTCCTCACTATCTTGAGCTCGGCTACTCTTTAAGTCCTATGCCTGATCCTTTGCCCTTTCTGCCCTCAGGTTGTAGGAGAGGAGTTTCTTTACGTGTTGCCAAGAAGGCCCTCTGGCTTTTACATGTCCCCTTTTTGTCTTTAGTTGTTTTTTTCTCATATTTATTGTCCCCATCAACAGCCCTCCAGACCCAAAGTCCTTATAATTACTATTTCCTATGAAACTTTCAAATGTGTGAGACACTGCACCCACCAGTGCATTCCTGTCAAGTGTGCTTAACAATTACTGCACCTACATGCCAGGGGCTTTCATTGCTCTGCCTACCACCAGTGAGGGGGTCCTCATTGCTACCCTGCTGTTCTGTTAGTAATCCAGCACCAGCATTTCATTTTGGAATCTGCCCACTTGGATCACTTCCGGTTTCAACTGTTGTAGGTTAGGTGACCCAGGATATAGATGTTAAAATTCTCAGATTTGCATGCAATAGCATTATTGGGGAATGCTTTCAGGAACAACACCTAGGATGGGAGAGGGAAGGAAGATTGGACGGGGGGGGAAGTTGCATTGTACAATGAAATCATATAGAGTACTGATTCTATAAGGATCTCTGAAACTGGTTGTCCTTTCAGAGCTGTTCCTCTCTGAAGCAAGGAGGCTGGCTTTTACTTCCCTCCCCCAGTAAATAGTCGTCGGATGAGGGCTGTCCCTGGGGAGGGAACGTGACCTTGATGAGGCAGCTCACTTTGGCCTAGATCAATTACTGGAGGGTCATCAGTCACCCACACCAAGTCCTGATACTAGTAAATACTAAAAACGATGATGATCGCTGTCTTTTTTCTTGAAGATCTGCCCAATCCTGACATATGGAATTTGCCAGGTAATTGAGTGAGTATAGCCTCGGAGGTGAATAGTATGGGATTTGGGTATGAATAAACGTCAAGGAGCACTGAGTTTGTGCAGGAACTGGGCTGAAATAATTGCAATGATGTCTGACCTGCACTATTTGCTTCTGCAATTACAGACAAGAATTCCAAGGGAGACTTGACTATCCTGATCTCTCCTCCACAGCACAGTGTGTTCTTCTATTTCCTCCAAGAGTTCAACTCTCCTAAGGCTTGAAATAACTTCTACCTAAATGCAGGAAAAAGCTGTGCCCATCAGTAAAATTTTCAGTGAAGTGGTAAAAGCGAATTTATTAAATGCATCTTCCCTTTGTTTGGAATTAAATGAACAACCCAGGACTTTCTTTGCTTGTGGACAGGTTGCTAATACAGTATTTGAGCTAAAATCAGTCATCTGCTTAGTTAATCATGGTAAATCATGATCTTCACTTATTCTCAGGGAGGGATGTCATTAACATCTCAGGTCAGAACAAATTCAAGTGCAAGCAGATGGCACCTTTGTCCCCCCCAAAACAAAATGTTCCCAATGTTGAGCCAATAAACTCTACTTAAAAATGAGATTTTAAAGCTATTCCGATAGACAGTTTGGCAAAACCTTTCATTCCCAGGTACAGCAGGGCAATTATGGTACTCTAAAGGTTTATAAAATATAATGACTTCTTTGCAAAGAACTCCTGGAGCAAAGTTCTCAAGATTCTGATGCTAGGATTTTTACTTGGTCTTTTCTAAAGGGAGGCCTGCTAGGCTCTTTAATGAATTAGCTCATGTAAACTCCTTGCTGATTTTCCAGTCTCTGCCCTGTAAAAGTAAGTTTGAATCAACTCTGGGACATTTTTACATGGAGCCTGAAAATTTGAATATTGCAAAAGCCAACTTCCACAAACTCCATAGGCTTTTCTTTCCCTATGAACAATATTGAAGTGAACGAGAGCATTTGGAGTGAAACAGATTAAACGTTCTTTCATGTTGGAAGCCCAGGAAGATTTATAAGCATATGTCTGAGCGTCTCCACGGACACATTATGATTTAATGTTTTATATTTTGCTTTTCCAATAGATTTCTTTGAATTTTTCATTGGGATGGGTGAACACAGCACATTTACTGATGGGATTTTAAGGGGATTAAAACTGGCCTCAAGGAGGCCAACAAGATGTGGCTTTGGAACTGCACAGTATTATGCAGGGGCTAGTTATTTTAAAGACAAGGTCTGATGCCTTTATGAGTTATAATTAAGAAGAGAGAACAAACATATATCCTGATAGGACAAATATATACACATAAAATGATAACCATAATTTAAGGTAATTTAAGATGTGTCTGAAGAAGTGTACCATTATTTGTTCTCTAAGAAATAAGACAGGCACAATTCCTGTGAGTTGAGGTAGTCAGGGGAGTCTACGTGGAACAAATATACTCTAAAGAACAGGTGGGATTCAAACTGACAGAGAAGAGGCTGCCTGTGCTTTGTTGTGGAGCTCCTGGGT
This sequence comes from Balaenoptera musculus, assembly GCF_009873245.2. Classification (NCBI taxonomy): domain Eukaryota; kingdom Metazoa; phylum Chordata; class Mammalia; order Artiodactyla; family Balaenopteridae; genus Balaenoptera; species Balaenoptera musculus. The sequence continues at coordinate 20,396,785 of NC_045800.1, forward strand.
CCTGCAGTGCAACCTGAACTTACAGCATACCTGGTTTACAGTCTCAAATGGTGTCTTGACCAATGTACGTGCAGTGATGAGGATAGAAGGACTGCTAGAAGTGAAAAATAAAAACAAGACTCCTGGGCTTCCCTGGTGGTGCAGTGGTTGAGAATCTACCTGCCAATGCAGGGGACACGGGTTCGAGCCCTGCTCTGGGAAGATCCCACATGCCGCAGAGCAACTAGGCCCGTGAGCCACAACTACTGAGCCTGCGCGTCTGGAGCTTGTGCTCCACAACAAGAGAGGCCACGATAGTGAGAGGCCCACGCACTGCGATGAAGAGTGGCCCCCGCTCGCCGCAACTAGAGAAAGCCCTTGCACAGAAAGGAAGACCCAACACAGCCAAAAATAAATAAATAAATAAATAAAAAACAAAACAGGACTCCTTTCAGAAAATGACAGTCATCTATATCATTAAGGAAGCTGAAATGCAGTTGAGGTGAGGGTGAGGATGTGGAGACGAGAAGAGGTGGGTGCTGGAGAAATGGAGCCCTGAAATGGAACCAAGGTTGTCCTCTGGGTACCAAGTCCTGCACTCTATCTCCAGAGAGCTCCCCTCCCCACCTGCACTTTCTCTTAAAGACTGTTTCTGACTCTTGATTTTGCTGACTCACCAGGCTGTGGTACGGTGGGTGATTCTGCTCTCCCTCCTCTCTCAGGAGTGCACCTACCCATTCTGAATAGTGACGCATTTGCTGAGCTATTTAGCCAGGCATTTGCATGCACGTAGCAAGCCAAAGCTGCCTTGACAGAACTGTTGTATTAAGGTGAGTTTCCCGACTACCAAATGTAATAAAAATAAATTAGGGGCTGGAATCAGGTCCCATGACCAGGAACTGAGTGTGATTTTCGTTAGGTGGTTTTATTGAACATGTGGAGTTCCTCTGTAACAACCGACTGATTCACATTAAGACTGCATCCAAATCCCTCCCGTTCACAATCCTCCAATTACAGACATAGAGGTGCTTTTCTATTGCTGGTTTATTGGTGTGACATTGCAATCTTTCATTTAGAAAACCCACAATCTGTATACCTAACAAGCAGATCCAAAATTCCTTGGGTTTTTTTTCCACTCCCAGTAATGTTCTTCCCTGAAGAGGCCTTGGCCTTGGCAGTCACTTGCCCAGAGACCCAAATAATTGAATAAATATGTACTTTAAAGAGAAGCTATGTCTCAAAGAAAAACTGTAAACTAAATCACTACTTAGAAATAGGACCATATATCATAGGTTTGTGCATTTCCTTTTTTGACTGAATTCAATAAAATTGGCATAAAAATTCAACAAAAAGTTAAGTTTTAAACTCAAGGCAAGTGGGCTTCTCAGGGACTGAGAGCCCAGAATTTGAACACGTGATACTTCTGAGAATCTTCAAGTGAGCGGCCGTTCTCTTTACACATTGATTGGCAGGAGACAGAGATGTCATCTGTGCATGACATAGCCAGAGATGGAGACTGGTGTGACTAACTTTCCTGGGTGGCCCTTGTAACCAAAGCAACTCTCTTTCCCCAGAGTTCCCCATCTGCGTCTACAAAGTCCATACTTATAACCAAATGACATATTCTAGGCCCCTAACTAAAGATATGTAAGAAAAAAAATATGTAAACAGGATGTTAGTAAGAGCCCCTTGACCATGGATATCTAGGTAGATGGCTTTGAACATGTGCCCCCCCTTAAAAAGCACATATAACAACAATGAGAAGACAAGTCAGAGACTGAGAGAAAATATTTGCAAAATACATCTGATAAAGGACTGTTATTCAAAATATACAAAGAGCTCTTAAAACTCAACAATAAGAAAACAAACCTATGATTTAAAAAATGGGCCAAAGACCTTAACAGATACCTCACCAAAGAAGATATACAGATGGGAAATAAACATGTGAAAAGATGCTCCACATCATATGCCATCATATGTCATCAGGGAAATGCAAATTAAAATGAGATACCATTACACACCTATTAGAATGGCCAAAATCTGGAACACTGACAACACCAAATGCTGGTGAGGAAGTGGAGCAATGGGAACCCTCATTCATTGCTGGTGGGAATGCAGCCACTTTGGAAGACAGTTTGATGATTTACAAAACGAAATGTACTCTTCCCATATCATCCAGCAATCATGCTCCTTGGTATTTACCCCTCAAAGTTGAAAACTTACATCCACACAAAAACCTGCACATGGGTGTTTATAGCAGCTTTATTAATAATTGCCAAAATTTGGAAGCAACCAAGATGTCCTTTAGTATGTGAACGGATAAATAAACCATGGTACATCCAGACAATAGAATATTATTCAGGCCTAAAATAATGAACTGTCAAGCCATGAAAAGACATGGAAGCAACTTAGTGCATATTACTAAGTGAAAGAGACAATCTGAAAAGGCTACACACTACATGGTTTCAACTATATGACATTCTGGAAAAGGTAAAACTATGGAGACAGTAAAAAGATCAGTTGTTGTTAAGGGTTAGTGGGGAGGGAAGGATAAATAGGCAGAACACAGGGGATTTTTAGCTCAGTAAAAATACTCTGTATAATACCATAGTGTTGGATACATGTCATTATACATTTGTCCAAACACACAATGTATAACACCAGGAGTGAACTGTAATGTAAACTATGGATGTCACTGCACATCATCAACTGTAACAAAGGTACCACTCTGGTACGGGATGTTGATAATGGGGGAGGCTATGCATGTGTGGGGACAGGATGCATCTAGGAAATCTCTATACCTTCCCTTCAATTTTGCTATGAATCTAAAGCTGCTATAAAAAAATACAGTCTTAATAAAAACCAACCAACCATCCAAACAAAAAACACATATACAATTCCATGGCTTGTGGGAGTCCAAAGCCCTTCTCGCTATTTCTGAGAACCCCCCCAGGGACTGACAGTCTTGTGTCCTCCTCTATGTCTTGGGCTCCAGATTTGCCATTCGATACTTTTGTTCCTCACACTGACCCAGACTTAAAGTTCAGTCCCTTCATTGATTTCTCATCCACCTCCCACCCACACTTACAACTCACATGAAACACGCACGGCTTCACAGAGTGGGTGTCACTTTGACATCCACCTCACAGAGCAAATGAAGTGGACGATTTCTCCTCTCCAAAGAACTTTTTGGCAACTTCATCGCTCAGGACCCAGCCTCAAATCCATTTTCTCCTCTGATTTCTTCTCTTGTTCATCCTCTTCCTGCCTGTGTCCACGCAGAGGCACATGGGCCTTTTCTTTGAAATCCTTGATGCCATCTGATTCCCAGGTCCCTGAGTCCCACTTGGCACCAAACACTTGATTTTCCATGTATGTCTTTCCCTCCCTAAATGGAATCCTGGTTCCTGTTAGAATAAAACATGTTCCCCCGTGTTTTACTCCAGCATTGCTGCAGAGAGGGGGTTAGGAGCCACCTCACAGCCCCTGTGATGACTCCAAACTGGATTTGCCACCTTGCCTCACCCCTGACTGAAGGAAGGACTTGCCGCAGCAGAGGCAAGCAAGTCCCGAGTTGTGCTATTGCCTCGTCACACGGCAGCCGGGACCTGATCTTAGTGCACGAGGAACTGCAACTTTAGAGTCTCATAAATCAGTGGCAGCGCCTACCTTCCATTCAAAGAGCCACCGGCGTCATTAGCGGTAAATGGCCACACACTGCAGTAACTGACTGCTTTTCTTCAAACACTGAGAGACAATAGGGATGTGTGAAAACAGAACAGACATTCCTGGAACAGATGCAAATGAGCAGAAAGGCATATTCAGACTGTTGAAATCCAGGGATCTGAGCACTCAAATACCTTACCAATGTTTCGAGTCTAGGTCCAGTTGGTTACTTACTTGCCAGGTGACCTCAGATAAATGGCTTAACTGTCCTTTCTTTGTGCAATGAGGCCCATGTTACCAGTTCCATATTCACTGAAAGTACTTAACACCGTGCTTAGCATAGTAAGTGCTCCAGAAATGGTGGCTATCTCAGAGACAATTCCCATGGAAAAGGAGCTGGTGCAAAGTCAAGCCCCTGATTTTGCTAAAGTACTGTTAGTGGATATTTGTCTTGTGCAGTTTTGCCCTTCATGCACAGCAGCCCATCCTTAATCTCATTTACAGCAAAGCAAGTTTTAGTCCAGCAGCACCCCAAACCTACCATGCCATGACACTAACCCTCTTTCTTGCTTTCTTCTTTGAAACATATTGAAAGCAAAGTAGAATGGGCTCAGATTTTCTATTCTTTATCTATCTGCGGCCAGGGCCATTTCTTTCCTTTCTATTTTGCTTACAAACAGTATTTTCTTCTTTCTGGACTCTTCACCAGGCAGTCAACCTGAAGCCTGCTGAGAGGAGAACATGGCAACCAGAATATCAACATGCCCCAATCAGAAATCCTGGATAGGGAGTGTTGGTGCAGGAAGCTCCCTGTCTACAGCAGACTGCCAATTGTCCTAAAAAATCACAGCACAGTGCCCAAATTTCAATATGCTGGTGTCCAAACTACATCCTGTATATTGCCTAGAAATGACTTCACACCATAAGTCCTTATGCCTGGTGTGGAGAATACTGTCACTAAATTTACCCATGAACTAGTCCTACCAACACATCTCATAGAAGCCTGGGTCCCCATAAAACAGTAACTGACATCTGTGTAGCCCTCTCACCACACCATGGAGGACATCAAGGGCATTGAACTCATGCCCCACCAGAGAGGTGTGTGTCATGGACATGCCAGTCCTTTTCCCACACACAATCATGAGTGCAAACGTCCTGCTCTAAGGAAAGCTTCTGTCTCAAACTACCAAGACTATGGCACTGAGAAACAGTGTATTCAGATGACACAGAATTTCTTCTCTCTACAAAAGACTGCTGCTTTTTCCTCAAAATAAAATTTCCTTGTATTTATTAAAGATCATAAGAAAATGCAATATAACTATTTGACTCTATAGCCATGTAACATTAATATAATATACAGATAATAATGTATTTAGGCATATTATGTGTTAAACTCCTTGGGAAGTGCTTTGCAGGAAATGTTTTATTTACTATCCCAATCCCATGAGATAAGGGCTCTTATTAGCCCCATATTTCAGATGTAGAAGCTGATTCCTGGAAGAGTTTAGATAAATCGTCCAAAACCAGGCAGGTAAAGATCTGGCATTTGAACCTAGATCTGTCTGAGGCCAGTACCTAAGTCCTTAGCATTGCATAAAATTCAGTTTACTTTGGATTTTTCAAAGACATAGCTTTTGAATAAAGGTGGCCACTGCACAGATACTGAAGGATACACCAGCCTAGGGATGTATGGATGGAGGGTGTAGAGCAGATGTATGAGCTATAGTGATGCTGTTTAGAAAGCAAGTAGCACTTCACTCTCTATAAGTCCTTGTTAGCATATAATACTTAAAGATAGGACAAATTTCTAAGATTCAGCTGAGAAAATAGTCAGCAGTCAATAAATATATGCTATTTGATGAGTTGATTCAGCGTGTCCCCTACCTCCCCTCACCCCTTCCCACTCTAACAGGGGGAACCTATGAGAATACATAATAGTCCAGCTGTTAATCTTGAGAATAAAGACTTCTCTTATAATTCAATGGATGAAGATTTTCAAAATTTAAGCACACTCATACACACACGAGTACAAAAACGCTGGGGAAATCTGAAAAATCAGTCAATAAATAATTGAATAAGACTGATGTTAGTATCCTGGTTGTGATATCATTCTACTGTCCTGCACGTCACCACTGGGGAGACTAGGCAAAGTATACAAAAATCTCTGTACTATTTCTGACATCTACATGTGAATCTACAATTATTTCAATAAAAGTTTCAGTTAAAAAATTTTTAATGACAGCACTGGAGGTTGGCTCAGATCTCTCTCCATCAGCTCTATGGCACTGCAAGTTTGCACAGAGGGTCTGAAATGGGTGTAATAAACTTTATTATACATAGGCAAGCTAGATGATAGTTTGCCATACGTATTTGTTGCTGGGAAACACCCAGATTACTAAACCGTACTTCATCTATCTGAAAAAGAAACTTCCCAACCATTAATAGCCCCTGTCTAAAGGCAACTAACCGTCCTCTGCTGCACCCACCTCCTGGTGCCTACAGCCTCCACCCACACAGGCCCACCCTGGTTGGGCCAACATTCTTCCCTCCTGGGGTTCCATTCAGGGCATATACGTTGTGCGTGGGCTGTTTTTATTTTTGTTTTTTATGACATGCTGCCCTAATGAAATAGCGTATTTATTTATTATAAGAAACAGCTGGACAGATGGATGACTTGCAGATTTTTGCACTCAATGTGTCACCTGTAATTGAAAAATAATTAGATGATCCATCTGCTTCCTGTCATGCATGCCTCAGTTTTCTTCACTATCTGTGTGATACACGAGTCATCGGCATTTTTTGTACTAATTACTCACTAAGAAAAACTCTTTAGAGAAACTGATTGACCTTGCAGTATAATTTTGCCAACACTTAACATACTGTTGTTCTTTAATATATTTGTCTGACTATGATGAACTTTATTCTTATTAATAATTTTCATTTTATCATGCCAACACTATTGAGATTTCTCTTTATTTGGATTTTATAGACACTGCTGAAATAACATATCATATAATAGGTGGAACAATTACCTAATCTACTATCCCTGTAGTAATTCTTGATAAGAAGGCAAAAAGTTCACACAGGTTACATCTGTCTGCTAATTTTAATCAGAGGTAAAGGTTGAAATAGACAACAACCTTTGGAACCCATTAAATATAATTGTACCATTTTCTCTCCATGACTTGTGTTAATTATCCCACCATGAGATAACACATGTCATTGCAGAAAAAATCTTATTTTTTATTTTTCAAGAATTTTTATTTTAATCCTTTCCTACTCAGGAATATTTGGCTTTTCTTCAGTCCCTCAATCCAGGACAATACTTGCATCACTTTGGGAGAGGGAGGGATAACATTTTTTAAGAAAATCCTTATTGACTATGCTTTTAAAAAAATACACAAGACATCTATTTTTGCTGTTAAAAATATAAGATATAGATTTAAAAAATCACTACACTCATCACCTAGAGATAAACATCACTAACACTTTGTTTTTCCTACCAGACTTTAAAAATATGCATTACACCAATGCAGTGTCATGCATTTTAAACCAGTGCAACATCATAATGCTGTTTATTTTATTTTTTACTTATTGTTTTCTCAACTAACACTATGTGGAGTGAGCATCTCTCCATGTCAAAAAACATAGATAGGGACCTCCCTGGTGGCGCAGTGGTTAAGAATCCGCCTGCCAATGCAGGGGACATGGGTTCGAGCCCTGGTCCGGGAAGATCTCACATGCCGTGGAGCCACTAAGCCCGTGCGCCACAACTACTGAGCCTGTGCTCTAGAGCCCACAAGCCACAACTACTGAGCCCATGCGCCACAACTACTGAAGCCCGCGTGCCTAGAGCCCGTGCTCTGCAGCAAGAGAAGCCAACGCAATGAGGCGCCTGTGCACCGCAATGAAAAATAGCCCCCGCTCGCTGCAACTAGAGAAAGCCCGTGCACAGCAACGAAGACCCAACGCAGCCAAAAATAAATGAATAAAATAAATAAATTAGAAAAAAAAAAGAGATGTACTCTTCTCCAAAAAAACAAAAACAAAAACAAAAAAACCCATAGATCATCACTGTCATTTCTAGAGGCAGCATATCCATTTGCTATTTAACCAGCCCATATGGTTGACATCTAAGTTATTCCAGTATTGCCTGTACTTTTGATTCATGCTTAGTTTCTTTCTGATAGCTTCCCTGAAGCCTAGAGGGCAGATATGTCTGAGTAGGTCATCCTTACCTGTAATGAGCCTCTGGGGCAAAATTATTTTCTCCATTTCTAAAAGTCACTTTATTTTACATAGGAAAACAGGAGAAGCCTGAGATTTAGCTAAGGCTTATGATTTTCTAGCTTGAGTTCATTTTCCTTCTCTCTGCTCTCTGTGTTGGGGCTGGTCCTGAGCCTTCCATCTCACAGTCATTCCTGTGATGGCAGCAGACGGCTCGGGAATTAAAGCAGCTCCCTCTCTTTCATGGTACACTTTCTGTTATTTGTGGCTGACTCAGCATATAGAGGAAAGTTTTAGGTACCCTGTTATTTCATGGCTTGGGCGAAAAACAAACAAAGGAAAACTTATAACAAAAGGAATTCCACCTTCTTCTTCTTCTCCTCCTCTCCTCCTTCTTCTTCTTCTTTTCATTGTGATAAGAACATTTAGCATGACATCTACCCTCTTAACAAAATTCTAAGTGTACATCACTGTAATGTTAACTGAGAGCGTCGTACAGCAGATCTTTAGAACTTACTCATCATGCATAACTGAAACTTTATACATGTTGAATGACTCCCCATTCCTCACCAAAGGACAAATGGAGAAAGAAAATGTGATATAATTATATAATGGCCTATTATTCAGCCTTAAAAATAAGAAAATTCTGCCGTATGAGACAACATGAATACATCTTGAGGACATTATCCTAAGTGGGATAAGCCAGTCACAGAAGGACAAATACTGTGTGGTCCCATTTATATGAGGTATCTAAAACAGCCCACTTTTGTCTTAAGAATATGACAGAATATCACATTGAAATTTTAAATCTCTCATTTCTGTCTTCCCTGTAACCCCTTAAGAATTCTTGCAAAGAAAAAAGAAAGGGCAAGGTTAGGTAGTTTGATTAAATTTCTGCACACTGAATGGTATTCTTGCAGTTAGAGGGTAGAGCAGACATGCCCACTCTCTGATGCCCCACCCGATCCCCCAGACATGAGCCTGGAGACTCTCCATCCATAAGGATGTGCTGGGCTCCCCACAGTTCCTCCACTTTCCCGCTGTCACTGCTTAATTGGTCCTGTATTGCAGCTGGTTTCCTGGACTAACACTGACCTTCCTCAGAAGGAATTTGAGAGTCTCAAATTCAACAGCTCACATGGGAACCTGAACCTAGGCCTGACCGCCAACTTTGAAAATGAACTTTCCTTCTGGAACTGGGGACTTGGCCATATTTTCAACAAGGCCCTTACTTTATAGCTCAGTTCTGAGAATCTGCTCTCTCAAAACCTGGCAGCCACCAGCAGGTAAGTGTGAGGTCCTGTCTTCTTCTCATCTTGGTCTTATCTTCTTCTAGAATTTTCATCATCTCTTGCCCTGGACCACCATGGCCTGTGTCTCTGTCTCCTGTTGCCCTGATCTACACACCCGGACTTAAATTCATCACAAATCTTCATCGATGTTCCTGATGACAACTGAAGTGTTTTCTCAAACTTTCTGAACATCAGGCTTCACTTGTCTGTTGCTGTGGAGTCCCTTCTTCTCTGAGGTTTCATCCACCAGTTATGGGGTAGAATAAAACCGAGATTCGGAGCCTTAGTTGTGAACCACAGGGCTTAGACAGCTCTGCCCTAACGGTATTCATCTGGGGTACATTTAACCAACAGCTCTGCTTTGTTGGCTGTTCCTGTTCTCAACGTCACTTCCCCACTACCCTCCCATTGCCTGACTGCCTCCTAAACAAACTCCTTGGGTTCAAATCCTCCTTTCAGTGTCTGCTTCCGGGAAACCCAACCAAGACAACCCCTCGGCTCAAATACATGTTTTCTGGATCTCCACTGTCTGCAGAGTAAAGCCCAAACCTCTTATTTCTTACAGATCATTGTGAAGGGCCCCTAACCTTCATTTCTAATGGCCCTTTTCACCACACCCCTCAGGTGGCTATTGATCACAGCCAGATTAAGACCCTGCTGTCCTCCGTCCACACCTTCCATTGTTTCTGCCCGAGAGCTAGCTCTCCTGTTTTCCTCTGGCCTGGGACACCCTGTAGCAGGGCGTGAGGAGCACAGAACCTAGAGGCAGAGAAGAGTAATAGAAAAGCCCAAATTTAGAGCTCTATTTTACTTATAGGAAGTAAAACACAAGTTAGTACTCTGGAAGTTAAACAATAGTTTAGTCCCAGTTATCTTCTCTATCAAAGGTCAGAAGAGATTCCACTGTAGAACTTCATATATAACACAAGAAAAATAAAACATAACAAATGAGAAGACAAGGCTTCACTTTGTCCTTAAAAAAAATAAAAGATTTCCACAAATGCCTGAGCCAGAGTGTCTGCCAATTCACTGTGATGTTTATGAAACACATAATAGCTGAAAGGAATTCAGACTCACAAAGGAGGATTTTTGTCATCCAAACACACATTTCCCCCAAGTTTCTTCTCTGCTTCCAGATTTAAGAATCTGTTCAGGGCACACATACAAAAAAAATAATCACCACGTTAAGAGGGTAATTTGGAAGGAGTTCCACGGAACAGCCTCGGCTGTATAATTGAAGAGATGCCTCTCATACATCCACATGGGGCTTTGGAACTCTTAGTGCAAGTCACTGCCAGTTTCTGAGACGAGGCCTGGTAATGCTTCAGAGCAAAAGCTAGGATGAATTTTTCACCACAGAAATAAAGTGAGGTTACATTTTCCTCACTCCTGCATTTTCCCTTCTCTCCTCTGCTTCTGGGGATCATGCTCCCTGGAAGCACATTACTTGGAGTTACATGATCAGTCAGGCAATATGCACACGTTGTCTGAGGACCTACTGTGCATCCAGCGCTGAAGAGATAAGAAATGGAAGGGCCTGCTATCACATAAAGATCAGGCTGGCAGGTCACATCTCAGGCCTCTGGGGAGACTTGAATTTCCTTGAGGGCAAGCAAGATGTTTTGAATCTTACTCTAGTGCTGCAAGGACTTCACAGAGAACAGTGTGCCATGTGCAAACTTTAAATCAAGACAAAGACTGACCAGGTGACTGATGTGCTCCCTCAGCTTAGATCAGACCAAAAACCTTTGCTGCACCTAGCTCCAGGAAAAGGTTTTTTCCTATGACCTCCTGGAAGGGCTTGGGATTAGGGCTGCTTTGGGCTACAAAAAAATTGCCTGGCTTTAATAATGAGCACATTTAATATCTTACATAGCAAGAAGCGCAGAGGTGGCTGGATCCAGGGTCCTTAAGCCACAGCTGCATCCCATCATCCCAGCTGGATGTTTTCATGCTTTCTACTCCTTGACATGTGGGCCTTGTTCATCAGGTTATTCCCCTCATGGTCACACGCTGATAAGACAGCATCTTTCCAAAGAAGTCAGATTCTCTCTTCTCATGTGTTTCTTTTTAATAGCAGACACTTTTCTCAGGATACCCCCCTCAAGCCTTTTTGATTCATGCTAAACCAACCCCTGGAAAGAAGGATTAGGTTATGTTGTTTGGCTGAAGCTAACCAGTATGGGATCCCCAAGTCTCGTGTGGAGGGGATGAACACTCAAGACAGATTCTTGGGTTGGCAGACAACTGTGTTGATGATTCTTTGGGGGTCAGTCTTCTTACTTTTCCAACTGAGGCATAATACCTTTTCCCTAAATATGGGGTGATTGGGAAATCTAATTCAAAGAGTATTACTATGCCTCTCTGGTTATTGAGCACTGCCCTAGATGCCATAATGTGCAAAGAGATGACTAAGACACTCTCCTAGTCCTTAGGTTACTTATAATCTCATGGGGAGACTAATATAATTCATATTATGTAAGACAAAGTTTATTATTAGAAAAGCCATGTGAGAGTTTAAACTACTCTGGGCACTAGATTGAGTCAAGACTAGAACCAGCTCATCCTAGACTGGCCTTTAAGTAGATCCCTGTTTCTCAGGGCAAGTGTAAATCTGGGCCATAACTGAGAGCCTGGAGCCAGGATTAAGATAAAGGGCTTGGCTGACCATTGGTCTGGCCACCGACTTTCATCAGTGGATTATTCTGGGGTAATTATCTGCTGGTGATGTAGCACCTGCAAGGAGGGAAATGAAGCAGCATTTATTGAGAGCCAGTTACAGGCCAGACTTTTTCATGCTTTACCTCATGTAATAAAATTCAAGAGCATCCAACAAGGTTTAAGGTAGTTGTTATTATTCCCATAGTAGTAAATAAGGCAGTTGACATTCAGAAAAGTTAAGTAGCTCCCCTGAATTGCCATGAGACCATATCAAACTAGCTGTAGTTAAGATCAGAATCTCTCTTTTTGGGGCCTTGAGTTTTGTAGCTCTTACAGACAGAGAGTAATCCAGGTCCCTACAGGCAAGAATAGAAGTCTACAGGCAAGAAGCATATTGGTGGTTAGCATCAATGTCCTAAAAAAATCAGCCAGAATGCTAGGAAGAACAGTGTACATGCTGATGGCTGTGAATTTGAATCATTTGTCTTAAGACAACTATTAGACCCCAAGAAGTGAATGTGGGGTTGGGGAGAGGGGTTCTAATGTGTTCCTATTTCTCTGAAGAGTTTACGCTTTAGTTTTTATATTAAACCACTGCGATCGTTATTTATTTTAGTAGTCCCTTCCCTCAAAGAACTTACATTCTAGCTGTGATCTGAGGGCAACTAATAAAAAGAAAGTGCAGTAAGAGAGTACGGCGGCTATGTTGAGGCAAGTACTATCCTGGAGTATGCAGTGGGAGCATCTGACCTTAGGTGGCGGCCAAGGAGGCTTCTTAGAAGAAAGGAATGAACACATTCCACACATTCTTCACTGGAGAGGCAGAGAAAAGAGCCAAGGAAACAAGGGCATGAAGGGAAACAGCCCTTGGAGAACGTCATCACTAAAGAATTCTCCTCTTTATCTGTCTCCTCTTTCTTTGCCTGTGGAGGTTGGATACCAAACTTGAAATTCTGAAATACTGTGGAATCCAGGACAGAGATATTCATACTCAGTAAGCAGGAAAGCAGCAGGGTACTAGTTAGCCCTTGGAAAAACAACATCTGAATCAACCACTCCATTCACTAGTCATTCCCCATCTATTCTAACTAACTGACTTTAAGTTGTGTTTTTCACTTTAACATTTGTTGTAAGCACAAAGTCATTACTGAAAATATGAGAATCTTGAAAAAAGAGAAAGAAAATAAAATTAAATGAAAACAGGGAGTAATATCTAAGTTAGAAGTAATTGAAAAATCTTCAGACTTGGCTGTGTAAAATTTAAAATCTTACTTCATTTAATTACAAGGCAGACTGGGAAAAATATTTCTAGTAAATATGTCAAAAGATTATTATACTTTTATCACAAGAGCTCATACAAATAAATAAGACATTAATAAATATAATGATTAAAAATTAGAAAGAGGATATTAAATTGTAAAATAATCATGTGAAAGAATGTTCAATTTTTAAAGAAATATTAATTAAAGCAATCAGGAGATATCACTGTCACCTGTCAAACTGGCCAAGACTATTTTAAAAATGAAAATGGCCAGTGTTGGCAAGGATGCAGCTGACACTCACACATTGCTGAGAGTGTACCCCTCTTCAAGGAAGCTCTTAGACAATTTGAATCCAAGTGTTAAAAGTGTCCAAAGACTTTAACTTGATTATCTGCTAATTAAGACATCTATTCGGAAAAAAAAAAGCCCCCCAAGTGTAGGATAGTCCTTAAGCACAAGGATATTTTCAGCCCAAATTTTCAAATATAGAAATTTGTTTAATAGAGAATACATAATAAATAACTTAAAAGTTGTTCTTATGGAGCATATGTTCTTTTTGTAATGCCAAAATAGTAACTAAATGCAAGAGGATATGAAAATATAAGGTGCCATACCAAGAGACTGCCTTGTCTTTAAGGAACTTGCCAGCCAAGTGACTGGGGCAAACACACATGGACACAACACTGAGAGTAACAGAAATGCAAAGGGTTAACAGGGGAGGTGTGACAGAGTGAAAACACGTCACTTATGGGGATACATTAGGGAGGCAAATTAAATAGCTGGGATTAATATGAATCTTCCTTTTCTCATTTATTTATATTTTTAAATTGGAAAACGAATGCAAGTTTGTTGCAGAAAAATTGGAAAATACAGAAAAAGTAAAAATTACTTGTAATATTCCAGACCATAGTTAACCTCTTGGCAAGTTTCCTTCTTTTTTTTTTCAGCAAAGATGTCTAGGATTAGGAAGAACGAGATCTGAGAAAGAATTGCTGGATATTCTTGGGAGTAAAAGCAAGCAGGTCTTTTAAATGTACGGCACTCATTTAGACATTGTACTAGTGAAATTCAAGGCCCAGTTTTTTCATCAGTGAAAGTAGGTGATAACAATAATGCCATTCTTATCAAAGGGTCATTGTGGGGATTAAATGACATAGTATCTTGTATTAATTTGCTAGGGCTGACATAATAAAATACCAGACTGGGTGGGTTAAACAACAGAAATTTATTTTCACAGTTCTGGAGGCCAGAAGTCCAAGATCAAGATGTTAGGATGTTTATTTCTTTGAGGTCTCTCTCCTTGGCTTGTAGATGTCCACCTTGTTTCTATGTCCTCACATGGTCATCTCTTGGTCTGTGTTGTCTGTGACATAATCTCATCTCTTCAGAAGGACATCAATCATATTGGATTAGGGTCCACTTCATTTTACCTTAAATATCTCTTTTTTTTTTTAACTTCTTTATTGGAGTATAATTGCTTTACAATGTTGTGTTAGTTTCTGCTGTAACAAAGTGAATCAGCTATATGTATACATATATAGCCATATCCCCTCCCTCTTGTGTCTCCCTCTCACCCTCCCTATCCCACCCCTCTAGGTGGTCACAAAGAACCGAGCTGATCTCCCTGTGCCATGCAGCTGCTTCCCACTAGCTATCTATTTTACATTTGGTAGTGTATATATGTCCATGTCACTCTCTCACTTCGTCCCAGCTTACCCTTCTCCCTCCCCGTGTCCTCAAGTGCATTCTCTATGTCTGTGACTTTATTCCTGTCCTTCCCCTAGGTTCTTCAGAACCATTTTTTTTTTTCAGATTCCATATGTATGTGTTAGCATATGGTATTTGTTCTTCTCTTTCTGACTTACTTCACTCTGTATGACAGACTCTAGGTCCATCCACCTTACTACAAATAACTCAATTTCATTTCTTTTTATGGCTGAGTAATATTCCATTGTAAATATGTGCCACATCTTCTTTATCCATCCACTCATTTGTCGATGGACACTTAGGTTGCTTCCATGTCTTGGCTATTGTGAATAGTGCTGTAGTGAACATTGTGGTACATGACTCTTTCTGAATTATGGTTTCCTCAGGGTATATGCCCAGTAGTGGGATTGCTGGGTCATATGGTAGCTCTAGTTTTAGTTTTTTAAGGAACCTCCATACTGTTCTCCATAGTGGCTGTATCAATTTACATTCCCACCAACAGTGCAAGAGGGTTCCCTTTTCTTCACACCCTCTCCAGCATTTATTGTTTGTAGATTTTTTGATGATGGCCATTCTGCCCCGTGTGAGGTGATATCTCACTGTACTTTTGATTTGCATTTCTCTAATGATTAGTGATGTTGAGCACCCTTTCATGTGTTTGTTGGCAGTCTGTATATCTTCTTTATAAAAATGTCTATTTAGGTCTTTTGCACATTTTTGGATGGGGTTGTTTGTTTTTCTGATATGGAGCTGCATGAGCTGCTTGTATATTTTGGAGATTAATCCAGCGTCAGTTGCTTCAATTGCAAATATTTTCTCCCATTCTTAGGGTTGTTTTCTCATCTTCTTTACGGTTTCCTTTGCTGTGCAAAAGCTTTTAAGTTTCATTAGGTCCCATTTGTTTATTTTTGTTTTTATTTCCATTTCTCTAGAAGGTGGGTCAAAAAGGATCTTGCTGTGATTTATGTCATAGAGTGTCCTGCTTATATTTTCCTCTAAGAGTTTTATAGTGTCTGGCCTTATATTTAGGTCTTTAATTCATTTTGAGCTTATTTTTGTATACAGTGTTAGGGAGGGTTCTAATTTCATTTTTTACATATAGCTGTCCAGTTTTCCCAGCACCACTTATTGAAGAGGCTGTCTTTTCTCCATTGTATATTCTTTCCTCCTATATCAAAGATAAGGTGACCATATGTGTGTGGGTTTATCTCTGGGCTTTCTATCCTGTTCCATTGATCTATATTTCTATTTTTGTGCCAGTCCATACTGTCTTGATAACAGTAGCTTTGTAGTATAGTCTGAAGTCAGGGAGCCAGATTCCTCCCGCTCAGTTTTTCTTTCTCAAGATTGCTTTGACTATTCGGGGTCTTTTATGTTTCCATACAAATTGTGAAATTTTTTGTTCTAGTTCTGTGAAAAATGCCATTGGTAGTTTGATAAGGATTGCACTGAATCTGTAGATTGCTTTGGGTAGTAGAGTCATTTTCACAATGTTGATTCTTCCAATCCAAGAACATGGTATATCTCTCCATCTGTTTGTATCGTCTTTAATTTCTTTCATCAGTGTCTTATAATTTTCTGCATACAGGTCTTTTGTCTCCTTAATTAGGTTTATTCCTAGGTATTTTATTCTTTTTGTTGCAATGGTAAATGGGAGTGTTTCCTTAATTTCTCTTTCAGATTTTTCATCATTAGTGTATAGGAATGCAAGAAATTTCTGTGCATTAATTTTGTATCTGCTACTTTACCGAATTCATTGATTAGCTCTAGTAGTTTTCTGGTAGCATCTTTAGGATTCTCTATGTATAGTATCATGTCATCTGCAAACAGTGACAGTTTTACTTCTTCTTTTCCAATTTGGATTCCTTTTATTTCTTTTTCTTCTCTGATTGCTGTGGCTAAAACTTCCAAAGCTATGTTGAATAATAGTGGTGCGAGTGGGCAACCTGGTCTTGCTCCCGATCTTAGAGGAAATGGTTTCAGTTTTTCACCATTGAGAATGATGTTGCTTGTGGGTTTGTCATATATGGCCTTTATTATGTTGAGGTAGGTTCCCTCTATGCCTACTTTCTGGAGAGTTTTTATCATAAATGGCTGTTGACTTTTGTCGAAAGTTTTTTCTGCACCTGTTGAGATGGTCATATGGTTTTTCTCCTTCAATTTGTTAATATGGTGTATCACATTGATTGATTTGCATATATTGAAAAATCCTTGCATTCCTGGGATAAACCTCACTTGATCATGTGTATGATCCTTTTAACGTGCTGCTGGATTCTGTTTGCTACTATTTTCTTGAGGATTTTTCCATCTATGTTCATCAGTGATATTGGCCTGTAGTTCTCTTTTTTGTGACATCTTTGTCTGGCTTTGGTATCAGGGTGCTGGTGGCCTCCTAGAATGAGTTTGCGAGTGTTCTTCCCTCTGCTATATTTTGGAAGAGTTTGAGAAGGATAGGTGTTAGCTCTTTTCTAAATGAGTGATAGAATTCCCCTGTGAAGCCATCTGGTCCTGGGCTTTTGTTTGTTGGAAGATTTTTAATCACAGTTTCAATTTCAGTGCTTGTGATTGGTCTGTTTATATTTTCTATTTCTTCCTGGTTCAGTCTCAGAAGGTTGTGCTTTTCTAAGTATTTGTCTGTCTCTTCCAAATTGTCCATTTTATTTGCATAAAGTTGCTTGTAGTAATCTCTCATGATCCTTTGTATTTCTGCAGTGTCAGTTTTTACTTCTCCTTTTTCCTGTCTAATTCTATTGATTTGAGTCTTCTCCCTTTTCTTCTTGATGAGTCTGGCTAATGGTTTATCAATTTTGTTTATCTTCTCAAAGAACCAGCTTTTAGTTTTATTGATCTTTGCTATCGTTTCCTTAATTTCTTTTTCATTTATTTCTGATCTGATCTTTATGATTTCTTTCCTTCTGCTAACTTTGCAGTATTTTTGTTCTTCTTTGTCTAATTGCTTTAAGTGTGAGGTTAGGTTGTTTATTTGAAATGTTTCTTGTTTCCTGAGGTAGGATTGTATTGCTATAAACTTCCCTCTTAGAACTGCTTTTCCTGCATCCCATAGGTTTCGGGTCATCGTGTTTTCATTGTCATTTGTTTCTAGGTATTTTTTGATTTCCTCATGATTTCTTCAGTGATCTCTTGGTTATTAAGTAGTGTGCTGTTTAGCCTCCATGTGTTTGTATTTTTTACAGTTTTTTTCCTGTAATTGATATCTAGTCTCATAGCACTGTGGTCGGAGAAGATACTTGATACAATTTCAGTTTTCTTAAATTTACCAAGGTTTGATTTGTGACCCAAAATATGATCTATCCTGGAGAATGTTCCTTGAGCACTTGAGAAGAAAGTGTATTCTGTTGTTTTGGGATGGAATGTCCTATAAATATCAATTAAGTCCATCTGGTCTAATGTGTCATTTAAAGCTTGTGTTTCCTTATTTATTTTCATTTTCAGTGATCTGTCCATTGGTGAAAGTGGGGTGTTACAGTCCCCTACTATGATTGTGTTATTGTTGATTTCCCCTTTTATGGGTGTTAGCCTTTTTCTTCTGTATTGAGGTGCTCCTATGTTGGGTGCATACATATTTACCATTGTTATATCTTCTTCTTGGATTGATCCCTTGATCATTATGTAGTGTCCTTCTTTGTCTCTTGTAATAGTCTTCATTTTAAAGTCTATTTTGTCTGATATGAGAATTGCTATTCCAGCTTTCCTTTGATTTCCATTTGTATGGAATATCTTTTTCCATCCCCTCACTTTCAGCCTGTATGTGTCCCTAGGTCTGAAGTGGGTCTCTTGTAGACAGAATATACACAGGTCTTGATTTTTGTATCCATTCAGCCAGTCTATGTCTTTTGGTTGGAGCATTTAATCCATTTACATTTAAGGTAATTATTGATATGTATGTTCCTATTACCATTTTCTTAATTATTTTGGGTTTGTTATTGTAGGCCTTTTCCTTCTCTTGTGTTTCCTGCCTAGAGAAGTTCCTTTAGCATTTGTTGTAAAGCTGGTTTGGTCGTGCTGAATTCTCTTAGCTTTTGCTTGTCTGTAAGGTTTTAATTTCTCCTTCAAATCTGAATGAGATCCTTTCTGGGTAGGGTCATCTTGGTTGTAGCTTTTTCCCTTTCATCACTTTAAATATGTCCTGCCACTCCCTTCTGGCTTGCAGAGTTTCTGCTGAAAGACCAGCTGTTAACCTTATGGGGATTCCCTTGTATGTTATTTGTTGCTTTTCCCTTGCTGCTTTTAACATGTTTTCTTTGCATTTAATTTTTGATAGTTTGATTAATATGTGTCTTGACATGTTTCTCCTTGGATTTATCCTGTATGGAACTCTCTGCACTTCCTGGACTTGACTGACTATTTCCATTCCCATGTTAGGGAAGTTTTCAACTACAGTCGCTTCAAATATTTATCAGACCCTTTCTTTTTCTCTTCTTTTTCTGGGACCCCTATAATTCGTATGTTGGTGCCTTTAATGTTGTCCCAGAGGTCTCTGAGACTGTCCTCAATTCTTTTCATTCTTTTTTCTTTATTCTGCTCTGCAGTAGTTATTTCCACTATTTTATCTTCCAGGTCACTTATCTGTTCTTCTGCCTCTGGTATTCTGCTATTGATTCCTTCTAGAGAATTTTTAATTTCATTTATTGTGTTGTTCATCAGTTTGTTTGCTCTTTAGTTCTTCTAGGTCCGTGTTAAATGTTTCTTGTATTTTCTCCATTCTATTTCCAAAATTTTGGATCATCTTTACTATCATTACTCTGAATTCTTTTTCAGGTAGACTGCCTATTTCCTCTTCATTTGTTTGGTCTGGTGGGTTTTTACCTTGGTCCTTCATCTGCTGCATATTTCTCTGTCTTCTCATTTTGTTTAACTTACTGTGTTTGAGGTCTCCTTTTCACAGTCTGCAGGTTTGTAGTTCCTATTGTTTTTGGTGTCTGACCCCAAACACCAAAGGGGTGTTGGGTGAGGTTGGTCCAGTGGCTTGTGTAGGCTTCCTGGTGGAGGGGACTTGTGCCTGTGTTCTCGTGGGTGGGGCTGGAGCTTGTCTTTCGGGTGGGCAGGTCCGTTTCCGGTGGTGTGTTTTGGAGTGTCTGTGAACTTAGTATGATTTTGGGCAGCCTCTCTGCTAATGGGTGGGGTTGTGTTCCTGTCTTGCTAGTTTTTTGGCATGGGGTGTCCAGCACTGGAGCTTGCTGGCCGTTGGGTGGAGTTGCGTCTTACTGTTGAGATGGATATCTCTGGGAGAGCTCTCGCTGATTGATATTATGTGGGGCTGGGAGGTCTCTCGTGGTCCAGTGTCCTGAACTCGGCTCTCCCACCTCAGAGGCTCAGGCCTGACACCAGGCTGGAGCACCAAGACCCTGTCAGCCACATGGCTCAGAAGAAAAGAGAGAAAAAAAGAAAGAAAAATAAACAAATAAATTTACTAAAATAAAAATTTAAAAAAAATAATAATTAAAAATAAGAGAGCAACCAAACCAATAAACAAATCCACCAATGATAACAAGCGCTAAAAACTAAACTAAGATAAACATAAATATCAGAAACAGATCAGTCACACACAGCAAATCCCAAGTCTACAGTTGCTCCCAACGTGCACTGCCTCAATTTTGGGATGATTCGTTGTCTATTCAGGTATTCCACAGATGCAGGGAACATCAAGTTGATTGGGGGGATTTAATCCGCTGCTCCTGAGGCTGCTTGGAGAAATTTCCCTTTCTCTTCTTTGTTCACACAGTTCCTGGGGTTCAGCTTTCATTTCGGCCCCACCTCTGCATGTAGGCCACCCTCCGGCATCTGTTTCCACCCAGACAAGACAGAGTTAAAGCAGTGGCTGATTAGCGGGTTTTTGCTCATTCAGGGTTGGGGGAGGGAGGAGTACGGTAGTTATAATTGGAATGTGGGGTGAGCCTGTGGCAGCAGAGGGCAGCGTGACGTTGCAACAGCCTGAGGTGTGCCACGTGTTCTCCCAGGGAAGTTGTCCCTGGATCACGGGACCCTGGCAGTGGCGGGCTGTACAGGCTCCTGGGGGGTAGGAGGTGGGTGGGTGTGGATAGTGACCTGTGCTTGCACACAGGATTCTTGGTGGCTGTAGCAGCAGCAGCGTTAGCATTTCATGCCCATCTCTGGGGTCCGAGATGATAGCCATGGCTCACACCCGTCTCTGGAGTTCATTTAGGCAGCGCTATGCCTTCTTTGGGCAGACAGGGAAGGAATCCCCTCTCCTTGTGCACCCCAAAACAATGGTCTCTTGCCTCTTAGACAGGTCCAGTCTTTTTTCCCGGACTCCCTCCCGGCTAGCTGTGGTGCACTAGCCCCCTCAGGCTTTGTTCACACAGCCAACCCCAGTCCTCTCCCTGGAATCTGACCTCTGAAGCCCGAGCCTCAGCTCCCAGCCCCCACCTGCCCTGGCGGGTGAGCAGGCAAGCCTCTCAGACTGGTGAATGCTGGTCGGCACTGATCCTCTGTGCGGGAATCTCTCTGCTTTGCCCTCTGCACCCCTGTTGCTGCGCTCTCCTCCGTGGCTCCGAAGCTTTTGCCCTGCCCACCCCCCATCTCCACCAGTGAGGGGCTTCCTAGTGTGTGGAAACTTTTCCTCCTTCACAGCTGCCTCCCAGAGGTGCAGGTCCTGTCCCTATTCTTTTGTCTCTGTTTTTTCTTTTTTCTTTTGCCCTACCAACGTACGTGGGGATTTTCTTGGCTTTGGCGAAGTCTGAGGTCTTCTGCCAGCGTTCAGTAGGTGTTCTGTAGGAGTTGTTCCATATGTAGATGTATTTCTGATGTATTTGTGGGGAGGAAGGTGATCTCCACAGCTTACTCCTCTGCCATCTTGAAGGTCCCCCTACCTTAACTACCTCTTTAACGTTTTTTGTCCAAATATAGTCACATTCTGAAGTACTGGGGGTGAGGACTTCAACATATGAATGAATTTTGTGGTGACATGATTCAGCCTAGCAGTTGTATATGCATTTATCCCATTTCCTGGCTTACAATAGGATTTTTAAATTGGCTATTATTTTTATTAGATAGATCCATGTTTTTCAACCATATGGCATTTCATAGAATGTGTAGAGAGGTTAATTTTCCTTTTTATAAGCAACAAAATTCCTGCTGTGTGTACATCCTTTTACCTTTGGGAAACCTTGGATTGAACAAACTCATTTAATGTTAGAAACCACTTTTCAGGGCTTCCCTGGTGGCGCAGTGGTTGAGAATCTGCCTGCCAATGCAGGGGACACGGGTTCGAGCCCTGGTCCGGGAAGATCCCACATGCCACGGAGCAGCTAGGCCCGTGAGCCACAATTACTGAGCCTGCGCGTCTGGAGCCTGTGCTCCGCAACAAGAGAGGCCGCGATAGTGAGAGGCCCGCGCACCGCGATGAAGAGTGGCCCCCGTTTGCCGCAACTAGAGAAAGCCCTCGCACAGAAACGAAGACCCAACACAGCCAAAAATAAATTAATTAATTTAAAAAAAAATGCTCTCCTGGGGAAGAAAAATAAGTATTTGAGAGATGACTATGATATAAAAAAAAAAAAAAAAAAAAAAAAAAAAAAAAGAAACCACTTTTCAATTAACATTTATTAATTAGTGTATAAAGAATTTATATATGGCAGAAAATTCTTGGGAAGTGTTGATCTGTACTAATAATACAGACCAAAAATTTTAGATTGAAAAAAATATATCTGTACTTGGTTATGATAAATGTTTAATTTCAACTTGGTTGTTGCTGGAGAAACTACACTGTAATTGAAAGGAAGCAATTATTTGCCTGCCCTGTTCCACTCCACTCCCCCAGCTCATCCACTTCCTTCCTCTCCTTTCCACTGTGAAGGAGCTGATCATCTATAAAATAGATGTTAAATGAATTTCCTAAAGAAGAGTTACCATCTCTCTTTAAATCTACTTATATATATATATATGCCTTTCTTGCACTAGTCAAGCATAAATTTTCATTTTAATATCCTTCCTCTCTAGTCCCTGCTGATCAAAGGATTCTACTTCAGAGAGGTGGGAGGGGAGAATACTAATGAGATTATTTGAAAATTTCAATCATATTTAGAAATCCAACTCATTTCATAGACAAACAATAGGAATTACTGAATCTATCTCCTCACCTAATGCCCTCAGTCTCAGTTTATTTAGATAAATAAAGTGGAAACCTGATATTCTTTCTATTTCAATACACAAGTAATCATAGATACCTAAATTAATTCACTGTGGGCTGTGTTTTATAATTATAAATTGTTTAACATTCAGTATTTTGTTGGTTTGAGGTTAAAGTCTAATTTAAAATTTTTTGCCTATCACTTTTGGCCATGTTAAGTTGCTTGCATTTACCTTGGCATTAGCTCTCTAAAATCAGTTCAACTCAGTTGGGAATGGAACAGGCACAAACTCTGACTTTGCAGAACACTTGGGTGCTGGTGTGGAGTGCGCCTGGCCTACAGCGGATGGTCTCTATTCTGAACACACCTGATCACTTGTCAAAGCAATTTGTGTTTAGAGTGTTTGAGTGGCTGCCTGTTGCCTTCAGTGAATGTGTTGACATTTGTTTACTCTCTGAAATGCCTAATAAAAGAAATATAACCACTGCTCTTGTTCCTAGCACACTCTCCACCAAAGAGCAGTTCAGTCCTTGAAGTAGGCATGTCCTTACTCTCGTTTATAAACGCAGCTACTTTAAACCACAGCTGATAGCTGTGTCTCTCATATCACCATTATCTTTCATCCCAGGTAAAGCTTTTCTCCCTACTTAATAAGACAAACATGTTTCGACTTTACAGCTGGGAGCTACCTGACATTAAAAACCAATTGTAATGAGTTGCTTGTGGCTGATAAAGAAGTGAGGTAGGTCATCTTAGATGCTGAAATACATTAAAATTATAAAAAGGAGAAGGAGAGAGAAAGAGAGAGAGACAGACTGCCTGCCTGATGTCATTTGGGTCCCATGTTGTAGCACAGAGGGAGGGAAGATTCCAGCCTCCCCCTCCAGTCACGGTTCCTGGACTGAGCTGGGCAGGGACTGTGCCTTAACCAGTGGGATGCGTGGGCCAAGGGAGGTCAGAGCACCTACAACATCAAGACAATTTCATGCCCAGATTAATCTCCAAAACATACAAACAGTTCATACAACTCAACAACAAAAAAACAAACAACCCAATGGAAAAATGGGCAGAAGAACTAAATAGACATTTCTCCAAAGAAGACATACAAATGGCCAACAAGCACATGAAAAGATGCTCAGCATCACTATTAGAGAAATGCAAATAAAACTACAATGAGATATCACCTCACACCAGTCAGAATGGCCATCATCAGAAAGTCTATAAATAACAAATGCTGGAAAGGGTGTGGAGAAAGGGAACCCTCCTGCACTGCTGGTGTGAATGTAAATTGGTGCAACCACTATGGAGAACAGAATGGACGTTACTTAAAAAACTAAAAATAGAACTACCATATGACCCAGCAATCCCACTCCTGGGCATATATCCAGACAAAACTATAATTCAAAAAGATACATGCACCCCTATGTTCATAGCAGCACTATTCACGATAGCCAAGACATGGAAACAACTTAAATGTCCATCGACAGATGAATGGAAAAGGAAGATGTGGTACATATATACTATGGAATACTACTCAGCCATAAAAAAGAATGAAATAATGCCATTTGCAGCAACATGGATGGACCTAGAGATTATCATACTAAGTGAAGTAAGTCAGACAAAGACAAATATATCACTTATATGTGGAATCTAAAATATGACACAAATGAACTTATCTACAAAACAGAAACAGACTCACAGACATAGAGAACAAACTTGTGGTTGCCAAGGGGGTGGGTGGTGAGGGAGGGATGGACTGGGAGTCTGAGATTAGCAGATGCAAACTATTATACATAAGATGGATAAACAACAAGGTCCTACTGTCTAGCACAGTGAACTATATTCAATATCCTGTGCTAATCCATAATGGAAAAGAATACAAAAAAAGAATGTATATATATATAACTGAATCACTTTGCTGTACAGCAGAAATTAACACAACATTGTAAGTCAACTATACTTCAATTAAAAAAATAAAGACAATTTCATGCCCAAGACATTTGACACTATGAATTATTGATCCTCATTTCATTTATTCAGTGAATATAATTCAGTGTCTACATTGTGGCAGTGCTGGGATAGAGTCAACCATATAAGAATGCTGATGCCATAAAGCTGATGTGAGAGAGAGAATGAATAGACACAAGGTAGACTAAACCTGAGGATCTCAAATCAAAAGAGGCTGAAGGCATCTGAAATGACCTCATCTTTCTTCTCCCTACCATTACTCTAGACAAAGAAGGTGGTTTTTTCCCAAGAAAGAGAGGATCAGATAATTTTAAAAAGTTTTCCCTACCCCTGGATGCTCACTCTTCCCTTCTATCTCTCTCCCTCTCCTCTTATATACTAGAACAGTAATTCCTAGACATTTGGATTTCACGACGGTAAAGTTAAAAAAAAATAATTTCAGGCATCTATATAGAATTGCCAACTTCTTTTTGCTATGGTTTTATGCATATGTCTATGTGTACATATATTATATATGTATATATTACCATCTATTTTATATATTATAGATAGTGATATACATTACCATCTACTCCTAATATTAGCTAACGTTTGAGGGTTTAATATGTGACTGATTCTTTATATTGAATCTGCACAATACTTACGGTATAGATACTGTTAATATTCCCTTTTTACAGATAATGCAGTGGAAGCTCAAAGAGGCTAAGAACACTGCCCAGTCAGACCCAGCTGGTGGGGGGTAGAGCCAGAGACTGGACTTCTGACCATTCAACCCTTGGGCTCTCAATACCACCATTTCCTTTTTTTTTTTTAACTTTTTAAAAATTCTCAGTTTTAAGTTCTAATTCTTTTTATTTTATTTTTAATTTTTTGACCACGCTGTGTGGCATGTGGGATCTTAGTTCCTCGACCGGGGATCGAACCTGTGCACCCCGCATTGGAAGCGCTGAGTCTTAACCACTGGCCTGCCAGGGAAGTCCCCCACCATTCCCTTTAAAGCAGAGAAAACCCTTACAAAACTACTCATCACTAAAAATATGGGAAAGACATGATTTCAGAAATTTTAAAGTTATCTTTATGAAAAACTCACTTGTTCTTATTTTTCTTATTTCACTGTGGACTGGAGAAAGCTTTGTTAAAGGCTTGCCCAGGCCCATGAATTGCACTTAGGAATCCTGGTTCCAAGTCTTCAGCAAGAGAGAAGCTTTTAATCCACATCCTAGGTGACTTTCTAGAGAGTTTAGATCAAGAGTATAAGCATGTTAGCCATTTTAAGGACAATCATGATTCATTTTATGAAATGACCTTCAAATGCATTTTACAAAATACCTCAGTTTTAATTCCCCCATTGGGTGCATGGAATTAGGAAACTAGGAAATGTTCCTCCGGTGAGAAAGGTTTTTACCACAGAGGGCAAAGCCTTCAAGGGTATGGGAATCCCCAGAAATAAACCACAAAAATGTACTAGCTTGGGCAATGCTACACCTTCCCCACACCTTGGAGAGAAAGTCTTTCCAAGAATTCTTAATTGTTTCTATAACCCAAAAGAGCTTAAAAAATCAATACTCTAGGTTCAGTCACTGAGTTATAATCTTGAGTGAGTTGCCTAATTATCTAGTACCTCAGTTTTTCCATTTGTCAAATCAGAATAATTTAATTCCCATCTGACATACCTTCAAAAGGGTGAGCGTTAGATGAGACAAAGTATGTGTATCCCCTCCATCTTTTTCCCCTTCTGAGAGAGCTTCTGCAATTTAGTTTGCAGATTCATGGGCATTCTTTTGGACCAGCTCCATTTCCCTGTGTCATTAGATATTCTCTTCTGATTCCTTATACGGTTTCCCCTTCTCAAATGTTTAGTATTCTATACTCACTCTTTCCTGCAAATTGTTATTTCTGTTTGCTCCCCAAAGCCAATAAAATTTTAAATTAAGCATAAGTGAAAACAGTAACTATTGCATTTCTGCCAATCAACATGTGGATGGGAGATGAAAGGAGCAAGTGAACACCCGAAATGACACACAATCACTTCCAGGTTGATTAGGAGACTGCAGCAGGGGTTGTTTTAATCAGAGCCGCTCTCAGGGAGACAGACAATCCTAGGTGGCTGATTGGGGCACGCCTTCCAACATCAAAATATTTCTACTTCTTAGAAATTCCAAATGGTACGATTTGTCCCTCAAAGAGGGAGAGCTGGGAACCCAGGAGGCCCTGAGGTACTTGCTGTCTTTCCTGCTTTCTCCCGATTCTGCTGATTCATGGGAGCAGCGTCATATATAAGTGCATCGCAGGAACATGCAGAGGTCAGATGGCTCTAAGGAGCAATGCATAAGGAATGTTCCGTAACATTACTCTGTTGACTGTGGCCCAATCTCCTTGGTGAATTTCTTAAGAAGCCTCACAATTAGGTATCATGTAGGAAGAACAATAGCCCCTCAGGGAGTGAGGCTTCTTTCAGTGGCCTCAGTAACCAGCACCTTCTGAAACCTTTATACCAGAGTAACTTCACCCTCTTTTCTGGTAACGGGGGAAGATTTAGTCAAGAAGGCCACGATACAATGAAGGAAATAAAGGAGGGAGTCATCAGATTTCCTGGAAACATAAGAAGGACCTAGGAAAAAGCACACAGCTCCCCATCCTTACCATAGGCCGTGCAATTACATCTTTTTCCTTGAGGACTATTTTGTAGATAGGGAGAAAGAGTTTCCTAAAAACTGTGTAAAAAGGCACAGAGGCAAAACAGATATTTGAAATGAATGGGATCTCAGAAGATGAGAATTAAATCAGGCATCACGTACTCTTTAGCCTAACCCCTGCCTCACACTCAGATTTCTGCTCTAACCCCACGTGTCAGAAATGCTGGCACATCCCTGGTGACGGAAAGCTTACTGCTTCCATGACTGGACAGGTCCAACCATCATGTAGTTACGCTCCTACTCAAACACTTATTAAAACTACTTGATTAGGCAGTGGAAACACAGTAGTGAATTAAAAAAAAATGTGATCCCAACTTCAGGGACCTTAGAACTGAGTGGAAGATAAAATGAAACCAGCAACTACAATATTGGATTCTTCCTTATTGAACTCTCATGCCTGCAGATACCACTCAAAAGTGATAAGTCTAATCCATTGCCATTAGGACAAATCCATCTGGTATTTGAAGACAATGATCGTAATTCCTTTGAAGAACTAAAAATGCTCATCTTCCTTCCTCTCTCCCTTCCTCCCTCTCTAAGGTGAATTAGGTAAACCTCATAAGTCAGCATAAGTAACAAACTATACCCTTCAATGTATGCTTTGCCAGGATATTATAGATTATATAAATAAAGGCAAGCCAGCCAATACTTGGTTTCCCTTTTTGCCTTCTGAAAGTAAAACAAAACTGAATTTGTGAAGAAAAGAGGGTGAAGATACTCTTGTAGAAAGGCTTCTTACCTTACCTAGTCTTATTTGGCTCCCTCTTCCATACCTTCCCTCAGGCACTTATTATACTTTTCATATTCTCAAACTTTTCAATAAGAAACATAAAATCTAACCAAAAAACCTAAACAAATTAAATGGAACCTATTTTTTTTTCACACGCAAAATGGATTTTAGTTTTGCCTTATGAAGGTCTTATGTTTCATTATTATTAAAAATATCATGAATATTTTGCCTGCTGGGAGCACAGTTTTTCTTCCTATTTTTCAATCTTCCTCAAAATCCCTTATTGCATATTTTATGAGTTACAGCAGATCTTAGTTGTTGCTTTTTAAAATTACAAACTCTAAAGCCTATGTTGGCATTCTGCTAATGGTCTTTGCATATACGTGTTGTTGAGCGTTTACAGAGAAAAATGTAATAAGAGAAACATTTGTGGGATGAATATATACTTGTAATATACTTGTGTGACTTTTATAAACAGAAATAGGACTATGTTGAGCAAGCAAGCTGAGTTTCTCTAGATGCCAATTTCCTGAGAACTTCTTCCAACTTGAGTGGCTTAGATCACAGGCTAATTTATTATCCTCTCACTTTATTATCATCTCACTTTTCCTCTCCCCTTGACAATTTTGGGAAATCTATAATTAGGGACATGTACAGAGCTGAAAGCTGCGTTGGGTGCCTTGAAGCCTCTTGTTTTCTCCTTGCCTTGCCTTGCCTGCTAGGGTACTGTGAGCTTCTTGAGCTTCCATGGTGTGTCTGCAGTACGAGCTGTTCCCCTTGCAGTTGGGACGAGTTGAAGGTGTTCATGGGAAACGGAGCAAAACTGTTGTGAGAAGTAGTTGATTGGGGAACTTTGGGATTTCAGGAATGAATTTTTAAAGAGGTTTTTTTGTTTTTTTTTCAAAAAGACACTTCTAGAAAGACTAAAGAGGGTGATTATGAAAATTAAATGGTATAAGTCCTAGGAAGTGCTTAGCACAGGGTCTGGGCACCTGAAAAGTGCTCAATAAATGTTTATTATTATTATTGTTATTGTTATTGTTATTATTATTAAGTTGCAGGCACACTCATCTTGTATGTGATTCATTGTAAACCCCTCAAAGGGATTTGGGAAACAACTTTTTAAAGGGGGCTTTAATTGCATCAGGAAAGTTGCAGGAAAGGACACCTTACATGGCCTGCAT
This sequence comes from Balaenoptera musculus, assembly GCF_009873245.2. Taxonomy (NCBI): domain Eukaryota; kingdom Metazoa; phylum Chordata; class Mammalia; order Artiodactyla; family Balaenopteridae; genus Balaenoptera; species Balaenoptera musculus. The sequence continues at coordinate 20,426,268 of NC_045800.1, forward strand.
CTAGGATCTAGGACCAAAAACAAAGCCCAAGAACAAATAAAGGTGGCCCAAGGTGAGCTGGTGATGCTGTAGGCAGTACAAAGGAGTATGAGTTCCATGAGGATTTGACCACTCCCTGTCTGTTGTATCTTGAGACAGTCCTGCTCAAAAGTGAACTTTGGAGGCCAATAAGCCTCATGACCTCTCCAAATCGATTTGGTTTTGGTCTCTCCCAAATAGATCACCATAGAGAAACTGATGCATCTCTATGGGGGTCAGAGCAGTGGACATTCAGGGTCAAGAGGGAGAGCTAAAACTTAGTTCTAACAATGTCTGTGTCTTTATTTTTCCCTTACCCCTCAGGACCGCATCCTAGTGCCATGGTTTATCTGAGTAAAGGGGTTCACGCTCTCACCATCCCCAGCCCCACCCATGCATACACCAAATGTGGCATTCATGGGGTGCTGCACTCATGTGTAACCTGGCTCTTTCTAGCAAAGCTGGAATGAAGCAAGTATTTTTTTACTTCTGCCTCTCACTCCTTCCATTGCCCTCTTCATTCCCCGGGTGCTACTTTTCGAGGTCTTAACCCTGTTCTTTCACTTTTCTCTGGACCCCCCACTAGGTGGTGTCACTTGGGCAACTCAACTGAACTACTGTATATTTTATTTCTTTTAGGACAATCCCTCTGCCAAGACAGTGTTGCCTCAAATTCTGGAATCGAAGGTGATTTTTATTTTATACAAAGACAAAAGCAAATATTCACTGAGCATTTATTGTATACTGGACATGGTTCTTGATGTTTTGTATGTGTTTATCTCATTTAATTCTCATACAAACCCTGATGTTTATTTAATATAATTTAATATAAATATATTTAATCAACATAAATATTAATATTTAATATAACAATTATTTAATATTACCCCTCATTGCAGGAAGTATTGACATAAAGGCTATTCCTACTCATGAGAGGTGGAATACAAGTTTAATTTTCAGCCTTCTTCTAGATTCTGTAAAGAGATACTGAGACAAGTGCCCATCAACAGACGATTGGCTATATATATACCCCACATCTTCTTAAGCATATATAATACACACACACACACACACACACACACACACACACACACACAAAATGGAATATTACTCAGCCATTAAAAAGAATGAAATATTGCCGTTTGCAACAATGTGGATGGATCTAGAGAATATTATGTTAGTGAAATAAGTCAGATAGGGAAAGACAAATACTATATGATATCACTTATATGTGGAATCTGAAAAATAATATAAATCAATCTATACACAAAACAGAAACAAACTCGCAGCCACAGAAAACAAACTTATGGTTACCAAAGCGGGTGGGGGGAGGGACAAATGAGGAGTATGGGATTAACAGATACATAAAGTAGACACCTGAAACTAACACAATATTGTAAATCAACTCTACTTCAATAAAAAAAGAGGTCCTGAGCCACTTAGCAGTCCAGGACACTGAACCATTGTGATAGTTGCTCTCCCCTCTAATTTTGTTTTCCTGAAATGCCTACAGTCCATCAGAATGGACTATGGTTACTTGACTCGTTGCATTTCTATCTAAACAGATGAAGGGTGAGAAGCAGACAAAAGAGAAGCAACACCTTAAAGATATGCCTTCGCCTATAATGTGGAGGCCAAGCTGGAGACAAGTAGGAAATCAAAGCAGTAATTAGGCCAATACAATATGAAAGTAAGAGGTATGGGGCAGCTGACTTTGAACATGTGTTTTGGGCCCAACAGGAGTCTAAACGTCAAAGTTAGTTACAACAAAGCCTGTTTAGCAGCAGCTCTGGCTACAGAGAACGATGTGAAAAGATCAGGTGGACCCCCACCAGACAACCCAGCTACATCTGCTCACACAGATGGCCCCACCATGAGCGGCATCATCCTCAAACAGGAAGGCCAGTGACAAGACAGGAAGGCCAGTGACAAGTGCATCACAAACCAGTATCATAAGAAGAGACCAATGGCTCTCTTAAATCCAGAGCAGAGAAAAATAAGGAGCAAATTTACTAGTCACATTTTTATTGGTCAAAATCAATCCTTTTTATTGATTGATTGTTTATTATTAATTAAAGCTGCAAGTTTGTATTATTGAATTAAAATGTGTGGTGCATGTTCCCACATTTGTGTATTAATTTTATGCATTTTATCATTTCACAGCAGGAGCCCACTTAGGTTATATTTCTGTAATTAACTCAAACATAAGATGAATGAATTACCCTTCACAGCAGAAGTCAAAGCAGACTGTTCGTTCATGAATTTACTCAATGTTTTCTCCTCAGTTTATCAGTTTACTGAATGTGCTACCCTTGTATAGATATTAGCTACTGTTTCATCATTAGCTATAACATTTTTGTGAGTCAAAGACCAGTGTTGAACAGGATAATCTATGTTTGAATCAAACTGTTGAAAGTAACTCAAATTGTCCATCCCTAGAATATAAAAATGAAGTAAATCTGATGGAGATGCTTAGATCGATTCTATATCCTTCTTAAGTAGCATTTAAAGTGCTTCAGGCAATGCTCACACTCAAGCCCACTGGTGCTTCTCTTTGTACAGTATTTTCAAAAGCAAAGGCTCCTGTTGCATTGCGAGCTGGAACTCCTTTGAAGCACAAACAATGCATTCACTATCTTATATAACAGCTGTTATCTCCCCTCTTTGTGGAGATGTATTTCTTTTCAGAGGCAAACACAAGGACATCTCCTTAGTTGAGTATTAGCAGTAATCGAAGTGCAGAGGATCACAGAAATCTTGATAAGCACAACACCTTGTTCCCGAGGACCCTGTAGACTGTCACCTCACCAGGCTTTCTCCTTAGCATCAATGTCACATATTCTGTGAGTGAAGCTTCTCATCTGCCTTCACTCCCATCAGGCAAATATTGTCTAGGTGTAGCGCTGATGACTGAATTCTGGTTTACATGCAAACACAAGGAGTCAATGTCATTGGATAGTGAGGCTGTGATGAGGTTAACTTCAACCACCATCCCTGAGGACACTCTATTCCCACCTCCACGGAGTTCACTGCCAGCAGGACCCCCACGGCTTTGCATACAAACATAATACCACACTATTTCTGTGGGACAGAAATCCCAGAAAGATATGATGTAATTTCTGCCTGTCTATAAACTTTCCCACTGGACAATGCAAAAGTGTGTAAAATTATATTTCTGTGTAAAATTATATTTCTATTTCCTTGCCTTTCCATTTTAAGGATGAAATTTATATTCACCATCAGAGAGAGAAGAAAAACTTCCAGAACAAAAAAAAAATCACCCTTTTCTTCTTTTTCCTTTTCACAGCTTCATGGCATGCATAAAAACTAAGCCCTAGGTTATAATATAACTTCCAGGCTTTCACTGCACTTATGATTTTTTTCAGAATTTACACTTCTTAATATACTAAGATGGTAGTACTACCCTCTGATGGATACCAACCTGGCATATGAAACCCAACAGGAGTCTAAACAGGAGACTGGCAACGTTTGGCAATGTTTGTTCTCCCCTTTCATTTCCTAAAATGCCTACAGTTCATTTTGATGGCCATAATCTTATAATGTGCTCATTGTTCAAACAGCTATCTTCCAAGATCACATTTTCAAGGTAACAGTATTACTCAGAGGAGTTATTTAATTAGGGCACAGGGCAGTATCTCAACTCCTGTAGCTCTTTCTGTTAAGTTTCCTCAAGCTTTGTTTCCAGTTATGCACATCCATTCTGAGAGTTCACCATGAGCTGAGAAAACCGAGACAAGGTGGGCCAGAATTTGGAACTATTTGTTGTAGTTAACTTCCCATGTTGTGCAACCATCCCCATAAATCAGTTTTAGAACAGTTCCATCACCCCAGTAAGATCACTAATGCATATCTACAATTAATCCCCATTCCCACACCCACTCCCTAGGCAACCACTAAGCTACTTTCTGTCTCTCATAGCTTTGCCTTTTCTGGATATTTCATATAAATGGAATCATACAATACGTATTCGTTGTGTCTGATTTCTTTCACTGAGCATCATGTTTTTGAAGTTCATCCATGTCATAACATGTATTTGTAGTTCATTCCTTTAATTGCTAAATAGTATTCCATTGTACGGACATATGACATTTTGTCTACCTGTGTGCCAACTGATGGACATTTTGGTTGTTTCCAATGTTTGGTGATTATGAATAATGCTAAGAACATTTGTTTACAAGTCTTTGTGAGGACACAGGTTTTCATTTTTCTTGGATAGATATGGCATTTTTTAAAAAACAGCTTTATTACATTATAATTGACATATAATAAACTGGATATAATTTAAGTATACAATTTAACCTGTTTTGACATATGTATACACCTGTCAAGCCATCACCACAAGCAAGGTGATGAACATATCCTTTATCCCCAAACAATCCTTCATGTTGCTTTGTAATCCTCCTGCTTATCCTTCCCCATCAACCCCAATCCTCTGACAATCACTAACTTGCTTTCTGTGCTTTTAGATTAGTTTTCATTTTCTAGGTTTTATATCAGTGGAATTATAAAGCATGTGCTATTTTTTTTGGTCTTACTTCCTTCACTCAGCATAATTATTTTCTCAGTTTTCCATGTTGCAGTGTATATCAATAGCTCATTTCTTTTTTTAAATTGCTGAGTAATAGTTTATCTGCATATACCTCAGTTTATCATTCATCTGTTGATGGGTATTTAGGTTGTTTCCATTTTTTTGCTATTACTACAAACAAAGCTGCTTTGAACATTTACATTTGTATGAACATATGCCTTTTTTCTTTTGGGTAAAGTCTCAGGAATGGAACAGCTTCATTACATTGTAGGCATATGATTAACTTTGTAGGAAACTGCCAAATCGTCTTCCAAAGCGGTGTTTCATTTTACATTCTCATTAGCAGTGCACTGAGAATTTCTGTTCCTCCAGATTCTTGACACCTTGATATGGTCAGTCTTTTTAATTTTAGACATTCTAATATGTGTGAAGTGAGACTGCACTGTGGTTTTAATTTGCATTTCCCTAATGACCAATGATGTCGAATATCATTTCATGTGCATATTTGTCATCTGTGTGTCTTCTGTGGTGAAGTACCTGTTAAAACTTTTTTACCATTTAAAAAAATTAGGTTGTTTGCTTTCTGCACATTGAATTTGAGAGTTCTTTATAAATTCTAGATACAAGTCCTTTACCAGATATATGCTTTGCAAATATTTTCTTCCAGTATGTGGCTTGTCATTCCATGAATCAAAAGAAAGTTGGAACATCTATATTAATATCAGACAAAAAAGATTTCACAGCAAAGAATATTACCAGGGATAAAGAAGTTCATTTCATAATGGTAATAGGGTCAATTTATCAAGAGGACATAGCAATTCTAAACATTTATGCAGCTAATAACAGAGATTCAAAATACATGAAGCAAAAATTGCTAGAGTGGCTAGGAGAAATAGGCGCAATGGTATTTGAAAATTTTAATATCCCTATCTCAATAATTCATAGAAAAAAATGGCAGAAAATCATGAAGGATATAGTAGACTTGACTGACAGTGTCAACCTACTTCACCTGAATTTTTGTGTTCTCCCCAGATTTATATATTGAAGCCCTAAGCCCCAATATGATGATATTTGGACGTGGGGCCTTTGGGAGGTAATGAGGTCATGAGAGTAGGGCCCCCGTGATGGGATCAGCGTTGTTGTTAAAAAAAAGGAAGAGAAACTAGGGCTCTCTCTCTTTCTCTGCCATGTGAGGACACAGTGAGAAGGCAGCTATCTACAAGCCAAGAAGAAGGTTCTCACCAGGAACTGAATTCGGGCACCTTGATCTTGGTCTTCCCAGACTCCAGAATGGTGAGAAATAAAAGTCTGTTGTTCAAGCCACCCAGTCTGTGTTATTTTATTATGGTGTACTAAGCTATAACAAAAGCAGACTAAGATAGTCCAATTCCCAATTCAGCTGTGCATTTGCCAAAGTATAACAATGACTCTCTTGGTTGCAGGTGGAGAAAGCAAAGACTTGAATTATCTTAAGTGAAAAGAGAAACTTAATCAAAGAAAATACTAGGTATATGGATAGGGACTTGAGTTATACAGATGTATGCATTTGCCAAAACTCACTGAATGCTACACTTAAAATCTGTGCATCTTACTATGTGTAAATTTTACCTCAATAAGTAAACAATAATTGAACTCTGCTTAATGATATGTATGCTAAAGTGTTCAGGGTTTTAGTGAAGTGATGTTTGCAACTTAAGCTAAAATGCATGAAAAATAAGATGATTTTATGGATAAGGGATGGATAGATAGATATGTGATAAGGCAAATACAGCAAAACGTTCATTGTAGAATCTAGGTGGTAGATACGAGTGTTCACTGTAAAATTATTTCAACATTTATATATGTGAACATTTCTATCAGAAAATGTTGGGTCAAGAACCCAAGAACAAGGCTATGGTTGGACCTCTATAATAATAGAAACATTGGGATGTTCTTCCTCTCTCGTTTATTTCCCTCTTTGGGTCATCTCAGCCTCCTTTCTCTCTATGGCAGAGTAGCTTTCTCTATGTGGCCAAAAACATGACCACCAAGATCTCCCCAGATGTACATCTTATGGATTCAGTACCAGAGAGAGACTGGCCAAATATTCCCCCTGTTTCCAAATCCAAATATCCATGAGGAAAGATTCATTGACCCAGCTTGGGTCAGGCACTCATTTTTGGGCCAATCAATGTGGCCAGGAGGACAGGGCCGTATGAATAAATGGTATCTGTTTAGAAAATATGAGATAAATGACAGAGTTTAAGGGTGTGGAGAGAGCGAGCCTTCAACAATAGGCTTTTCCTGGAAGAAGGTAGTCTGGAATCAGACCAAACAATAGGTGCCAATTCCAGCAACATAAAAATGAGAAGGACCCACATCATTGACATCATTGAGTTTACCTCCAAGCAAAGAAAAAATAAAAAAGAGTAGCAAACTACATACACTCAGCCAAAGTCATCAACAAAATTTGTTCCTGCAGTTATCTCCCTCAAGCCCAATCTGAACAGTGTTCTGATTTTTTTCCTGACACATAAATAAGGTTCCAGGCATTGAGTAATATGTTAATGAAAGATCCCAAGATGAAAGCTCAAATCCAAAGTGTAGAATATGTGACAGTGCTTTTCGCTGTGAAAATCATGAACTAATAATGAGTAAGGACACAGTTACTCCAACCTTCTCTACTTAGGGAAGTCTCAAAAAAAAAAAAAAAAAAAAAAGAAGTTCAGAAGATGTATATAGAGACACATTCTTTCCAGAAGGTGGTGGAAATATTTGCTTAATACAAATTTCCAAATCTGTGGCTTGCCAACTAACGCTTATTAACACTAACTGAATGACAATTAATTTGAATTTGTGAAAAGTAAGGATCACATAGTATGTGAATTACGGTATAATTAAAAGGCAAAACACTGATTAACAAAGTGTTATCAGAAAATGTCCCATTGAGAGCACCTTCTTTAGTGAAAGAATCTTGAAAACTTTTCATTTTAAGATATGTGTTTTCTACGTGCTCTCATTGAACTGAATCTCCACACGAGTTGCTGACATCTTAGTAATACTTTCAGTCTAAAAGTCCATTCTCATTTAACTGTCTGGACCTCATGAGGTAAGCAGGTTTCAAGGCTTGCCAGACAGAGATTGGGAGCCCACTGAGCGCAGGAGGAACTAAAAATCAATATACTTGATTTCTAATACACCAAGCAACTAGTAACCGCTGATTTAAATTGGACCAGTTCTTAATCACTAAATTTTAAGGTTTTTTTGTTTTTTGTTTTCTGTTTTTTGCCATAGGGCAAAAATTACATGGAAAAAAAAACCTTCCTATTGTAGTTAGGCTCTTAGGGATAATGGTTATGAGGGGCTGGGGGCAGGGAACACAGTGATCCCAACCTGCTGATTTTGGCTTAGTTCAACTCCAACGTAAAATTTATAATTTTTTAATTTTTGACTGTTTCAATTGGAAAAGTGTCTATCTCTCTACCTATCTATCTTACAAACATACACACACACACACACAAACAGATATATTTAAGTAAATTATTATTTTTTGTTTTGTTTATCTAGCAAGAACAGATAACTAAACTAAACTGAGTTAAAGCTCCCCTGAGAATTCTCCCTCCTTCCCTTCCATTTGCCTTGCTTCTGCAACAATGTTTTCGGAGTAAATTAGATTCACTGTATGTTTAAACCAATGTGTTTAACTGTTGGCTCTGCAGGTCCAATTAACTCCTCTACAATTTGGGTGAAAAGAGATTATTATATTATGTTTCTAGCCAATTAGGGTTGTTCTAGTGGAATACTCCCTCTTGTAAACTTAGTTAAAGTTAATAAAACATGGTACTGAAACATATTTCTTGGGAGCAGAAGTCTGGAGGGGAAACAGAAGAAAAATGTTGAGTACAAAGTGTTTTGAAGGTATTTTATTATTATTTTTGCCATTATTATTATTGTTACACACATGAAGTATCTTTAATGGGACACAACATGGTAAAGTTGAAGCACTGGGAACACAGCGTTGGAAAAGAACAGTCCAAACCCTAATGTCAGTTCTGTGGATGCTGAATCACAAACTCTTGAACTTAATATTCCCTAATCTGGGAAGTAGAAATAATAATCCTGTTGCCCTGAGGACCCGATGATACAGTGAATACAATATGCTTTGAAAAGCATGAATTGTAAGTTAGAGATTATAAAATAGAGTTAAAATACTATGTGGTCTTTCTGAAAGTATTTTAAAATCTACAAGGAGATTTAGTCTTCTCAACACATATGTTCCCAAGGAAATATTTATAAGCAGAAGTTTTGTAAACAAAACCTGAGTTTAATTGAGCCAAAGGTATATAATCAGCCCTCTCCCTCCCCTGGTCTAATTATAACATAAGCGAAAACTGGGTTTATAAAAGGCAAAGGCAAAGTAAAATCATTTCTGCAAAAGCAAATAGTTTTTCACAGTAGTTGGGATGGATCTTCAGGACAAGTAGAGGAGGATCTTTAAGAAAACTGCAGCCAAATGAGACAGGTCTGCTTTGAGCCACTATCTGTAGAAGGTCCAGTGACCCCATAACTTTGAGCACCAGGACCAATCAAGAAGCCCCATGGATTGGGAGTTTGGGATTAGCAGATGCAAACTATTATATATAGAATGGATAAACAACAAGGTCCTACTGTATAGTACAAGGAACTATAATCAATATCCTGTGATAAACCATAATGTAAAAGAATACAAAAAAGAATGTATATATATGTGTAACTGAATCACTTTGCTATACAGAGAAATTAACACAACATTGTAAGTCAACTATACTTCAATTAAAAAAATAAAGACAATTTCATGCCCAAGACATTTGACACTGAATTATTGACCCTCACTTCATTCATTCAGTGAAAATAATTCAGTGTCTACATTGTGACAGTGTTGGGAAAGAGTCAGCCAGACAAGAATGCTTACGTCATAAAGCTGATGTGTGTGTGTGTGAGAGAGAGAGAGAGAGAGAGAGAGAGAGAGAGAGAATAAATAGACACAAGGTAGACTAAACCTGAGGATCTCAAATCAAAAGAGGCTGAAGACATCTGAAATGATCTGATCTTTATTTTCCCTACCATCACTCTAGACAAAGAAGGTGTTTTATTTCCCAAGAAAGAGAGGATCAGATAATTTTTTAAATTTGCTGTACAGCAGAAATTAACACAACATTGTAAATCAACTATACTTCAATAAAATAAGTTAAAAAAAGGAAGGCCCAGACCTTGGCCAACAGTCCAAGGGCCAACAACGGTGATGGACAATCCTCCCAGCAACACTTCAAAGTAGATGCTATTATCCACAATTCTCAGATAAGGAATACATGCCAAGGATGCACTGCTGGAAAGTGAAGAAAAATAAATTTGACCCAGTTCTACCTGGGGAATCCACAGTCTATGTTCTTTTGAACCCAAAAGTGGGCATTCTTCCTCAGAGGAGAGTCGGCCTTCCTCTGACTCTCTGGGGGGCTTGCTCCCCCTTTCCCACCCAGCCTTAACCCAAAGGCTGCTTCTTTGCCTGGGCTCTTGCTTTTGGAAAAGCATCCACAAGTTCTTGATCACAAGCTGCGAAGATCAAAATGTTCCATGAAGACCCTTAGAAACCTAACAAAATTATGCAAGTCAATATGTAAAGCATTATATAATTTACTATTATTATTTCCTGAATTGTGATTTTTTTCCCCCAAGGTAATTACATGTTTATGAAGGAAATTCTTGTGCTGTAATTTGGTCCAAAGAAAATCTAAAGAGTGTAATCAGTGTACCGAGTGCTTAACGACTCCTCAAGTGATTTAAGAACACTACTTTAAATAATTCCCCAGATTGCAGTTCTCAAGAACATGCAAGGCTCTCTTGATGGTCTTCTTCAAGTGCCATCTGTGTCAGTGAAGCCACAGAACTCCAGCATTTGTGTGAGTCCTATCTCAGGCTTTCAGTTAAAGATCCAGCAGCAGATATATAAAGTCTGACTTCCCCCTTTTATTATTTTTTTAACATCATTATTGGACTATAATTGCTTAACAATGTTGTGTTAGGTTCTGCTGTATAACAAAGTGAAACAGCTATGTGCATACATATATCCCCATATCCCCTCCCTCTTGTGTCTCCCTCCCACCATCCTTATCTCATGCCTCTAGGTGGTCACAAAGCTTCGAGCTGATCTCCCTGGGTGATGCAGCTGCTTCCCACTAGCTATCTATTTTACATTTGGTAGTGTGTATATGTCAATGCTACTCTCTCACTTCGTCCCAGCTTACCCTGCTCCCTCCCTGTGTCCTCAAGTCCATTCTCTACATCTGCGTCTTTATTCCTGTCCTGCCCCTAGGTTCATCAGAACCATTTTTTTTAGATTCCATATATATGTGTTAGCATATGGTATTTGTGTTTGTTCTGACTTACTTCACTCTGTATGACAGACTCTAGATCCATCCACCTCATTACAAAATAACTCTGTTTTGTTTCTTTTTATGGCTGAATAATATTCCATTGTATATATGTGCCACATCTTCTTTATCCATTCATCTGTTGATGGACACTTAGGTTGCTTCCATGTCTTGGCTATTACGAATAGTGCTGCAATGAACATTGTGGTACATGACTCTTTTTGAATTATGGTTTTCTCAGGGTATATGCCCAGTAGTGGGATTGCTGGGTCATATGGTAGTTCTAGTTTTTTAAGGACCTCCATACTGTTCTCCATAGTGGCTGTATCAATTTACATTCCCACCAACAGTGCAAGAGGATTCCCTTTTCTCCACACCCTCTCCAGAATTTATTGTTTGTAGACTTTTTGACGATGGCCATTCTGACTGGTGTGAGGTGATACCTCATTGTAGTTTTGATTTGCATTTATCTAATGATTAGTGATGTTGAACATCCTTTCATGTGTTTGTTGGCAATCTGTATGTCTTCTTTGGAGAAATGTCTATTTAGGTCTTCTGCCCATTTTTGGATTGGGTTGTTTGCTTTTTGATATTGAGCTGCATGAGCTGCTTGTATATTTTAGAGATTAATCCTTTGTCAGTTGCTTCGCTTGCAAATATTTTCTCCCATTCTTAGGGTTGTCTTTTCATCTTGTTTATGGTTTCCTTTGCTGTGCAAAAGCTTTTAAGTTTCATTAGGTTCCATTTGTTTATTTTTGTTTTTATTTCCATTTCTCTAGGAGGTGGGTCAAAAAGGATCCTCCTGTGATTTATGTCATAGAGTGTTCTGCCTATGTTTTCCTCTAAGAGTTTTATAGTGTCTGGCCTTACATTTATGTCTTTAATCCATTTTGAGTTTATGTTTATGGATGGTGTTAGGGAGGGTTCTAATTTCATTCTTTTACATGTAGCTGTCCAGTTTTCCCAGCACCACTTATTGAAGAGGCTGTCTTTTCTCCACTGTATACTCTTGCCTCCTTTATCGGAAATAAGGTAACCATATGTGCGTGGGTTTATCTCTTAGCTTTCTATCCTGTTCCATTGATCTATATTTCTGTTTTTGTGCCAGTACCATACTGTCTTGATTACTGTAGCTTTGTAGTATAGTCTAAAGTCAGGGAGCCTGATTCCTCCAGCTCCATGTTTCTTTCTCAAGATTGCTTTGGCTATTCAGGGTCTTTTGTTTTTCCATACAAATTGTGAAATTTTTCGTTCTAGTTCTGTGAAAAATGCCATTGGTAGTTTGATAGGGATTGCACTGAATCTGTAGATTGCTTTGGGTAGTAGAGTCATTTTCACAATGTTGATTCTTCCAATCCAAGAACATGGTATATCTCTCCGTCTGTTTGTATTGTCTTTAATTTCTTTCATCAGTGTCTTATCGTTTTCTGCATACAGGTCTTTTGTCTCCTTAGGTAGGTTTATTCCTAAGTATTTTATTCTTTCTGTTGCAATGGTAAATGGGAGTGTTTCCTTAATTTCTGTTTCAGATTCTTCATCATTAGTGTATAGGAATGCAAGAAATTTCTGTGCATTAATTTTGTATCCTGCAACTTTACTGAATTCATTGATTAGCTCTAGTAGTTTTCTGCTAGCATCTTTAGGATTCTCTATGTATAGTATCATGTCATCTGAAAAGAGTGACAGTTTTACTTCTTCTTTTCCGATTTGGATTCCTTTTCTTTCTTTCTCTTCTCTGACTGCTGTGGCTAAAACTTCCAAAACTATGTTGAATAACAGTGGTGAGAGTGGGCAGCCTTGTCTTGTTCCTGATCTTAGAGGAAATGGTTTCAGTTTTTCACCACTGAGGACGATGTTGGCTGTGGGTTTGTCATATATGGCCTTTATTATGTTGAGGTAGGTTCCCTCTATGCCTACTTTCTGCAGAGTTTTATCATAAATGGTGTTGAATTTTGTTGAAAGCTTTTTCTGCACCTGTTGAGATTATCATATGGTTTTTATCCTTCAATTTGTTAATATGGTGTATCACACTGATTGATTTGCATATATTGAAGAATCCTTGCATTCCTGGATAAACCGCACTTGATCATGGTGTATGATCCTTTTAATGTGCTGTTGGATTCTGTTTGCTACTATTTTCTTGAGGATTTTTGCATCTATGTTCATCAGTGATATTGGCCTGTAGTTTTCTTTTTTTGTGATATCTTTGTCTGGCTTTGGTATCAGGGTGATGGTGGCCTCATAGAATGAGTTTGGGAGTGCCAGGCTTCATAAGTATGTATTATCTCATTTAATCATCACAATAACCTTGTTAGGTAGCTATTATTACCATCCCCATTTTCCTTTCTTTCTTGTTTTTTGGGGGTTTTTTTGGATAAGGAAGATGGGGGTTACAACTGGTAAATGATTTGACCAAAGCCATATTCACATGGACAAGGTACTAAGATTTAAGCCCTAGTATGTTTTATTCTAAGTAGACAGAGTTAGAAAATGCGCATGCGAGTGTGTGTGGGTGTGTGCAGACACACACACTTACATATATTTATGACTATGTCTGTCTGTCTCTCTATTAAATATCATGAGTCCATACTAATACCAATAATTCCAACCCTATGGCACAGGGTACATCCTAATCTTCCCTCTCTCTACATTCATAACTCTACCTTGTGCAACATTTGTGCAGATTAAATATAACGGTGTATATAAACAACCAGTGACTCATGTGAATTAGAGAAAGATGCCCCTTCCTCAACGTGAGTAACTTGGCAACTGGAGTGTGGCTGGCTTCTAGCTCCTACTCACCCCTCAGCTGGGCGTCTCTGTTTCATTACAGAACCATAATAAGACAGGGTGGAAGTCCTGCAGAGTCAGCATGCAATAAGTGGTAAATTATTTACACTTAAGGTCAAGTCTTTCAGGAAAACAGCATAGATATATCTAAAGAACTTATGACTAACATAATTTTTCCTTAGAGAATTTTTCACAACTAACAGGGTAGTGGGATGAAAAAGAAAAGTGTCCCAAGGTTTTTCACTCCAATGGGAAAATCAATGCAATCCAGTGCATTGTCAATATCACCAATTATATCCCATTGAGCATAATTGAAAGTGGGTTGACTGACCTCTAACAGATGATTTTTTTAACCTGATTCCTGACTATATGTCACCCTAAACTCTGAATCAGAAACAGGTTGATATAAAAATAAAATCTGTCCCTGTCTTCCAGAAGCTTGGCTAGCAGCCAAGAAGAAGACGATCTCTCCATAAAGCAGAGTACATCATTCAAAATGATATTGGAGGTAAGGGGAAAAAAAGCCTTGCTTAATTTCCTGTATGCAGTCAGTAAAGTTTACTGACAGATTTATGAGCTTCAACCTGCTGAACACTCCTCCGTTGAACTTTTTCACTAACTTATCTTTGAAGAGAGGTAAATGAGCTCATCTTCGGGCTCTTCAGACGCTCTTTCCCCAGGACTTGATGGACTTTAAATCTGTCACATTTGACTAAATTTGACTCCACGCTACAAATGCCTGATGCTACAAACGTCTGAGGCCCTGAGATGGAGGCTCTGAAAGTGACACAGACCTCCCCAACTGGCATTTTCCACGGAGGACAGCAAGGTGCTTATGATCATCTCATCTGCATTAAGGATGGGGTGGAGACAATATGAGCAGCCCCTTTCTTCTTTAAGGGTCCACACTACACAACGTTACAGTGACACAAACTCCAAGCCTCTGCAGCACCTGCTCAGCCACACTGTGTTCTTTTTAACTTTTCAATGGGGGTAGAATTGGAAGAACTCAGAACCATGTGGCCTCTCACCTCTTGAGCTGGGTGACAGTGACACCTAAAAAGTGCCTAGAGGGATGCTGGGAATTAAAGAATGACACCCAAGACACAAAGCAGAGGCAGCACTGTTACTCCCAGGGTTGGCAGCTCCCATCTGCGTGCTTTTGAGAGTTTCAAAATTTTCAGGCTGAAACAGATGACACATTATAGGTGTAGATAAACAGATTTATTCTTAAGGAATTGGCTCATGTTATTGTGGAAGCTGCAATCTGTAGGGCAGGCTGGAAACTCAGGCAGGAGTTGATATTGCAGTCTTGAGGCAGAATTTCTTCTCTGGAAAATCTCAGTTTTTGTTTTTAATGCCTTCAACTGATTGGATGAGGCCCACCCACATTATTAAGGGTAATTTCCTTTATTCAAAATCAACTGACTGTAAATGTTAACCACATCTAAAAAAATACCTTTGGTGCAACACCTGATAGTGTTTGATTTAATAATGGAATTATAGCTCAGCCAAGTTGGTGCATAAAAACTAACCAACACACAGACTTTGATCTAATGTCTTATCTTGTATGATGAAAACTATGCAAAAGCCAAGCCAAATGAGTTCTCTGTGATTTATTTTGCAGGTATCTGCTCCATCAAAACAATGTTTAGTCAACAGATCCCTATGAAGAAAAGGAGGATTGAGCTCTCCATGAGATAAGTCTGAAAGAGCCTAGCACAGAGTGTGCATCCAGTAGGTGCTCAATAAATGGGTCCTCTCTCCTTCCTTGTGTAGGATCCCCTCCTCTCCTACTGAGGATGGAAGAAGGAAAGAGGTTAATTCTGTCCAAAGGAGAGCTGGGTCTGAGGATTCCCTGGGTTGATTCATCAGCCATACCCCGGGTTCAGGAATCACCCTCACTGTCACCCTCTGCCACCTGGTAAATTCCCACCACAGATGGGAGGGAAACATTATCACTGTGGATGTGAGAGGGAACCTCAGCTAATCCTTTGTCAGGATCAGCCTGTGTGCAGGCAGAGTGGGGGGCACCTCTGTCTGATCATCATAGGGAAGGGTCTCCTGCTCACACCTGTGTCCTTCATCGGGGGGGACCACAGAGGTTAGGTGTGGTTTTAGAATGAAACAGATCAGCATTTGAATTCATTTCCCCCATTTACCAGCTGGGACACATGAGGCAGACTATTTGTCATTTCTCCATTAGTAAGATGGAATCATGTACCTGTTGTATAAAGTTGACATAAGAATGAAATGAGATAATATGGGAAGAACTTGGTGGAACTAAGTAAGAACATGATACCTGTCAACTGTTATTGTTTCAACTTTAAATTCTACCACTTGAGAAACATTCTTTTAGCTTAAGTCTTCCACGTACTATCATATATTTTAGTGCCACCTGACAGAGGTACCACATTATGTTACCAACACACAGTGTGGATCAATAGCCACACTTTCCTACATGAGAGGAGTGATCTGGGGACACTGGAAAGGCCAGAGGTGAGAGTACAGAAGAAATATAAGTAACCTTTGTTATATTTTGCAGAATTTTCCTGGCCTCAGAGATTCATATTTCTCAACAAGAAAAACTGGGTCTTTTGGACAGATGCTAATTTACTGTCACCAACATGTGGACCAATAGTAATCCCCAAAGCCCACGATACTGCTGTTAGGACATGGAGTAGAAGGTGTTAGATTGTAAAATGAAGAAAATTCAATTCTATTCTAAAAAAAACCCATAAAACTGAGACTCAGGCCATCATTCTGGAAAGGGAAAAACAGATAAAGAGGAGAGGCAACACAGAGGAGCATGAAGGGTTGAGAATAATTCTCTGACTTTTAGCTTTCAACATCCAGGCAACCTGAGTACACAGAAGTTTCCTAAACAAACCATAGGTGAGACTAAGATAGAGAACAGTTTAAAAAACCCAGCACAACACATACTCAGCTTGCCAGGCTCAAGAGATCTGGAGCAAATGAGGGTTGTACAAGGGTTATCATGGTTTCAGTGCATGGGGTAGAGTCAGATGACCTGGGTGTGAGCATCAGGTTCATTGGCTGGCTTATGTGAATTGGGCCTCAGCTTCTGCCTCTGTAAAATGGGAATGATATTAATAATAACAATAATAGTAATATAATAGTAATAATACCTCACAGGTTTCTTGTGAGGGGTAAATGTGAATGCGTAAGTGAAGTACTCAACTAAGTGTTTGACACCTCAGTACTCAATGAATTCTTTTTTGATTATCATCATCATCATCATCACCATCACCATCTAACTCATAAAACAGGCAAAGCAGTATCAGATGTGGACTTACAGTGGAAAGTGGTAGATAAATATTATCTACAGCAAATCATAATTTACTCTGCATTATCCCAGTTAAGCCTGTAGTCAGGATTTGGTGAATTAAATCTCAGGTATCTTAAGAGTGAACCTACTTAAAGGCACTGAACTACGGAAATAGAGTCAAGAAAAGAATCTGCAGCTAAAAACGGAAACATAGTCCCAAGAATAGAAGGTCTTTCAATGAGCCAGGATATCAATAAAGTCTCCACTGACAGAAGACAATTGGTTCTAGGCCTCATGACCCCAAATAGCCTGCAGAAGCCTGTGATGGTCAAGGAGACTTGGGTGAGGTCCTTGGTTGCGAAGGCAAGTGTTCTATGAATAGATGAAGCATCAGACCACATGGGGATTCCATGAGCATTAATTTAATCACAAATATTTAAATGCTGCAAATATATACAGGCATGACTGATGGGAGTGCACAAAATGACCATTTGGATTGTAATATGTGTGTGAGGAAGCCAACAAACACTCTCTGCAAATAAAGGGCCATATAAATACTATATAATTCCACCCCCTATTACTATTAATAATGTGTCATCTGGCTGAACAAATTCCTTAAGTACTTCATGTTCTCTGCTGGAATCAAGTCTTTAATTCCATTTATATAGTTAATGGGGAAGCCCTGAGTCCAAATTAGGTTCCTGAGAAGATGTATTAGAATTACAGGCAAGGGGAGATCCTTTATCCTTTTTTCCTCCTCTGGAGATATAGTGTTGCTTTTTTTACCCTTTAACTCGACTTTGATTATTGAATAATATCCTGGAAAGAAGTGGCGATTATAGCTCATGATGGTTTTGAGTTGGAGATGACCCATGCTTTGCTAGGACCTCAGAATAACCCTGGTCCATTAATAAGCTTCCTCTACAGCATTCACGTTCCAATCGGCCCATGCAATCAGGTTTCTCTGTGTGCCATTAAAATAGGACAGACAGGGAGAATGCCCAGTGATGTGTCCCTCTCACGCTCTGCAAAGCAATTAGCCCAAGGACCCGCTTTCAAAATGAGGGGCGGTACAGAAAGGTGGCTAAGAGTGTGAGCTCTAGAGTCAGACTGATCTGCTTCCTATCCCAGCTCACCATTACCTGAATCATCATTGAATAAGTTGCTTAATGTCTTTCAGAGCAAGTTGTCTCACCTTTAAAAAAAAGATTAAGCCTTTAAAATGGGTATAGTAGTAGCAAATCCTCTAGGCTTATTAGATTTATTTATCTGTATTAGAAAAGGAAGGAAGAAAGGAAGGGAGGGAGGAAAGAAGGAAGGCAGGCAAAGAGAGAGGACTCCCTGAAGAGTCACAGCTTCACTCAAGAGACCTGTGAGAGGACAGGCTAGAGGGACCCTCCTCAGAGTCCAGGGTCTCTCCCCACAGAGTCTGTCCTTGTTCTCTGTCACTTAAAGGTTCAGGAGCAGGAAGCTGTGAACCTGAATGGAGCAGCAGCCTTGTTCTAGGAGCCAGACCGGGGCCTGTGAGCAGCCGTGAGCTTTTGCTTTCTCCTGGGGGTGGTGGGGTATGTCATCTGAGCGTGTTTAAAGAATACAAAGAGGGACTTCCCTGGTGGCGCAGTGGTTAAGAATCCACCTGCCAATGCAGGGGACGAGAGTTCAAGCCCTGGTCCAAGAAGATCCCATGTGCCACGGAGCAACTAAGCTCGTGCGCCACAGCTACTGAGCCCGTGTGCCACAACTACTGAAGCCCACACACCTAGAGCCTGTGTTCCGCAACAAGAGAAGTCACCGCAATGAGAAGCCCGCGCACCGCAATGAAGAGCAGCCCCCACTCGCCGCAACTAGAGAAAGCCCGCGTGCAGCAACGAAGACCCAACGCAACCAAAAATAAATAAATGAATTAAAAAAAAATAAGGAATACGAAGAGAGGGGGCGCTGAGTCCGTCTTGCGGCCAGGCTCCCAGTAGAGGATGTTTTGGCTGAATCATTTTGTCCTAGCTCTGCAATTACAAGCCTAATTCAAGAAGGAGGTTACAGCCAAGAAGCCTAATGCAGCTTAAATGACTGTCAGTCACTCTGGCTACGTATATAAACAAATATATAGTTCAAATTGGGAACATTTCCAGAGCTACATGAAGGAGATATCACCTCTTGGTTTCAGGTAGATCATTTCAGGAAAATGAAAGAAGTTTCCATGGGACTCTTGGAGGAGATTCCACGTCTCTTTACTGCAACTGATCTAAACAAGCCGATAGGGTTATTCAATATATTTTCTACCAAATGCTTCCAGATTATTCTACATCAGAGGTTTCACAACCAGGAGAAGGTCATCGTACATCATCAGCAACACATTTATTGAGTCTTTTCTAAATACCAGGTAAAAGGCTAATGCTTGAATATATTTTCTCTTTCATTTTATAAAACAACCTCATTTTTAGGTGAGTGAACTGGGCTATGTCAAGTAACCTCTTATTTTTTTAATAAATTTATGTATTTATTTATTTATTTTTGGCTGCGTTGGGTCTTCATTGCTGCGTGCGGGCTTTCTCTAGTTGCAGCAAGTGGGGGCTACTCTTTGTTGCCTTGCGTGGGCTTCTCAATGCGGTGGCTTCTCTTGTTGCAGAGCACGGGCTCTAGGCACGTGGGCTTCAGTGGTTGTGGTACATGGGCTCAGTAGTTGTGGCCCACGGGCTATAGAGCACAGGCTCAGTAGTTGTGGCTCATGGGCTTAGTAGCTCCGTGGCATGTGGGATCTTCCTGGACCAGGGCTTGAACCCTTGTCCCCTGCATTGGCAGGTGGATTCTCAACCATTGTGCCACCAGGGAAGTCTTAAGTAACCTTTTCAAGGCCATGTTGATAAGTGCCAAACTCAGATTTGAACCCATGTTTACGCAAATTTGTTTTGTATTTTTAAATCACTATGTTCTATTTTCTTTCACAAGGAAGAACACACATAGCGCATGCACACATGCACACACACACACACGCCCAGACCCCCACTCTAAGAAAGTTGAGAGGAAGACAGAGGGGTGAAGGAGGCAACTCCTGAATTGCTAATGGTGACACTAACGACAATTGTCATCAACTAGATTAGATATGATTTGATACAAAATGGAATATTTGTTAGAAAGTGGGTGCCCTTTGCTCTTCAGGCAGGTGCCCTCTGAGCTCAGGGAACTGGCCAGTGCTGGATTACCCTCTCCTTTCTGCTAGGAGGGCTGGGCACAGGGCACAGGGCACAGGCCATCACAGAGATGGTATCTCAGTGACTGAGTACATTCCAAAACCTCCTTTGATGCACAAGTTCTGCTGCAGGAGAACAAGCAGCTTTGCCTGATCGCAGAGAGCAGGAATTAGATTCTCTGGAGGGGATATGACTGAATAAATGCTGGTATGTGGACCTGCTCTGTATGGAAGCTCCAGGTCTGCACTCTCCTCACTCAGGAACCTCTCTGTTGACCTGGGAATCAGAGTCCAGCCTCATGGGCAACGGAAGCCCCTGCTGAATGTGTTCTGCTCACTGGCATTTGATAAAATACTATGTTGACTAGATAATGCCCTCACATATTTAAAATATAATTAAGGATCAGAATGAAAAGATTCATTTCCACTCCTGTCTTTCTGCCCTAAAGTTTACACCCTCCTCCCTTGGATAACTACTTTTCAGTAGATTTTTTAAAATGTATCCCTCTGGGATTTTGAAAATGCAAATTAAATATGAATAGATATAGTTCTTTGTTCCTTCTTTATACAGAAAGTAGCAGACTTTTCTGTACCACTTTTTCCCAATTGGCAGCCCTTCTTTTAAAGAACATGGAAAGATTTCTCATTTCTTTTATATGTGCATAATGTCTCATTGCATGTATATACAATCATTGATTCCATCAATTTCCTATTGGACACTTGGGTTGTTTCCAATCTTTTGTTATTACTTTTTAAAGTTTAATTAATTTTTATTGGAGTATAGTTGATTTACAATGTTCTGTTAGTTTCTGCTGTACAGCATAGTGAATCAATTTCAAAGGATGTTGCAGGGAACAACGCGTACACACGTCAGCTTATACATGTACTTCCGGAGGTAAAATTTCCAGAGGTCAGTTGCTCTGTCAAGGGTGTGTGCATTTGTCATTTAGAAAAATGCTGGTATTCAATGGGTATTCTGAGAATCTGAGTCAAAACTTTAAAACTCATCCTTGAGAGGTGACTTGGAGTGTGCTAGGTCACATGTGTCTTCTTCATTTTTTAGGGGAGGAATCTCTTCATTTGAAGATCCTTTCCAAGCTGTGGGTATAGAGCTACCCATTTCTTAGAAATTAAGAAATATCATGACCAGATTAATCCCCTAGAACCTGGGGATAGTCTGCCCATCACACTTTCCTGCTCAGGCACCTTCAAGCGGGTCCTCAGTGGCCACAGTCTGGAAATCCAGGCCTTTCACTCTCAGACTCCAGTGGGCATCTCCACTGCTCCTCCGTGAGCTCTGTGCCACCTGCCTGTCCACCGACAGGCACAGGTCCTGTCTCCTTCCCTTTCCCTCTGACACAGCGTCTCATTTGTCCCCCTTTGGTGCTCACTCACGTTGCACTGTGTTCTGGGTACATTCCTTCTCTCTGCTTCCAGACTATGAGATCTTCTGGTGC
The DNA here is from genome assembly GCF_009873245.2 of Balaenoptera musculus. Classification (NCBI taxonomy): domain Eukaryota; kingdom Metazoa; phylum Chordata; class Mammalia; order Artiodactyla; family Balaenopteridae; genus Balaenoptera; species Balaenoptera musculus. Next base: position 20,447,944 of record NC_045800.1, read on the forward strand.
AGGAGATGGTCTACATTCTCCAGGTATCCCTTTCACACCAATAACTTGTGAGCTCAGTAACTATTTGATGTGATGCTCAGCACCTGCTCTCTGAGGCTCTGAGCTGTGGCAACAAAGAAACTGATTGATAACCAATATAAGGCAGTGGTGCTTCTGTACTTTAAAGGTAACTGTGATTTCGTAAGAATCCTAAATTTAGAGTCAAAGGCCCAAATTCTTGCTCTTACATTTGCTTAGGAGCCTCTTGGGGGTATTTTATTTTTTTGCCCAGAATGTAGAATTAATGCCTGCCCTGAAGAGCTCCTCCTTTCATTTGTAATGACTCATTTAGTGCCTGGCTTCCATTAGACTGTAAAACCTATGAGGGCTGAGCCCATGGCTGTCTCATTCAATGCTGTATTCTCAGTGGCCTCCGGAACCTGACATTCAGTAGATGCTCAATAAATACTTGACATATAAATTAAATGAGTTAATACATGGTGCAAATAGAATCGGAGGAAAAGTTGATAAACCAGAATGCTATTGGTCTCGATCGCTGGGTTTCTATCAATGGAAAATCAGATTTGTGTAGAAGAGAATGTCAGGAAACTCAAATTCTAACCCCAGCTATGCTGTTAATTAGGGCTATGACCTTAGATGACCATCAAATCTCTCTGAGCCACAATTTTTTCCTCTATTAAATATGGGAGCTGAATATATGGGAAGCTAAAATTGCTTCGCCACAGCTAAGTTCTGTAGTTAACATGTCTGGCAAATCACAGTATGAGCCCCCAAATATGAGGAATTTATATTTTAAAATGTTATTCCAAAATGACTGCTCTAGACTAGAATCATAGGCCATGGGTATGAATCCTGACCATGGAGACTATCAGTTTCATCCTCCCTTCCTTTTTTTTTTCTGTCATGAATTCAAATAATTATTAAACACTTGCTCTGTGTGTTCTGGCTCTGTTGATGATTAAAAATTAACTTCATCAATCTACATCCTCGTCTTTATTAGGCACCCCCAGTTGGGTCCTACTGGTTCTGTCTTTGATGATGATCAAAGTCTAATCATCAAAGATCGACCATGTGTAATTCCATGAAGTGATTAAGAGACATTCTTTTCTGAGCTTGATGTATTGTGGAAATGACAAGGGTTAATCCCCCCTGAAGTATAATCTTCTGAGAATTGAACTTTGGTCTCAAAGACAGGCAAGTCCACACCGGAGAGGGATTTTTCTACTCTACCCTCCTCTATTTTGTGAATTCCTTTTTCCAAGATGAATTAATTGGGTGGCATTTAGTTTCCCAATAGATTCCCTAGTCCTCAACCATAAATCGATGACATTCTTGCCAAACTGACTTCCCTGATGATACTTTGGGAAAGGACATCACAAATCTTCAGACAATATACTTTATATCTCCCTTTTACTTTAGATCTGTAGGTACTATAGCTTTCACATGCTTGTTTATTAGTTCAATCCATTAAGAGAACAATGATCAAATATAAATACCCCGGGCAGAAACATGACAAGGGCAAGGAAACAGATGACAGCTGGCACTCTTTTGTAACATAACAAATAGTATTCCAGCATGCTGTAAGTTTTTGACCTAAAGCAAGAGAAAGTTGATGACTTTAATAGAGTTTTCTTCATAAACCCTTTCTTTTCTGCTTCAAAACTGCTGACATTTTTTTTATCCCTAGCTCCCTTATGATTGCTTTGCAGTGCATGTCTCTAGGTTTCAAAACCGGGGTCTTCTTGGAGATGCTCGGTTCATTGTATGAGCACTCCCAGCTGACAGCAGGCAAGCAGAGGCTCTCAAAGACTGGATGAAGCACAGAATTGGAATGCTGCTCCCTGCTTCCTTCAGAGAAGGTTTCACTATAGATATGCAAGTGACACTGATTGGCTCCAACTGTTTAAGAGTTTAGCTTAATAAAAATGCTCTCTTAGTTGTACAGCAAAGAATTAATCTAGTCATATAGAAACCACTCTATAGACGTGAAATTTGAGGCACTGACTTAACTTGTCTAAGTTTCAGTTTATTCATCTGTAGGATATAAATGACAACAGTACCTATGTCATAGGGTGGTGGTGAATATTAAAAATAACATTGGGCTTGTACAAGGCTTAGCAGGGGTGTGGCACACACCACGTGCTCTGTAAACGGTGGTTACAGATGTGTGGATGTCTGTGTTCTTGTTCTCCTTCTCATGCCTGCCCATTGTCACGGTGTAGGCAAAGAAATGCCTTTAGTTCTAGAGGCAAACCCAACCAAAGCAGGGGAATCCTGCTGATTAACATATGATAGGATCTGTGAACATTTCCAGCCCTTTCCTAATCAGTCTGTCTCATAACCAGCTTCTTTATACTCCTAGTATCTTCTTGTCACACCTTTTTTCAGGGAACTCCTGCGTTTGCTTGTTAAACAAACATTTCCATTTCTTTCATTCTGTGATCTCCACTGGTCCCTTTCCTCTGTGCCCAGGGTCCATTCAAAACTACGCTGTCTCCATCAACTTCTGATGTTCTATTGAGTCTCAGAAAACAGCAGTCTTTATATATATATATATATATATATATATATATATATATACACACACACATACATATACACACACACACACACATACATATATATATTACACACACACATAAAATCTTGATGTGGAAGAGGCCTTCTAAATATCAATTTATTTTGCATATAATCAAAATCAAAAGACAAATGACAAACTAAAAATTAAACTGTAACATATCAGAAATAGCTAATTTTCCTAATATGTAAAGAACCATACAAATCAATAAGATAACATACCAACAGTCTAGTAAAAATTTGGGAAAAGATAGTTTACAGAAAACAAATAATATATATGTAAAGATGGTTAGTCTCACATATAAGAAAAAAAATGTGATTTAAAACTATACTGAGTACTATTTTTCATATATCAGGTTGGCAAAAAATAAAAAAGTCATGTACAGTTTGAAAACGGTCTAATGAAATAAACACTGATGTATTACAGGTAGAAGTTTTTAAAGGAGAAAAAGTTGTAATATTTGTCAAAATTTTAAGTAAAATTTACCTTTTGACTTAGGAATTTCGCTTTAGCCTACTGATACTTTCCCACATATGTGAAATGATACAAGGACACAACTTTATCTTGTACCACCATTTGTAAGAGCAAATCATTGGACACAAACCAAATGTCTACCAGTAGAGGATTGGTTAAATTATGATAAATTCCCCAAAAGAATGAGAAAGCTCTCCATGACCTGATATGGAATGTTCTCTAAAATGTAGAGAATGATCTCCAAGATATATTATTAATTGAATAAAACAAGATACAAACCAAAGCTTATTTGTTTAAAGATGAGTAAAAGGAAATATGTATTTATAATTTTTTTGATTTTGCATAGAATATTTTGGAAGAAAGCAAAAGAAAATGACCAAGTTGCTTGCCTCTGGGGAGGAGACAGGGTGGCTGGTTATTCGGATTAGGAGGGGCAATTTTACCAAACTGTGTGTACCTTTTGAAATCTGAACTATGTGATTGAAATACCTATGTAAAAATTACATACAATCATAATTAAATACATCTTTTGTTTTCATCCCTCTTTTAGAACAATGCTTCTCTAAGTGCGCCCCACGGTTATGTCCCAGATGAGTCAGTCAAAAGGCAAAAGCAAAGAACACTCTGATATTTCCAGCCAGTCCAGGAAGAAGAGAGGAGGGTTCATGCTCAAAAACTTGAAAAATTCACTTCTGGGAACTTCTCCACTGCAGCTTAGAGGCCTAAGGCCAGCTGGGATGGAATGCATTCCTAGAAAGTGTCCCTAAGGGAGCTCACATCTAATGATGGGTCTGGATTTCCCAGTGTCTTGCAACCTGTGCTCCTGCCTCAGCCAGAGATGGCGAGTGTTTGGCTTAATCACCAGGTAAGCCGTTTTTCTGTTTTTGTTATAAATAGATAGAGTGACTGGTGAGGTTGAGGTCTTGTATTTGATGTCTTGGAAAGTTTGAAAAACCAGCATTTTTGCTTTTTGGCTTGGTATGGATTTGAAGAAATGCCCTTCACTGATTTTCTTTTCTCTTAGGGAGGATTCCTTAACTTCCAGCAGCCTAGATTCTGTTGTCTTGAAGGGTCTAAGGTGAACACGTGCAAATTAGTACAGCCCCAGGTAAGCGGAGATCAGCAGAGAGTTTAAAGAAAAGTAAGAAAAAGTTCTGCATCAAACACCAGGGCAAATTACATGGCCTCCACAATCTCCTCCCTTGCCTTTTAAAAATCCATAGTACATTTCTAAAAAGAAGTAAGTACAACGATGACAGTTAACATATAATTTTAGGGGTACCTTAAAAAAAGAAGGAAGCTCTTCTTTGGAATTTGCTTGAATAAGCTTTAATTATGCATTGGGAGTCACCAAACAACTAATCGGGAAGTATACTGGTGTATTTAGACACATTCTCATCAATGTACTTTCATAAGTTGTTTTGATTTAAGGAGATCATGTTTTGACTCAAACTGCAGCTTTAATCTTTGTTAATATAGAGTGAACAGAAATGGAGGGGTGGAGAAGAAAAATAAAAGAAAGTAAATGTTTTATGGCAAAGCCTCAAAAATACAAATAAAACATCACAGTTTAATTGTGTCAGTAAACTGACAAAGTTCAGATCTCTCTAAAAGCTGTCAGGATGGTCACTACCTGCTCTCCTGCTGGGTGATGTTTTCAAACTCATTAACTTCCATTTAACAGGAAAGAATTGCTTTCTCACTGGAATGAAAGCCCTGGAAGCTGTAAAGGACTTGGTACGGATATGATATTTTGCTCATGACTTCGTAAGTGGCTTCAGAGTCTATTATAAACCTATTTAATTGAATTTGAAGGAAAAAACATTTGAAAGGAATAATTTTATTTCCACCCTAACGTTTCCAGGGTAGCTGCAGCTGTTTTGTCTCTTATACAATCACAGCTGCCTCACTACACACTCCATGGAGACTCTATGATATAGAGATAGTGTGGGTTTAACTCTGTACCTCCACACATTCTAGGTATTCTAGGTATTTAGAGGGGTGACTGACAGTGACCCAATGCAATAGTCAAAGCAGATAACAAAGCACATAATAGTAGAAATAATTACTGCTAACATTTATTAAGTGTTCAGTATATGCCAAGCACTGTACACTGAGATTTACATAGAATATTTTGTTAAATCATTCCTACTGCACTAAGAAATAAATATGATTACTAACAAAATCTTTATTTTGACTAGAACTGAAATTCTCAAAACTCTATCCTTCTCTTCAAAAGGATCTTCATCCAAAATACTGACAAATCCTTCCATGGGCTACCCCCAGGCAATTGCCAGAAATAACTGACCCAAAGCATTTCCTCCTCAGGCTGAAAAAGTCAAAAAGCACCAGTCTCTCCACAGGGACCCAGCCTCCATATGCTTGCCTGCTTGCCGTCTTAGAGGTTTATGCCTGACATCAGTAACAGGGAGCACATCTGATCAGAGAGCTACTAATCAGTGGGAGGAGGGTAGTGAATTAAGAAAACTTTCTGAATTTTTAGGACTAGGTGGCTATTGTCTGCTATGTCCCTGGTCCTTTACAAATGGCTGGCCTGTCCATAAACTGCACTGTAATGACCAATAAGAGACAGAACCAGATTATAAAGTCTATTTCCTGGTAGGTACCCAGCAGTGCATGCCAACATCACCTGCTACCCATCATCTTGCCTCCATGCTTTTCTGACTTGCAGCTCATACTCCCAGAGTTTGGCCCACTGAATTCTGGTGTCACTGGTGAACGTATTTCCACAGCTGTCAGCTCATATTGCTCCCCTGTTGCTGAGATCTTTCATGTTCTCAACAGATCTCAAGATGGCAGACTAAGCCCATGGTGCTGCTACTTTCCAAAAAAAATTTCAACAGCAGTGCTGTAAAATAAAAGAACTGCTACTAGTGGGTGGAAAATGAAAGAAGTTCTGAAAATTAGAAACCAAATGACATCACATCTAGCTCCAATTCCTCCCCACTCCCCATATCCACCCTCAAAATACACTAAAAAAGAGAAATGTGCAAAAGAGAACTGTTCAGAAAGTGATCTGTAAACATCAAGAGTCAGGAATCACCAAACATCAAGGAAAGTTAGAATCAGTATAGAGAAGTACCAATAACATCAAACAGAAGAATTACTCCCCAAGGAAACAAACTCAATAGAATCAATGGATGGAGTATATAAATAATACAATTATAGTCTCAGAAAATACTTAAAAGGTCATTAATTGTATCCTTTAAAACCAAGTAGAAGAAAATGGACTTGAGGACACGGGGAGGGGGAAGGGTAAGCTGGGACAAAGTGAGAGAGTGGCATGGACATAGATACACTACCAAAGGTAAAACTGATAGCTAGTGGGAAGCAGCCGCATAGCACAGGGAGATCAGCTCGGTGCTTTGTGACCACCTAGAAGGGTGGGATAGGGAGGGTGGGAGGGAGGGAGACGTAAGAGGGAGGAGATATGGGGATATATGTATATGTATAGCTGATTCACTTTGTTATAAAGCAGAAACTAACACACCATTGTATTATACTCCAATAAAGATGTTAAAAAAAAAAAAAAGCACAGAAGACAGCACCAAATAAATAAATAAATAAAACCAAGTAGAGATCTTGGTATCTACAGTTTTTTTTTTTTTTAGGAAAACATTTTTATTTATTTTTATTTATGGCTGTGCTGGGTCTTCGTTTCTGTGCGAGGGCTTTCTCCAGCTGCGGCAAGTGGGGGCCACTCTTCATCGCGGTGCGCGGGCCTCTCACTATCGCGGCCTCTCTTGTTGCGGAGCACAGGCTCCAGACGCGCAGGCTCAGTAATTGTGGCTCACGGGCCTAGTTGCTCTGCGGCATGTGGGATTCTCCCAGACCAGGGCTCGAACCCGTGTCCCCTGCATTGGCAGGCGGACTCTCAACCACTGCGCCACCAGGGAAGCCCCGGTATCTACAGTTTTGATTGCCAAAATTAGAAAGTGAAGAAATTTAAGGACAAAGTACTTAAAGTTGGAAAAAAATAAGCCAAAACGTATGGTAAGGTTGAAATTAATTTAAAAAACACAAGAAAAATACTACACAGGTACCTGGATTGACTGAATATTGGACTTAGAGCTGCCTGGAAGCCAAAGTGAAGAGGGAAATAAGAGCTATAATTACAAAATGAAAATAAATATATGTTCTGGAGAAACAGAAGCAAGGCTCATAGCGAAATTGGAGAGACGTTTCTTTAGCAGATTTTCATAAAGCAAATATGTTCATGACTATTTCTACAGTACATACGACTGTTTTCACAGGACTTATTGTTATCATGTTCCTCAATATTAAACGTTACTGTATTTCCCCCTTTTTCTATTTAGGCATAACATATATGAAGTTCATAAAGTGCACTAATCTTGTATGTGCAGCTTGACAAATTTTTACATATGTAAATACTGAATAATTTTCACTCAGATCAAGATATAGAATATTTCCAGAACCTTAGGAGTGTCCCTGTACCTTTTCTCAGTCAGTAACCTCTACTGAAATAACCACTTTTCTGACTTCAATCATCAAAAATCCCTATTAACAGACAAATGATGATTTAACATCCTTTATTAATTCTGTCGCTCAAACCATAATTCGAAAATATACATGCATTCCAATGTTCACTGCAACACTATTCACAATAGCCAAGACATGGAAGCAACCTAAACATCCATTGACAGATGAATGGATAAAGAAGATATATAGGGGCTTCCCTGGTGGCGCAGTGGTTGAGAGTCCGCCTGCCAATGCAGGGGACATGGGTTCCAGCCCTGGTCTGGCAGGATCCCACATGCCGCAGAGCAACTAGGCCCGTGAGCCACAATTACTGAGCCTGCGCGTCTGAAGCCTGTGCTCCGCAACAAGAGAGCCCACGATAGTGAGAGGCCCGCGCACTGCGATGAAGAGTGGCCCCCGCTTGCCACAACAAGAGAAAGCCCTCGCACAGAAACGAAGACCCAATGCAGCCATAAATAAATAAATAAATAAAAATTAAAAAAAAAGGAAGATACACACACACACACACACATATATATATATACACACACACACACACACACACATGGAATATTACTCAGCCATAAAAAAGAATGAAATGAAATATTACTGAATGTTACTCAGCCATAAAAAGAATGAAATAATGCCATTTACAGCAACATGGATGGACCTAGAGATTATCATACTAAGTGAAGTAAGTCAGAAAGAGAAAGACAAGTATCATATGATATCACTTATATGTGGAATCTAAAAAAAGGATACAAATGAACTTATTTACAAAACAGAAATAGACCCACAGACATAGAAAACAAACTTATGGTTGCCAAAGGGGAAAGGTGGGGGAGGGATAAATTAGGAGTCTGTGATTAACATATACACACTACTATATATAAAATAGATAAGCAACAAGGACCTACTGTATAGCACAGGGAACTATACTCAACATTTTTTAACCTATCAGGGAAAAGAATCTGAAAAAGAATCTATCTATCTATATCTGAATCACTTTGCTGTACACCTGAAACACAACATTGTAAATCAACTACACTTCAATTAAAAATACATACATACGTACATAAATAAATAAAAATTAAAAATTCTGTCACTCAGCTGAATGCCTGCTGGAAGCTGAGCCACTGATCCAAGGCAGGAGAGGAGGAGGTTTGACTCTGCATAAAGAAACTGACCAGACTGAAGGGTTGGGTCCTGCTGTGTTCAACCCAATGCACTGCTGGCATTCTAATCCGTTATGTCTGAAGATTTGGCCACAGAGGTCAAAGTTCAGGCAAGTCTTTTTTTTATGGAGATCTAACCAAGAAATAGTAGTAGGAGCCTAGGAAGCAGAGCACCCTAATTCAGGTGGGCAGAAGGGCTGTGGCTCCAGGTAATCAGTCCCTGTAACAAGATGAAGCTAGTAGCTGTTGAGTACCAGAACAATATTGAACTCTGTGGGAGAGAGTGATGTCAACGGCAGGGTACAATGTCAGGGATCCAACCAAATAGGTCAGTTCGGGGCTTGGCTGTGGTATCAATCAGTAACCTTGGTTCAGGGTGAGAAACCAAAGGCAAAAGCCCAGTCGTAAAGACTAAAATCATCATGGCAGGAAGCTGGAGTTGAAAGGGACACTCGAGTGTCTAGTGTCTAGATTCTAAACCACAAAATTGGCATGACTGATGCCAAATCTAAAGTAGTGATATGTCATATGATATCACTTGTATGTGGAATCTAAGAGAATGGTACAAATGAACCTATTTACAAAACAAATAGTCATAGATGTAGAAAACAAGCTTATGGTTACCAAGCGGGAAGGTGGGGGGAGGGATAAACTGGGAGATTGGGATTGACATATACACAGTACTATATATAAAATAGATAACTAATAAGGACCTACTATATAGCACAGGGAACTCTACTCAATACTCTGTAATGACCTATGTGGGAAAAGAATATAAAAAAGAGTGGATATATGTATATGTATAACTGATTCACTTTGCTGTGCAGCAGAAACGAACACAACATTGAACTATACTCCAATAAAAATTAATTCAAAAAAAATAAAGTAGTGATATGCATCCCATACCCTTTGACCTGGTGGGCTGAAATTGCTGAAACAAAGTACTCTCCAGACCGGGACTGAGTGAGGAGTAAGCTTGGCAGATCCTGGGCGTAGAGACCCTCAGTTATTCCAGTTGAGAGAGGCTTGGGCATGTACGGGCTGAGACGATGTTTTGCCTGACTAAATGCTTTAAGATGGTCAAGGGATATCAAGCAAGGTACCCTCACCCCCAGTTCATAATTATTGGGTGCTTACACTCTCTCAGACACATGAGTTTTCTGATTTGATCCCTCTTGCCTAACATCATATGCCATATGTGCTACTGTTACCAAGATGAAAAAGCAGGCTCAGAGAAGGTAGATGGGTATCTGTGACACAATTAGGAAGTGACAGGAGGTATTCCAGTGTTCAAAGCCAAGAAACTTGACTCCAGAATGCATACACCCAACTGTTATGCAAACTGTTCCCTTTTATTTGTTGGGACATCCTTGGGGGGCACAGAGCAAAGAACTGCCCCTTCCTCTGGTGCTAATGAAGAACCCCCCACTGTAACAACAGCTTTACTGAAATATAATCCATATGCCATACAATTCATCTGTGTGAAGTGTACAGTTCAATGGTTTTGAGCATCTTCACAGATATGTAGAAGCAGCATCACAGTCTATTTTGCAACATTTTCATCATCTCAAAAAGAAACCCTATAACCTTTAGCTCTCAGCTTCCTATCTTCCCCTCCCCACCTCCCCTCTCTTCAGCCCTAAAGCAACCACTAATTTACTTTCTATTGTCTGTATATTTGTCTGTTCTTGACTTTCATATGAATGGAATCATATACTATGTAGACTTTTACCACTGGCTTCTTTCACTTAGGATAATGTTTTCAAGGCTTATCCAAGTTGTAGCATGTATCAGTACATCACTCCTTTTTATGGCTGAATACTATCCCATTTTATGGGTGTACCACCTTTTGTTGATCATTGATGGATATTGGGGTTATTGCCACCTTTTGGCTGTCATAAATATTGCTGCTATAAATATCCATGTACAAGTTTTTGCATGGACATATGTTTTCATTTCTCCTGGATATATAACTAGGAGTAGAATTGCTGGTAACTCTATGATGAATCCTTTGAGAAACTGCCAGACTGTTTTCCACAGTAGCTGCACCATTTTACTTAGTCACCAGCAGTGTATGAGAATTTTTCCACATCCTCAATAACACTTGTTATTATATGTCTTTTTGATCCTAGCCATCCTGGTCTATGTGAAGTGGTATCTATTGTTGTTTTGATTTACATTTTCCTGATGACTAATAATATTGAGCATCTTTTCATATGCTTATTGGTCTTTCGGAGAAATGTCTATTCAGATCCTTTGCCCGTTTTAAAAGTGAGTTTTCTTCTTGTCATTGAGTTGTATATGTTCTAGATATAAGCTCCCTATCAGATATATGATTCGCAAATATTTTCCCCCAACATGTGGGTTGTTTTTTTCACTTTCTTGATAATGTCCTTTGCAGCATGAAAGTATTAAATTTTGATAAAGTCCAATTAATTTATTTTTTCTTTTGCTGCTTATGATTTTGATGTCATATCTAAGAATCCTTTGCCAAATCCAAGGTCATGAAGATTTACCCCTATGTTTTCTCCTAAGAGTTTTATAGTTTTAGCTACTACATTTAGGTCGTTGATCCACTTTGAGTAAATTTCTGTACACAGGGTATGTTTTCGTTTATGAGTACTAAGGAAGTCCCTATGCTTTTATAAATACCAGATACTATATTTTTCTTTGAACACTGTAACAGTGAATAAGGTGCTGATTCCTTACGTACTGAAGTTCAGTTAGGACTTCAAGAAGAACCAAATATTACATGATCGTATCTGTCACATAAGATTATCTTCTTTTCATCTTATGGTAGCAGACAGTGAGTGATGGGGATACAGAATATCAATCACTTTGAAATCAATAGCAGTTTATTTACCATCTATCTGTCTTTCACACTATTTGTATTTTTTTTGTTTACAGCTTTTTTAATTGATAATTAATCCATATACCATAAAATTCACCTTTTATAGTATACAATTCAGTATTTTTAAGTATATTCACAAAACTGTGCATCTATCACCACTGTCTAATTCCAGAATATTTTCACCACTCCAAAAAGAAACCATATACCCATTAGCAGGAACTCCCAATCCTCCCTCCACGCAGCTCCTGGAAACCACTAATCTATTTTCTGTCTGTGGATTTGTCTCTTCTGGACATTTCATATAAATGGAATCATACAATAAATGGTCTTATGTGTCTGGTTGCTTTCACTAAGCATAATATTTTCAAGTTTCATGATGTTATGCCATGTATCAGTACTTTATTCCTTTTTATTTTTAATTTTTATTGTGGGAAAATGTATACAACATAAAGTTTACTATCTTTTCTTTTTAATTGAGGTAAAGTTTACCATCTTGACCACTTTAAAGTGTGCGATTGGTAGCGTTAAGTACATTCACATTGTTATGTTACCAACCTCCAGAACTTTTTTCATCTTGCAAAACTGAAATTCTATACCCATTAGACAACAACTCCCCACTCCCCACTGCCCCCAGCCTCTGGCAACCACCATTCTACTTTCTGTCTTTATGAGTTCAACTACTGTAGTACTTCATAGAAATAGAATCATGTGATATTAGTCTTTTTTTGTGACTGGATTATTTTACTTACCATAAAGTCCTCAAGGTTTATCCATGTTGTAGCATGTGTCAGAATTTCCTTTGTTTTATTTATTTTATTTATTAAAAATTTTAATTGAAATATAGTTGATGTGCAGTATGTTACTTTTAGGTGTACTACATAATGATTTGATATTTGCATACATTAGGAAATGATCACACTAAGTTTTGTAACCATCTGTCCCTATATGAGGTTATTAGAATATTATTGGCCATATTCCTTATGTTGTGAACTGCCATCTCCATGACTTATTTATTATATGACTGGAAGTTTGTACCTCTCAATCCCTTTCACCTATTTCACTCCCCCCACCCCCCTCCCCTTCTGGCAACCACAGAGAATGTTTGTTCTCTGTATCTATGAACTTGTTTTCATTTTGTTTTGTTTTTTAGATCCCACATATAAGTGACCTCATGTGGTATTTGTCTTTCTCTGACTTACTTCATTTAGCATAATAGCCTCAAGATCCATCCATGTTGTTGCAAATGGCAAAATTTCATTTTTTATGGCTGAGTAATATTCCACTCTGTGTATACCACATCTTTATCCATTCATCTAATGATGGACACTTAGGTTGCTTCCATATCTTGGCTATAGTAAATAATACTGCAGCGAACATTGGAGTGCACATATACCTTTTCAAACTAGTGTTTTTGTTTTCTTTGGGTGAACACCCAGAAGTAAAATTGTTGGATCATACGGCAGTTCTATTTTTATTTATTTACTTTTTTTTTTTTTTTTGAGGAACCTCCATACTGTTTTCCACAGTGGCTGCACCAATTTACAATCACCTCTTTTCCACATCCTCACCAGCACTTGTTATTTGTTTTTTTGACGATAGCCATTCTGACAGGTGTGAGGTGGTATCCCATTGTGGTTTTGATTTGCATTTCCCTGATGATTAGTGATGGTGAGCATCTTTTCATGATGCTTTCGTTGTGCCGGGTCTTACTACTGTAGGTGCACAGGTAGGTGGGGCTGGCCCCGGCCCCTTTGGCTGCCTGCAGGCCCAGGGGGCTCTAGGGTGATGTTGGGCCCTAGAGCCCCAGGAAGCCCCCTTTGCTAACAGACTAGAGGGAGGACTCCAAAATGGTGCTTGGCAGCACCAGTGTCCTCATGGTAGAATGAGCTCTCCAAATGGCTGCCACCAGTGTCTATATCCGCAGGGGGATTCCTAGTTGCCACCTGCCTCTTCGGGAAACTCTCCAAGATCAGCAAGTGGGTCTGACCCACGTTCCTTTCAAATTACTGCCTCTGCTCTAAGACTCAGAGTGTGTGAGGTTTTGCATGCACCCCTTAAAAACAGAATCTCGGGCTTCCCTGGTGGTGCAGTGGTTAAGAATCCGCCTGCCAATGCAGGGGACACAGGTTTGAGCCCTGGGTCGGGAAGATCCCACATGCCTCGGAGCAACCAAGCCCGTGCGCCACAACTACTGAGCCTGCGCTCTAGAGCCCGCAAGCTACAATGACTGAGCCCGCGTGCCTGTGTTCCTCAACAACAGAAGCCACGGCAATGAGAAGCCCGCGCACCGCAATGAAGAGAGTAGTCCCTGCTCGCCGCAACTAGAGAAAGCCCGCGCACAGCAATGAAGACCCAATGCAGCTAAAAATAAATAAATAAATAAATTTATTTAAAAAAAAAACAAAACAGAATCTCTGTTTCCTACAGCCCTCCAGCTCTCCCATATGCAAGCCCTGTTGGCCTTCAAAGCCAGACATTCTGGGGACTTATCTTCATGGTGAAGGATCCCCCAGACTGGGGAGCCTGATGTAGGCTCATTCCTTGGGGAAAACCTCTGCAATTGTGCTTATCCTCCTATTAGTGGATGGCCTACCCCAGGGTGTGGGTCTTGACTACACCATGTCTTTGCCCCTCCTACCAGTCTCTTTATGGTTCCTTCTTTATATCTTTAGTTGTGGAAAATATTTTCTGATAGTCTTCAGGTCATTCTCATAGATAGTTTCTCTGTAAGCTGTAATTTTGGTGTGTCCATGGACGAAGGTGAGCTCAGGGTGTTCCTACTCTACCATCTTGGCTTACTTGCATTTACTTAGAAATACACTAACAACCATTTCACTACTGAATTCAGCATAATGGGTGTGTATGATATGTTGAAGACCTATAATAACGTTTCTTCAATGTACAGTTCAAGACATATGAACATTTAAAAATTTATTATGAGGTTTCATTTATTGTTTTTCAAACAGGTCAGAGTTTTATAAATTATTTATTAAGGGCTGGATAACTAATCCAGCACACCATGCACCTAAACTGAACTTGTTTCAAATACATATATTTCTTTGATAAATAACTTCTTCCTGCATGACTTATCAACTTAATGTGGGACAGTTCTACAATAGCAAGGTAGTAGCCCTGTTTCACAATTTTTAAAGATTTTCCACTTAGGCTGAGAGGAAGGTTTAGGGGAGTATAATTCATTTCCAAGAAGAGGTTAAGAAAAAAATGGGTTTGTTTTAAGTCAGTAGTGTGTGATTCAAAAAAATGAACTAAAAAACATAAAAGGCAATAAAGACACAATAATTTTACTTAAACCTGAAATTGTGGAAATTAACTCTGTCCAGTGAAGAACTGACAGGAAATCTTTAGAGTTAACTAAGTGCCTTAAACTATAAATCACAAAAGGCTTCTCAAACTCTAAACTCATTCTCAATGGCCACAGTCAGATTGGAATGTAAGGGCATCTCCACAGATTAACTGACTTCGGTGGGGTTTGGGAAGTAGGAAATATTATAGCTGAAAACTATACCGAGTAATGTATCTGAAACCACAAACAAGTAACTTTTAAGCGGTAAAACGTAAATCCTGTGGTGGACTAGACAAAGGAGGTGAAGGAGAGATAGGGGTTAAGGATGACATCTGGGTTTCTAGTTTGCCAACTGGAATGTGGTGCCATTCCTCAAGATATGGAAGAGAACCTGTTTGGGGTAAATAACCTTGATTTTACTTCTCATCCTTAATGGATTTGATAAGCATTTTAAACATTTAAGTGGAAATTCTTGGGAGGGAGTTATGCCAATCTGGAACTTGGAAAAGGGTTTTGGGTTGGGAATATAAATCTAGAAGTCTTAAGAAGATAAATTACCTGCAGAAAAATACAGATTGGAAAGAGAGCCTAGGCTGAGCCCCGGAAAGCTCCAATCTTTAAAAGGCAGATAAGTAAGGAAGAGCTGGAAAAGACTTAGAAGGAGCAGCTGCCAAAGTAGAAGAAATACCAAGGGAAAGTGGGAGAACAGAAGCCAAGGGAGATGAGAATGGGATATGGTTGCAGAAAGGAGGGAGTTCTCAACAGTGTCAAATG
The DNA here is from genome assembly GCF_009873245.2 of Balaenoptera musculus. Classification (NCBI taxonomy): domain Eukaryota; kingdom Metazoa; phylum Chordata; class Mammalia; order Artiodactyla; family Balaenopteridae; genus Balaenoptera; species Balaenoptera musculus. Next base: position 20,463,600 of record NC_045800.1, read on the forward strand.
TTGCTGAGAACTCAAGTGAAATGAGGACCTAGAAATGCCCACTGGTTGTAAAGAGAAGGTCATTGTTGATCTAAGAGCATTCTGATAAAGCAGAACATGTCAGAGTCATACTGGAGTAAAGTGAGTAATAAATGGTAGGTGAAGAAGTGCAGATGGTGGGGTTTCTACTTTGCCCAGCTAGATGGCAATGCCATTACCCAAGGTGGGGAAGATGTACAAGTTGGGTCCTCTTCTGAGATAACTGGTTTGAAGAAAACAAGACAGAGCAGCCGCTGGAGGAGAATATGTGATTCACGTAAGTTATTTTAAAATTTTGCTTGTTTTAAAGATAGAAGTGATTTCAGCATGTTTGAATGGTACTGGGAAATGTTGGGTAGAGAAGGAGAGGTTAGAGATATAGTAGGGGATACTTAACAGCTTAAGGTTTTAATAAGGCAAGAAGTGATGGGATTCAGAGTGCAGGTGAGGAGGATAAATATTGCACAAAGGCACAATTTTTTTTTATATTTTCTTTTTACTTTTGTGTCAGACATATACATTACCTACTCAAAATACAATAAAATTCATAACATTAAAATAATGAGAAAGATCATTTCAATTTGTATAATGATAATACATAAAAAGAGAATCCCCCAGGGTAAAGGTGATCAAAGAGAAAATACATAATTAGATGGTTCTTAAAATAAAATATGGGACTATGGTGCAAGATGTCTCTCTGATGAGGTGGAATAAATGGGTCTCACCTTCCAAGGTCAGGAGATTCTAAAACATCCAGATGGTGGCTGAGCAAGATAGAGTATGTTAGGTAGAAATTTTAAAACTTGGTTCTAGAAGAATTGGAGAGTAGAATTCATGGGAACTTGTAGTGTTGTGGATTAGTGCAGGGTGGGCTTTGATGTCTCATAGACCCGGGTGTTTAACTAATGTATCCGAATTTGATCTAAAATAATACCGTGCTGGCCCCAAAGTGTTATTGTGTGGATTCCCTTCTTGGGTTGTGGATTGGACTTATCGACTCAATTCTTACTAATAAAATGTGGCAAAAATGATGAGATATTACTTCTTAGATTTAGTTACAAAAAGACTGTGATTTCTAGTTTGCTTGATACCTCCCTGCCTCCTTCTCCCACTTCTTTCTCTCTCTCTCTCTGTTTCTCTGTATCTATGTTGCTGTTTCTGTCTCTGTCTGTCTATCTGTCTGTCTCTCTGTGCTTGCTTCAGGGAAGCAAGCTGCCAGTGAGTAGCTACATGGAAAGGGTCTGGTGTCTCTGCCATCAAACAGCAAGGACCTGAGGCTGCCAATAGCCATGGGAATGATTTTGGAAATGGATCTTTCCTGATTGAGCCTTGAGGTGACCGCAATCCTGGCTGATACCTTATTGCTTGTGAAAGACTGTGAACAAGAAGCATCCAGATATTTGACCCACAAAATGTGAGATAATAAATATTGTTGTTGTTTTAAAATGTCAAGTTTTAATTTGTCATGCAGCAATAGAAAAGCAATATATTTAAGAAACTGTTGAATAAGGAGTAATTGAAGGAACAAGGGCTTGTTAATGATGGGGTAGTGCAGACAAGTCTATCATTATCAAATGATAGCCAGGAGATGTAACACACTGGCTTTTTTGGTGTTATTGTAGAACCAACATAAGTGATTATATATAAAGACGTTACAGATGTCACAAGGAAGCTTAGCAAGCTGAATACTTGTTAAAGCACTGTTTCTCAACTCTGCTTACACATTAAAGTCACCTCCGGAAACTTTAAAAAATAATAATGTCAGGACTCCATCACAAATGCATAAAATAAGAAATTCTATGTATTGGTCCTGGACATTGGCCTTTATTAAAATCTCTCAAGTGATAGTAATGTGTAACCTGTTTTGCAAAGAACCACTGAGCTAGCCAACTGCATCCCTTTATTGAGAATCACAAATATATCCATTTTCCTAATTTTGTAAGAAACTGTGGCAATACCTAATTTTTGACAATTTGTGTTTATTATTGTAATTTATTCTCATTATAGACCCGAGTCCCTGTAAACTAGACTAACCTAAATGAGATCTTAAACTGTAATTTAATTTCTTTGGCCTCAGTATCTTTAGTAATAAAATGAATGTGCAGACTAAATTATTTCTTAAATGCCTACTGTATTAGTTTTCTATACTGTCGTAACAAGTAACCAAAAACTTAGTGGCTTAAAACAACACAAATTTATCATCTTATAGTTCTGGAAGTCAGAAGTCTGGTACAGCTCTCACCTGGCTAAGATGAAGATGTTGGCAGGGCTGTGTGATATTCTAGGGGTCTAGGGTAGAATCTATTTCCTTGCTCATTCAGGTGTTAGAATTCAGTTCTATGTGGTTGTAGGACTGAGGTTTCTGTTTCTTTGCTGACTGTCAGTTGGGGACAACCTCTGATTCCTAGAAACTTTCCTCTAGTCCTTGCACATCACCTTTTACATCTCAGAACCAACAAAGGGATGAAGAATCTTTTTCACACTACTGTTTTCAGATCTTCTGCCTTCCATCTTAGATTCTCTCTGACTGCAGTTGGGAAAAATTCTTCACTTTTGATGACTCATGTGATTAGATTGTGCCAACTTGGATAATCCAGGATAATCTCATCTCAAGGTCCTTAATACTAATTTCTCTGCAAAGTCTCTTGCCATATAAGGTAACATTCACAGGTTCTGGGGATTAGGGTGTAGCTATCTTTGGGGGTCATTCTTCTTCCTTTCATACATTCCATATACGTCTAAGAACCTTAGATTAGTAGCATCATCTAGGGCAGAAGGCAGAGGTCTATCACCTTTGCCTGGAGAATTTTTTCCAATGTCATATACCTATACCCCAGAAAATCCTAAAATGCTACCCTGACCACCTCTGCTACCTCCACCATACTCCAGAAACTAGAGAAAAGCAAAAGTTGCTCTAAATCAGGAACAACAATCTATTTTTAATCCTTTAATAATACCTGTTATAAATTTGCTCACAGTGAGTGCCCAAATGAGAATGTTGTCAGTCCTCTAAGCCAAGTTTCCAGAGATGACAGATGACAGATAGATTCATCCATCCAGTACCATATAGCGATTAAGTCACTGGACTTTTAAAGTCAGACAATCTGAGTTTTAATCTTAGCTTTTTGTGTGTTTTAGGATAAATTGTGCTCTAGTCAAGTAATCTCCTAAGTCTTAGTTTCCTGATGTGTAAAACAAGGTTGATGGTAATTCTTACAGGTCTGTGGGAGGAGTAAATAAGAGAGTTGTTATAAAGCTAATAGCACATAGCCTGGCACAGGGGGCCAGCCCCTCATTGTCATCCAAAAACTGTTTCTTAGGTGCACTGTGCTAAGTGATATGCAGGTGGCTGTGAAGGTATGTAGGGTGGGGGTACCATGCTCATGAACCATATATTCAATAATTCTGCATGTTCTGTGGTTGAGAAGAGGGAGAATTTCCTTTCTCCCAGGCTCGTGGAAAGACTCATGGAGACAAAGCTTTTAAGACTGGGTGGGTAGTGACAGGTGGAGGTGAGGAGGTGAACATGGGTGCCTTCCTGCTTTTATGGAAAAGTGTGCTGATGTCACCAGTAATATGGAAGGTACTGCTTGTCCACATATTAACACCAGGTGATGTACTAAGTATCAGAGAAAAGAATCAGTAAATTGTCACTATCCTTGTCCTTGAAGGGCTTACAGTCTATTTGTAATAATAATTGTTAATATTTATTGAATAATCACCTATTGCCTTGTACTATTCTAGGTGCTTTATATTTAACTTTTAAAATATGCCCAATAGCATTATATTATCTCCATTTTATGGTTAATGAAACTGAGACACAGAGAAGTTAAATTACGTGCCCAAGTTCACACAGCTTTAAGCAGCAACTAGATTTAAGGCCAAGGCAAACTAACTCAAGTGGTTATGCATTTATCCACTACACTACACTGTCTCTGCCAAATAAAACTCTAAGAATTGATAGAACCAGGCACAGAGTGGATACTCTGACCAGTATGATGAAGATTTCACAGAAGGGGTGATACTGAGACAAAGTTTGATAGAAGAGTGGAAGTTTACCAGTCACAGTACAGTAAATACCAATGATATTTGCCAATGATGCATCAGTGGGATTATTGATTATTGAGCATGTGGCTCAGTTTGAAAGGACCCCGAGTTAGTAATTACTCCGGGCTACAAGAGGCAAATACAATTCAAACTGAATTATGGAAAACAAAGGAAGTGGCATTATTTATTGGCTCACCATCCCAGCAGGATCCACAGACTCGAACAATGTGATGGACAAAAGCTCTTTGGCTCTACTTTGTTTTCTTCTGTGATGGCTTCATTCTTAGCTAGGTTTTGGGCACATTTGTAAAAAACTGACCACCAGGTACCCCAGGAACTCATCCTATGAGTAGCCACCCTGTAAAGAGAATACTACAGCAGAAGCAATGGTAGGCAGCCCCTGCATCATTTCCTATTTCTGGGCTCCCAGGAAGACTGCATTTCCTAGCCTCTCTTATAGTCGAGTTGAGGCCAAATGGCTGAGTTCTAGCCAAGAAAAGATGGGTAAGAGGGATTAGAGACACTTCAAGACCTGGCTTTTGTACACAACTCACAGTATATTCTAGATCTCTCTCTTCCCTTTGTCACGGTGCCTTAGAGGTCCCATGTTTCAGATGGAGGAGCTACAACATAGTGGACGGCTGCCCAACACGAACTGGGCATTCTGTGAAGAAGAAATAAAGCTTTATTATCTTAAACTACTGATACATCAGGTTTTCATTTGTTCCTGCAGCATGGTCTAGCCTATCCAGATTAACACAAAGACTACTTTCCCAATTTCCACTCTCAGCCTACTCATTTGGCTCTTGTACCCACTTTTAGAATAGCTCCAGCAAAGCTAGTCAAAAGTGAAGAAGAGTCATTCCTCATAAGGAGATGGCAGAAAACAAAAATTACACTATGTTTTTCCATGACCATTACTGATCTTTTGGAACATAAATACTATATATCATGGTCAATTTCTTAGATCATTGATATCACAAGTCCACCAAGAGCTACAAGGATAATCATTCTGAAAATAGGAATTTGGTCACTTTTGCCAACACACATGCACTGGAAATTTTTTACTCCAGTAACCAAATATTTCATCAGCCTGTAAATTTTCCTTTTATTCACACCTTTTTCATGTCTGAGATATTATGCTACTCAATTTAGTGTATTTGATCAAATATAAAATGACTTTATGTAAATTCCTTATTTTTCACTAACCCTGTAATCTTTGTTTTTATTAAAAGTTAATGCATTTATCTTTAGGAAAATTTAATTTTTTTTCCTTGCAAATCCTGCAGAATTGGAAAGTTAAACTCCAGAGATTATCGTTCGTATTGTTTTCGGGCAATCTCATCTATATTAATCCTATTCTGGGAACAATTTTCATTATAGAAAATCTTTCTTGCACTGAGGAAGTAGGTCAGGGAATGTTAGCACATTGAGAACACAGGAAAACCCATTCACTCTGCATGCTAGAGTTTTTATGGTACAAACAGAGAGATCTTTAACGACATAGGTTTTATCTACTTATGAATTTCAGATCTCTCTGGAACATTCCACCTCCACTATTGGGCAAAATCTAAAAGCAGCCCCTGTCAAGATGATTGTTTCTGTTAGCAATTACATATTTTTATTATGATGTGGGTACCTTACTAGTGCTACAAAGAATAAAAAAATACATGAGACACAAATGTGCAGAATTAAACGCCCAGATTAGTAATATGGGCAATAAGCTAGTATCGAAAATATCAAAGCCATAGAAATTTAAAAAAAGAATATAATAGATGCCTGTACATCCCTTATGTAGATTTACTACACTTAAGCTTTCCAAATAGCTCTGTCTCTGTGTGTGTGCGTGTATGTAAACACACATACATGTCTCTGTGTGGATACATATAAGCTAATACATCTCTTTCCCCAAATCTTCTGAAAGTAGCATAAAGACATCTTGATATTTCTCCACGAAATACTTCTTGGTCATGCATAATCCAAGAACAAGAACATTTTTTTCCCCTACACAGACACAATATCATTGTCACACCTAGGAAAATCAACTAACTCAATAACAGCATCAAACATGAAGTCCATGCACAATTTTTCAATATTGTCCCCCAAACACCCTTTATAGCTTTATTTTGAAAATAAGAATCCTATTAAGATATATACATAACATTTGCTGTTGAGTCCCTTTAGTCTCCCATAACCTAAAACTTTCCTCTCACCCCTTTTTTCTTTATGGTATTGCATCCTTTGACAATTCCTGGCCACATGGCCTGCAGGACTTTCCACCTTCTGGATTTGTCTGACTGTTATATCTTGGTTAAATTCAGATCACACATTTCCAGCAAGAACCCAACAAAGGTGATGTGTATCTCACAATGCTCATGTCAGGAGACACAGAATATCAGGACATCTTATTATTGGCGATGGCAAGCTTGACCACTTGGTTAAGGGGGCAACTATCAGATCACTCAATTTTACAGTTTTCCCTTTGTTATTAGTAATCTGTTGGGTGATACTCTGAGATAATGTGAATGTGTCTTCCAATGCCTTTAATCCAATGGTTTTTACATTTATTGATGTTCCTTGCTTAAATCATTATTATAATAGGGTTAACAGAATGTTGATTTTCTAATTCCATCATTCCTTCTATTTTACTATCTGACATTCTTTTATAAAGAAGAGATTTTCTTTATCTTTTCTTTCTATGTATTATATATATTTACATAACATTTATTTTTAATATTATCAATACTATGGCCTCATGGATTATTTAAATATAGTTCTTCCTATACAGTATGATTTTATTTTTGTTGCTCAAATTATTTCAAACCTGGCCAGTGGGCACCCCTCCAAGCCAATTCTGCATTTACTTGATAAGAACACAATATTTGAGCACTTATTTTCTTTTGGTCCAACAAAATATTCAGTGCTTACAGTAGCCTCCCAGCTCAGCCATGCACTCAGCCATATCTCCAAAAATTTTAAGAAAAATCAAAAACCAAAACAAAAAACAAAAGTTATTTTTTGAGATATAACTCCTATAACACACAATTCACCCATTTTAAGTGTACAATTCAAGTGTATTCACAATGCTGTGCAACCATCACCACAATCTAATTTTAGAATACTTTTGTCCTCCCCCAAAGAATCCTGTGGCCATCAGCAATACTCTTCATTCCATCTCAGCCTCTAACCCCCTCAGCTCTAGACCATCACTAATCTACTTTCTGTCTGTATAGAAGTAGCCTATTTTGGACATTTCATGTAAATGGAATGATATATGTGGTCTTTCATGATGGCGTCTTTCACTTAACATAATGTTTTCAAGGTTCATCCATGTTGTCTCATGTATCAGTGCTTCATAATATCCATCATATGGTTATACCAGATTTTATTTATCTATTCATCAATTTATAGTCATTTTATTCTATTAATATGGTAGATTAAATTAATCGATTTTCACATGTTAAACCAACCTTGCTCTGTTGTTAGGTGCACATATGATAATGATGCCTAAGGAATTTCTGATTTTCCTCTGTGACAGCCCTTCTCATGGAAGGAAGGAGCTCCTTTAAACCCTCCACCCCCTTCCCCCACCATCTATATAATGCACACTGCTCAGAATTCAGCCAACCAGCACATCCCTTTCTTTACTACCTGGTGTTTTCCCTCTCTTCACCACTTAGACATTCCAGCAAATGTCCCCATTACACAATTATTTTCATAGCACCAAATCTCAAGTCTGACTTTTCTTTTGCTAGACGAGGGAAAATACCATACTCTGAGAAAACACAAGTCTCCTTGCTCTTTAACTAACGTGTAAGGGCTTCATTTATATTTCTGAATTCTTTTCTCATTTGACTTTAAAAAAATTTGTCAGGCTCACAATGGATACGTTTATATTTAGAAAGGATGTTTAGCTTTAATTCAAACATTTTAATCATCATCTCTCTCTTTTTTTCATTTTTTAAGAAACTTTTTAGTTTATATTGGAGTATAGTTGATTAACACTGCTATATTTAAAATGGCTAACCGACAAGGACCTACTGTATAGCACAACGAACGATGGTCAATATTATGTAACAACCTAAATGGGAAAATAATTTGAAAAAGAATAGATACATGTATATGTAAAACTGAATCACTTTGCTGTACACCTGAAACTAACATCAACTCTCTCCTTTCATTCTCATATCTCTTGCTATTTAGACCAAAAGAAACCTCTGCCTTCTACCAGAGGCACTTCCTCTAAGGAAACAATTTATTTTGCTTCTTAAGAGCCCAACTCCATGAATGGCATATATATGCAACATGGTTCATCTAAACATACCAGCTCATGATACTTTAAGATTCTCACTTCTTCTATTAGAGCTAGCTAAGCACTGCTAGAGTCAACTGAGGATGACACCAGGCAAATTTAATCCTGCATTATGACAATGGATATAAATTCCTGAGAGAAGGAACTGCACTGATTTATAAATATCTTTAAAAGAACTAGAAGTTAGGGTGAAGCTAATGGGAGATGGGGCTGGGCAGAACAATGAACTAATTATCTGTAGGTTCTATTATACTTTCATCACTAATCCTCACTAGTTGTTTGTTTAAATTGACATGTTTCTTCTTTGTAGTAATTGGAGAGAGCTGTGAATGATAATGCATCTGAATTGTTCTGTTATCTGACAAAATCCAACAAATTACTAGCTTAATCTGATAATTACAGTTATATTTCTGAGGATAACTATGAAGAGAAATTATGACTAAAAATTTTACTAATAGTGTTTACTGGCTATGGACAGTAGCTTCTTTGTCTATTGCCTTAAAATGTAGTTCTTTCACTATGATTACAAGCCATGCAATTTTCAAGCCATTTACCCTCATTAAATATCAATCTTCTCATCTGTAGAAATAGGATAATAATATAATTCAATTGTCATGAGGATTAGTTAAGCCTGACACATATCAGAGCTCAATATATGTTAGCTAAAATAATTATTATTTTTATAATCAATATATGAAGAGTTATTGGACATCCACTTAATGGCTAACACAACGCTAAGATCATTGGCGAAGAAACGAGAGACATGTTTCCAATTTTCAAGGAGTTAAACCCTCTGTGAAGGAGTAAAGACTAATTATTAACCGGACATTATGAGAACAGATACATTAAAGTCCAAAACTCTCTGCAGGTGCTCTAGGAGTGGATGGAATAGATCAGCATGAGTTGGAGTAGAAAGAGTGATGGATGGATACTTCTATGTACCTCCCATGAAATGTAAGACTCTAAAACTCTTAGTCCTTTTCATAAATTTATAGAAGTAAATTATGTTATATACAGCAGAGAAGGTAGAGCTGGGGTTACTGCCAAGACAAGAGAGAAGAAAATATTTAACATGAACTGGTGATCTTTCTATTGATGCTTCACTGACAGTACCGTCCAGTGTCTTTGCAAGCTCAGTTCTTTCCAACTTTGCTATGAAATATACAGGTAACACTAAATTTTAGAAAAAAATTAGTGGATATTTTATGTCAAAAGCTCTTGTAGTTTCCCATCATATATATTGAAAAAGAAATCTATTGCCACTCTATTAGAGCTATTTTAATTTTCTAAACCTATCATTTTCACACTGATTGTAAGCCATCAATAAGAGCTTTCCAGAAAGATTGTTCTCAGCAGGAAGAAAAGAGGTAGGAGTATATTTGTAATTATGGAAAGATTGTTCTCAGCAGGAAGAAAAGAGGTAGGAGTATATTTGTAATTATGGAAACATACACCCTATATTTTTCACACTGAAGAGATGCATGCTTTCATTCTATGTGGTAAAGGAAAGGTTAGCATAATCATCTATTTCTTATTAATAATCACTTTTTACAAGAAAGATAGATGGAGAAACTCATCTGGAGGCTATACTTTTAAATAGCTAGATTAGAAGCAGATATGAAATTACTTTTGAAGTCTGGATGCAATTGAAGCTGATTTAGCCAGGCTTTTTCTATCATAATAAGATTTTAGAAGTGAATGCAGAGGAATAATAGGCCCCATTACAGATAGGTCACCTGATTCAGTCCTAGAGACAAAGTGGAATTGTTCCCTAGAATAATGTCTATAGTACTTTGTTCAGACCAATCTGAAATGGATACTCAGGAAAATGCACAGATCTGCCCATCTTAGTTTTAGCTTGAAAACCTATTTCATAATGGTAGTAATGACTAGCCTTCCAGCCCACTAATCGTCCATTAAGGTGGAAAAGAAAGCAATATTTTGGGACTATCGTGCACAGAGAAGAGTTAGCTCACTGGTCCTAGGTGATAGCAAGATGGTAGCTGAGGTTGCACAAATGCTCTGGAGCCTCTATCCAATATGTCTGGTGCAATAAACATTATTCTAAAAGGGGGACTGGGAAAATAAATCGGACCCTGAGAAACCTGGATAATGAGTTTTACGGACAGTTTTGTGAGTGATGACGTTATCCTGGAGTTGCAGAGGTGTGTATCTCTCCTTGGATCTTACTTGTGGAGAAGACCGCTGATCTTTGAGCAGGAAATGAAATTGTATTTGTTATAACATCCATTACGACTTCCAGATATCAAGCAAATTAATGCTAAGATTCACTGTCCTAAATCATATCACAATGGCATAAGCAGAGACAAATAGATTAATGGAAAAGAAGAGTCTAGAAATGATCACAAATAAATTTAACATGAAAATAAAAGTCTTTGTGACAAATGGTTCTGGAGCATCTACACAGCTGGACAGAAAAATGAACCTTGTCTCCTATCTTACTCGAAAATTTAATTTGAGATGGATCACTTAAACACTACTACCAAAACCATAAGACTTCCAGAATACAAGTAGAATATTTTCATGACTTTAGGATAGGAAAGATTTCTTAGAACACAAAAGGCATTAGAAACATAAGAAACAGTAAGTTAGATTTAATTAAAATAAAAAAAATCCTAGTCATCAGAAGATGAAAAGGCAAGCCACATTCTGGTTGAGAATATCTGTAAAAACATATCTGACAAAGAACTTATACCAAGAGAATGTACAGAAAGAATTTCTAACTATAGAGTGACATGGTCATATTTTCATGTTAATATGTCACTTTGGCAGCTATGATAGACAAATTTTAAGGAAATAGAACTAGAAATAGGGGAAAGGTAGAACACTGAGGTAGTAGGTGATGAGGACTTAATATGTAAGCAGCAGTTTCATATGGAAAATTCTCTGAAGTCTGAATGTAGTGAGAACCAGGAGAAAATCTAGTATGTATTTTTAGTTCCTTCTTATAAATAAGAAATTGGTACATACTGGTATTTGAGATTCTAGATTAAGATCTCCACCAATAAATGAGAGAAGAGAAAGCTTTATTTCTGCTATAGTAAGAGAGACCATCCAAAACTGATTGCTCTACACTTCTGACAGTTAGTAAGGATTTTGATTTATTAAAGACAGCAGAAAGGGGAAATATGATGGGAATGGGAATGATAAAGTGGGAATCTGATGTGAGGGCAAAGAAGATACTCTACTAAGCTGTTTCCAGTTCTTGAAAAGAGGGTCTAAAGTCCAGAAAAATGCATTTAAGAGATTAACCATTCTCAGTCCTCAAATGGTGGTCTAAAGTAAGTCCAGGAAAAGTACATTCTGCATTTTTGAATTTATCAAGAAAACTATTAGTTTAGGTCCATCAATGAAAAGCACATTCTCTTGTGTTTTTGCTACACAAGAGTTGCAAAACAGTCTAATTCTTTACACTCCTACCAATTTTAGTTTTTGACTCTTATTTCTTCAATTTTTTTCTATACCAGTGTTTTTCTTCTATACCAGTGTTTTTCTTCTTTCCTTCCTCATATTCTCAAATGAAAAGAACACTAGATCTTTTTTATTGTTCCACAACTTCCAAAGGCTCTGTTCATTTTTTTCAACCTTTTTCTCCGTTTTTCAGATTGGAAAATTTCTATTGTTACACCTTAAATTTCAATAACTCATTCCTCTGTAATCTTCATTATTCAATTGAGCTCATTCAGTGAATATTTTATGGCAGATACTGTCATTTTCAGTTCTGAAATTCCAACTTGGTTCTTTTTTACAGTTTCTATTTCTCTATAGAGAACGTATATATCTTTTCATTAATTTCAAGCATTTTTACTTTTATTTCTGGAGCTGATTATAATAACTGCTTTTAAAGTCTTTGATAACTTCAAAATCTGGGGCCTCATGTATTGGCATCTGTTGACTGTCTTTTCTCTTGAGAATCGACTATTTTTTTGGGTTCTTTTAAAAGTAATTTTGGATTATATTCTGGACATTTTGAATATTACATTGTCAGACCTTTGGTATTGTAAAAATCCTCCAAATAATGTTGATTTTGTTTTATTTATTTGTTTTTTTGTTTGTTTGTTTAGGCCACGCCCTGTGTCTTGCAGGATCTTAGTACCCCAACCAGGAATTGAAACTGGGCTAAGGCAATGAAAGCGCTGAGTCCTAACCACTGGACCGCCAGGGAACTCTTTGTTTTAGAAGGAAATAATTCAGTCATCATCAGTCCATGAGTTCTGCTTAACTTTCTGTGGTTGAAGAATCCAATGTCAGTTCAGTTTTCAAAGCCTTTGCTATGCTACTTGGGGTCTATCCTATGCATGTGTATCTTGGGGGTTGAGCCTGGAATTTGATCATGACAGAAATAGGGGATCCTCTTTTCCTGGTTTCTCCTCTGGGATTTCCCTCACATTCTCTTGTTCCAGTGCTTTGTTTCCTAGTCATCTTACTAGAAACACAGGACTCATTTTGGAATTTCATCCATCCTTATTTCTGCACAGCTCCACATGGCTGGGGCTACTCTGGAGTCAAAGCAGAGAGAGAAAAGGAAGAGAAAAATAATGGGATTTCTCCACACTCTTTGAACCACAGGTCTCTTTTTCTGAATTCTTCTGGACACAGAGAGACAGGTTTTTTCTTGGGGTTTTAGGCTACTGTTCTGCTGCCAGAGCTGTTGCTGTGGCTAGGGTTGCCTTTGGACTAAGGATGGGAGAAAAAAAGAGAAAAACAAAACAAAACAAAAACATTAATTCCTCCCATACTGTAAGGCTCACAGGGGCTCCTTTTCCTGGTCCTCTGGCCAGAAAGACAAGGTTTCTCTCAGAGGTTTTGCTTTGCTCACTCACTACGCAGTTAAGCACTGAGGCAGCCCTTGGGTTAACCTGGGGAATAGAGGAAAACCTTGAGAAGTTTACCCCCTAACAGTTGTCCTTAAAATTTTGTCTCCCCTCCTCAATCTGCCTATTATTAAGTTCTCCGAGTTCTCAAGTAGTTGTTTTTTGTATTGTCCCAGAATTTTTAGTTGCAATTAATATGAGATAGGAGGCACTGGAAATCTCTGTGCTTTCGTGACCTATATTTTAAAGTAGTCTATCCACAAAACAGTATCTTTGAAAAAAATAGTTATCTTTATACATGGACAGCATGCATTCTTTTGCCTGTGACCCCAAAAGATTAACATAAAATGACTTTGTCCTTTTATGAAAAGTCTGTTCACCTTCATGGCTTTTTAGGATCATTATGTATACATGATTTTATTAAGTTTATAATATTATGAATTTAGTTTACTGGTAAAAATCACAGCAAAGACTTGAACAATATTTAGTAAATCTAGAGAGTTAAGATGAAGTATTATGAAGCCTTTTGTGACAAACCACCTTCTCAAAGTCATTTCCATATCACCGTACATAATACATGGTCCCATTCTCATCTATCCTTAGTCAATTGTCAGCAGAGCAGAGTCAGCAAATGTCCACCGAGAGCAAGTTTTGATAGGAAATTGCACTGGGCTTGTGTTGATGAAGGGAGAGCAGTGTGTGATGAGCACCTAATCCTCCTACAGGCTTATACAGAGCTTATCTAGTACAATCAAGGGGGAAGAAAGTTCCAGAGCAACCTTAATTCTTCTTATTCTCTGAAATGATTTCTCTCCCATGACAAACTTTTCCATGATGTGGAACAAAGGCATTCCCTATTTACCAAGTACAGCACAGATTGTGTACTCAGGTAAAATATTCCACTGGTTTCACAAATGCCAGGAATACCACCTGATCTGAGTATATTTTCAACTAATCCCCCAGAGGCAACATTTGGAGCTTCCCTCTCTCACCTTTGAACCCAAGTTTCTCTAATGACTCAGACCTACTCAACAGAAACATTGGGAAGAGAGAGCCTGCAGTAGCAGACTTAAGACTTCAGTCTTAAGAAACCAGAGAAGGTTCTCCCTGCCCCATCTATGATAACTTCCAGTTCCAGCCTTGCCTGAAGGGCAGGTGTGTTCTAACCAAAGGCTTGTGGCCACCTCTCTTTCTACCTGACGAGAGGGAGCTTCTGGCTGCTGAATTCAGCACACAGGTGATCTGAAGTCAGGAAACAAAGCCTTCTGAGAACTCAGTTTGGGGCTGCTGTGGTTATAGGGGGGCTCACAGATGTTTGCTTGCATGAAATCCAAACAAGAGATTAAAGAGAGGGCCTGAAGCATAAGGAACAAAAGAATACACAAATCAGAGAAATCATGAACTGTAGACACACGGTCCTGCTTGTCTACAAAAGGAAAGTATTTTAATACTAATTGCTTGAAGGAAACACACACACACACACACACACACACAGACACACACATACTCCATTATGTTGAAACACAAATGTTGAAAATACTGCCCATGTAAACTCACCCAACTCAACTGAACTGTCAAAAAAGGCCCAGATGAACAAGAAGGTAGTGACGTTTAGAGTCCAATGTAAATGCATGCTTTTTTTTTCAATATTCTATAAATGACTTGAAGTTTCAGCAGCGATATATTAAATTCTTCTTTGGAAAGCTTCTTTGGGGCAAAACCCAAAAAGGATGAAAAGAAGATAGCCTGAGAGATAAGATAACAAAGAGCTGCAGCCTCAAGCTGCAGAGTGGCCCTAAATATACTACTTATTAAGCTATTTTTATTTTCAGGCACAGTTTGTTACCTTTTATTCATTTATTCATCTCACTTAATCCTCACCACCACATAAGAAGAGAGGAATTATTATCTACATTTTACAGGTGAGGAAACTGAGGCTCACACTATTAAGTAACAGGGCTACAGTCACACACCTAATTATTTCTGTAGTTGGAAATCACACCCATTTCTGCAAAATCCCGCAGTCTGTGCTCTTACTACTCTTAAGAAGTCATATTTTGTTGTCACTGCTCCCTTGTGAAACTCTGTCTAGCTCTGGTGGGGGAAAGTGAGAGCTCCCACTCCAGGGAGGGGCTGCCACACTCAACCCTGAAAAACCGTGGTCCAATCTGTTGTCTTCAGCCATTTTCCAGTTTGTGGCCACATAGCTTTATCCATGGTCTGTTAAATACGTATTGTGTCTTTCTGTGGCTGAAATGGAAGTCCATTTAAACATTCATTTGAACTTTACTTTCATTTTGTATATGTTGACCCTCTTTTTAAAGCAAAAAATTTTTTAAAGGGCAAAAATTAAGGTAATAAGCTTCAGATTTTCTGAAAATGTCCATATTGGCAGAAGAATTTAACTACAGTGACCAGGCATGAAAGCACTGCTTCCTTTGGTCAAACCTCTTCCTTGGATTATATTCCAACACTAACTGGTGTACTGCAATTTGAATCTGGTGCTAATCATCTGGAATCAGTGTAGAACCCATAAGTTAAGGGCTCAGTCCTCCATAAGACTGTCCTCATTTCAGAAGCCAGCTGCACTTCAGGGATCCCACACTTCTGATCAACTGGCTGCAAATTCAGGGGTTCCTACAACCCCTCAGACTCAACAATTTGCTAGAATCACTCACAGAATGCAAACAAGTGCTTTGCTTATGGTTACAGTTTTGTTATAAAGGATACAGATCAGGACCAGCCAAATGAAGAGACACATGGTTTAGGAGGGTCCCAAACGCACGATGCCCTCTCCCCATGGAATCATGGCCCATCTCCCTCCAGGCACATTGACATTGATGTGTTCAACAACCAAGAAGATCCTCTGATTTCATGTCCATAGCTTTTAACTGGAGTTTCATTACATAGGCACGATTGATTGAATGTTGGCTACATGATTGAACTCTATCTCCAGCCCCCAACTCCACTTCTCGGGAGTTGGGCTGGCCCAAAGAGCCAACCTTGTAATCACACAGTTGGTTTTTCTGGTGACCATCTTCATTTGCATCATCTAATATCATTAATATAAACTCAGATGTGATCCAGGGGGCTCATGCATAACAAAGACACTCCTATCACTTGGGGGAAGTCAAAGGATTTTAGAAGTTCCACGCAAGGAACCTGCGTCAAAGACCAGACAAATTCTTTATCATACAACAGATGGGTTGGGGTACTTTTTTTGCTTTAGGATCTTCGAAACGGAGTGGGTGTCTACAACGAAGGTCTCTTTTGGTTAAAAGTAGAGTGATAACACACTTCATTATTCTTATGCCTGAATAAGAATAAGAATAAGAATATGGGTAAGAAATGAGATTTCTTTTTTGAAAGAAAGGGGTATTGCGAATTGATGGGGATGGCAGACAACAGGGACTTTGATCACCCTAGTCAATTTCTATTTCACTCCCAAGAAAGTGTGAAGGGTTTGGGACCAATTTGTAAATTCTTGGAGTATTCCTTGGCAAGACAAGAGCTTATCTTGCCTCTGTTAGTTATATATTTGAAACTGAGGGAGACTGTTTGCTCAAAAGGGACAACAGTATGCACAGAATTCAATCAAACTTGACATTGGTAGGCTGTCCCTATTTGAATATGTGTATAATTCCACAGCAGATGACTCAGGTTATTCTTACTCTACACAGAAGACAACATATGTAACATTCTCTTCTTCACTTATTGCTTTTTCTGAAATTTCAGGGTCTGACTAGTTTTTCCAAATTCAAAGGAGTAATACCCGCCCCCAATCATTACTCCACCTATGGAAGTGATCATTATGTCTTTTCCCTAAAAGCCAATCATGTTTATATACTTCAAAATTTGTTGGCCACCAACTACAAATATTGCAGGACTTCATCTCCATTCTTTTCTACACATCAGTGTCTGAAAGAGTCAGATACTTCGTATTACTTTTTCATACAAAAAATTATCTAAAATATCCAACACTACTCTAGTCCTACAATTCTGCATGTCTAAAAAATCATGTTTTAAAAAATAAGGCTCTTGGAAGGGAAGGCCTTATTTTAATCATAGTTTCTATGATCCTAGGGTACCTAACACACACTAGGCAATCATATATATTATTATCAGAGTAAGTGAATTGATGATTGAGAGAAACACTAGCAAATCAAGAGGCCTGAACTGCCTACTGACACCTATTTTCTGCAGAAGTATTAGAGAGCAAATCCATACCCAGATTCCTTTTGTGCTGGTTCTAGTATTGCCTAGTGTTTTTCTATAAGGGGCAGGAAATATTTAGGTGTGAAACTCCTAAAGGAGAGAAGATTGAGTTAAGACTCAGAGTCTTTTGGAACCCAGATGGGAACACTGTTTCATTTTATGGCAACGACTGAAGAGCATTCCACAATAATTTCCAATGAGTGCATTTGAGTCTCATACACGAGGTCCTCAGTCCAGTGTACTGGCCCCATCCGTGACAATGGCAGAGAGCCCACAAGCAAGATCAGCAGTCTGGCCCAAGTAGGAGGAGGTGGCTTGGTGGAGTGCAGGTGACATAAACACTGCAGTGGAAAGCCACCAAGTCATTTCATAGCAGCCTGACTTGGCATTCATAGTCATTAATAATGGTAATAATAATATCAATAAAAATAATGACTGGAAAAGGAAACACCTCTAAAATGTGAAATCAGGAGGTGTTGGTAAGGTGGCCTATTGATAGTTTGAAGCAGGAAATGTAAAGATAAACACAATGGTTTGAAATTTCATGGACATAGAGGTTTGAGAGCTTAAAGCAAACTTAAGCGTGCAAAATCCAAATTCTATATTTGAAGAAATGAAGGCCAAAAGAAGGAAGTAACTTTTCTATTTCTCACTCAGGATTATACAGATAAATGACTAAGATCTCATACAAATCTATAAGTATATTTATTTCTTCACCTACTCTAGAATGTAAACTCCATGAAGGCATGGTTTTTGTTTCATTCATTCCCTAAATGTTCCCTGTTACCTACAACAATGCCTGGTACACATCAGGCAGATGCTCAATTCCTTGAATGAGTCTCAAAGTATATACATAGTGATAAAGATCTTGAGTTTGGGGTCACACATATGAATTGAAATACTGACTACCACCTATTAGATATGTTACTTTGGACATGTTACTGAACTTTTACAAACTTTTAATAAGACATTAAAATAATGCACATAAATCAATTTGATCAGCCTGGTACTACCTAGTAAGACTCAATGAATGCTAAACATAGTAATAGCATCGGCCATATTTTACGTAACTGTTGATTACATTATTATTTCTAACGGATATTATTTCATCCAATTTTCTTCCAAAGTACAGGGTTTTGACACCTTGCTTTCATAAAAGAAACCTTAGGCCATTCTCATACCCAGTCATTCTTAAAATGCTTTAATTTTCTTCATGAAAATACATTAAGAAGTGTGTTGAGAATTAGCATTCATATTATGACCTAATTTAACTTGCTGAGCAGCCTGTCAATTGCTGTTTTCTTTTTTTAATCATAATTGCTCCCCAATTGTTCATACATTTAAACAACCCATGCCATTAAATCAGAGAATATCCTCAGTTGAGGATATCAAGATAAAAATTATCTGATGGGAGAAGAAATATTGAGTACTATTTCTAGTTTTATAATGCGTGTGCAGCAATTTAAAATAGTGTCCCCCAGTGTTTACGTTTATTAACTCCAAGAAAAATAAGAAAGCTCCAGGGTTCTATTTACCTAGAAATCACTACAGCACTAACAAACAAGGCAAAACAATTCCAGGCCAGGATTGCCGGAAACTACATATGGAATGAATGATGAAAAGACCTGCTGGGGTAATTAACAAAAACGGTTAGATCCTTGTAATGCAAGGTGTTGTTCTTCTCTTCAGCAGCATTGGTATAGCATGGGAGCTTGTTTAAAACGCAGACTCTGGCTCCACCCCAGACCATGGACAGGCAGTAGAATCAGAACCTGCATTTTATCAAGGTTTCCAGGTGATTAAAGCTTGAGAAGCACTGGTTTAGGTCATTTTAAGAGGTACACAGAATAAGAACTGCTTTCTTGTTTTAAAGCATTTTGTTTCATATAACAAATTCTTAGAAGCAATTGAAATAATATTGAACCAAGGACATAGACAAAAGTAAGAAGAATCATCATAATCCCATCACCTAGCAAAAGCCACATTATCTACGGATGTAAGTGTGCAACTTCATATGTATCAACAGCAGGCCATGCTATACATGCTGCTTTGTAATACGCCTTTTTTTTTTTTCTCAAATAGTACATCATGCTCCTCTGTCTAGGACAATAAACAGAGCTCTCTGTTACGATTTTGAAGGGCTGGGTAAGATTCATGGTTTTTATGTACTCTTGTTTATCAAATGTTCTATTGATTGAAATTTTGGTTATTTTCAATTTGATGCTATTATAACCTCTAAGTGGAACACCTCTGTGATATGTCTCCTTGTGCTTGTGTATTTATATTCTGAATCCAAGAATATTCATCATTTGTCACAAGTTGCACAATGTTCTAGCAGAAAAAGCACTGGATTAGGAACCAAAAGACCTAGATTCTAATCCCAGGTTTGGTTTCTACTAACTTCCCCATCGCTGTCTCAGTTTGCATATTCATGGATGAGAAGTTTGAAAATTATCTTTAAGGCACTCCATAGTTTCAAACTTTCAATGGAAATAATGAATTTTCTATCAAATCTGATATTATGATGCATTTTGCAGAGAGTTTGCTTTTGTTTTTCTGTCATTGATAAACTCTGCTAACTATATTAATTTAATCTAATATCAAATGTTATTTGCATTTCTTAAGTTCACATCAACTTGACAGTGAGAAAAGATGGCCTAGGGAAATCCTAGGTGCCAGAAGGAATTTAACCTGGCATTAGATATTTATTGTGAGTGTTTGGGAAGTTATAGTGCTTTGCTTTTAAATCAGGCTTTGATCCCAAGATACTCAGAGCTAGTATTGGTTGGTGTCAGAAAACCAAGGTTTTAGGCCTAATTCTGTTATTTACTAACCACAGGAATTATGGGCAGGTTATGAAAAACTATTTTAGCCTCACTTTCTTCATCTAAAAAAATAATTATCTTAAGAGGCTGTAGGACCTGGTGTGTGTTATTTGAAGTCCTTAGTTCAATGCTTGGCATGTATAAAATGCTCAGTAACTTTTCAGCATTTATTGTATTTTCTAGAACTGCAAACTTCTTCTTACTTTGGAAGCTTTGAGGACCATGAGAGGACAAATAAAAATGCCCAGATGCCACCCAAAAAACCCAAAACAGGATGAGAATGTGAAAGCAGCTGAGGCTTAAGGAGATCTGGATCACACACTCATTTATTCTAAATTCATCCTGTAGATGTAGAATATAGGATTTAGATTAGGATAGGGTCATCCTATCCCAAATATAAGATTATGTAGAATACAGGTTGAGGTTATTATATTTCAAATGGGGAAAATAGGGTACAGGAGAGAATTAACTTGCCCAACTGCTGTAGCAAGCCACTATCAGAGCTGTGGTTGACTTTCTGTTTTTGGTCCAAGCTTTAGCCACCAGCCTCACTGCTGACTCAGGAGAAACACCGGAGTCAGCAATGTCTGGGTGCTCTAGTCCAGTGACAAATTATTATTATTCTATGGAGCATGAATGAGCAGCTTAGAAAATGTCCAGATGGACAAACTGTATAATCATCCTCACTATTAATCAGAGAAAAACCATATGAAATGTTGTGTTTGACCTATCAAATTTCCATTTTTAAAAAATGTTAATACTCAGTCTTGGCAATAGACCATGGAAATAGCCCTTTGGCAGTAAGTGTTGAAAGCTAAAAATGTTCATTCTATTTCATCCAATATTTCTTCACATAGGGATTTATCCTAAAAAATTAGTCATAGGCACACAAATATTTATGAACAAGTATAATGTGAACAATAGGAAACAACATAAAATCTAATAACAGGACACTGACTAAACAAATTGCAGAAACAATGCAGCCACACACAGTCAAATTTTAAAGGAATACTTAATGGTATGAAAAATGTTCATAATGTATTAAGTGAGAAAGCAAGTTACAAAATAGTAGATGCAGAATACACCCCATTTTGTACAATACAGCTAAATGAAAACACATGCAGATATGAAAAAAACGGAAGGGTTGACATCAAAATCTGTAAGTTTGGTCTTTGGAATGAGGAATAACTAAGTAATTTTTTTCTGCTTTATTTTTCCTTTTCTGTATTTTAAAAATACCTCCATTGGATTATCCTAACATAATCACTCTGCACTAAGTATTTAGGTGCCTCTTCTCGGTAAAGAATTCCAAGCACAAGTGTTCCTAAAATTAGCAGTGATAACGAAATTGCTCTTCCTAGTCATCCTCTTTATGGACCTTCAAATTTAAAAGGCTTCTCTATCTGGGGAGTTTCTCCATGCAACAGAGGAATCAGACGACATGGGAGGCTACGTGGAGCCAAGACATTTGGTTTTTATCTACACTGAACATGTGGAAAATCTATGAAAGATCCAACAAATCTGCAATGTTCAAGAAGTTCCCTAACGAGGCTCAGAGCAACAATTTTATCTCAAACCAAAATCTACCCCTGTGTTACTACTTCCTTTTTCTACTGCAGGAATCCTTCTCAAACTCTCTCAACACATTTCTCCAAGGAAGCAAACTGGGATTTGGACTTTATCAGCTCATACTTACTGTTGCTATGTGTTCACATGGTTTTGATCATTATACTATTATTTTCAGAGGTAGGGAGTCTCTGAGAGTCATGGAGAAAAAAGCAGTTCAGCTGATTATAAATCAAAATCTAAGACTACTTAGTTTGGACCACTCTTTTGGTAACCCCAATGTAGGAATTCCATAACATTTTCTTCCTATATTATGTGTTTTTCCATAGTATCTTGACGACCTGTACAGATTTTTTTCTACACGTATTAATTCATTTATTTTGCTTATACTAACCTTGAAACTTTTCACTTTTTAAAGTACAGTGATTCCTTTGTTTACTGATACTGCCCTATTTTGTTTGCCAAAGAGCAGAGTTCTCAATCGCTCATTTCACACTTATTCCATATGCTTGACCAATTTTCCATTCTCTCTCCAGTAAATCACGATGACCATTAAACAAGGTGAAACATGATGTTCTCAGCAATCATCTCCCCAAAAAGATCTACCTAAAATAAGTCTCTGTTCTCTTACCACTGAAACTTGCATGACTGCTTTCCCCAGTAAGAGCAGATATACTGGATGGAGTTGTGGTTTGGCACATCATAAAGAATTTTAAAGTTCTTCACTTTATTCACCAGTTAAGTGACAAACTAAAGATGTCTGGCTTAGTGAGGAACCCGGACCCCATATCATACAATTATCATTTGGACTCTTTAGGAAAAAGCATTTAGATATATTGATACTTAGGAAAAAAATCTATAGCAGGGATTAGATAAAGGAATTCCAAAATCTGAAGAGTTTTCAGGCAGAACTTTCTGGGCTGGAGTAAACATTAAAATCACCTGATCTATCATTCTTTCTGCTATATACAAGTAGATCTTTGTGTAAATGGAGAAGACAGTCCTAAATTGAGGTCAAAGACCAATATTGACTCACATTAAGAAAAAGTGTCTTAGACACTTTCCCAAAGATCTAATTAAACAATTTACCTCCAGAAATATTTAGTAAGAGACTGGTGAGAATTTGTCAGAGAAATTTAGGAGATATTGGGTAGGAGTTAGCTCTGTTTCATCCCAAATCATACATCTGAGAATATTTCAGTGACAGTTGTCCCTTGAAGCCAGTAAGTGGAGGGTACATAAGAAAAAAATTCAATCATAAGCATGCCCATCTCTTAAAGATCATTGATTTGGCACCCGAATGCCTATTTTATGCACCTTAAATGTGCCTCCTATATCCAGAGATACAATGTGGTACTGGTAGAATGAAAAATGAACTGGACCTCAGGTAAGAAAGCCTGAGTTCTCCTGCCACTGGAAAGCTGTATGACTTTTGAGTATTAACACCATCTCTCTAAAGTTGTATTGCAAGGATTATATCCATAACCTTTTGAAAGCTGTAAAATATTTTACAGATATTGAGTAATTTTACTTATATACATTAGATGGAAGTTATTTCAATGGGAATGCTCATTTGTAGTTAATAAACTCTTTTCCAAAGTCCCAGTTTTCTAAGAAACACAAAGACCGACTATGCATCTCATATGATTGACAAGTAGTTTCTAAGCCCCCAGAGATGCTGGGGTCTTTTTCTTTTTTGCCTGCAGTCGGCACACCAAATATACTTGTTTTTACACTGTAAATAATTGCCTGAAACAGCTTCCTCTTATTAGTTGCTACTATCCATCGTTGGTTTATATCTTGATTTCTCTACATCTGAAAAAGTAGTAAGTCAATTTTATGTAAATCATCTAGAATAAGAGCAGAATAGAATAATTATGCAAAGAAAATCCCTTGAATAACTAGCTCTGGCATAGATGGCATGCATGAAGAACAAGAATATTAACAAATATGAGTACTATCTTTAAGGGGATGAGGAATGATTTACATAAAGGAAATTATGGTTGTTCAATATCAGATACAACAGTCAAGTTACATGGCATTTCACTGCTGAAACAGGCTGAGCATCCATTTCCATTGTTTACCTGAGTCACAAGCCCGAGGCTTTCAGCTCACTCATCTTGGGAATCAGTGGGGCCTAATGGACTGAGTGTGGGCTGTATGGGCTGTTGACTCATTTAGTCACCTTGGGCTAGATACTTATGCCCTTGGAACAATTCATTCATGAAAAGGGGAGACTCTTTTTGTTCTTTCTTTTTACCATCAACTTGCCTCAAAGGGTTACAGTGAGACTGGTAGAGACAGCAAGATTATTTCAAAGTTGAGCCTTGTCATCCACTTGAGTTCGGGAAAATAAAGCAAAATCAAAATCCATAACCTAGAATCTGCCCCCAGTCATCTCAGAATACTGTCGAACTATCTGCACTGGTTTGGATGAATAGGAAACAGTGATGTTTGGTGGGTAAAGTGGGTAATTTTTGGAATCAGACTGCCTGATGTAGATTCCAAATCTGCTACTTCATAGCTGTTTAATACCAGGAAATCACTTACCCTCGCTGGCCTTAGTCTTTCACCTGAGAATGAGGATTATCATTGTAAAATCAGCTTGTTTGGAGCTATGAAATGAAATAATTCATTTCATGGGGTGTGCCAGTAAATGTTTGGCAAGCAGCTCTTCAGGTTGAGGTGGAGAGGTCAGCACGTGCTGATTTCCATGGTGTAAGTGCCCCGCCCGGGCCATTTCAAGCTGGGAAGATGTCCATACAATCAGCTTGCAGGCCCCAGCACACACCATTGATATAAATCACTTAGCGCTAGGAGCTGTAAGGGATTTAGAAGAAAAGTAATCTTACAGGGCTCTGTTATTGTAATTAGTTATTATTATAAACTTCCTCATTATTTTGTTTTGAATTTTATATTACTGAACTTCACTAAACTCCCTTGCTACCCTTCCTCCACAATATAACAAAAGAAACAAAAATTATAAATTAGGGAAATGACAATGACAATTAAAAAAATAAAGCGAAACAAAAAGTCTCCTTAATGTCTCTTGTTTAGAAGGAAAAGCCAAGAACTAGAAGACTTTCATTTTAGGTCTTATTCTGCACTATGGTTCATCTGGCTTGGGCAAGTCATTTAATCTCTCTTTGGCTCAGTTTTTCTGCCTGTAAAATGGGTGAAATAATTTGTGCTTTGCCCACTTTGCTGGAAAGTTTGAGCATTAAAATCGGAAACTTATAGGGAAATTCTTTATAAACTTAACAAGTCTTGTTTTATATTCAGAATCATTGATTCAGTAATCCAACTTATAAGATTTATCCTAAGGAAATACAGTCAGCTGCCCCCTATATCTAGTGGTTCCTTATCCCTAGATATGGAGGGCTGACTGTGCTATGCCATAATATCCACAGATTTTGGTATCTCCGGGGGTCCTGGAACCAATTCTCTGCAGATACTAAGGGACAGCTGTAATTATAAAGAAGTAAGAAGGCTTTTTAAAAAACCAAACAGTTGAAAACAACTGAAATGTACATTATTGTATTTAACCTGTTTTAGGTAATTTATCTTAGGTAAGTGCAATTGAATGTTATGTTAGTTTAAATGAATATTATGCAAATGTATATGCATATTATGCTATCATTTTAATGTTAATAAAAGATAACTTTGCCATAGAATAATATTGTCTTCATGAATATAAAAACAGTATTTTTCTAAGAGAAAAATTTTATGACAGATTATATGGCAAAGAGTCACAACTGTATTATATTACAGACATAATGCAATATATGGTACAGTTGGGAAAAAAAATGGGAAAGGAATGCAAAAAGGACAAAACTGTGGTGTTACAATCATGGATTTCATGCTATAAAAGCCATGAGTAAAAATCAAAATTTAAAAAACCCATTATGAAAATAGTTACAGGGTAATAATGTATTAATGGAAATCTAATAAGTAGAAAGACATCAGCCCAGAGAGTCATCTCTTTCAAAATGACCCTCCAGGGGTGGGATAGGGAGGGAGGGAGGGAGACACAAGAGGGAGGAGATATGGGGATATATGTATATGTATAGCTGATTCACTTTGTTATAAAGCAGAAATTAACACACCGTTGTAAAGCAATTATACGCCAATAAAGATGTTTAAAAAAAAAAAGACCCTCCATATTTTTTTCCTATATCAGGCCTAGTTATTTGACTAATTACTCCAACACAGGTGATTCTTCTGAGACCTGAGAGAAAATGGAAAGGGTGGCAACTTTTTAAAACTAGAAATATAGAAGTTTGAGCTGGTGACAGCTCTTCTTTTCCAGGTAAAACACATAACAAAATTGTCACATATACTGTCTCATACCCATGGTTAACCCTCCTAGAGAGAACGGTACACTGGAGATTTCTGACGGAGGCAGACCTTGCCTCCCATTCTGGTCCACATGTTGGTGCTCAGATGACTTGAGTTTTGACTTGATTTACTGTAAGCCATGACTCTGGGGCCTTAGTCTTCCTTGACCTCCAGTTTGCTGCTGACTTCTTACAACCATATGTTTCTGTACAACACCCTGCATCCCCAAATCCCAGGCACACCTATGGCGCATACTCCAAAGCTCTATGGGGGCCCTGTAAATAATGACTCAGGATAAGAACCATATCTCTATTCTCTCATGGGTCTGAATTACCATTACCTTTGCGGGGAGGGGGGCTGGAATCTTAAAGAACACCGGAATGAAACTTGGAATGTACAATGAAATGAAGGGCATTTTATTGACAACACTTGACAGAAACAACAGCTGTTTTCTGTGGCTATCAATCAACAGGCTTTAACTTGAGTTTGCAAACTAAAAATCATACAAGGGCAGGCAGATGGCACAGAAGGTGATGAAGTTGCTGAATTCTGTTAAGATCTAGAGTAACACATTGCTGGTTGTGCTATGTTTTAACACACTGTGTGAACTAAATACACTAGCCACTCAGAACATGTCTGCAGGCTGCTGGTCTGCTCTAATTCATGCCTGCTGCCCAACATAGTGTAGAGAATAGCAGGGATGCTCATGTGGTGATGTAGCATGTCCAGTTGAGAGAGAATGACCTCTGCCTGACCTTCCTTGCTGTGTCTCTCCCCTCGCTAAAGCTGGCCCCACAGATCCCTCTGTTCTACCTCTAAGACCAATCTGGGCTTAAGCCAGAAAGGATGTGAATAGTTCCTTACTGCTTTGACACAGTAATGAATAGCCTCTGGTTCCCCACCTCATTCCCAGAGTCTCTGTCCATCCCACCTTCAGGAGTCCAATCAATTCCCAGGTTCATGCACCCAAGCACCTGGCTATACTGACTGCCTTCCAACTGCACCAGTTTCCAGAACATGATTCCTATATTAGTTCTTTCAGAAATGAAAGCCAGGTCCTGCCTTCTAAACTGATAAAGCTTCCTTCCTGTGGCCTTGTATCAAACGAAATGCCTTGGGACAAACATGACTGTCCTTCAAATGTAATATCTAAGCTGATGGGCTCGTAGTTTGATTACAGAAAAGGTTTTGTGGCTTAGACAGAGATGATCAAATGCCCTGGATTTGGATTTTATCAAAAGCTGTGGTGAATTACTAGAATGCAGTTCTGATGTTTTAAAATATCCTTAACAGAGCTGAAGATGACTTTGAGTTTCCTGTCAATAAATTAATCAAAATAGTTATTATATTGATAGTTGATATATACCTCTTTACTCTACGCTCAGTACTGTGCTAGGAGCTGTAAGGGATTTAGAGGAAAAGTAAACCACAGTTTCCGTCCTCAAAAAGTTTATATTTCAGATGTGGACCCCCACAATCATACTGAGAAAAAGAGTATACAATAAAAGTCAGTATATAAATAATAACAGTGAACAACTACTGAGCTTCTACTGGGCTGGGCAATTTACATAAGTGATCCTGTATCCTCACAAAAACTCGGAAAGTTGTCAGTTCTCCCTTCCCCATTTTACACGGTATAAACTGAGGTTCAGAGACCTCAGCTTGAGGTCACATAGTCAGCAGAATGGTGGAGCCAAGGGTGTCTGGATGCTGCTCTTTCCTCTGAATGAGTGGTTCTCATTCTTCTCTGTGTATTTGACTCAACTGACGTACTTTAAAAAATACAGAGGCCTGGGCCATGCCATCAGAGATTCTGTTTATTTGAGGCCTGGGTATTGGCATATTTAAAGAATCCTAGGTGATAAATGTCCATCAGCAAATGAATGGATAACTATGTGCTATATATACACAATGGAATACTACTCAGCCACAAAAAAGAATGAAATAATGTCATTTGCAGAAACATGAATGGACTTAGAGATTATCATACTAAGCGAAGTAAGTCAGACAAAGACAAATATCATATGATATCATTCATATGTAGAATCTAAAATATGATACAAATGAACTTATTTACAAAACAGAAACAGACTCACAGACAGGAGGATAAATTAGGAGTTTGAGATTAACAGATACTAACTACTATATATAAAATAGATAAACAACAAGGTCCTACTGTATAGCATAGGGAACTATATTCAATACCTTTTAATAAACTATAATGGAAAAGAATATGAAAAAGAATATATATTTTTTTACGTAACTGAATCACTTTGCTATACACCAGAAACTGACACAACATTGTAACTTAACTATACTTCAATTAAAAAAAGAATCTTAAGTAATTCTAACATGTTACCAAGGTGAAGAACCACTGTGCCAAATCATTCTGCCACCATGCAGCCAAATGCTAAAAACAAGTATACAGTATTCTGAAGAGAGAGTTTGGTGTGGAATGAGACAATGTGTCCCTAAACCACAGACTTACAGATTAAGCATCTTGCTCCAGAGTTGCAGCAACAGGTACCTGATTTCACTGGAATCTGTAAAAAAGAGATAAAGGGATGAAATTTGTAATATGTGCATATTGCTCATTACTGATTGCCTGTGTCTTGGTACTCTTCTCATCTGAGCTTCACAACAACCTGCAGTGTGATAGGTCAGGTAATTTATGTACCAATGAGAAAACTGAGACCCAGAGTGACCAAGTGACTTACTGAACCTCACTTGGTTCGTTAGTGCTCATTTCACTGCATCACTCAGCTGCTCCCACAGCATGGAACTTCGTGGCACTGCTGCAAGCTGAATGGTGAGACCAATCATTGAAGAAGCTGCTAATTGAGTGGGGAGCAGGGTATAGCTATATTAAAAGTAATCGCTACTCTAGGAAGTACTTTTTAAGCTCCTATGACAGATATAGCTCAGCCTGTATTATCATAATCATCCCTCTAAATAAATTATTTAAATTAGGCTATGCATGTTCATGAGCTTGTGAAATGCAGAGAAACACATTTTTTCCCAAGCCACTTGCTCAGGGCATTAGTGTGCATTTCCCTCCATCCCACATAACCCCAAATATAATGGCTTGAAACACTTCAGACCATGACGAGAGGAAGGCGTAGGAATGCCCATTCAAACAAGGGGCAAAGCATCGAATTAGTAGCTTTCAGCAAAACTACCCTATTTGGCCTGTGCTTCCAGAAAACAAGTTGTTATAGAATAATTAATTTGGGGAGGCAGCTACACGAAGCTGCTACAACACAGTGAGGAGCTGAAATACCAGATGGTGCTATCAATGAACAGCAGATGTTTGTCAGTGAGCTGGGATCCTGGCTTTAAATTCCCAGAGTAAAAGGCTTTTCTAAAACAGAGAAGAGCCCACTGTTATGGGTCCCCTCTATGGAATCTCTGCACACTGTGGAACTTTCTGGAGTTGCAGACCCAGCTCATTCTGTGTCGGTGCATTCTTCTTCCTGGCCTCTTGTGGATCATTTCACTTTTCTAGAAGACCTAAGGAAAATGGGGACTTTTGGTCCTAGGACACTTGAGAAATCTGTTGACTGGTAATTAGAGAATAAGGAAGGAAAGAAAAGAAAGTTCCTAAATGATTAAGATGTGTTGTCTATTAAATAAAATAATATTAGACAGCTAAAAGAGATATAAATCAACTAACATGAAGAGGTAAAGGTTACTCCCACATACATTTAATTCTTCAAAAAATGTGCCTACTGTAAATATTTTCTGAAGAATTATTATCATTAATATCATTTCCATGTGAGAACACAGAGTTCCCATTTTGAGGTCACCAGATCTGGGTATAAATTCCAGCAGCAATTCAAGAACGCACATTATGCTGTCTTGCTTTCAAGTAACAAATAGTTAATTAAATAGGAAATGAATGGATCCATGAAAGAGCCAGATGACTGGGCCTTGAAAAGCAGATAAGACAGTCCTTCTTCTCCCAAGGAATTGGAAATGACTTGAACGCAGGAAACCCTATTAAGATGGAAGCCATGTGCAACTCGTAGGAGGAAGCCAGCAAGCCTCATACATTTACCACACGGCGTGTGTCCAAAGAGCTTCCCAAGGCCTCTCATTCCTCAGCAGTGAGCTGAGACGCACGTGAGTTTATGTGTTCCTGAAGACATCCTGGTTTGTGACCTCTATTCTCTCCAGTTTTCATCCTCCTTGAAGAGTCCCGCCACCTTCTATGGAATGTAAGGGACGTCTAACAGGCAGCCCCTCCTCAACATGCAGACAAGGGAAGAGTAGGAGATAGAATGCCAGGGAGCACATTGATACTTCCCTCTGGCTCATTAAAATGCTTTATTTATATCGAAAGAGAAAAATATGACTGAGGACACACCTTTACCCACTTCCAACACATATTTTCCAAGTGGCAATCACTGATTGCATGTGAAAAAGAAAATATAATTAAAAGAAATATAATTAAAAATAAAAACTTCTCCAAATCCAGAAATCCTGTCCACAAATTTAGTAGAGAAATAAAATAATAATAGAGAAATAAAATTTAATAATGCTTATTAAATAAGCATTAACCCAGAATGTGATGCACATCACAGGCAATCCTGAGCCTTCAGTAAAGACTGACAAGCATGAAAGGCTGGCACCTCCCATCCTGGGACAGGTCAAAGTCATCACATTCAACAAAGAGAAATGAATCAATACTATGTCCTGGGCCTGTATTTAGTGAGGATTTGATTGACACTTGTCCCTTTCACCCCTGGAGACAGGAGTCCTCAGGAGAAAATAATTCTTCCAACTCCTCTATCAAGGTATCTCCCTTCTCCTCCCTCACACAGCCTTTACCTGTTTGCCCAGACTCAGACTTTAAGGGCCAGAAAAATCCTTTCCAGAAGTGGTAGCCCTCAATCAACTGGCAGATGTCAGTAAATATTAAATAGTCTAAAAATTTCAAGTGTTGGCAAGGCTTATGGGAAATGGGTCCTGTCATGCATACCTAAACTTAATCTAAATTTGAAAAATCAGTTTCTCTTTCATTCATATCTTTGGTCCTTTAATGGAAAGGTGCAAGAAAATATGTGCATTTAATACCTGATTTTGGGAATACAATAATTTCCTAGGCTGGGATGAGACATGGGTATTGTGGATATCCACTGGCCTTCAGTAGACACCTGTTACGATGCCAGTGTTACAATAATTATCACACATGGATTGCTAATTATCAAAGATTGGGACTACAGAAATTACACACAGTACTCATAATGGCTATGCATGGTAGGCTATTAGCTCAGAAATGTAAGAAATATAACTTTCATTCATTTAAATCAACATAATTTAGCCCCATGTATCATCCAGCTGGACTAGACAGAAAATCAATTTCAGTCATTATGGGGCCCCTTCTATCCACAGAACTATTCTAGCATCTCGAGACATAGGTAATGTCCAGAAAAGGGAGGCAGAATCCCTTCTTTCCTTGCATGCTGACTGCTGACATCCTCATTGTCCATGCCTGTAGGGGGCGCTCTTTTTATTGACTCCATTTGTGGTATGAGAGACTCTGGGGTGAGGCTAGGTCCCTGGTGCTGGTGGTGTTATCCTGGTCACCCTCGCATCTATTCTTCTCTAGAGCCTGCCTAGGTGCTGTCTCAGCACGCCCTACCCTCACCTGCCCAGGGATGTAGAGCTTGCTCTCTTCCCCCTGCGTGGGGGCACTGCTTCCTGCCTTTGGAAAAGCTCTGCACTCTTCTTCAAGCCACTCTCCACTTTCCTGTAAAACCCTTTATCTTCAACAGACTTGGAGTTTCATTAAAAAAAGGGGGGGCCAGAGAGATAGGCAAAGTCTTCCTGCCTTCTAGGACAAATACATGTGCATATACATTTACAACAGATTGTTCTGAAATCACTTCATATTTTTGCAGTGCTTCAAATCACAATCATGAACCAAAATTGGCATAGATGGTGAAATGATTCAAGTTGTTAGAAATTTTGGAGTGGCTAGTGATTTTGAAATTATCTAAGAGTTAATCTTTCATGAAGTTTCTAAAGTAATTTTTTTATTTTGTGTGGAAGTCTGAGTTATTCACCTTTACAGATCTGTATTTAGATATATTTGTATCTTTATTTTGGCAATGCAGAAGATTAGTGACTCAGAGCAGTTAAGCCATTTAAGTTAGGTTGCACAGGGAGTTTCTGATTAAGGCTAAATGCTGTTCAGAAGCGCACGCACGTGCGCGCGCGTACACACAAACACACTCAGCCAGCTATCTCTTCACTTAAATGTGAACTGCCTTAGGTTAATAACACTCAGAGGGGCAATCAAGTTCATACTTATTAGAGACAAGGACTTTAATACAATATAACAAAATGCCATTGCCTCTGGGTTTATTTCAGGGCCCTCATTCAGTACAAACACACCCCTAAACTGTCTTGGGATTCTGATTCTCAAGTAAGTCTATGTAGGAAGCTCTTGAGGGGATAGCCTGCCTTGGGGATTTAAATTCATATGATTGTCAGCTGCCATCGGTACTATCCAGGTACAGAGACTTCTTGATAAAAAAACAAAACAAAACAAAAAAACAACTTACTCATCTGAAGATAAAATGACTAAGCAGGGACTGAACTATTTCTCACCATTCTGAGCCAAACTGAGGTTATCATGAGTTAATAACAACACGAAAGAATGAAGATAGATTTGATGAATAAATGTATACATCAAGAAAAAAGAAAAATCTCAAATAAACAACCTAACTTTAAACCTCAAGGAAATAGAAAAAGTAGAATAAACAAAGCCCAAAGTTAGCAGAGGAAGTAAATATTAAACATTAGAGTAGAAATAAGTAAAATAGAGAATAATAAAACAATAGAGAAGATTAACAAAACTAAGAGTTGGTTATTTGAAAAGATAAATAAAATTGACAAATCTTCAGCTAGACTAACCAGGAAAAAAGAGAGAAGGACCCCCTCCCCCAAATAAAATTTTAAATGAGACATTACAACTGATACCACAGAAATATAAAGGATCATGAGAGATTACTGTGAACAATTATACACCAACAAACTGGATAGCCTAGAAGAAACGGAAAAATTTCTAGAAACATACAGCCTACCAAGACAGAAGCATGAAGAAATTGAAAATAATGAGTAAGACCAAAGTTGAATAAGGATATTGAATCAGTAATAAAAAAAATCTCCCAACAAAGAAAAGCCCAGGGCCAGATGTTTTCACTGGTGAATTCTACCAAAAATTTTAAAAAGAATTAGTACTAATCCTTTTCAAACTCTTCCAAAAAAATTGAAGAGGAGGGAATATTACCCTGATACAAAAGCCAGATAATGACTCTACAAGAAAACTATAGACCAATATCCCTTATGAATACAGATGTAAGAATTCTCAACAAATGCTAACAAACTGAATTCAACAGCTCATTAAAAGGATTATCAAGTGGGATTTATCCCTGGGATGCAAGGATGGTTCAACACACACAATCAATAAATATGATACATCCTATTAATAGAATGAAAGAAAAAAATATGATCATCTCAATAGATACAGAAAAAGCATTTGACAAAATTCAACATCCTTCATTATAAAAACTCTCAACAAATTTGGTATAGAAGGAACATACCTCAAAATAGTAAGGCCATATATGACAAGCCCACATCTAATATTATACACATGATGAAAGGAGAAAGGTTGAAAGCTTTCCTCTAAGATCAAGAACAAGACAAGGATGCTCACTCTTACCACTCCTATTCAGCATAGTCCTGGAAGTCTTAGAACAATCAGGCAAGAAAAAGAAATGAAAAGCATCCAAATCAGAAAGGTAGAAGTAAAACTGTTTCTGTTTGCCGATGACACGATCTTATATAGAGAAAATCCTGTAGGCTCCACCAAAAAACTGTTAGAATGAATAAATAAATTTAGTAAAGCTGTAGGATCCAAAACAAATGCTGGTGAGGATGTGGGGAAAAGGGAACTCTTGCATGCTGTGAATGTTAATATAAATTGGTGCAGCCCCTATGAAAGACAATATAGACCCATCATTCACATTCTGGCCTCAGTTTCCTCATCTGAAAAATACAGACACTTATACCGGCCCCACATTTTCATGGAGTTGTCATGAGATTCAAATAGGAGAGCAAAGTGTTTTGAAAAGCTAAAAACACTATCCAAATGGAAGATTGCATCATTATTTCTTATTATGTGCTTCCTCCTAGACATAAAATGAACAGATTTTTTTTTTCTGACAGCCTTTCTGAAATTAGAGGGGAGGTGAGACTTTGTCACAATAACAGTTTTGTAAACACATAGCTGAAGAGGCAAAATTTACAGCAAATAATTTATCCTTCCATTTTTATTCTGTCCCAAAACAATGCTTTTAAATTTGGATGCTCTTTTTGCTAACTCTGTAGCAGGACAATGTAAGATAAATTCTGTACTCAACAAAAAGTTTTTCTTGAAATCAAATGAAAAGTGTCTCCCTATGTTTACCTGTATTTGGTAAGCAGAGGTGTCTTGTTGGATGCCTCCTTCCTACTAATTAATTCATACTTTTATGCATTCACCTGAATGTTTTCTTCTGCAAGCTGAGCAGAAATTCCTCCTAGGAAACACTTCAAATATCCTAAGAGGTCCCTTCTT
Organism: Balaenoptera musculus; assembly: GCF_009873245.2. Lineage (NCBI taxonomy): Eukaryota > Metazoa > Chordata > Mammalia > Artiodactyla > Balaenopteridae > Balaenoptera > Balaenoptera musculus. The sequence goes on from NC_045800.1 coordinate 20,498,382, forward strand.
TGGAACTCCAAATGAGAATGGAACATCACTTTAAACTAAATTGTCATTCATTGTTGTAAGGAAACAGGTGAAATGTTGCATTCTGTGAATGATTGCTTCAAAGAGCAAAGCCCAAATGTGGCAGGCTAAAGCAATGACATTCATGCTTTGTCTCATTTATTTTAACAGGTGCAGTTATGCATGTTCACGTAGGTAAATAAAGTGGCAGGCAGCATGCTGGCAAAGAGGAAAGACACGTTTTTGCCAAAGAAAGTCTTACTGTAGCTCAAGATCATCAAATTTTGCCTGAGATGAGCACCAAGCTACTTTGTGTGTTCTTACAAATTTTTTGTAATGCACAGTACTGGGAATCTTTTCGAAATTTCATCCTACAATGAGATAAGTAAACAACCCTCTAAAAGCAGTCACATAGGGAATCCCAGGTTTGGCCCCCTGCTGGTGAGGGACTCAAGGCTGACTTTGGCCTCAGGGCAATGCTCTCTCTCTGGGAGGCCACTGATTCTATGGAGCCCTGGGACTTGAGAAGGGAAGGCAGAAAGATCCTCCTTTTCCTTTCACTGTGCTCCTTTTGGATACAAGGCTGAGACAGAATAACAACTAGAAGAATTGTGAAAAGAAGAGATGCAAAAAATACAGAAAGCAAAGGCAATGTATATATAAAGCGGATAAATGATGGTACACTGGCGTGAATTTAATACTTAAGAACTATGGCTATAACAACCATCAGAAAACTGAAACCAGGAAAATGACCAAAATTGATTATTGCTAGGAAGTGAGGTTTCAGGTGAGGAGCAGTGAGATCAAAAGCTGTTGCTTTTTATGATAAACCCATCGTGAATTTTTATTTAACCATGAGCCTGTATTACTTTGATATAAATAATTAATGAGGGATAGTATAAATATGGCACAGACTGACAGGACGTAAGTTGAGATAGAGTGTGAACTAAATTCCAGACAAATGGTTGGGATCCATGAATGCCCATTTTAGAAAGCTTCCCAGAAAATTATGATAACTAACAGGTATTGAGTTCTTACGATGTATCGGGTATCATTTTTAGAGCTTTATGTATATTAACTTATTTAATCTTTAAGAAACATTATGAAGTAGATACTATTGTTCCCATTTTACACAGGAGGAGACTAACAGAGCTAAATAGGTTGATCATTTGCTCAAGTGTACACCACTAGCTCCAGAGCTAGGATTCAATCCCAGGCGCTCTTCTGGCACACACTGCGTTTGTCTGCTCTGCTACACCCAGGTGACTCCAATGCACAGGAAGGTCTGAGAACACTGAGTGACAGGATGGATTTGCAGGGGCTCCTGATTTAGAAGGTCCAGGGTACAGCTTGGGAAACACTGCAGTAAATATTTAATGGTCTTCACTTTTACTCCTAAACTTAGACCTTTGGCCCAGATATTTCCATTGAACTCCATACCCCTACACCCTGCAACTTATTCTGTACATTTCAAATGCACCCCACCACGTCTTAGAACAACCCCACAAAATCCTGTGAGTCGTTCTTCTCTCGGTACTCCTTGTCCCAAGGAAGAGTATTACATTCCACACAGGTGAGCAAGTCTGAAACTTGGAAATCACTCCCTCATCTTCATTCTCTCATCACCCGCATCACCCTGCATCAATAACTGGTGCCTATCACTCTTCCCTAAGTCTCTCACAAAGCCACATGCTTTCTCCTTGACTCTTGTAATTATCCCTCCAATCCATTCCTCACGCTACAGTGAGTGTGAAGAAGATACAGAGAAGTCTCTCCTTAACATTTACCATTAACCCCTTCCTGAGCTGCACTGTCTGCCTCCTGGGCCTCAGCTTGGACTCTCCCCCATTCCCGTGCTCCAGCCATAAGGCCTTCCTTTACTTCCTCCATCTCCCCATGTTCCTTTGACCTCAGCTTCCGCACAACACAAGCTGGCCCCTTTGCCTGGAATGCCCCCCTCCACCTGGCTTAGGAAAATTACTTAATCACTCAAAGCCTTGGTTATCTCATCTGTCAAATGCGAGTGAAAGTGCCATAGATCAGAGTTGTTAAAAATATGAAATAAAATAAAGACATAATGTTCCTGGTACAAAATAGATGTTCACCAAATTTGTTTCCCTAAAAATATCCCAGAATCTTAAATTTTTCCCAATAACCTTCATATAAAGATAAATTCATTTAAACTTGTTCTCTAATTGTGATTTATAAAACTTCAAAGTAGGAAAGAACCTTTAAAGATCTGTTTATCTCATTTTAGAAATTTATTAAAATAATGTATCTTTCAGTGAAGCGTTTGTGCTGTAGTTTTTAACTGCTGTCTAGTTACTAATATCCCTTAGAGTGTGGAGTCTTTGTTAAATGTAGATGTTAGATGGCTATAATTTTCAAAATTACTGCTTTGTTCTTTAACCTATCAGCAAAAATAATTAATGAAAAGTATGCACTTTTAGAGGTAATCACATGAAAAAGGATTTCAAATAAATGAGGAAATAAAAAAAGTAGCATCTAATTTGTAATTTGAGATTATAATCCTTGATAACTGGCAAATGAATTGAACCTTTTTGTTAATATACAGTTGACCCTTGAACAATGTGGGGGTTAGGGGAGCCAACACTCCCTGCAGTTGAAAATCTGCCTATAACTTATGGTCGGCCCTTCACATACGTGGTTTTTCTGTATCCTTACTTCCAAATTGGCAGATTTAACCAACTGTGGATCATGTAGTACTGCAGTACTTACTACTGGAAAAAATCCTTGTATAAGTGGACCTGCACAGTTCAAAGCCATGTTTTTCAAGGGTCAACTGTATAAGGTGGCAGCAGAGTCACATTCCCATTGAGGGTAAAATGACTAATAAAAATACTATCAAGTTGGGTGTGGGGAGGGATAAACAGGCCGAGCACAGAGGATTTTTAGGGTAGTGAAACTATTCTGTATGATACTATTGACATAATGATGGATACATGTCATTATACATTTGTCCAAACCCATAGAATGTACAACACCAAGAATGAATTGTATTGTAAACTATGGACTTTGGGTGATTATGATGTGTCAATATAGGTTCATCAACTGTAGCAAATGTACCACTCTGCTGGGGGATGTTGATAATGGGCCAAGCTTGTGCAGGGGCAGGTGCTATATGGGAAATCTCTGTACCTTCCATTCAATTTTGTGATGAACTTAAAACTGCTCTAAAAAATGTCTATTAAAATACTATAAAGAAAACTGAATTATTGAAATAACAAAAGTATAATTATATAAGGAACATCAGTAAAAAGATAGACTCAACTTGTTATGGTCACAAAGGGAGTAGTTAAAGTACAGTACGGACATGCTTGCTTTTGAATATAAAAATTAAGGATATATAAAAACAAATTATTTTCCATCTTCTCCCCCCCCACTGTATCATTGTCTGGTCCTGCTGGGTGTATAATCCCACTTTGTGAATGAATTTTATACAGAAGAAATACAGAGGGAATATCAGAGAAGCAGGGACAGTAGTGTGGAAGCTGCTAGGGTAGACATGGTAAGGAGAAAGAGTTGAGATATATTTTTCATGTTTAGAGTCTTCAGATTTCTTGTAGGAACCACCTATCTATACCCACTGCCTGGCTGCTGACATCAACTCCCCCTCCCCCTCCCCCACCCACTGGAGAGCTCATCCTTCTAGCATCCCATCAATGGGATCTGTTCAAAACTCTTAAGGGAAGGGTGGATTAGAAACCACTTGATTATATTAGTCCACTTCTCTACCTGATTAGGCTATTTCTTTGGTAGTTTTGTTAAAGGAGATGTATTTGGGGAATTTGTGGTGTTTTTTAACCACTTCCTGTTGACAGTGGGCAGAGGGGAGCAGAGATCTATGAATTAAAAGGTAGTGTAACAGTAGTAACCACACACGCACAAAAAAACCCCGAACAGACAACAAACCAACCTTGGAACTAATTTAATCTAGATCTTTCTGATTAAACCCTTCTTCAAATGGAAAACTAAAATTGGAGATGAAAAAAATGATGAAGCCTTAGTGAATTCCTCTCAAATGGATCTCAAACTTCCCCTTTCCAAGGAGCTTTTGGAGGAAGTTAGTTCAGGAAGAAAGGAGGTGTAACCTTTATGGGGAGAAAAATCAGCTGTATTTTCACCAAGTTTCTGCAGGAAGTACTTCAGGCTGGAAAAATAATTTAAGGCAGTAACAGTCCTAAGTTGAAACGTAAGCATATTAAGGCAAATAAGTATTGGCTCATAGCCTTCAAACATTCTGATTTCTTCTCTCCTACCCTCTTTATATATGCTTTTCCCAGTCCTATGTTTGACTAGGGATCTATCTGGGTTCTACTCTTTAATCTGCTTTTCCTCTCTTGGAGGAACTCCAGCATACTTACCCAGGTTGGAAAGGAGGTAAGCTGGGCATGAAGAGAAGGCATTAAGAAAATGATTCTGGGGCTTCCCTGGTGGCGCAGTGGTTAAGAATCTGCCTGCCAATGCAGGGGACGAGGGTTCAAGCCCTGGTCCGGGAGGTTCCCGCACGCCGCTGGGCAATGAAGCCCGTGCGCCACAACTACTGGGCCTGCGCTCTGGAGCCCGCGAGCCACAACTACGGAAGCCCGAGTGCCTAGAGCCCATGTTCCCTAACAAGAGAAGACACCGCAATGAGAAGCCAACGCACCGCAATGAAGAGTAGCCCCCGCTCTCCGCAACTGGAGAAAGCACGCACGCAGCAAGGAAGAGCCAACACAGCCAAAAATAAATAAATAAAATAAACTAATTAATTAAAAAAAAAAAGAAAATGATTCTGCAAAGCTTTCTGAGTAGAAGGGAATGGCTAGCCTGGAGTTCACAAAGAACACTTGTAATCTGGGGTGAGGGAGAATCTCCACTGTCCTGTCTCCTATCTAGAGGCCACAGCCCACCAGATGTCGTTATCTTTATGGAAGGGTACAGAGCGAGGCTCCAAGCTTGAGACATTAGTCAAGGGAAACAAAAGGGAAATTTGGAAGGTAATTCAATACTGTTTTAATGTTAGACACCCCTCCATTAAATATCAACACATTCAACCTCATTGGCTGAGAAGGCTGCTCTCCTTCTATTCCTACTTACCTTGGAGTGATCTTAAGAATTATGACTCAGGGAACTTTGTTATAATCCCGCCTTGGGAGAGTTTGTGCAAGAGAAGTTTTCTTGAACTCTATTGGAAACATCAATGAGGATCTATTCTTATGTTGTCTTCAAGGTAGGCCTGTCATAGACACAGAGGTCAAATTTTTAGTGATGTTACCATGAAAATAGCAATGGAAAACACACACACACACACACACAGGAATTATTATTATTATTTTTGTAATAGGCATTAATTGTCCTGAGAGTCATTAATTTAGTCATGGATATCTATTGTCTAATTCCTATGTACAAATAGCAGTGTTACAAAGTCTACGAGGACTTAGAAATTTGAAGACATTTTAGCCCTATTTTTTTTTTTTGAACATCTTTATTGGAGCGTAATTGCTTTACAATGTTGTGTTAATTTCTGCTGTATAACAAAGTGAATCAGCTGTATGTATACATATATCCTCATATCCCCTCCCTCTTGCATCGCCCTCCCACCCTCCCTATCCCTAGCCCTATTTTTTTTTTTTTTTAATTTATTTTTGGCCGCACTGGGTCTTCGTTGCTGCATGCGGGCTTTCTCTAGCTGCAGCGAGCAGAGGCTACTCTTCGTTGCAGTGCGAGGCCTTCTCATTGTGGTGGCTTCTCTTGTTGCGGAGCACAGGTTCTAGGCGCGCGGGCTTCAGTAGTTATGGCACGTGGGCTCTAGAGCTCAGGCTCAGTAGCTGTGGCCCACGGGCTTAGTTGCTCCGCGGCATGTGGGATCTTCCTGGACCAGGGCTTGAACCCCTGTCTCCTGCATTGGCAGGCAGATTCTTAACCACTGCGCCAGTAGGGAAGCCCCCATCCCTATTTTTTAAAAAGACTGGCTTTTAAATAAAAACTTAGTAATTTAAAACATATTTTTAAAATTCACCCACCAAAGATCTTCATCTGAACCTTTAAACAGCAGTTGAGATTCTGGGCTGATATGATCTTACAATTGAAAACTTTAGATACTGGAGGGGACTTTGCCGTCTACACAACCCCTTCATTTTAAGGCTCAGTTGGCTGAGAGGTGGCTTGAATAAGGATCATGTACAAACGAGCGGCAGAATATCCAGTACTGGAGCTGAAGTTGGCTAACTTCATTTAGGTTCATTCGGAGACACTAAAACGCACATATCACCACCTCTGGGCTCCGCCTAAAGGTGAAAACAAGACCAATGTTGTCTGGTACCTGTGGGGGATATCTGTGTCATCCTTGGCCTTCCGCATATTTCTAAGTAGGGCTGCAAAGGTGAGCAAAATCCAACACAGGGCTTTCTCTCCTGGAACTCGCGGTTTAGTCTTTCTGTCTTCAAGAAGTCTGCAGTATTTTGAGGAAGCCAAAACACACCCCCACAAACCTGCGGAACGTGGCCTGTGGGAAAGTGTTCTTTTAAATAGGATGAGGTGCACAATGAGAGAGGAGCACTTTCGGAAGTCGGGATCCGCAGCACACACAAGATCAGTGATTAACATCATTTTCTGTCCAGGCCAGGAAACACACTCTGTGCTCCAGGTCAGGTCAAGATGCCCCCAGAGAGAAGGAAGCCTCCACCTCACGATATAGTGCCAGCTTTGAGATTGTAAAGTCCGCGGGGTTAGAGCAGCCGGCCGGCGGTGCGCCAGCTAGTGGGTGGGGGTCTTGGCGGCGGCGGGGCACCCAGTGTGTCCACAGCCCATGCCGGCTCACTGTGGGGAGCCTGGCGCCGAGCTGGACCCCTCGCCGCTCCGGCTCTGCGCATGCGCTCTGCAGGCGGCCGCGTCCGGCTTGCCTCGCGAGACCGCAGCTCCAGCCCTCGTGGTGGCGCCTTGCTCCTCGCCGGTGGTCGCCACCTGCCCGCGAAGCCTCGGTCCGTCCCCACCGCTGCCCGACTTGGTTGGAGTTGGGGTTCTGAGTGACTGCCCCCTACAGCCGGCCAGCGGAGAGCCCCGCGCCGCCATCCCTGGTCCGGGATCCCTTCTCCGCTCCTCTCCGCTCCCACGATGGAAAAAGTTGGCGCCGGCGGCGGCTCCCAGCCGGGCTGAGCGCGCTCCTCGCCTGCATGGGGCTCTGGGTTCTCCAGGTACTGGGTGCCTGCGGCGGCGGCTCCTGCTGGGCCCCTCGGGCCTAGGGTCCCCACCCCCAGGGGACTTTCGTCCCTCACCAAGGCCAAGAGGCCGGGCTCCTGCCACTCCTTTGCCTCGCTCCGTGCGCTCCCTAATCTGAGGGGACCAAGGCGAGGTCGCGGACTGCGACCCCCGAGAGCCGGAGCGCAGGACCGGTACCCAGGCGAAGCCACCTGCCTGGAGCTGGAGAGCTAAGGCTAGTCAGTATCGAATTGGCTCTCGACAGGGAGACTCCAAACGCGTCTTAAGACTTGGTGCACTCTTGTGGCCACGAAAGCAGCCCGAGGAGAGGAGAGGTGAAGGGTGGAAAGGGTTAAAGGTGATCTCTTGGAGAATGTGAGTAGGTGGGGCTTCTAAACTCCGGAGTTGCTGCAAACTTAGAGCCTTTGAGACCATCTTCTACAGAAGTGATAGTTCCTTCTGCAAGAACTACCTCCATCCCACCCAATCCCCATGTTCCTTTCCAAAGCCCAACCCTGACAGAAACTTCACAGTGAGCGGACAGTGTGACCTGTCTCCCTGCTCACAGGGGTGTGAAGACCAGGCAAAGAATTGGGAGCAACAAAGTGTCAGGGCTATGGAGATGATAGAGTTAAATTTCAACAGGCTGTCATTCCTTCCAGGGACTTTACTTGCTAGGCTTTCTTGTGGGCTTAAGTTAGACCAAAAACTCTCCTGTTTGTAGGGTAATTTAGATGAGGATTCCCACCCCTTCTGCCTTCTTCCCTCAGAGGGGAGGAGAATGCCAGTGGACAGTCTGCCCTTAGAGATTCCCTTTTTGCGGGAACTCACCACAGGCGTTACAGGGAGGGAACTCTGTGGCATCTTCTCGTGGCATGGAGGGTGTGGTCAGACTGTCCAGCCTGAGCATAAGCCACTGTTTCCCGGTGTGATCGCTCCTAGGAAAAGATATCCCAGTGACAACAACCCCCTCTTGTCCCATTGCCTCACCTCCTGTAATGAAGAGAACAAAATCATAGCCTTCCTTCCAGCTTTAATGGAAGGAGGAAAGGGATTGTTGTATTCCTGCAGGCTGAAACTGGGGAGAGAGGCATGAGTAGGCTTGGGCTAGACACAGAGCAGGTGGAAGCCAGTAATCTTTGATCTTTTCCGGGGAGGTTTTATGTTTTTGAGAAAATTCTTCATCTTTTCAACCTGAAAGAACGGTTACAATTTAAGCTGATCCTAGAAATTTTAACTTCTTGAGAAAAAAAAAAATCTTGGATGCAATAGTTAAAGACTATTTTAAAGTGTTCTCCAGGCATTGAGAACATTAATACCAAATAAATGTATCCTTCATGGTGTTTTCAGTTGTCACATAATTGCCAGAAACATTCCCAGAGGGATGCCACTTTTAGTTGTGACTCATTGTCAGCTGGTAATGAAATTTGTGAACACTTTAGAAGTTTTTATGAATCCCTTTGGTGTCCAGGCACAGATTGCATGAACACAAATCATAATAGCAGTTCTTACACCATCAGTTAATTTTGCCTGCTTTTGAACTTCAAGTAAATATGTACTATTTTGGATCTGGCCTCTTTTGCTCAACATTATGTTTGTGAGATTCATATGCAGCTGTCCTTTTAGCAAGCAAGTATTGCTTGCTAAAGAGTAACATAATCCTATGAATATCTTAGTTTGGTTTTAACTTGGTTTTAACTTGTTGGTGTGGTACAACAGAAATAAAATGTCAAACATATTTTATCAGACTCCTACTGTGTACCCAGACTCTGTGCTGGGCACTAGGGAGACATAGATGACAAAGTTAGGGAAGCTGTTTCCCAAGGGTTATCAGTCTAATATGAGAGTCTTATTAACCCAAGACCATTACATTGTGACAAATGTTGCAGAACATATGTGTAAGAGTGATAGGAACACAGAGCTGACTGGGGGTCACATTCTCTAGGGCATTGTCATTGTCACAGAGGAGGCAAATATCTGCTAGTTCTTGAAGGATGAGTAACAGCTCAGCCAAGTAGAAATTTGAGATGGAAACTTGGAGGTTGTTATAGGAAGATCTGTCTCAGTTTGGCTCTGTCAGCCAGACTTGAGATGTGGTCTCTGAATCCAGATTCCTTCTCTGTCATAGTGAGATGTTCTGCGCTACTCAGCCTCACGGGCTTCTGGGTGAGATCTAAGGAGTTGTTGTTATGATACATTTCTCATGCTAAGAGTGCTGTTTATGTTACCAAACGCAGGTCCGTGTTCCCGACGCACAGTGAGGCCAAACGATACCAAGACATCGGAGTTTGGAAGAGAGACAGTTTTATTGCAGGGCCTTGCAAGGAGACAGGTGTCACATGCCTTAAAAACCCCGAACTCCCGGAAAGCTTTCAGCAAAGCCCTTTTATAAGAAAGGTGAGGGAGGGGTGTGGTTAAGTTGTTGCAAACTTCTTCGTGTCAGATCCTTTGTTCTTGAGGTCAGGTCGCGGTCAGGTCACGATGTTCCTGTAAATTTCCACCAAACAAATGTTATTCTCTGTTCTGACAAGAAAGGGCAAGGTCCCAAGGCACAACTTTCACCCTCCGAGGCCCTGGCTTTGGGGGGGCTGGTTACCCTGCCCAGGAGCATTCATCCAGCACCCAGTCTGCATCCTCCCGCCAGTGCCCAGGCCCAGCTGGGGAGGCAGATCTCAGCTGGTGGCATCCTCCTGGACAGGTCCCTAGACTCTACCCAGCCATCATCACTGAGGGAGCCAGGCCCCCAGGACCCAGCCTCCTCAGGCTGCCCAAACGGCAGGGGCCAGGTCCCAGGGACTGAGACCCATGCAGACTGCCGCTGCCATTAGGTTGCAGAGGCGGGGATGGGGGAGAGGTTCACTGCCACTTTAAGGCCTGAGCCTGGACTGTGGGCAGCCTTGGCGAGGGCTCAGGAGCCCTGAAGTACACAGCCCCAGCCTGTTCCCCAGGCCCCCCCAGCACACCCGCTGGCCTGAGGCTGGAAGGCCTGGAGGGCCCCGGGGAGAAGGCTGCGATGTACCTCTTACCTAACTGTCCCCTGCTGGAGGACAACCACCCACCCGACCTTTGGCCTAACCTGGGCCTTCCACCTGCAGCGCTAGTGGTCTCCTAGTAGCAGTTGCCTGGTAATGGTAGCGCCATCGGGCCTGCTAAGGGCTCTGTACCGCACCTCTTCTATCACACTGTCGTGGTTGCCCAGTAACAGTCACGCGGTAAAGGCTGCCTGCCAATAGCTGCACGCCCACCCCGTCCCTATTACATATAGAGATAGCAATCATCATTAACTATAAATAGATTCATCAATACTTATTGAACACAATCCATGTGCCAGGAACTCCTCTGATGATGGTATCAGGAATGGAAGACGTAGCTCTCCCACCATGGGAGAGCTATTTTTATGTTATGTTATGCATATGTTATGCTTTTTTTTTTAAATTGGGGTATAGTTGTTTTACAATGTTGTGTTAGTTTCTACTGTACAGCGAAGTGGAGTTCCCTACAATATACAGCAGGTTCTCATTAGTTATCTATTTTATGCATATTAGTGTACATATGTCAATCCCAAGCTCCCAATTCATCCCACCCCCTACCCTTTATGTTATGCTTTTTACAAGATGCCTTGAAAACTGGTAGTTTGTGTGAGGAGTAGCTGCAAAAGTGAGGAAACCACCGAGGAAGGGTGGTGAATATAGAACCTGTCAGCCTCAAAAATAAAATAGCCAGTTATTTTACCAGCAAAATAGGTTTACTTGGGAATAGCAGAGAATTGCAATTCGTGACAGGCAAGCTATGATGAATTATAGGCAAATCCAAATAGACAAAGGGAAGGTCAGCTTTTATGAGGGTTTAGGAGGAACTTGGGGAGCGTTGTTTTGGATAAAAGTTCATTGGAGAGGAACAAGAATTTGAGGTTGTGGCAGTTTCTTATTGGCTGCAAGTGGTGGCTAATGCATTGTTGCTGAGGCAGGGAGATGCTTAAAAGTAAGAGATGAAATTTCCATGTGAAAAATGTCCTTTGTACTAGAAGAAAAGTAGTATTCTTATCATCATGGATAAGAAGTTGAGACTGAGAGAATTTTACACAAAGAATTAATTCTATCCAAACAGACCTTGTTAAAATAATTTTTATTGTTCTTCTTCCTGCTGGTTATGCAGGCAGCCACGAGTGGTACATGCATGAGAGCTTTCCCTTCAGGGATTCCTGACTCCATTTTAAATGAAGTTTTCTTTTATTTATTTTCACATTTCCCTATTTTGGTCAAGATCTTTCCTCGAAAGCATGGCTGATCAAGAGTCAGGTTGTCCATATTTAGTGGTTTTTGTCACTTTGGTACCAGGAAGGACCTTTCGTGGTTGTCATGTTTCATGTCAGAGGGAAAGCGCATAGCAATTGGAAACCATTGAAGCCACATTTGAGTAACAAGGAGGGGCATGAGGAAGAACTCTCAGGGATTTCCCATCTAAAGTCTATATCCCATCTAGGTTGTAAGCATTAGAGATCATCTTGAAGCACTGAGCTAACGTCACCCTATTGGGTATGTCGTTTCTAAAGGTTTGACAGGCAACAGGTACAGAGCTTAAAAATAACTATGCAAAAACAGTAATTATGCAAAGCAGAGTTAAAAGTAATTTAAGTCCAGTTTGTATGATGTTAGCCAGCTAAACAGATCAAAAGACCATAGAGTATCAGGGGGAATTTGTTATGATCAGTGCACTTGTTCCCTGATCGTGTGTAATTGAATTTCTGCCTCTCCAGAAGTATTTATCCATGTGCAACAGGTGGTATTTTCTAGCATACAAATACCTCCTTGTTTAGCAAGTAGATAATTAAGGGCCATGCCATTGTCTAAAACTACTTTATCCAAAGAGTCACGTGATCATTGTTGGCCTGCTACTGCTTTGGCCGTGGAATTGTCTTGCTCTCCTAATGTTAGGGAGAAATTTTGGATCATGTGTTCATTGGCACTTATTCTGATCTTAAGGAGAAAGGCTCTTCCTGTGGAGGCAAACCTGGAGTCATGTATGCCCATGGGTAGTTCCTGTTAAAGGTGGCCATGGAGGCTTAATGGGGTGGACTGTGGGAGGCTTCAAAAGTCTTACTTTGTAGCTGATATCAAGGGGATACTGGGTGAAATTAGCAGTAACACTTGTGACAAGTGAAAAAATTTGTTACAGGATGGACTAAATGGTCACCATTGTCAAGAATTGATTGAAATTTCTGGTGGCAAGCCCAACAATTAGGTAAGTTTCCCCCTTTTGTAATAGATGGAGAAATGCAGATAAGGGTGTTTCTTTCCAAGAAAAAGAGGGAGAGGATTAGATAAGAAGTAACTGCGGGAAAAAGGTATACAGGTCTGGTCCTGACACCTTGAGAAAGCTGTCTCCTTCAGCTGTCTTCTGCTTCAATTCCTGCAGGTGAATTTGATTCGGAAGTCTCCAGTGCTTGTATAGGACTAGATGTCAGGTGGAGCCTTCTTTAGCTATAAGATGTGCACCTAAGGCTTGAGTCTCTGAAGTTTGGCTGCCATTTGGGTAAAGTGAGGAGGACCTGGTATAGTCCCTTCCAAGGAAATTTAAGGGCAGTCTTTGTTCTTACTGATTCCAAATCAAAAGGGTGGGAGAAAATTGGAAATAGTTTAGAGAGATTTCTAGTCTGATATTTGAGGAAACCAGAAGAGTTTAGTATCCATTCCAACTTACAGGTGTATAACAGAGCCTTAAAGACAATTAATAGGATAAGAACCTAATATCTACAAAGATGCAAAACTAATTTCTCTCTCCATAATTATCCCCCTTTTTATCAAAGATGATCATAGTAAAACTAATTTGTTTACATTGAAATGGCCTGATTATTTACATTAATGCGGCAAGAATAATGATTGACCATATAAGCTCTTTTTAAGGTTACTTTGCTGGAACTTTACAAGCAAGGTACTAGGCTGATTTTTCCCAGCACTTCCTTAAAATTGTTTGGTCATATCTGAGTCTTTGTATATCTCTCTCCAATATGACATTCTAGTCAAATTCTTGGTATTGTAGCCAGTGTTTCCGATTGTGTCCTGTTACAAGGAGAACAGGTTCTTATTGAACTCATGCAAATGACTATACTGCCATAAAAATAAGAATACTCAATGAGAGTTTCCAAATTCTGGAGAGATCAGGCAGAGAGAAAAAGTAAATGCTTCATTTTTGTTTACAAGGTACTTTTTATCAAATTGCTGTGAATCATAGATAGCCTAAGAGAAAATGTTTCCTTAAATATGGAAAACTAAAATGTTAAAAAATTCAGCAATGTTTCAAATAAAAAAGTCATATTATAATTATTCTCTTCAGTTCATTTAGTCCCATACAATTCTTGTTGGTTTTGATCTTTTTTTTTTTTAAGATTTATTTTTAATTAATTATTTATTTATTTTGGTTGCACTGGGTCTTAGTTGCAACATGCAGGATCTTCGTTGTGCCATGTGGGATCTTTTAGTTGCGGCATGCGGGATCTAGTTCCCGGGCCCCCTGCATTGGGAGCGCTGAGTCTTATCCACTGGACCACCAGGGAAGTCCCGGTCTTCATCTTTTGTTAGAAGTTTTGCGAAGCCATCAGTTTCTTCATTAGAGTTCTGTAAATTCTTACCTAGTTCAGTGGTATGATCTGAAAATTTATCAGAAACCTGTATTCTTCAGTACTTGTCAGAGTCCTTTCCATGAATCTCTTTGAAGATGACACAGTTTTGCAGGAACACTTTTGTAATGTTGTTTTAATATAAATTTGAGGGTGAAACTAACCAGCATGGATTCCTACTGCTTATCAGGAAAATTCTGGCTGGTTTTCCTGTTTTTCAATTTAGCATTGTATCATAAGCATACTCTGCAATGTTACAAATAAGTTGGTCATTTCAAAACAAACCTGCAATGGATATATTTGTGTCTATTACTTGTTTATTCCTTGCATTATCTTTTTAATGTGAAAATTACAAGAAATATGCACACTGGGTCAAAGAGTGTGAATTCTGTATGTCATTGTGCTTTCCTGAAAAGTAGTAACAATTTATGCTGCTGCTGGCAATGTATGAAAGTGCTAATTTTATTACATCTTTATTTACATGGTTGATATTATCAGTGACAAATATTTCTACTATCTTCCTGGGTGAAAAACAGTACTTTCATGTTTTAATTTTCACTTCTCTGATTACTAGTGAGAATAACATTGTTCCCTTATTTTGTTTAAGGGAAATCCCCTATTTAGTTGGGATTTCCAACTGATTTTTCTGTTCACAAGGCAGGAAGGTAAAATAGGCATATATAAACTGTAGAATGTGCTTCTTAACAGGGTTACGAATCCAAAATCGCTACACCTATTTGAGCAGAGTGGGAAAATTGATGAAGTTGTGATGTGGGGCAGGGGATTCAAGAGGTATAGATGCAATAAAGGTTTTCAATCCTGAGATTTTTTTTTTTTTTTTTTTTTTTATTCTTCTTGGGAGGAAGGAAATGTGGAAGCATGCTGTATCTGCAAGTGCTCAATTCAGAGTGGCAGAATTCCCAAGGAAAAATTCTTTCTCTTATAGGTTCTGCTTCAATGTTCTCATTTCTTTTCTTACATATTTTCTTTTTCCCATCCTAGGAAACTAATTCTTGGCAACATTCTAATGGTCACTTTCTGATTAGTACCTTTTAGAACTGACAAGTTTTAGCCTGACATTTTCTTTCCTTCATTTCAAGGGTCTTAAGATCCAGCCTTGTTACTCCAAGATGATTTCTTGCCAGGGGGTGGCAGCCTGTTGCTTTCAAGAGAAGCAGGAAGAAGCTTTTGCGTGTAGAGGGCGGGGTGGGGGTGGAAGGAGTATGGTGGGTAAGAGATAACTGGAATTTGGGGGCAGATAAAAGCTGTTGAATCTACTTGATAGTAGGATCGATTTGGCAGTTTGCTTGAACAATTTTTAATGATGACTGATTTATACAAACATATTGCATAAGCTTTAGGATTACTCTTGGGAAGTTTTGGGGGGCACCCTGCAGAGAAAAACGTTTATTTGATATATTTTTTTTTCTGCTTCCAAACTCTCACAAAGAGATTTGATTTCATCAGAAAATACAGGCACTTGGCCCTCCCCGCTACCTCCCCAGGAGTCCACCACCCTGAGTCAGAGGATAAGTAGCAGTGGGGTAATCTCAAACTCCTCTTGCTAAGGTTAAGGTTTGCATTATGCTTGTGACCATTTCATCCATGTTTGTTTTAAATAGTGGGCCTGAGAGAAAAAGGAGGGTTTTTCCTTAATTCCTGGAGGAGAAGTAATTATGATCATTCTATTAAAAGTTTGGGTGAATCGGGGAAGCAGAACCCCCAGAGCTATAATGGTCCATACACTGGTTAGTGAGGTCTCTCAGTTTGTCTTTGCACCTCCAAATAGCTTTGCCTAAGCCATTTTTCAGGGAGGTAAGGAGCCGGAGAGCATGGAAAGAGCAGCAAATGATGATTAACTAAGCTGGGGTTCTCTCTTTTTTCTTTTTAAAGATTTTTTTGATGTGGACAATTTTTAAAGTCTTTATTGAATTTGTTACAATATTGCTTCTTTTTTTTATGATTTGGTTTTTTGGCCGAGAGGCGTGTGGGATCTTAGCTCTCCGACCAGGGATCGAACCCACACCACCTGCATTGGAAGGCGAAGTCTTAACTACTGGACCACCGGGGAAGTCCCTAAACTGGGGTTCTTGATCACAGTCCACCACCAGTTGGCTGAGGGACTAGATGGGCACTTTCACGTCTCTCTGGCACCAGACTTTCAACTACAACAAGAGAGGACTGTGCTGGACAGTCTCCAGGGCCAACTCCTGCTCTAAAATTCTGTGAGGCTTCCATCTTTCCTGTCTTAAACTTCTTCAGGCAATCCAATCCCATCTTTTAAAATTAATATTTCCTTAAAATGGGCTCTGGATACATAATGGGTTGTATATTTTCTTTACATTTCCCTCACTGGGGACAGTAGCATATTTCTTACTTCTCTGTGAGTATTTTGCTCCACAGGAAGGTTCTCCTGGTGAGAAAGTTAGTGAGCTCAGAAGGTATTCTTGTCAACTTTTTGTGCTTCCTTTAGTTGGCTGAGAGAGCCCTCTGCATTGCCTGTTCAGGTCCATTAGATCGCTAAAGAGCAGTTCATTCATTCATTCAATCATGCATTATTCATATTCTCACAAATATTCAGTGAGATCTACTGAGTTGCAGGTACTCTGCCAGCTTCAGTAGTGCTTCCTAAGGACTGTTTGAGAGTCTACTACCTTTCTCTTGCCTAAAAACGAGTCTGTCTACATGGGTGGAAGATCCTCAGAGTCTCAGAACTTCTCTAGAGGCAGGAGTTGCAAGTGAGGGAATAGCCAGTCCCTCCATAGAACCTTCCCTACAGGCTCCCACCCTTATGATTTAAATCATAAGGCACGCTGCTCTGAAGGTGAGTGGGACAATCCTGGGCAAAGGGAGCCTTTTTCTAATTTGTACAAAAGCATCTTACGGAATGTGGTGGCTCTGCTTCCAGGGTCTAAACATCTGAGATTTTATTCCTTCCCTCCCCCTTCTTGGATTCTTTCTCATATTCATCTTTAGATCTCCACTCCCACAAATGAGAGATTTTGACCCATGATGGACCCTTCCTTTTTTTTTTTTAATAAATAAATAAATTTATTTATTTTTGGCTGCATTGGGTCTTCGTTGTTGCGTGTGGGCTTTCTCTAGTTGCAGCAAGTGGGGGCTACTCTTTGTTGTGGTGACTTCTCTTGTCGTGGAGCACTGGCTCTAGGTGTGCGAACTCAGTAGTTGTGGCGCACAGGCTCAGTAGTTGTGGCTCGTGGGCTCTAGGTGCACAGACTCAGTAGTTGTGGCGCACGGGCTTAGTTGCTCTGCAGCATGTGGGATCTTCCCGGACCAGGGCTCGAACTCGTGTCCCCTGCATTGGCAGGCGAATTCTTAACCACTGCACCACCAGGGAAGCCCCATGGACCCTTCCTCTTTTAACACTTTTCCTTGGTAAAAAATGCTCAAAAATGCATTTAAATTTTTATGAAGTACTTGGTTTATTATATTAATAAATCCTCTTTTGGTTTGTGAAAGATTTTTAGTAAACACAATGAGTTTATATAGAAATTAAGGTAGTTCTACATCTTTTAATTAGACAGACATATATGTAAAACGAAACAAATGTCTACTGGAATGGAAGAAGGATTGGGCTTGAAGGAGAGTTTCTCCTCAGTTATTTTCATAGGTTAATTTGCAGACTGTTGACTCACAGGGTCCTTTGTGGTAGCGCCTCCTCCTTAGAAAGAGGGAAGGTCTGTTTTTTTTTGCCTCCTTCTCCCCCTGATATTAGTGATGTCACAGGCAAGGAAAGCAGTGTGCATCTTTCTAGGGAGAATGGAAGAGGCCTGTCCATTTCCCTGATATAGTCTTTCTCAACCATGGCTGCACATTAGAATTGCCCGGGTGCTTCACAAAGATCTCATATTTGGACTCCACTGCAGAGTAATAAATGGCAATTATAATCTCTGCGAGTGGAGTTTGGGCATCAGTGTTTCTTTAAAAGCTCCCCAGAACCTGTGCAGATAGATTGAGAACCAGTGGCCTGTGTTTTCCAAGAGTTTGACAATAGCACAGAGTAATTAAGGAGCACTGATTGAAGTTGAACAATTTGAAGGCCAAATTGAAGTTGTTCAGTTCTGTCTTTTGTCACAGAGACACATGCTTGTGGCCCCTTTGGTAAGGGATATAGACAAGGAGTTTCACTGACAGACACAACACAGAGAGAACATAGATACGTATACAACCCTGATGGGAGACTCACACATCACAGACAGAGGCACATGCACACACACACCCATGGTTCATGGTTAGAGACTATGGCTCCTGACACACATATACACATGTATCCTGGCACAGAGGGACAATCCTAGAACTTCATAAAAAAGAACACAGGTGCAGACACATACCCACACACATTCATAACATAGACTCTGGATACATATCCAGAGAAACATGCACACAAGAAGAGGTAGACATAGAGTTTCATGGAGAGACTCACAGTTATACACAGAAAGAGACACATACACAAGAGTTCACGTGTATAGACGTAGCCAAGGATACACACAGAGACACAAAGAGACCTACATTCACAGAGATATGGAAGGCAACATAGAGGCCCATTTAGACACCCTGAAGTGAAGACACATGCTCATAAAAGCACTCTCAGGCAATGTTAGGACATTTTGTGTGTAAGATCTTGAAGCATAGAAGTGCCTTTGCCTAGATCTATTTCCAAGGGGGCGTGAAACATGCCAATTGTGTAGCCTCAGAGAAGTGAACACACTAGCTTTCAGTGGAAATAGATTCTGCTGAGAAGTTCTCCTTCGCAGGACCCTGCAATCTTAGGGAAGGAACAACAGCACAACAACAACGAGATGACCCCTGTGGGGTGCTGGCAGCTCTGGAGACTAGAACAAAAGATCCTGTAATAGTAATTCCTTACAGTGCACCAATTTCCCTCCCACCTTTGAACTCAAACTTATCACTTGTAGCAAACTTTACGGGTATAATGTCATTTGATCTTTAGAACAACTTAGTGGGCTAAGTTCTATTTTTTGCCTTCATTTTGTAGGTATGGAAACTCAGGCACAAAGAGGTTAGTTAAGTAACTTTCCCTGGGTCACTCAGCTAACAGGCTCAAATTCGTGTCTGACTTGAGGCTGTGCTCCTCACCACTCCTGACACTGCTACTTACTCCACTGAGAGGTAGTTGCAAGCTGACTGTTCTTACTCTTCCGCTGAGAAGACAGAGGGTCAGAGAGGCTAGGCACCTTAGCCAGGGCTCTTGAGGGATAAACTAAAGCTCTGAATCTGAGTGTCTGGTTCCTTGGTTTGAACTTGCCTTTACTACAGAGATGGACCTTTGGTTCATTCCTTGGGCTTTTTGTGAACTTGGTGGTGTGGAGTTGGTGATTCTGAGGGTAAGGACCCAGAACTATGAATGAACAACAATGGCCATGCCACAACTTTACTAAGAGTCAGGATTTTATTCTCCTAAAAGACAGAGGGGTTGGAAGCCTTTTCTGTTTCTCTCTACAACTCTGTTTGCCTCTCTGAGAACTGGGCATCTTCTCTTTGTACTACACAGACCACTGGAATTTAAAAGCTCTTGAATTTGAATTTGTCCTGGCAGAGTGTCCAGAATGTGACCTGGCATCCCATCCCTTGGGGACAGATGACGTTGACTTTGGGAGGATCTATTTTCTGTGCACGTGTGTCTCACTGGAATGACACTCACTGAATAGGCAGCATCTTGGTCATAGTGTCCCATTGTGGGATCCCCTCCAGACCTCTCCCTAGCACTCCGTCATGGAGAGGACTGTGCCTCAGGGTATGCATATGATGTCCCCTGTCCATCAACAGTCAATCAACGGTTTATCGAGCATTTATCATATGCTTTTCTGTCATGGTTACAAAGTGGGTGTTCCTGTATTCAAGGGGTTTATGATTTAATTGAAGAGAAAATTAAACTAATCAACTGATTAGTTGATCAGTTAACAATTAAACCAGAGGATAGAGATTGGAAGTGGGATGATTGAATCTGACCAGGAGCTAACTCCCCTCACCCCGCCGAACACACACATGTAATGCTTTAAAAATGTGTTTAAGTGAGTTGGCAATATTTAAAGGTCAAAATATTTCACATAAAAAATTTGGATTCCTAGGTTCTGTTGAAAAAAAAAAAATTAGATCTGGCAACTCTGAGCCTTGGTACCACATAGAAATCATTGGCTAGAGCTGAGTAGCAGCTGCCCTTGAGATAAGACATGTGCTATTCCATTCCCCACTCTCTTTATAGTCTTTAATTCTGGCCCTCTTTTATTCATTAAGATGATCTGCCTGAATCCTGCATCTACCTCATTCACTGTCATGCATAGGCATCAATTACTATCAAAGTTCAGTGATAAATACCTTAGAAAGTTGAGGAGGGAAAGTCATTGAGGGCTGGGGCAGTCAAGGAAGACTTCATGAAGGAAGTGGTAACTAAGCTGGACTAAAAAAAGTTAGAACTTAGGGAAGGGGATGGAGAACTGGAATGTACTTGTGTGTAAGATGCATGAAAAGAGGGACAAAAGGTGAATATAAAGTTAAATCCTGAATGGATGAAAAGCCTAAATAGGAAAAGCAAAATTTTTGGACGTTAGGAAGAAAATACAGGAGACTATTTTATCAGAACTGGGGAGAATTTATTTTAGTGACATAAAAAACTCAAGCCACAAAGGAAAACATTCAGAGGTTTGACTTCACTAAATTTTAAAAAAAGCAGAAAAAAACCTCTGTTTATCTAAAAATGCAGAAAACAAAGTCAAAAGGCAAGCTGAAGATAGGAAGAATATTTGCAATGCATAAAATAGAGGATAAATATCCAAAATTCATTAAACAAAAACTCCCACAAATCAACAAGACAAACAACTCAATGGAAAAATATGTATAAATCATATGAACATTCCATTGACAGAAAGGAAACACAATAGCCAATAGATAATGAAAAGATGCTCTACCTCAAACATTTTATCTGGGAAATGAAAACTAAAACAATCATGATATATCATTTCATAAATATCACATTGGCACAAATTTTTAAATGTGACAATTCCAACGGGTTGGTCAGGATGCTGAAAACTGGCACCTTTACGTACTGATTATAGAAGAGGGACTTGGTATAAAAGCTGTGGAGAATATGGCTTATGTTAAGTTGTTAAAATGTATAACAACAACAGCATGAAGGACTAAGGAAGAAATGGAGGCTTACTGTTCCAAGGTTCTTATGTTATACATGAAGGGGTATAATATTATTTGAAGATAGACTGTGATAAGTTAAAGGTGCATGTTTTAAGCCCAGAGCAACCACTAACAAAACAGAACAAGGATGTATAATTAAGGAGCCAAAGAATGAACTTATTTACAAAACAGAAGTAGAGTCACAGATTTAGAAAGCAAACTTATGGTTACCAGGGTATAAGGTGGGGGAGGGATAAATTGGGAGATTGGGATTGACATATACGCACTACTATATATAAAATAGATAACTAATAAGAACCTACTGTGTAGCACAGGGAACTCTACTAAATACTCTGTAATGGCCTATGTGGGAAAAGAATCTAAAAAAGGAGTGGATATACGTATATGTATAACTGATTCACTTTGTTCTATGCCTGAAGCTAACACAACACTGTAAATCAACTATACTCCAATAAAAGTTTAAAAAAAAAAGGAGCTAAAGTGGAGCTAGAATGAAATAATGTTCTTTTAATCCAGAATGAGGTAAGAAAAAGGAACTAAGGAAAGATGGGCTGCATAGAAAATAAAAAGCTAGATAGTAGATTTAAACATAACACTGTTGATAACCAAATGACCTAAAAACACAATTAAAAGTGAAGATTGTAAAACTGGATTTAAAAAGAAGATCCAGTTATAGTGACTTTATAAGAAACACATAAATAGAAAGACAGAGAGGTTTAATGAAAAGGACTAAAAATACATTTAAAGTATATTTAATACAATGAATAATCATGAGAGAGCTAGAGTAGCTGTGCAATATCAGAAAAAATAGTCTTCATAACAAGGAAGATTTGCAGGTGTAAAGAAGAAAATTTCATGATGAAAGGGTTAATTCATCAAAAAACATAACAATCCTAAATGTGTAAGCACAACAACATAGTTTCAAAATGCATAAAGCAAAATCTGGCATTACTGAAAGGAGAAATACATAAACCTATAATTATGATTGGATATTTCAAAACATTACTCTAAAATTTGATTTAATAATTGCCACGGAAAAACAGTAATGATGTAGAAGACTTGAATAGCACCATTAACCAGCTCGAGCTAATTGATGTTTATAGAGCACAGCACTCAATAAGAGCAGAAAACCATCCTTTCACATGGGACATTCAAGACGGACCACATACTGAGCCACAAAACAATTTTCAGTAAATTATGAAGATTGAACTCACACAGAGTATGTTCTGTGACCACAACAGAAGCAAATTAGAAACCAATAACAGGAAGATATCTTGGAAATCCATGAAACTTGGAATTAAATAACATACTTCTAAATAATTGACAGATCCAAGAGGAAATCACAAGGGAAAATAGTTCTAACTGAATGAAAATGAAACAAAACTTCAAAATTGTGGCATGCAGCTGAAGCAGTGATTGTGGGAAATATATATATATTTATATAAATATATATATTTATATAAATATATATATATTTATATATATATAAATAAATATATATATATATAATTTATAAGAATTATATCACAGTGTTAACCTTCAGGCCCAGGGGATTAGATTACAGGGCAATTACAATGTATGCCTTGAAACTTCCCATAGTTTTCAGTTTTCCACAAAGACCTTTCATTATCTTAACATTCAGAGAAAATGATATTAATAAAAAAACTGAGATTCAAAGATATTTTGTAACTTTCCCAGTCTCAAACAGCTGATCAAGGAGTGGGTCATTTCAGATTTGAATCCAACTGTGTCTCAGTTAGAAAACCCACGTCCTTATCACTATGTTGTGCTGTTTCCCTGTAATAATCTCTGGGCAAACCCTTGTCTTAGTTAAGCACACCCATAGTACACAGTTCTTTTTGTCTTGGAGCACTCCAATATGTTATCTCTTGTCCATCCACAATGAGTGGGGCAAGTGAAAGGAAACTGAGAGTAAAACTCTTCTGTCTTAGGACTAGTATTCATGTTCCACATCTTCTGGACGTTTGTGAACGTTTTAGTACTTCTGGATGTGTGAGCCTCAACTGATACTTATCAATAAAACCCATCCAAGTTAACATGCCTTTATTAGAAGAGTTCAGAGTGTGGATATATGAACTTCACTGAATCTTTCAGTAGAAACCACGTTGCTGTGATGGCAGAGACCAAGAGGAAAGATCTACCAAGTTTATTTGAGGAGGTCCTTGGAGTTGCCCTCGTTCTCACTCTTCCTATAACCTGGTTATTCAACTATTTACTGGATTTAGTAAGATACCCTGGTATCTTTTCCTATTTGCTTAAGTTGGTTTTTGTTACTCCAGATCAAAAGAACCCAATATTCCTAATTAAGCTCACTCAGATATTAAATAGCTATCGGGGATTTAAATACAGACTGGTTGAACTCCAGGACAAGCAACTGTTTGTATTCATGTTCAAATGGAGTAGATGATAACTGATGTCCAACAATAAATTGTAATCTATACACACTTGTTTTGAAGAATAAAATCGACATTTGTGTAACGTTTCCCTTATTCATGTTTGATTGATTTAAATGCTTTCTTTTTCCTAGATCACATTTAGCTTATTTTTAATGAAAAAAAAAAAAAAGAAACATGTTACTTATGCAGGAATGTTTCCTGCTCTCCTTCTCCACTCCCCAAATGCACATTTCCTGGTTCAAAAATCTTTCTGGAGTTTTCTTGACAAGATTTCCAGTTTTCAGAAGTTTTCTAGTAAGATCGAAGTACAGATAACAGGACAAGAAGGCAATGTGCTGTTTCCTCACTCCTCCCTCATAAGGAATGGAGTTGGTTCTCACGCCCAAATAGTTCTGCGGTGTGGTGTTCAGAGGTGACTGACAACAGTGGGCTTTTTTTATACATTCCAGAATCTCATGTTACTCTGGAAATTCAAACAGCAGATCCCAGCTCGCCTGCAAACATCTGCTGTTCATTGATAGCACTGCCAGTCTCTTATTTCAGCTCTTCACTCAGTTGTGAAAGCACCTGTGTAGCTGCCTTCCTGAAGTTGTTTATTCTGAAATGGCATGCTAGAGGCATAGGCCGAATAGAGTAAGTTTGCTGAAAGCTACAAGTTAATTTGATGGTTTTCCTGCTCTTGAATGAACTTTCTGATGCCTTCACTTTGTCACAGTCTGAAGCATGTCAGTTCATTACATTTGGGAAAATACATATTAATGTGTTCAGTAAGTAACTTGGGAAGAAATGTGTTTTATCTCATTCCACCAGAAGCTGATGGGCATGCATTTCCTAATCTGAATAATTTACTTAGAGGAGGGTGATTATGATCATACACCTTGGATTGCTGGATTGCATTTGTCACAGGTACTTTTGCAGTGCTTCCTGAAGAAGTGATTATTTTTAGTACATCCATACCCTTTGCCTTATTCAATTAGTAGCTCCTTGAATTATTGATTTCATAGTTTAATTTGCCGTGGCGTCATCAAGGCCAGCTTCATGGGCATGCCACCTGTGCAGTTACTTAGAAGGGCCCCATGCTGCTTTAGTACCCTGCAGTTGCTGTTTTGAAATTCCTAATACACTTTGAAATTCTTAATACACTTTGAACTCTGATTTTCATTTTGCATTGGGCCCCACAGATAGGTATCCTGTCCTGGGTGTCATCAAGCTGCAGGGACATGGGGGTGGGCTAGTCAGAGTCGAGTAATGAAGTGAGCACAGAGCTTGGTAACTGGGTAGCTGTATGACCTGCAGCAAGTTTGATCCTTGGTTTTCTCAATAGGAAAGAAAGAAAGAAAATAACTACCCCTACTTGCTCCCAAATTCTTGTGATACTTAAAATGAAATGATGCTTGTGAAGATACAGTGTAAGCTTTCGTGAATAATATGTATATATTAGTATTATCCATTCATTTACTTTTTCTTAGACCTGAAGTCAAGCTATGACTATGGAACAAGTTGATTAACATTTAAGTCCCAGGTGGCTGGGAAACACCTGTTATAGGGCACATTGTTTCTTCCCAGCATACCTGCTAGAAATTTTCCCTTACTAAAAGCTTTTCATATGTATATTCTTTAGCACTTGGGCCATGCAATGAATTATCGTTTTAGTTCAATTCTACTCCTTGGCCGTACAGTACACCACGTGACATCCTAAAAAAACTATTAAATGCCAGACTGCAACTGAATAAGAATCTTAAGAGGAACTCAGGATCTTGCATTTGTTTTGTTTTGCTTGGTTTTGTTTTAGGTGGAAAGAACATCAACTTTGGTATCAGATAGACTTGGCACTGCCCATTTTGCTGTGAAAATAAGTGAGAACTTTCAGAATTGTTGTGAGGCTGCAAAATCACTCTTTAAAGTGACTAGTTCCATAGATTCTCAAAATGTGGCAACTATTATTATTTATTTTTGTCTTTTATTGTGTACTCTTGTTTCATGAATGGTGTGTGTGTGTGTGTGTGTGTGTGTGTATCCACAACTGGATTGTAAAGTCTTTGAGGTCATAAACTGTGGTTTACGTTTCTTTTTAATCCCCTACAGCTTCTAGTATAGTGCTGAGCATTTAACAAATAAGTTCATAAAAACCATTTTTTGATTGATTTTTTTTGACAGAACTGAAATTAAAAATCAACTCAGCTTTGTCAAATGCATTTATAAACACCAAAATTGCATTCTGGCAGACTAACCACAGATTTCAATAAGATCCTAAGAGCATTTGCTCATCTGTGTCTAGGCTACAGAGACATTTTTTAATAATCAGTCTGTGAAGTCCATCAGTTTAGAAATTCCATTTGGAGAACTGATAAATTGTCCTGAGTCATTCCAGGCTATCCTGGACTTCAAGAAGCAAGTTGTGCGTAAGTTTTGAGGATGGTGCCTGTATATCATTTCTGAAAGGACTAACGCATATGCCATGTTTTACAAACTGGAGATACTGAGGGAGTATGGTAGAAAGTGTCAGGAGAGTGTGTCTGAGCACAGAGAACAGGACTGTGACACAGCTGGGGAACCAGAAGTCATTCAATAGTATCAGAATAACAAGGAATGTGGCTGGGGAGTGACGATGTCTAATGGTCAGCACTGAACCTTACCTTTCTGGAAATCCCAAAGAAGAATGCTTTGGCCTTAGTTCAGGTTCACTGGATTTGGGGAGGAGAGTAAGGGGAAAGGATGAAAATACACAAGTGTTTTGTGCTCTAAGCCTGGACTTATCTTAGGAGTAGAGCAGAACTGAACCTGTAGATGGGAGGCCAGTGGCCTCAATGGCAGTGCACGAGATGTGTTCTTCAAGAGATGAAGAACAAGGGAGGTCAGGCAGAGGGGCTGGACTCCTGTCCCCACTGAGCTTTCTGCACTACTGGATGAGCTCCCCTGCTGTTATCTCCACTGAGATGGAAAGCAGGCAGAAGTCAGGGCAGACTGGAGGCTCATAGGCATGTTTTATCTCATTTTTAAAATAGCACACACAGTGTTTGTGCCAGATAGATCCTAGGGTAGCCTCATGGTTTCTATCCCCTAATATTCATGTCCTGTGTACTCTCTTCCCCTTGAGCGTGAGCATGAATTGTAATTTGCTTCTAGCCAGTAGAACATGCCAAAGTGACAAGGGATTTTGCAGATGTATTTAAGGATCCAAATCAGTTGATTTTTATTTAAACAGAGTGATTTATTCTGATCTATCCTGGGTGGGTCTGGAGTGAAGGCCCTTAAAAGAGAAACTGGGTCCTTCCCTAGGTGAGAAGCTGTCCTCATGGGTTTGACAAAGTAAGTGATCATGTTGGAGAGCCCATGTGGCGAAGAGGTGGTCAGCCTTGAAGATCTGAGGCAAGCTTCCAGCCAAAGCCAGTAAAAAGCTGGCTTATACAGTTGCAAGGAAATGAATCTGAGTGAGCAGATTTTTCCCCAGTTAATCCTGCACATGAGAATTCAGCCTTGCTGATGTCTCTCCTGAAGCCTTATGAGACTCTGAGCAGACGACCCAAATAAGCCATGCTCAGACTCCTGACCCACCAACACTGTGACATAATATGTGTGTGTTGTTTTAAGATACTAAATTTGTGGTAGTTTGTTATGTAAAGACAGAATACTAAGGCAGTGTTTTAAATAGCAATACAATCAGGCAGGAATCACTCCAGGTCTTTGTTTTCATTTTATTTTACTTTATTTTTTTCTGGCTTTATTGAGGTATAATTGACCAAGTAAAATTGTACATATTTAAGGTGTACGACATGATGATTTGATATACATGTACATTGTGAAATGATTACCCCAATCAAGCTAATTATCAGCTTATCCATCAACTCTCATAGTTACCTTTGTGTGTGTGTGTGTGTGTGTGTGTGTGTGTGATTAGAACACTTAAGATTTACTCTCTTAGGACATTTCAAATATACAATACAGTACTATTAACTATAGTCATCGTACTGTATATTACATCCCCCAAACCTATTCATCTTAGAAGTGATAGTTTGTACCCTTTGGCCAACATCTCCCCATTTTCCCTGCTCTCTGCCCCCTGGAAACCACAGTTCTACTTTCAGTTTTACGAGTTCAACTATTTTAGATTCCACATATAAGTGAGATCATGTGTTATTTGTCTTTGTCTGGCTTATTTCACTTAGCACAATATCCTCCAGGTTCAACCATATTGTCACAAAGTGACATATATATCACATTTTCTATATCCATTCATCCATCATTAGACATTTATGTTGTTTCTATGTCTTGGCTATTGTAAATAATGATGCAATGAACATGGGGGTACAGATATATATACCCAGAAGTGGGACTGCTGGGTCATATGGTATTTCTAGTTTTAATTTTTTGAGGAACCTCCATACTGTTTTCCATAATGGGTGTACCAATTTACATTCCCACCAACAATGTACAAGGATTTTCTTTTCTCTATAAATTAGCCAATACTTGTCTCTTATATTTTTGATAATAGCCATACTAACAGGTGTGAAGTAATATCTCATTGTGGTTTTGATTTTTATTTCCCTGATTAGTGATATTGAGCACCTTTTCATATACAAATTGGCCATTTGTATGTCTTCTTTGGAAAAATGTCTATTCAGGTCTTTTGCTCATTTTTAAATTGAGGTTTTTTTTTTTTGTTTTTTTTTTTTTTGCTGGAGTTAATATGAGTTCCTTATGTACCTGGGATACTAATGCCTTATCAAATATATAGTTTGCAAATATTTTCTCACATTCTATAGATTATCTTTTCATTTTGTTCATTATTTTCTTTGTTGTGCATAAGCTTTTTAGTTTAATGTAGTTCTACTGTTTATTTTTATTTTGTTGCCTATGTTTTTGGTGTCATATCCAAAAAGTTGTGGCCAAGACCAATGTAAAGGTGCTTTTTCCCTATGTTTTCTTCTAGAAGTTTTATGGTTTTGGGTCTCATATGTAAGTCGTTAATCGATTTTCAAGTTAATTTTTGTGTATGGTGTGAAATAAAGGTCAAATTTCATTCTTTTGAATGTGGATATCTAGTTTTCCCAACACCATTTATTGATAAGACTATCCTTTCTCTATGTTATATTCTTGGTGCCCTTGCCAAATATTGGTTGACCATATATATAGGTGGATTAATTTCTGGCATCTCTATTCTGTTCCATTGGTTTTTGTGTATGTTTTTATGCCAGTACTATACTGTTTTGATTACTATAGTTTTGTAATATAGTTCGAAATCAGGCAGTATAATGCCACCCCCCTCAAGATTGCTTAGTCTATTCAGGGTCTTTTATGGTTCCATATGAATTTTAGAATGTTTTTTTTCTATTTTTGTTAAAAGTACCATTGGAATTTTGATAGGGATTGTATTGAATCTGTAGATTGCTTTCGGTAGTATGGACATTTTAGCAATATTAATTATTCCAATTTATATACACAAGATATTGCATTTATTTGTATTTTTTTCAATTTATTTCATCAAAGTCTTATAGTTTTCAGTGTACAGATTGTTTATCAACTTGGTTAAATTTATTCCTATTTTATTCTTTTTGAAACTATTGTAAATGGGATTGTTTTAATACAAGGACCTTGGGAGCTTCAACCCCTTTCTCCTGCTGATATTTACATGCCTGATAGGCACGTACATTTGCAAACACTTAGTTGAAGCCTTTGGATGGCTACAGGGGTTTATTGTTGTGTCCTTCAGACATTAGAATTGTTCTTCCTCATTTTATTGCATATTCCATGACTCAGACTTTTTAATCTTTGGGATTTCCTCTGCAGAGGTAATGGGAAGTCAGACCGAGAAGAAAGCAAAGGTTGAGTTTGTATTTCCAATCATTAGCTATAAGGCACCCAAGTAATTTTGACTTGTGTGTCTT
The DNA here is from genome assembly GCF_009873245.2 of Balaenoptera musculus. Classification (NCBI taxonomy): domain Eukaryota; kingdom Metazoa; phylum Chordata; class Mammalia; order Artiodactyla; family Balaenopteridae; genus Balaenoptera; species Balaenoptera musculus. The sequence continues at coordinate 20,527,685 of NC_045800.1, forward strand.
AGGTATGCATGGAGTTTGGGGAGGCAGAGAGTTGTGTGAAGGTGTATAGTTGTAAGAGATCAAAGCAAAAGTGTTCCAATGCTCAGGCAAGCAAAGCAGCCTGAATTTTCAGGGAATCCAAATCAGAGGTCAAGGAATGAAGGTTCCAAAATCTTGGCAGACAATAAATAAAACCTAGACATCTGTCATCTGAACTCCTTGTTCAATTCAATTTAGAAGAAAGGTCTGTTTTTGCCTGGAATATCTTTCCACCAGGGCAGTGGTGGTCCCAAGCATGAGACTGCTTGAGCCAGAGCTCTGATACGTGTTTGTTCCTGGCTGAGCAGGTCTGCTAACAGCTCATATTTAAACATATTTCTAGCTTAAGGAAGTTGCCTCCTTTTCCTGCTTACAAGGCTCAGGAAAATTACCTTTGTCAAGTAAATAATAGAATAACTGAATCTGATATGGACACAAACACAGAGTCACTGTGAAAGGGATGACTGCATGAGTGAATGTCTTCCTACTTACTGGAATTCAGTGAGGCTGATTTCCATTCAGCTTACTACCATCCATACCTTACTACCACATAACAATTTATCATTTTCTGAATCCAACAACACATAAAAAGGATCATACACCATGATCAAGTTGGATTCATTCCAGGGTCACAAAGATGGTTCTACATATGCAACTCAATCAGTGTGATACACCACATCAACAAAAGAAAATACAAAAACCAAATGATCATCTCAATAGATGCAGAAAAAGCATTTGATAAAATTCAACATCTATTCATGATAAAAACTCTTGCCAAAGTGGGTATAGAGGGAACATATCTCAACATAATAAAAGCCATTTATGACAAACCCACAGCCAATATAATACTAAATGGTGGAAAGCTGAAACCCTTCCTGCTAAATTCTGGAACAAGACAAGGATGCCCACTCTCACCACTTCTATTTAACATAGTATTGGAAATCTTGGCCATAGCAATCAGACAAGATAAAGAAATAAAAGGTATACAAATCAGAAGTGAAGAGGTAAAATTGTCATTATATGCAGATGACATGATACTATATATAAAAAACCCTGAAGGCTCCACACAAAGCTATTAGAACTGATAAATGAATTCAGCAAGGTAGCAGGATGCAAGATTAATATAGAGAAACATGTTTCATTTCTTAACAGTGAAATATCAGAAAGAGAAAGTAAAAAAAAGTCCCATTTAAAATCACATCCAAAAAAAAAAAAACCTAGGAATAAACCTAATCAAGGAGGTGTAAGACTTATACACCAAGAACTATAAAACATTGGTAAAGGAAATTGAAGATGATTCAAATAAATAGAAATATATCCCATGCTCTTGGATTGGAAGAATTAATATAGTTAAAATGGCTATATTACCCAAAGAAATCTATAGTTTTAATGTGATCCCTATCAAATTATCCATGACATTTTTCACAGAGCCAGAACAAATAATCCTAATATTTACATGGAACCACAAAGGACCCAGAATTGCCAAAGCAATCCTGAGGAAAAAGAACAAAGCCAGAAGCATAACCCTTCCAGACTTCAGACAATACTACAAAGCTACAGTAATCAAAACAGCATGGTATTGGCACAAAAAATGACATATGGATCAATGGAACAGAATAGAGAATCTAGAAATAAACCCACACATGGTCAATTAATCTTTGACAAAGGAGGCAAGAATATACAATGGAGAAAAGACAGTCTCTTCAGCAAGTGGTGTTGGGAAAGCCAGACAGCTGCATGTTAATCAATGAAGTTGGACTACTTCCTCACATGATACACAAAAATAAACTCAAAATGGCTTAAAGACTTAAATATAAGACTTGACATTGTAAAACTCCTAGAAGAGAACATAGGCAAAACATTCTCTGACATAAATTGTAGCAATATTTTCTTAGGTCAGTCTCCCAAGGCAAAAGAAATATAAGCAAAAATAAACAAATGGAACTTAAACTCAAAAACTTTTGTACAGCAAAGGAAACCAGAAACAAAACAAAAGGGAAGCTTATGGAATGGGAGAAAATATTTGCAAACAACGTGACTGACAAGGGATTAATTTCCAAAATATACAAACAGTTCATACAGCTCAATATCAAAAAAACAAACAACCCAATCAAGAAATGGGCAAAAACCTAAACAGACGTTTCTCCAGAGGTGACATACAGATGGTCAACAGCCACATGGAAGGATGCTCAGCATTGCTAATTATTAGAGAAAGGCAAATCAAAACTACAATGAAGTACCACCTCACACCAGTCAGAATGACCAACATCAAAAAGTCTACAAATAATAAATGCTGGAGAGGGTGTGGAGAAAAGGGAACCCTCCTACACTGTTTACAGGAATGTAAATTGGTGCAGCCACTCTGGAAAACAGTATGGAGGTTCCTTAAAAAACTAAAAATAGAGTTACCATATGATCCAGCAATCCCATTCCTGGGCATATATCTGGAAAAGATGAAAACTCTGATTTGAAAAGGTAATGCACCCCAGTGTTCATAGCAGCACTATATACAATACCAAGACATGGCAGCAGCCTAAGCGTTCATCAACAAAGGAATGGATAAAGAAGATGCAGTACATGTATAAAATGGAATATTAACCATAAAGAAGAATTAAATGATGCTATTTTTAGCAATATGGATGGACCTAGAGATTATCATACTAAATATGTAAGTCAGACAGAGATAGATAAATATTATATGATATTACTTATATGTGGAATCTAAAAAATAGTGCAAATGAACTTATTTACAAAACAGAAACAGACTCACAGACAGAAAACAAACTTATGGTTACCAAAGGGGAAGGTAGGGAGAGGGATAAACTAGGAGTATTGGATTAAGAGATACACACTACCATATATAAAATATATGAACAACAAGGATTTACTGTATAGCACAGGGAACTATATTAAATATCTTATAATACCCTATAATGGAAAAGAATCCAAAAAAGAATATATATATATATATATATATATATATATATATATATATAACCAAATCACTTTGCTGTATACCTGAAACTAACACACTATTGTAAATCAACTATACTTCAATTAAAAATAAAAAACCTATTTACCATTTTCCAAATATATTTTGAATATTTAGTTTTTATTTGTTATGATTTTTATAGAAAAAAATCCCAAGACTTTAACACAATTGGCTCATTTTTTTTGCATTTCTTTATCATTTTTGTTCAAATGCACCATAATTTTTGCATTATTATACTTTATAATAAAGTATTTTCTACCAAGTTTCTACTTATTATTTTGTCATTAACATCTCTCACAGAGAAGCATAGTCTATGTGAAATAATCTTTAATCATAGCATTCAATTGCACACTTACTTAAAAAAGTAAATTTACTAGCATAATTTACTTAAAAAACGACTAAGTAAAATAAAGATCATATCAGTGGTTTCCTATTGTTTGATATTATTAAGAGGTTTCTTTTCTTTTTTGAATTATTTCTTCATTAATTATATTACTATATCACTGGTTAAAAATATGAAAAAGTCATAAATTTTTATGTTTTAGGTTTTAATACAACTTCAATGATGTGAGCAAATTACATGTTATTTCCCCCATTTATAGCTGAGAAGCAGGCTAAGAAAGTTAAGTGATTTAAAACAGAAAGTTAAGTGATTTAAAACAGTCATTAACTGGCAGAACCATTCTTATAACAAGTGATCTCTGATTCTTGATTTTTTCCTTTTAAACAAGGGATATCAAAAGCCTTTGCTTGTTCAGCTTTGTTCTGTTGCGCATTTAAAATTTTCTTTATTATTTCCCCAATTCATAGTTTTTCCATATTTGGTTACAAGATTTTGGAGAAAGGGTTTCAAGGGAAGAGAGAAGAAAAATTTGGTGGATTTAATATATTTAGATGGCTATCATTATATGATAGTGAACTAAGATAATAATAAATATTAATAATGACTTGCACTTATTAAATGCTTCAATATGCCAGGCACTGTGCTAAAGGCTGTTAATCAGTTATCATAATTAATCTTTTCTTCAAGCCCATGAGGTTTTTGGTATAGAAATTCCTATTTACACATGAAGAAACTAAGGCCCAGAGAAGTTAAATACTTTTTGCCTACCATGTGTAAGGTACCATCAATCAGTTTGTGTTGTTTTGGTTTTATTTCTTACATAAATGAATTCACTGGTGAAGCCATCTAGGCTCAGATTTTCTTAGTGGAAAGGTTTAATTGAACATTTTAAAAATAATTACAGGGCTAGTAACAATTTCTATTTTGTCTTGTGTTTGTAATTTGTGTAGTCCAAAGACTTTTCCATATGATCTGTTGTCAAATTGATAAGAAAAAATTATTCATATTATTTGTAGTATCTGTAATTATGTCCCTCTTTCATTCCTGATATTGATAACTTATTTCTTCCCTCTTGTTTTCTTTTTGACCAGTCTACCTAGAAATTTATCAATTTTACTGATCTTTTCAAAGTACCAGCTTTTGGTTTCATTGACTTTTCTGTTTATTTTTAATTTTATTGATTTCCACTCATATTTATTTCCTTCTTTTTACTTAGTTTTGACTTAATTTGCTCTTCTTTTTCTTAGTTTCTTAACGTGCAATATTAGAGCATTGACTTTAGAATTTTCTTTTTTTCTAATATGAACATTGCATCAGTAAATTTCTTTCTAATCATGTCATTAGTTGCATCCACCACTTTTGATACTTTAGGTTTTCATTATCATTTTCATTCCAAGTATTTTCTATTTCCTTTGTGATTTCTTCTCTGACCCAAGGGTTGTTTACAAGTATTGCTTTATTTTTGCTAATTATAGTTTAGTTCTGTTGTGATCAGATAATACCTGTCTTTCACACTTTTTGGGGCTTGAAATTACAAATAACTACTAACAAGTCCCATTTCACTCAGGGCACTTCATGTTTATGCTCTTTTAGCATCCCATCCACTCTCTCAAACATGTCCCCATTTGGATGATAAAATGTAAGGCTCTACTATACATAACCCACAAACTGTCAGCCCATTCTCCCCTACAATTCCAAAGAATCTAAAGCAAATAAGATGCTTGAGTTCTTCCAGAAAGAGATTTGGCTAGTAAGGGAAAGTCACTGAAACTTTGTAAGCCTTGGTTTCCTAATTTGAAAATAGGGGATAATAATTTACCGTGCCTCACCACATTTTCTGAGGAATAAAATAGAAAATGCTTTGAATATAGTAATTTCTTAATAAAAGGTGGCCAATATCAATATTTCAGTGCATTTTCTATCCTAGAAACTATGCCAGCACTTGCGTACACTACCTTATTTAATATTCCTGACATCATGGTAAGTCTAATTATCTCCATTTTACAGATGAGGAAACTGAAGATTCATAGAAATTGTGCTTGTTCAAGGTCACATACTGAGTAAATAACAGAAATTAATTACATGGTCTGTCTGATTCCAAAACCTATTTTGTTTGTTTTATTTATTTATTTTTCCATTGTATGTTATATTGCATCTAAAATAAAATAAATATCTGTATTATATTTATAACTCAAATTATGCCTACTTTATAAACAGAAACTGGTATATTATAGAAATCTGAATATCTAGGAGTAACAAGGTAAGCATGTGGCAGTTGAATAGATTTAACTCAGTCTCCAAATGTGACATCACGTGCGAGCGCGCACGCACACACACACACACACACACACACACACACACACACACACACATTCAGGAAGACCGAACTTTCCAACAGATTTTATAGAGGAAGAGTCTAATATTCACTTCTCTTCCAATTGTCCTTCCTTTTAAGATGCCACAGAGATGCTGATGATTCTTGGATTTTGCTTTTGCCTTGACATTGACTGTCTAAGCCATTTGGGATAGTTTTCCCACCTTTTTGCCACAGGTGGCTATGCCCATCTAGAAGCTGGACCATTCCTCTCCAAACATTTTAGACACCTGAGAGTAAGGATGGTGACTTGTCACTGTCATGTCTTTAGTACTTGGCATAGCACTGGAGAAGGTAGGTGTTACATGCCATTTGAAAACGTGGTGCCTGAGGATTTCTGCTGACTCAGACGTTGTTAAACTCCTATGATGATCCTTTCCTTCTTTTCTCCTTTACTTTCCAAAGAGCCCCACAAACGTTTGGCTGATGCTAAGGATATCCTGCACTTTCTTTTCTGTAATATTTGCTAACTAACTCAAAGGGTTTATGAAACCTCCTTGGACATTCTTTTCAATATTTGTTCACTCTAAATGCTATGGAGTACTTCCTTATTTCCAGCCTGAAGTTACTACTGCTCCTCACCTTTTTCTGGCTTTAATTCTAGCATTTACTTCTATTTACATGATGTTGGTTTCATAGGAATATACTTTATTTCAGAACTATTGTTCTTCCCTCTCCTACTTTTTCAAGATTGGAGGTATTGGGACCGCCTTCTCCCAAGCCTTCTGGGGAGTAGGTTTGGGTTGTAGCAGAAACTTAAGTTTATTTAGGAGAGAAACTAAGGTTTGCTTCTGGAGGGCTGGCTGAAATACACCCACACTGGGCAGTGTCCCTGTGGCTGCCAGGTCATTGGAATAGTATACTTGCTTACATGATCTGCTCTTTCATTCATGTATAGGGCTTGTCAATGCTTTCCTCCTAGAGAAGTTTGTCACAGGAGGGAAATAATAACAGAGAATGGAAAGAAAGAATCAAGTTACATAGCAGTGCCCCCCTGCCCCCCATAAACACACTTTTACTTTACAAGATAAACTTTCATTTAACTTGTATAAATATGAAGATTTCACCCTAAAACTATACTCACTCCATCAGCCTATTCCCATTCTCCTTGCAGTTCCCCATCAGAACTTTTTCTGCATGGGCATTTTCTGACTCTCTCCTCACCCTTGCCTATAGGTAAGTGTGGAGGAGAATATTTACGCTGATAAGACGATAACTTTGTGAAGATGATTTGTCACCAAGGGCTTCATAACATCTCATCATGACTGTGGAGATTTACTGACTATTGTCTGAGTCTCTGCTGTAGTTTCTGCCCATAAAATAATTTCATGCTATTATTAGCTGAATAAAATGGTGCATATGTAATGATCTTGAAAGGTCTCGAAGGTGAACAGCCTTTGAAAAAAGGGAAAAAGTCATTTTGAGTTAATATGGAGTATTAAGTACATCATTGCTGAATATACCAAAAGAAAATTATTTTAGTCAAAGACAGACATTGAAGACAGCTTGGTTAAAAAGGCAGGTCACGTCGTGTACTGCAAGCTCCTGCTAACAAGGTTAGAGTTAATAGATTATTGATCCATTTAATGTTTAGTAGCAAGCTAATTTTTTTCATCAGCTATGGCGATTGGGAATTTGTCTGTTTTAGAGTCCAATTCAGTAAAAATCTTTCATTTGATATTACTTTCTAATGTCGAGTAGCATATGCCTTTGATGCACTAAACCCTGTTTATTGCTACAGTCACCCTGGGGCATTCGTATTCCTGCCATTGTGAGCACTTTTCTTTCTGAGGTTTACTTTGCTTTGTCCCTCAAGAGACTGGTAAACCCTTTCTGGTGTAGAAAGTCTTGGGCTTACAGGCACCAAGATAAGGGTGGAATCTGATCATATCATCCAGTGCTAACACCTGCTCCACTTCACTGAAGTTCCTATTATGTGGGACTTTATTCAATATTGTTATGAGGAACTTGAAATAATGTGTTGCTAGTTATCTCCCTGGTGTCCAAGAAATAATGAAATAATGTGTTGCTAGTTATCTCCCTGGTGTCCAAGAAGTTCTAGTCTTTATATAATAACAAAAGGAAAATTGTGATAGCACTGAACTCCCGTAGTCCCTGAGTTAAGAAGATGCTAGACTTGAGAAAGAACAGATATCAAACTCCAAATTACACGTGGGGTGTGTGTGTGTGTGTGTGTGTGTTTACTTTTCCAGGCTTTAGTGAAATTGGAGCTGTGTGATATTTTCTGATTTATTTAACAAAGAACTGAAAATCTTTTTTAGTAAACACAGTAAAGATGTGTAGTCTGCTTCACCTCCTATGGAGATTCAACACATCTGTGAAGCAGCAAAGAGCAGAGGTTGAGAGTCTAAACCCTGCAGCCAGGAGGTCTGGGTTCAAATCCCCTTTACCAAGGGGAAACCTTGTAAAAAGATGCCAGATAACTTTGGTTCTGCGCTCTTTTCTGAAAAAAAAAAAAAAAAAAGGATATTAATAGCACTTTCTTCATGGAGTTTTTAGAGAATTAAATGAGGTAAAACATGTAAAATGTTTAAAACAGTGTCTGGATAAACAGTGTTTTGGAAAATGCCTGGCTTTGCTTCTAGAACTACATGTTTTTATTGTTTTATTGTTTCCAGCCTGACATTTACTTTTTAAAAATTAATAAACTTTACTTTTAGAGCAGATTTAGTTTTGCAGCAATATGTAGTAGAAAGTACAGAGAGTTCCCATATACCCCCTGTCCCCACGCATGCACAACCTCCTCCAACATTGACGGCCAGCACCACGGTGGTACACCTGTTACAATCCATGAACTTACGTTGGCATATTATTATAACCCAGAGACAATTACTTCTTTTAAACATATCCTCTTTGACTGAAATGATTTTACCTTTTTTGCGTTCCAAACTTACTATTTTCTTGCCTGAATTCAGCGAGCATTGGGAACAGGTGATTGTTACCCTTAGAACGTAGCAGAAAAGAATGAAGACACAGTTACAAGTGGAGACTGTCCTAGTTTCTACGATAGGTAGGTGTGCATTTTTAAATATTCATTCAGTATTTAGATATTCATCTACTCAACTAATATTTTCTTTAGGTTCAGGGATATAATAATGAATGACACACTGTTTAAATTCAGAGTTTATACTCTAGTTTGAGAGATAGTGACTGATTTGTTACCATTCACAAGAGGCTTTGGGGACAAATGAGGCCACACTAATGTTTAATGTTGAAATCACAATGATGGCAAATACACACTTTCTTGCTAGCTTTCAGCCCTCACTTCCTGGCCCTAAAACCTCTTCAGTTAAGTTTAGAAGTCCAAATGGGGTCTATCACATGTGTATCTACATATTTCTGCATTTCTAACTACACTCTCCACTGAACCACAGCACCATTCCAGACAATGCTTTCTTGTTTTATCTAAACAATTTACACTCAGAATGTAGGATACATTGTTTGTAAATAAGGATACCCATAATGGATGCCGTCTAACCTGTTTATGACAAAGACTCCTAACGCTTCTGCCCAGATCTCACTACTTTCAAATTTGTTTCTGTTTTCCTTAAGTGTCTGATGAAGTGCTGAGGAGGGCAGGGTCTGCTTATCTTATACAGAGGGTGGTGGTCCCTGGAGGTTTGGGAAAGCAAGAGTGTAAAATCAACAGGCTTCCATGGAATCAAGGGAACCCAGCTGATCTTCCCTGGAGGTGGCAACACCAAGTGTTAAATAACATAAAAATGTCAAGGAAAATGCCTTGACCATTGCTGGTCCTGTTGCATTACTGCTGGAAGACATTGTTATCAGGCCTCAATGATTTTTTCATAGTGCCATCTGAGTTTTATTTTCCCCGTGACTTAATTGCCATGCAGTAGTAAAACAATTAGGATATGATTTATGACACTGAATATCGACTGATTAATTTGACATCTGGAATTCATGGTGTAGAACATCGATGTCTATTTCCTGCTCAAGGAGCAGTAGTCTTCGCTACAGATGAGACTTAAGGAGAGAGGTACATATCTCTGCAATTCAAGGTACCTTCATCCCCCTTGAAACAGCCCATGCAATTCACTTGCATGTTCTTCAGGCTCCTCTTTTTCTCAGGCTCTCTGTGGGATAAAGCTTATTCTACCAAATGCCAGATGAGCTGGGGCTTAAAAAGCACATGATGTAACCTCAGCTCCCCCCTTTTTATCACCAAGGTCCTGTGAGCAACTCTCCCTCATGCCTGGTGGTTGCAAAATACTGTTTTCATTTACATCTTTAATGGAAGATGAATGGGTAGGCCGGCTAGTCATTAGGAAATAGGCTTTCAAGCTGAAAATAAAAGAGGGGGATTATCAGAACTGTGCATTTTTCTGAGTATCCATTTCAGACTAGTCCAGATAAAGCGCTGCAGACATTACTGTATGGAACAATTTCATATTATCTCTAGGGCTGAATCAGGTGACCTGTCTGTAATGGGACCTTTTTTCCCTCTGCAGTCACTTCAAAAATCCTATTGTGATGGAAATGGCCTGGCCAAATCTGCTTCAATTGCATCCAGACTTCAAAAGTCATTTCCTAACTGCTTTTAATATAGCTATTTAAAGGTATAACCTCCAGATGAATTTCTCCATCTATCTCCCTTAAAGAAATAGCAATTTTTAATAAGAAAGAGATAATTATTTCGATATATCTCTTATCACTTGGCATTTTGAAATTATACCTACCTTGGGTTTTTCAAATACATTGTGCATGTTTCCATAATTACAAATACACTCCTGTCTCTTTTCTTCCTGCTAAGAAAAAAATCTTTTGGAAAGGACTTATTGATGGCTTACAATCAAATGTGCAAATAATGTGCTTAGATAACATTAGAACATCTCTGATAGGGTGAAAATTTATTTCCTTTTTAATGCGTATGATGAAAAACTTCAAAAGCACATGTACTTAATGATTTCACCATGAAGAATGGAATTCCACACTGATGTAATTCTAAAATTTAGTATTGCTTGTACATCGCATAGGAAGGATGGACAGAAGAGCAGTAGCTTAGGAGAGGGCCTGGGCTCAGTAAGACATGAGCGATTAGACTATCAGCTCTTATGAAATTTCTTTTGGAGTTTGCGGAGACCAAGATCCTGCATCTCTCCTAGAATTAATATATATTTTTTCTGTAAAATAGTGAGTCTGAAAATATCACTCAACAGCTACCTCCATTGAAGTGTCTGTGGGACTCTTGATTTTGGATAGAGCCATATCCCTTTGACCATCTGGGTCACCATGTCAAGTTTTAATGGTCTTAGAAATGTGTTGAGCCAGGTAGTGAGGTCTCTGGAGTCCTGGAAGCAATAAATTTGGTTCTGGCTCTTTCTCAACTGGGCATGGTCTTCCATGTTGGCAGCATCCAAACTAGCCCTGGTATCATGTAGGGTAGCATGTAGTAGCATGTAGAGTACCATGTAGAGTCCTCCCTTTTGAAGAAGTGAGGGCTATTATCGTACAGAATAATGAGAACAGGGCAAAATAGCACTGGGTTCCATCTCTTTGATGAAAGCAATAGAGGAGTCCAGGGAATATTTAGCAAATCCTTATCATGTTTACTCTTGAAACTGTAGTTTGATTATCTCTACTGCTTTTCTTAGATGGGAGAGTTTTGTTACACTATGCAATATTGCTGCTAATGAGCATTTTAGATGAATAATGCTAAATAAGAAAAGGTCCTACCCTCTCTTAAGAAATCCTTTAAGGCCCAGGCTCATACTTTGGTAATTAAACCTTATATCAAGTATGCATAATAGTGACAATTTCTTCATTACATTTGCCAATGACTCTATGAATTATCTGTTGATACCCAGGGGTTGGATTATTCTAGTTAATTATTGTGATTTTATGCTAACATAACACCTTGGGAATCCCAAGGAATTATGTTAGGATGGTGAAAACTTCATCCTCATCAGTAATTATGAATCTCTTGTTAAGTGAGAAGGCAGCCTGAGATAAATTACCCTGGGTAATTTTAATAAAGAGCTTAATTTTAATGATCACCTGCTGCACAAATAAAATAAGAGAAGCAATGAAACCATCATTATCAAGGTAAGTCATATGTGTCTCTGAGGGATGTTATTTGTAGCAATGTTCATTAAGTATTTCTGTAAACTCTGAATAGGCTAACAGGATGGTAGAACAAAACCACAAAGATAGCATAAATATGTAACTAAGTAATAGAAAGTATCTTATTTTGCACTTGTTGATGATTGCTTTGGGAATGTCCTTTAGTTTAACAGCTACATGTCTTGTTCTACAACCAGGTTGAATATTTCTCTGAGACAGTGTCCACACTGTCCTAACAATTTGAATTTCTCCATGAATGACCAGAACCTAATACAAGTTCAAAACCAGCTCTTCTCTAACTAGACATTTAAGGGAACAAACAGATAAAAGTAGTTTGGACAAGTGAGAAGAGTCAGAAGGGAATGAAATGTGAAAAGATAATGATGACTTATTGGTACATCCTTTCCCAAAAAACTGATTTTGGCTTTCTGTGTTAGATAGAAGAGCATAGGCTGCCGTGTCTTAGGACAAAGAAAATAATGCATTTCAAAAAACTGTATCCATGTATTTTTCTCCTTACTTAGTTTTTCTGAGTGTCTGTTGTGCTGAGTTTCATGGCAAAGTTACAGGATGCAGGATCAATGAGACTTCTCTGTCAAATAAGGTCCTTCACCCGAGGCAACTCAGTCTTAGCAGATTGGTCCCTCCCCTGATGTAGAATTTGCTAGGTCTCCAAAGGCTTCTCAGAGTTGAGGAATTTGCCTGACATACAGGAAACTTCAGGGTGTTTCTCTGCAGGGAGCACTGACTTTACCAAGTGAACACGGTGCTACCAAACTCAGGTTCCGCTGCTTGCCCACGGGAAAGCCATTACTCTAGAGACGAGTGCTGGTAGGAATGGAAAGCTTGCTTTATTCAAGAGGTTGGCAACCTGGTGAGAAGGCAGACTCATGTCCCAGAACCAACTCTGAAGATTCTGCTGGCCATGAGAGTTTTTAAAGGGAAAAAGAGGAAGTAATCTCAGTTAATCATCGAGGTAGGGAGTAGGATTCTTTGCCATCTCCCACTGTGTGCAGGCTTGTCAAATTCTTGTGATTTTTCTTTAGATGCTATTCTCATTCACACAATTTGCTTGTGAGAAGGGTAAGTGGGGGAAAAGATATATTCATCTGTTAATTACTTATTCTTCATTTCTACTTCTTTAATCTAAGAAAAGAATCAACAGGTTAGGCGAGGCATTCTGTGATCAAAAGATTTTGAAGTGTGCTTAGGCAGGACTTTAGTTAAAATATAGCTTTGCTAAAGTGACAAGACAAAAGGGCCCCCTGCAAAGAGCTGCTTCCTGCAAAGGTCTGTTTCCTGCAAAGAGCTGCTTACAATTCCCCACTGTCAGACATTATTTCATTTCTATGGAATTATGGACAAAGATAACTTCTTCATGTTGTTACAGGGCACCCTATTCTTAGGGTGGGAGATGTCGACGCGGGTCTGTAGCATCTTTTTGCTGACAATTTTAGTTGCTCACTTACATATATGGGCAAGCAAGTTACAGTTAGTTTTCCTCACAGAGAGACAGATTATTGTGAGCAGTAGTGTTAATCCCATTCTCTTGAGGCTAGTTCTTAGAATTGGGCTAGCCATAGATTCAATACTGCTCCAGATGGAGCAGCTTATGTGGTGGCTACAGTCTGGTCATCATGCAGTTAGCTTTTTCCCTCTGGTGGCAGTTATAGTATCTGCAAAATAACTCAGGAATGTGTATCAAACACTGAAAGATTCTGTGACTCTATTGTCCTATTCATTAACTGCTTGAACCTGCTCTTTTGTAACTCAGGGAGGCCTGGGAGACTTCAACTTTTCTATTACAAACAAGAGGCAGGGGACATGGAGGAGCCTTTGTACTTGGGAGGGGGCTCAGGGTTCTGCTCAGTTTCAGTAGGGTTCTACCATTTCCTCAGTAGCTCTGTTGGGTCAGACTATAAGCAGAGTTAGAGATCTGCAGGATGAGGCTCCCCAGGGCTTTGTGTAGGAGACACAAAAATGAATATGATGTGGCATCTGATTTCAAGGAGCTTATAGATATCCTATCAGATAGGTATTCATCCTGACATGAATCAGAATTTCACAAGGCAATAAGCACAGGAGAATAACGATTCTGAATGTTAGTCTTCAGACCCATGTTTCAAAGTGGGGCACTTTGTAAACCCATTCAAGATGATGAAGTTTTGTATCCTGGCTCTGCAATTCACCAGCTATGTGATAATAGTCATTTAAACCTCTCTAAACCTTGGTATTCTCATCTGTAAAATGAGAAAAATAATAGTATACCCTCACAGGGTTATTGTGAGATGATGAGATTAAATATGTCAAGTGCTTATCACATTGTCTGATCTGATGGGTATTCAATAAATGACAGCTATTATTTTTAACCTTTAATGACCTTATTCTGTAGCCCTTGTGCTTTCAAGTGCTACCAAGTGCTACACTTTGGGATCCCAACGGTACACCAAGGTAATTAGATTGTTGGTTTTAGTCCAAAAAATGACTTATTCTTGCAACTGATTAGTAAGTTTATTGGATTGCTAAATCAAGAGTATATTAAAACCCACTGTGATTTTCCTTAGCTTTGCCAAAGCACTTGGACTATATAGAATAAGGTGTTTAAGGTCACAAAAAGTTAAAATATTCTTATTAAAGGTTAAAAATTATTATTAGAGGAAATCAATTGACAACCTCTGGTAAATATGACAGGGGGTTTTAAAAGGATTTTTTCCAAGATTGTGAGGGAGGAGGTTAAATAGTAAACACAAAAACACCTCCAAATATTTATGGGATGAAATCTCAGATAGTTTTCAAACTTGTCTGATGATTCCCAATTTTGAGTACTAGAGAGTATCCATTTCTGTTAATGATTTTATGGCTAGTTTATTCAGTAACTTTCCTTCCCTTCCATTGTGGTGCTTTGAAATGAAAGCTGATATCATGAATAAAGGCCAGTTGCTTTTTAGTATATTTTCTTATAACTTTGTTTCTGTAATTTCTACTGCCCTCTGAAGTAAAAAAGTTAAAAACTGTGAAGATTGAATAATGGGAGGCTGTTAAAATCTGTGTACTTTATGTTACCATTATCTAGATAATAAGAGAGGACAGCATGAGCATATAATTAATGAATAAGAAAGGCCAATATCCTTCATGACTGGGTAAACCTAGAACTATTTGCCTCTCCAAAAACGAGACTGCTTTTTGTTCTCGCTCCCCTCCCACAAAAAAAGTCTAAGTGAAGTCCATTGAAAAACTTCTCTTCTTCAACAGAAACTCTGCTTCAGTTGTTAAAATGTTAAACAGTGTCACCCCTTTTGAAGGTGACTGCTGGGTGATTAAGAGCCCAAGGGTAGGTACACCAGGCTAATTAGGCTGTTGGTTTTAGTCCAAAAAAATGACTTATTCTTGCAACTTACTAGTAAGTTTATTGTATTGCTAAATTAAGAATATATTAAAACAAACTGTGATTTCCCTCAGCTTTGCTAAAGTAATTGAGCTATAGAATAGGTGCTTAAGGTCATTAAAGGTTAAAAAATTCATAGGCATAATGCTTATTAAGCAAAGCTAATTTTGTTTAAAAGTAGCAAAGCATTTGCTTCATACCTGGAACTCTTAGCAAATTAACTCTCATTCTGTATGAAAAGGAATCCTGGGTTTGAAAAGAAATTCAGGTCTTGAATTAGGGTGAGAAGACGGAAAATGTGAGGAAATAATTTTGTATCTAAGTGGCATAGAGGGGACTTCCCTGGCAGTCCAGTGGTTAAGACTCCACGCTCCCAATGCAGGGGGCACGGGTTCAATCCCTGGTCGGGGAACTAAGGTCCCACATGCCACACAGCGTGCCCTCCCATGCCCCCCAAAAGGCATAGATGACATAGAAAGGGATAGGTTCTTGTATCCTAGACCCTGGCCCTTTAAGAAATCTCTGTCGACATCTGTCATGGGGAAGCTTTTTTCCCCCTTGTTTCCTTGGGTTTACAATGACTTAAATACTTTCTGAAACTCATCATTGCTAATGAGAAACAAACATCAAAATCTGAATCACACCATGTGTCTTTCAAATGTGAAAATTTCTCTTCCCTCACTCTTGAAAACCCACCACTCCTCTTACCTATTCAAATTCTATGCATCCCTGAAGAGGATGATCAGTTTCCTTGGCCTCTGTGCTGTCTTCCAGGATCACCCAAGTCCCAGTCAGTTCCCAAAGCAGTACTCGACTGATTGCTTGATTCTGTGCTATTCCAGGGTGTTTGCTTATTCTCTCATGAGTGAAAATTCATCCTCCCCAGAGAATTTCAAACTCTTCAAAAGCAGAGGCAGTGATGCCTCCAGATGGCTTGACTAGGTTTCTATGAAAAAGTCAAGTATCCTTGGCACTGTTCAGGGAATCCTTTTCTGGCTTCCCTTTTCACCAGTGGGTACACTATAATACTGAGGCTGGATTATTGGTATTACCTAGGCCTAGGGGCCATGGCCTGACTGGGCTGAACCATTTGACAAATGAATTCAAGACTTTAACCTCATTAGTGTCCCATGGTAATTAAATGAGCTAACTAGCCCCAGATTTAAGATAGCAAAGATAGAGTTAATTGGATGAAACAGCAAGGAAAATACAATTGCTGTTTCATTTTATAGTTGGGAATGGGGATAGTAGAGAGCAGAGGATGGAACAAGCTTACTTGTGAGTGGGAGCCATGTGGCATGCCCTGTCAAGAGTTTATTTGCTTGGGGCCTGAAGCAGTGCCTGAGAGAGAACCCTAAGGGAAGAATCCTCTGGGGATGAAGAAAGCTTCCATTGTTGGAGGTGAGTGACAATTCTATATACAGGTGGAATTCATTACTTAGCTTTGTCTCTTGAGCCAGCCCCTGAAGGAGTTATTTATATGATTAGTATAGCACACTGGTGTAAAACAGAAATAAACTCTGCAAGGGCTTTGTGCATAGGAACATTCTTTGGGTGTCCCTATGACAAAGCATCCCCCAAGGGGACATAGGAATCCTTCTATGTATCACAGTAATAGCTACCACATTGCCACTTGGCTCTAGTGCCTCTGCTAAGGAGGAAATAGAAAACCTGGTGTTTCCTAGTGGACACTCAGCTAGAAAGAGAAACATCTGAAGGGCCTAGAGAAAAATGAGGGACTTCTTCAGCTTTTCTGTTCACAGTTACCCTTTGAAATACATCTGCAACTGCTAGCTAGGATGTATTGTCTGTCACCCCCGTCACCCCCTGTCATGTTTTTGTGGGAGCACTCAAGATACCTGCAAAAACTAAGCGCATTATCATTCACTTATAATTCTCTCCAATTACTATAAAAACAAAAGACTTAAGTTTTAGACAAATAACCAAAGAGAGTTAGCAAGGGAAACGTAAACAGAATGTGAATAATAAATGTTTTTTTCTGTTCAATTCTTTCCCATTTATTCACTCTAACTTCTTGTCTTTAAAGATATTTATGAAATAAGAGGCAATGCTGTTCCTTCTCTCAGGAATATATATTTTACAGTTAAAATAGAGGATTGAGTTTTCCTGAGGCCATCTGCAGTTTACTCTAGTGGGACTTAGCCAGCTGTAAGAGAAGTGGGATTCTTAAAATATCATGAGCTTGTACCTTTAGATGAACCATGTGTTGTTCCCTTATGGGAAGCTGCCTCTGGTGGAAGGGAGGAATTTCTTTTGTTGTAAATAGAATGAAAAGAGAGGCTGATACTTGAAATGTTTGAATGAGGGCTAAACATTGTTTCTGAATAGGGAATTATCCATTATAAGGCTGAAAATTTAAAAAGTCAAACGGGAAAAGAATTCAGGAATAAAAATGAAGACCTTGCATGTTAGTTAAAGAGCAAGGAGACGTGTGCTTTCTGAGTATGGTGTTTTCTCCCTGCTTTATCAAAAGAAATTCAGACCTGTGACTTAGTGATAGGGAGATAATTGTGAAATGGGGCACTTGCTGAATTTACATGATGAAGAGGGGGAAATCACCCCCAGTAAATAAATGGATATGCTGGTTGGGCTGAATTCTGAGCAGTGTGAGTTGGGAGGGTGTGGGTGGGTGGAAGGAGCTCAGTAAGGGGCAGTCACAGAGCAAAAAATGAGATTCTTTAGGCACTCAATGGTTTCTAGTGACCCTCAGGGAAGGCTGTCAAAGAAAAACCAGAGCTGAGCAGTAGTTAAAGTGGTAAAAACAGATTTTATTCAGGACGACTGCAATAGGAGAAATGAGACGTCAGTATAGAACCGGCTCAAGTCCAAATATAGCATGGGCAAGTGGGAATTTATAGCCACGGAGCAAACTGATGGTCAGTGAATGGAAAATTACTAAAAGGAAACATCAGGGGTAAGGAGAATTCTGGCTAAAATGACCTAATAGCATTCTTGCTGAAGACAGACCAGGGTGATCAGATATCGCCTGGGGGATGCTGGAGGATGATGAACCTAATTAGATATCAAGAGTGATCAGAAAATATGAACCAAGATGGCGGAGTAGAAGGATGTGCTCTCACTCCCTCTTGTGAGAATGCCAGAGTCGCGGCTAGCTGCTGGAGAATCATCGACAGGAGGACACTGGAGCCCCCAAGAAAGGGTACCCCACATCCAAAGACAAAGGAGAAGCCACAATGAGATGGTAGGAGAGGCACAATCACAGTAAACTCAGATCCCATAACTGCTGGTTGGGTGAATCACAGACTAGAGAACACTTATACCACAGAAGTCCACCCACTGGAGTGAAGGTTCTGAGCCCCATGTCAGGCTTCCCAACCTGGGGGTCCGGCAACGGGAGGAGGAATTCCTAGAGAATCAGACTTTGAAGCCTAGTGGGATTTGACTGCAGGACTTCGACAGGCCTGGGGGAAACAGACTCCACTCTTGGAGGGCACACACAAAGCAGTGTGCACATCAGGACCCAGGGGAAGGAGCAGTGACCCCAGGGGAGACTGAGCCGGACCTACCTGCTAGTGTTGGAGGGTCTCCTGCGGAGGCAGTGGGTGGCTGTGGCTCACTGTGGGGACGAGGACACTGGCAGTGGAGGTTCTGGGGGGTGCTCCGTGGCATGAGCCCTCCTGGAGTCTGTCATTGGCCCCACCAAAAGAGCCCAGGTAAGCGCCAGTATTGGGTTGCCTCAGGCCAAACAACCAACAGGGAGGAAACCCAGCCCCACCCATCAGCAGTCAAATGGATTAAAGTTTTACTGAGCTCTGCCCACCAGAGCAACAGTCAGGTCTACCCACCACCAGTCCCTCCCATTAGGAAACTTACACAAGCCTCTGAGATAGCCTCATCCACCAGAGGGCAGACAGCAGAAGCAAGAAGAACTACAGTCCTGCAGCCTGTGGAACAAAAACCACATTCACAGAAAGAGAGACAAGATGAAAAGGCAGAGGGCTATGTACCAGATGAAGGAACAAGATAAAACCCCAGAAAAACAACGAAATGAAGTGGAGATAGGCAACCTTCCAGAAAAAGAATTCAGAATAATGATAGTGAAGATGATCCAGGACCTCAGAAAAAGAATGGAGGCAAAGATCGAGAAGGTGCAAGAAATGTTGAACAAAGACCTAGAAGAATTAAAGAACAAACAAACAGAGATGACCAATACAATAACTGAAATGAAAACTACACTAGAAGAAATCAATAGCAGAATAACTGAGGCAGAAGAATGGATAAGTGACCTGGAAGACAGAATGGTAGAATTCACTGCTGCAGAAAAGAATAAAGAAAAAAGAATGAAAAGAAATGAAGACAGCCTAAGAGACCACTGGGACAACATTAAATGCAACAACATTCGCATTATAGGGGTCCCAGAAGCAGAAGAGAGAGAGAAAGGACCAGAGAAAATATTTGAAGACATTATAGTTGAAAACTTCCCTAACATGGGAAAGGAAATAGCCACCCAAGTCCAGGAAGTGCAGCGAGTCCCATACAGGATAAATCCAAGGAGAAACACGCCGAGGCACATAGTAATCAAATTGAAAAAAATTAAAGACAAAGAAAAATTATTGAAAGCAGCAAGGGAAAAACGACAAATAACATACAAGGGAACTCCCATAAGGTTAACAGCTGATTTCTCAGCAGAAACTCTATAAGCCAGAAGGGAGTGGCATGATATACTTAAAGTGATGAAAGGGAAGAACCTACAACCAAGATTACTCTAACCAGCAAGGATCTTATTCAGATTTGATGGAGAAATCAATATCTTTACAGAGAAGCAAAAGCTAAGAAAATTTAGCACCACCAAACCAGCTCTACAACAAATGCTAAAGGAACTTCTCTAAGTGGGAAACACAAGAGAAGAAAAGGACCTACAAAAGCAAACCCAAAACAATTAAGAAAATGGCCATAGGAACATACATATCGATAATTACCTTAAACATGAATGGATTAAATGCTCCAACCAAAAGACCCAGGCTTGCAGAATGGATACAAAAGCAAGACCCATATATATGCTTTCTACAAGAGACCCACTTCAGACCTAGGGACACATACAGACTGAAAGTGAGGGGATGGAAAAAGATATTCCATGCAAATGGAAATCAAAAGAAAGCTGGAGTAGCAATACTCATATCAGATAAAATAGACTTTAAAATAAAGAATGTTACAAGAGACAAGGAAGGGCACTACATAATGATCAAGGGATCAATCCAAGAAGAAGATATAACAATTATAAATATATATGCACCCAACATAGGAGCACCTCAATAGATAAGGCAACTGCTAACAGCTATAAAAGAGGAAATTGACAGTAACACAATAATAGTGGCGGACTTTAACACCCCATTTACACCAATGGACAGATCATCCAAAATGAAAATAAATAAGGAAACAGAAGCTTTAAATGACACAATAGACCAGAGAGATTTAATTGATATTTATGGGACATGCCATCCAAAAACAGCAGATTACACTTTCTTCTCAAGTGCGCACAGAACATTCTCCAGGATAGATCATATCTTGGGTCACAAATCAAGCCTCAGTAAATTTAAGAAAAGTGAAATCATATCAAGCATCTTTTCTGACCACAACGCTATGAGATTAGAAATGAATTACAGGGAAAAAAACGTAAAAAACACAAACACATGGAGGCTAAACAATATATTACTAAATAACGAAGAAATCACTGAAGAAATCAAAGAGGAAATCAAAAAATACCTGGAGACAAATGACAATGAAAACACGATGGTCCAAAACCTATGGGATGCAACAAAAGCAGTTCTAAGAGGGAAGTTTATAGCTATACAAGCCTACCTCAAGAAACAAGAAAAATCTCAAATAAACAATCTAACCTTACACCTAAAGGAACTAGAGAAAGAAGAACAAACAAAACCCAAAGTTAGCAGAAGGAATGAAATCATAAATATCAGTGCAGAAATAAATGAAATAGAAACAAAGAAGATGATAGCAAAGATCAATAAAACTAAAAGCTGGTTCTTTGAGAAGATAAACAAAATTGATAAACCATTAGCCAGACTCATCAAGAAAAAGAGGGAGAGGACTTAAATCAATAAAATTAGAAATGAAAAAGGAGAAGTTACAACAGACACTGCAGAAATAGAAAGCATCCTAAGAGACTACTACAAGCAACTCTACACCAATAAAATAGACAACCTGGAAGAAATGGACAAATTCTTAGAAAGGTATAACCTTCCAAGGCTGAACCAGGAAGAAACAGAAAATATGAACAAACCAATCACAAGTAATGAAATTGAAACTGTGATTAAAAATCTTCCAACAAACAAAAGTCCAGGACCAGATGGCTCCACAGGTGAATTCTATCAAACATTTAGAGAAGAGCTGACACCCATCCTTCTCAAACTCTTCCAAAAAATTGCAGAGGAAGGAACACTCCCAAACTCATTATGTGAAGCCACCATCACCCTGATACCAAAACCAGATAAAGATACTAGAAAAAAAGAAAATTAGAGAACCATTTCATTGATGAATATAGATGCAAAAATCCTCAACAAAATACTAGCAAACAGAATCCAACAACAAATTAAATGGATCATACAGCAGGATCAAGTGAGATTTATCCCAGGGATGCAAGGATTCTTCAATATACACAAATCAATCAATGTGATACACCATATTAACAAATTGAAGAATAAAAACCATATGATCATCTCAATAGATGCAGAAAAAGCTTTTGAGAGAATTCAACACCGATTTATGATAAAAACTCTCCAGAAAGTGGGCATAGAGGGAACCTACCTCAACATAATAAAGGCCATATACGACAAACCCACAGCAAACATCATTCTCAGTGGTGAAAAACTGAAAGTATTTCCTCTAAGATCAGGTACAAGACAAGGATGTCCACTCTCACCACTATTATTCAACATAGTTTTGGAAGTCCTAGCCATGGCAATCAGAGAAGAAAAAGAAAAAAAAGGAATACAAATTGGAAAAGAAGAAGTAAAACTGTCACTGTTTGCACATGACGTGATACTATATAGAGAGAATCCTAAAAATGCCACCAGAAAACTACTAGAGCTTATCAATGAATTTGGTAAAGTTGCAGGATACAAAATTAATGCACAGAAATCTCTTGCATTCCTATACACTAATGATGAAAAGTCTGAAAGAGAAATTAAGGAAACACTCCCATTTACCATTGCAACAAAAAGAATAAAATACCTAGGAAAAAACCTACCAGGGAGACAAAAGACCTGTATGCAGAAAACTATAAGACACTGATGAAAGAAATTAAAGATGATACCAACAGATGGAGGGATATACCATGTTCTTGGATTGGAAGAATCAATATTGTGAAAATGACTCTATTACCCAAAGCAATCTACAGATTCAATGCAATCCCTATCAAATTATCAATGGCATTTTTTTATGGAACTAGAACAAAAAATCTTAAAATTTGTATGGAGACACAAAAGATCCCGAATAGCCAAAGCAGTCTTGAGGAAAAAAAAATGGAGCTGGAGGAATCAGACTCCCTGACTTCAGGCTATACTACAAAGCTACAGTAATCAAGACAATATGGTACTGGCACAAAAACAGAAACATAGATCAATGGAACAGGATAGAAAGCCCAGAGATAAACCCACGCACCTATGGTCAACTAATCTATGACAAAGGAGGCAAGGATATACAATGGAGAAAAGACAGCCTCTTCAATAAGTGGTGCTGGGAAAACTGGACAGCTACATATAAAAGAATGAAATTAGAACACTCCCTAACACCAAACACAAAAATAAACTCAAAATGGATTTGAGAGCTACATGTAAGACCGGACACTATAAAACTCTTAGAGGAAAACATAGGAAGAACACCCTTTGACATAAATCACAGCAAGATCTTTTTTGATCCACCTCCTAGAGTAATGGAAATAAAAACAAAAATAAATAAATGGGACCTAATGAGACTTCAAATCTTTTGGACAGCAAAGGAAACCATAAATAAGATGCAAAGATGACCCTCAGAATGAGAGAAAATATTTGCAAATGAATCAACGGACAAAGGATTAATCTCCAAAATATATAAACAGCTCATTCAGCTCAATATTAAAGAAACAAACACCCCAATCCAAAAATGAGCAGAAGACCTAAGTAGACATTTCTCCAAAGAGATATACAGATGGACAAGAAACACATGAAAAGCTGCTCAACATCACTAATTATTAGAGAAATGCAAATCCAAACTACAATGAGGTACCACCTCACACCAGTTAGAATGGGCATCATCAGAAAATCTACAAACAACAAATGCTGGAGAGGGTATGGAGAAAAGGGAACCCTCTTGCACTGTTGGTGGGAATGTAAATTGATACAGCCACTATGGAGAACAGTATGGAGATTCCTTAAAAAACTAAAAATAGAATTACCATATGACCCAGCAATCCCACTACTGGGCATGTACCCTGAGAAAACCATAATTCAAAAAGAGTCATGTACCAAAATGTTTATTGCAGCTCTATTTACAATAGCCAGGCCATGGAAGCAACCTAAATGCCCATTGACAGACGAATGGATAAAGAAGATGTGGTACATATATACAATGGAATATTACTCAGCCATAAAAAGGAACGAAATTGGGTCATTTGTTGAGACGGGGATGGATCTAGAGTCTGTCATACAGAGTGAAGTAAGTCAGAAAGAGAAAAACAAATATCGTATATTAACGCATGTATGTGGAACCTAGAAAAATGGTACAGGTGAACCGGTTTTCAGGGCAGAACTTGAGACAGATGTAGAGAACAGACGTATGGACACCAAGGGGGGAAAGCCGTGGTGGGGTGGGGATGGTGGTTTGATGAATTGGGCGATTGGGATTGATATGTATACACTGATGTGTATAAAATTGATGACTAATAAGAACCTACTGTATAAAAAAGTAAATAAAATAAAATTCAAAAATTCAAAAAAAGAAAAACAAACAAAAACTAATACTAAACTTTCTTTGGGTTATTTGTATGGAAGTATGTTAATATAAATGTTTTAGACATTACATGAAATTCCTAAAAACCTTATATGTTCTGGTATAATGTTATAAGTCATAATTCTAGTTATTTTAAAAGTTATATCTCAGAAATAACTAAATTTCTTTGTCAATTACATTATTATGAACTTTCATCAAATCTTTAAAAAAAAAGAGTGATCAGATAGGATTAGGGATTCTTACTAAACTAACTTAGCAGGGTTATTGCTAAAACTGAATTTTATGAGGAAGTGTACAGATGGGTTGGGAGATGGTTCAGGAGGCTGATTAAAGTTTGGTCAAGCAAAGAACCTTTGTCACAGCTTCATATAAGTGAGTACCTGCGTATGGGTCGCTGGGCTAGGAGAATGGTACTGGGTGTCACCATCTTCATTGTTGGAATTGAAAGATTGAGTTAAAAGGGAGTGAAGAACTTAAGTGCTGGTTTGTCATGGCCAAAATTTGTTATTGCTGATATTCAACCAAGAGGAGAGTTGAGGAATTTCTTTAGCTGAATACTCCATAGAGAACTTCTGCTTCTCTCCTTTAAACATACCTCACCAGGAGCTGCCACCTCACAAATGCTTCTTAAATATTTTCCGAGGATCTCTAAGAACAAGAGCAGGGTTGGTGTTGGAGACTGAGAAGAGTTGCCCTGTGGCGGCAGAGGTGGATTGCTCTTTGGCATAAAAGTTGTGCTTGACAACCGTGCATTCTTCAATATGCTGCTTCCAAATTGGTTCATGAAATCTAGGTACTAGTCTGACAATATGGTTTAAAAATCCTGCAATCCATTAATATGTGTACTTGACACAGCATATTCACTGTGTTCCTTGAATAACCATGTGCAAGTTGAATCATATTTTAAAGTTTTCTAATGAGTCTCACTTTTTAAAAGCCTTATGATGATTATATTTGAATAATCTGAATATTGGTTAGCTTTAGCTAAAGGAAGAAACATGATATTATATGGAAATAATCATAACCACAATTATTATATTGTCAATAATAAGAGTTTATGTAGTAAGCATCCAGAAGTCATTGTGCTGGATAATAAAGTCACATTCATTTTCTCACTATATTATTTGGAGTTCCAGGATAATATACTTGTGTAGGTACTGCATCAAACAAGTGTCACCTTGTAAAGAGATTTTATTTTGTCACTAAACTGTCCCCTAAGTTAGTTGAAAATTGTAGGTCCTAAGATATAAATAACCTCATGATACCTTGTTATGATGCAGTAATTTGAATTTTGGTGCAGGTGATGAGTTTGAAAAATGTGTGTGCGGCTTCTTGCAATATAATTTAGAGAAATGGCTAGGCTAATTGTGTGTAGGTAAATAGACCTTGCATGCTAGCCACTCTTGAGAGTCAAGACTGTATCAAGCTTTTCCCATAGGAGAGAAAGCTTCTTGGCCCTTTATATAGGGCAGTCTGAGGCATGCATACATGCCTTCTGGTCTGTTTTGATGTCGCAAACCTATGCGTGAATTGTTGACCCTCTTTGATCACATGAGGCTGACCAAGTCGCCTTTGATTCCCAGAAGCTTGGAACCTCTCTCTTTTGTCTGCCATCCCTCATGCTCAGCAATTTGCCAAAGTAACATCTTTCTCTGAGGTCCATTGCATTTCTAAGTACATTTTAGAATCAGCTCACCAATTTAAAAAAAAGCAAAGTTTTTTTTTGTTGTTGCAGTTACTTTGCTTTTATAGATCAATTTGAAATTTGGGAAGCATTGATAATGTAATGATATCATGTCTTGAAATTCATGAACTTAGAATCTCACTCTATCTAGATATTTTAAAATTTCTCTAAGCAATAATTCATAGTAATTTTTTTGTGCCATGGTCTTTCACATCTTTTGTTAGATTGATTGCTATATATATTAATACTTTTTGATGCTGTTGTAAATCATATTGCTTTTCTAATTTTATTTTCAAATTGTTTATTGCAATGTGATTTCAGAGAAAACACAGTGCTGATAGCTGTTTGACTCTGAGCCTAGCCAGAGTGAAAAGACCTTTTTAACACGCCAAACATTCACTTGGGACTCAAGAAAAAGCACGAAGAGTAAAGTAATCGATTATGGAATATTCATCTTGTATCTAGCACCTTTCTAAATTCACTTACTAATTTCAGATTTTCTATATCCAACATCATGTTATCTGTGGTAAAGACTATGTCACTTCTTTCCTTCTAATTATTATGCTCTTCATTTCTTTATCTTGCTTTATTGTGCAGGCTAGAAGTTCCAGTAAAATATTGAATGGCAGTGATTATAGTGGACATCTTTGTCTTATTCCTGACATTAGGGAAAAATGATAACAATAGTTTACCTTTAAGTCTGATGTTAATTATAGTCTGTTTTAGATACTTTTATCAGGTTAAATATTTCTACCTTTTTCTAGTGTGCTGAAAGCTTTTATCATAAATATATAATAAAACTTATCAAATTCCCTTTCAACAATAAATGTTCTTGTTCATCTCTTGTAATATTTCTTACCTTAGAGTCTAGTTTACTGATATTAATAGAGGCAGAATATTTTATGTAGCATTTATATGGTATAATTTATTCTATCATTTTACTTTCAACCTATCCGTGTCTTTATATTAATGTGTATTTCTTATAAATAGTAAAGTTGGATCTGATTGATACTAGTCTGACAATCTCTGTCTTTAAATTGGACTGTTTCATTTGTACTTAACATATTTGGAGTTAATTGCACCATCTTGCTATTTGTTTTTTATTGGTCTCATTGGTTATTTGATCTTTCTTTCCTAACTTCTTTTATGTTGATCATTATTTTTATTAATCCATTTTATTTCTTTTATAATCTTTCCCTCATTTATTTAATAATATTATTTTGTTGGTTACCCTAGAAGTGAAAAATAAGTGCATCCTAAACTACTGTGTAATGTTAAATAGTACTGTTGAGTTCTTAGTCTCTGTGGTATCTAGATCATTATTTCTATATATTATTCCTCACTAAAATAAATTAAGTCTCTTTGGAGTGGCTTACTACGGGTTTGAGTCGGGGGTAGAAAACGAGCCTGGAACGTCCTGTTGAAACAGAAAACAAGGATGTACTCAAAAAAATTAATGGGGGGTGGGAGTTCATATCAAATGGATTAAGAATTGGCTTGATCCTCAGCAAAATGCTAGCAAACCAACTCCAACAATACATTATAAGGATCGTACACCATGATCAAGTGGGATTTATTCCAGGAATGCAAGGATTTTCAATATCTGCAAATCAATCAATGTGATACACAACATTAACAAATTGAAGAATAAAAACGATATAATCATCTCAACAGATGTAGAAAAAGCTTTTGATAAAATTCAACATCCACTTATGATAAATACTCTTCAGAAGGTGGGCAAAGAGGGAACATACCTCAACATAATAAAGGCCATGTATGACATACCCACAGCTAACATCATACTCAACAGTGAAAAACTGAAAGCATTTCCTTTAAGATCAAGAACAAGACAAGGATGCCCACTCTTGCCACTTTTGATTTTTTAGGCCGCACCACGTGGCATGCAGGATCTTATTTCCCCAACCAGGGATCGAACCTGTGCCCCCTGTTTTGGGAGCTCGGAGTCTTAACTACTGGACTGCCAGGGAAGTCCCTCTTGCCACTTTTATTCAACATAGTTTTGGAAGTCCTAGCCACAGCAATCAGAGAAGAAAAAGAAATACCAGAAAGAGAAATTAAGGAAGTGACCCCACCTTTAATATTCATAGCAGCATTATTTACAATAGCCAAGACGTGGAAGCAACCTAAATGTCCTTGAACAGATGAATGGATAAAGGAGGTGTGGTATATATACACAATGGAATATTACTCAGCTATAAAAAAATAATAAAATAATGCTATTTGCAGCAACATGGATGGACCTAGAATTTATCATATTAAGTGAAGTAAGCCAGACAAAGACAGATATCATATGATATCACTTATATATGGAATCTAAAAAAAAAATGATACAAAGGAACTTATTTACAAAACAGAAATAGACTCACAGACATAGAAAACAAACATGGGTACCAAAGAGGGTAGCAGGGGTGGGGCAGAGGGGAGAGATAATTTAGGAATTTGGGATTGACATATACACACTACTGTATATAAAGGTAAACAAGGACCTGCTGTATAACATGGGGAACTATATTCAAAATCTTGTAATAACGTATAATGGAAAAGAATCTGAAAAAGTATATATATATATATATATATATATATATATGCATATACATATACATATAATATATGTATATACATATGTATATATATATATAATTTTGTTGTGAGCATGAGCAATTTCAATAGTATCTTATTGTTTGTATCACTAATCAGGGCATATAATTCTGTACATCTTACCTTCCAGGTCTTTTATATATATATATATATATATATATTCTTTAGGGCACCACAACAGTCCCCATTCCATAAAATTTAAATCATAAAGAAAATGTACCTGCAGGCAATAGGAAGAACTGGCGCTATGACAGAAGCTGTTCTTTAAGATTATGCCCAATTGTGAAAGCAGAAATTTTCTAAAAAATATGAAATTTCAAAATGACAGAAACAATTTTCTTTCAAAGATCTCTCTGACATCATTGCAAAATGCTTAGTGTATGTTTTCCTTGTGGTTTCAGAATAGGAACATTTCCTGCTCTATTTACAAAGAGAAAAAAGATTTTCTATAATGAAAATTGGCCCCCATATGGGACTAATGCTGATGAGTTACTAGACTAAAACTATACCAGCCATAATCCCTGAAGTTTAACTTTCCAATTCTCCAGGACTTTCAAAGAAAAAATTAATTTTATCTGAAGACAAATGTGTTACTATTTAATAAAACTAAGCCAGATGACTGTGTCAGTGAAAAATGAGGAATTTATATAGAGCCCTTCTCTATTTGAATAGAACCACTGAATTGAATAGTGCTAACTCCCAGACCTGAAAGATGAGGTGAATGAGAGACAAAATTTTTGACTGAAGAAATATGTGGCTACTAAACTATAAAATATCCAGTGAATTTGAGTTAGCAAGAGAACAAACTTGTGTTCTTAGAATGATTGTCCTTGCAGCTGCTGATGAACTGTGGACATGTGTTATACCAAATAATCCAGGAATTTGGCAACATTATATTATAATTTATTTACCAAAATGTCACTAAGGCCGTGGAACATATAATGCAACCAATTGGTTTTTCCTGTGTTGGTCCTCTTGGGGAGTAGTTCTGTAGTAGGTACATGACTCAAACCAGTAGAATTAGGATTAGGCCTGAGATGTGTGCTAAAAAATGGGAAAGTAGTGTTTTTAGCAATCAGAATAGACTGGACTCTGCTGCAGAAAAAAATACTCCCTGGCAGCTTAATTTCTTGCTCATATCAAGTCTAATTCAGGATGGGCAGCCCTCTGCTATATTGTAGATCTTCTTTATGAAACATGGGGCCTCTAACAGGATGCAGGCCTTTTTGTATTTTATGAACACCCTTCAAACAAGATGATTTATTGAGCTGTTTTGCAGGATTTTGCCAGTTACCAACACCCCCGCCAGCTGCAGCATCTTTTTTGACAAGTTCAGTCTGTTCTCTCTTATTGCAGCAAACTCTCAATCCTGATATTTTCATACAGATTAGTCTTGTCGTATCAACTAGATTGCACATTAGTTGAAATAGAGTCCTGTATCCCCCTGGTCATAAGTATAGTTTAGAGGACATAATAGTATTTCAAATAAGATTTCTTGGTTTTTTGATTCATCAGTTCTCAGAGGTATCTGACATTGCAGCTCTTTTCACTTTATGTACTCAGACATTTTATACAAGGGGAACAACAAAAATCTTGAATTGTGTCTATAAATCTTGCTATTCTTTTCATCTTTGTTACTAGCCAGTAAAGGAGCAAGGGGCTGAGATGTAATGTTTCAAGTCATGGACCTTCTTTGACCCCACAATCAATCTCTCCCTAGGTATCTTCAGAGTTGAACATTTGTAACTGATGGATGCTTCCCATCTTGCCTGTTTACATTACTGCTGGTAACACAAGTTGTGTTGAATATTTTATACTTTTCTACATTTCCACTCACTGCTTTGACACCGTTGTAGGTTGAGTGCTGGTGTGCCTAAATGAGTAACAGAATGGTTTATTGTTCTAGCGCCATCTCTTGTTCTAGCACCATCATCTAAGGTCTAAGGCTTTTGGGAGATATCAAACTGTTACCTGGTACATAATCTGCTAATTAAGGAGCATCAGTTAGCAAATGAATAGCAATGAGCTATCATGTAAAAACCAATTTTAGTCTACTTAGCATACCTCCTAGAACCATCTTTCAGCAAGAAATTTCTAATCTATATTAAATTTGCATTTAAAAAATGAAAATGGAGGCCCATGGATCAATATAAACAAGAGAAGAACTGACTCAAAATCATTTTCACTTTTTAACCTGAAATGTGCTCTCAGATTCAGTATGTTATTGGTATTTACTTCATCTTCAAGGAATTTTATCATTAGACATCTTGATAGCATGAGAAAAGTGCCAAAGGCCAATATTTTTCCTGCTGAGTCATCTAGGTACCTCTTTGGAGGCCTTTTTATTACATTCTGGGCAAAGAAAAACCTGGTTCTGAGAAGCTGTTATGTGGAGCTGGGGTCTGTTTTGCTTGGCACGAATGATGTCCTAAAGTGGCAGTCAACAAAGTGGTCAAATGGAGCAGGCTTGCCTTTCCAAAGAAAAATACATGAGGAGCAGCCTAGGAGGCAGGGCTACTGAGAAGCAGGTCTCTTTAAAAGGTCAAGATTTCTAGGTGAGTGAAAACTTGTCTGCTAAAAAGCCTCTGAGTAACGGTTCTCCTTAAACTCACCCTAGATTTTATCTTTTTATCTTACCCAAATAAAAAATGAATTTACCCAACTGAGACATATGGAATCACATCTTAAAGTTCTCAGGACTTGCCAAGTCCTTTGTCCTTTGCCTGAGCCCAGCAGTCCTGTTCTGCAGCCAGTCCGTTGCTTTCCTTCACTAAGGCCCTATTGCTGCAGCCCTGTTGCTGCCAGGAGTCCTTGTCAGCACTGCTTCTTGGCAGGTCTTCCTGGGAGCTAGTGGTACTCTGATAAATTTGCGGATGCAGATACCTGACGCAATCCATTAGTTTTGGAGTCACACATTCTCCTGGCTTGGCCAATACTGTCTGAGTCATCGGCCTCTAAAGTCAAGGTGAAGAGGAACTCAGGCATGAGGGTCAGAAAATGAGGAGGGAGGAAAGGAGGAAGATGAAGGAGAGGAAAAGGACATTCTCTATAGTTGAAAAGCAGAGCAGAGAGTTGAATATTTTAAGACTAGAAGAGGTTAGAATTTAGGTGTAAAGAAGTGTCAAGAAATCCAGACTTACCATGCTATTTAAAACAAAGGACAATTCTGGCCCAGGAAAGTATGATGATTTTGATGATGATGATGATGGTGATGGTAACAATAATTGACATTTATTAAGTGGTCACTGTAGTCAAGGCGTAGTTTGAAATTGTTTTGCATATATTTCTAATCTGCATCTTCTAACAAACTTAGAAAGTATATGCTCTTAACGTGTCACATGTAATGAAGCTGAGGCTCAGGAATGAGAAATAGCTTGCCTAGGGCAGCACAGGTAAAGGGCACAGCGCTGAGATTCTGACTTAATTCTAACTGATCCATGGTATGTGTCTTTTTTTTTTCAACTATTTTAAATATTGTAGTAGATACTGTAGGTACACTGCTCAGATACCCCTGATCACTTTTACCTGCTGTGGGTGCGTAGCTACTAACTTCTGTGTGCCTCTCCTAAGAACTCACATCCACAACTTTCTTTTGAGGACTATCCTTGGGCTACTGGAGCCTCTTTGACCAGAGCAGGAAGTGTTTAGTAATTTACAGCCCCCTGCATGACCCCAAACCAGTGACTGACTGGTGTAGCGTCCTGAAAGCCTAGCAACTTTGCATCAGGTTGGGACAGACAACTGTGATAAACTACAGAGGAGTTGATCTCCAGAGCTCCTTATTGGATCAGGCAGAAATGCGACTTCACCTGATATCATACCTTTGTTTGGCCTCATCCCCCTATGCATCTTGCAACTCCCACTCCTTTACTGGTTTCTCCTGGTGGCATTTATTAATAAATCACTGGGACACTAATCTTTGCCTCAGTGTCTGCTTCTGGGGAATCTGAACTAAGACAAATATGGTTTGCTCTTGCTCCAAATTTGACCTTGGAAAAAGAAATAATTTTAATAATGGGGTTTATATAATAATAATGTCTACATCTAATGAAGAAACCTTAGAAATTATCTCAGTATTTAAAATTTTTTTTAATTTATTAAGGTACAGTTGACATACAATATTAGTTTCAGGTGTACAACACAGTGATTTGACATTTATATACATTACAAATTGATGACAATGATAAGTCTAGTGATCATCTGTCACCATAAAAAAGTTATGACAATATTATTGACTATATTCTCTACTCAGTACATTACATCCCCATGACTTTATTTATTTTATAACTGAAAGATTGTATCTCTTAATCCCCTTCACCTATTTTGCCCAAACACTTACCCCCTTCCCCTCTGGTGACCACCGGTTTGTTCTCTGTATCTATGAGTTTGTTTCTCTTCTCTTTTATTTGTTCATTTGTTTTGTATTTTTAGATTTCACATATAAATGAAATTATACAATATTTGTCTTTCTCTGTATGACTTATTTCACTTAGCATAATACCCTCTAAGTACATCCATGCTGTTGCAAATGGCAAGATTTCGGTGTGTTGTTTTTTTTTTAACTTATTTAATTTATTTATTTTTGGCTGCATTGGGTCTTTGCTGCTGCACGTGGGCTTTCTCTAGTTGCGGCGAGCGGGGGCTGCTCTTCGTTGTGGTGCGCGGGCTTCTCATTTCAGTGGCTTCTCTTGTTGCAGAGCACGGGCTCTAGGCACGTGGGCTTCAGTAGTTTTGGCACCCAGGCTTCAGTAGTTGTGGCTCATGGGCTCTAGGGCGCAGGCTCAGTAGCTGTGGCGCACGGGCCCAGTTGCTCCGCGGCATGTGGGATCTTCCCAGACCAGGGCCTTGAACCCGTGTCTCCTGCATTGGCAGGCGGATTCTTAACCACTGCGCCACCAGGGAAGCCCAAGATTTCATTTTTTTAATAGTTACATTCCATTATGTGTATCACATCTTCTTTATCCGTTCACCTATCAATGAGCACTTAGGTTGCTTTCATATCTTGGCTATTATAGATAATGCTGCAATGAAAAGTTAGAGTGCATATATCTTTTCAAATTAGTGCCTTCATTTTCTTTGGATAAATACCTAGAAATAGAGTTGCTGGATCATATGATAGTTCTATTTTTAATTTTTTGAAGAACCTCCATACTTTTTCCAAGGTGGCTGCACCAATTTACATTCTCTACCAACAGTGCACAAGGGTCCCCTTCACCATATCCTCACCAACACTTGTTATTTCCTGTCTTTTTGGTGATGGTCATTTTGACAGGCATGAGGTAATATCTCACTGTGGTTTTGATATGTATGTCCCTGATGATTTGTGATGTTGAGCATGTTTTCATTGTCTGTTGGCCATCTGTAGGTTTTCCTTGGAAAAATGTCTCTTCAGGTCCTCTGTCCATTTTTTAATTAGATTGTTTGGTTTTTGATATTGAGTTGGGTGAGTTCTTCATATATTCTGGATATTAACCCCTTACCTGATATATGATTTGTGAATATCTTTTCCTATTCAGTAGGTTGCCTTTTTATTTTGTTAATGTTTTCTTTGCTGTGAAAAAGCTTCTTAGTTTGATGCAGTCCTATTTGTTTATTTTTGCTTTTGTTGCCCTTGCCTGAGGAGACAGGTCCAAAGAAATGTTGCTCAGACTGATGTCAAAGAATGTACTGTCTCTTTTTATTGTCTGATTGCTGTGGCTAGAACTTCCAGCACAATGTTGAATAAAAGTGGCAGTAGTGGTTATCCTTGCCTTGTTCCTGATCTTAGAGGAAGTGCTTTCAGCTTACCACCATTGAGTATGTTGTTGGCTGTAGGTTTGTCATATGTGACCTTTATTATGTTGAGGTGTGTGGATGTTGAATTTTGTCAAATGCTTTTTCTGTTTTTATTGAGATGACCATGTGATTTTTATCCTTCATTTTGTTAATTTGGTGTATGATGTTGATTGATTTGCAGATATCAAAGCATCCTTGCATCCGACTTGATCATGGTGTATAATCGTCTTAATGTATAATTGAATTTGGTTTGCTAATATTTTGTTGATGATATTTTCATCTATGTTCATTGGTGATATTGGCCTGTAATTTTTTTTGTGTGGTGTCTTTTTCTGGTTTTGGTATCAGTGTGATGCTGGCTTCATGGAATAAGTTCAGAAGCATTCTTTCCTCTTCAATTTTTGGGAATAGTTTGAGAAGTGCAGGTGTTAACTCTTCTTTAAATGTTTGCTAGAATTCATTTGAGAATCCATCTGGTCTTAGACTTTGTTTATTGGAAGGTTTTTGATTACTGATCCAATTTCATTACTGGTAATCAGTCTGTCCAGATTTTCTACTTCTTTTTAATATCGATTAACACCCCAGTTACCCCTGATTCATTCATTCATAATTCATTCATTTATTCATTGGTCAGGCATATATATCTATCAAGTACATGGCATCTTTCCAGATGCTCACAAATGCCCTTCATGTAGAGGGGAAAAGAGCAACCTCCACTGCATGTGCTAACTGAATATACCTGCTGAGAGAAGGGAAAACAGGTAAAGAAGATTTAGTGAAATGAACTTCTTTAAGCCCCTGTGAAACCTTTCTATTATGCCCAGTCTAATTTTTCCCAGGATCTGCATCCAGAGGTTAGAGCTCTTTTTCATGGCTGAATTTGTATATAAGTTATAGAGTCTGGGGCTGGGAGTGGTGGTGGCAGGATTCAGGGTAGAAACTGACATCAGTGAAGTTTTGTTACGTGTGTTACATATAATAGGTACACTGGCCTCTGTAATCCTCATGAGGTGATCATGGGATGGAGGGAAAATCAGAGAAGCGAAATATCGTGGGATGAAACTAAGAAGGTTAAATGTGGGAATGAGATTTAATCTGTGTTGGAATACCTCCATGAGATAGAATTCTTGGAGTAAAGTGCATGATGAGCCCAAGATTTCGAACTTAGGTCTCTTCAAGCCCATAAACATTGCTTCTATCCATTTATTATTATTTTTTTACTCATTTTTTACTTTGTTTACCTCACTTGTCTCATTTTCTCCTTATACAAGAATTGTGTGTTATCTGCATATTCTATCATCTCTCTCTCTCATTCATACAGTACAGTCTCTCTCATTCAGTAACCCTTGGCTGTTTTCCAGAGTCAGAGAGGTAGTACCTATTTTAGCTTTAATATGCTGTTCTTTTTTCCTAATGACATTCTCCATCTTCTAATCCAGAATATGAACATACGCAGTATTTCATGAGGAATATAAAAATGAAATTCCAGACAATGGCATCACTATGTTGATTTAAATATAGTATCAAATATGGTTTTGAGATTTATATATATATATTTAAAGGAACCAATGTATAAAAGAGAAACTCAAATTTTGTGTCTGTGTAAGACAGCAAATATTTTAACTTTTATAGAAATATTGAATTTAGAAATACTACACAAAATATCTGGCATGAATCCTGGCACCCAGGGCAGAATGGAAGTTAGTATAGAAGACCCTTCAGCTGAGAAGACTCACAAACTCAGATCCCCTGAACTGAGTCAAATAGATTTGCTCTGTTTTTTTTCTGGTAGAAAATCTGGGTTAGTAGGAATTTTTATTTTTTCTTTTTCTCCCTTTTTATTTCAGTGGCTAAAATAAGACTAACTTTTGCAAATAAGTGTAGACTGTCAAAAATATGTTAAATCTAGCTGCATCTGTTATGAAGTAGCAATTGTCATGGTTCTATTTGTTGTGTGATTGTGTAGAAAATCATAAACTGAATAGCATAACTATAAATATGAATCAAGGCTATGAATGCCGTCTCATGGAGAAACCATACCAAAGTACATACTCCGCATTGAATTGAATATAAATCACATACTATACAATTTATCTACTTAAAGTATAAAATTTAGTGCTTTTTGGTATATTCACAGGATTGTGTAACCATCACAAAAATGTAAGTTTAGACATTTTTGTCCCCTTTAAAATAAACATTGTACCCATTAGCAAGCAATCCCCATTCTCCTCTACAACAGCCTCCCAGACCCTAAGCAGTTACTGATATAATTTGTGTCTCTAAAATATGCCTATTCAAGTTTCATATAAATGGAATCACAGAAAATGTCTTCTGTTATTGGCTTCTTTTACTTTCACTTAGCATAATGTTTTCAAGGTTCATCAATGTTGTAGCATATATCAGTATTCCATTCCTTTTTATTGCCAAATAGTATTATATTACATGGTTATGCCATATTTTGTTTATCTATTCCTCAGTTGATGGACATTTGGATTTTTCTACTCTTTGGAAATTATGAATAATGCTGCTGTGAACATTCATGTACAGGTTTCTGTGTGGACAAGTTTTCATTTCTTATGAGTATATACATAGGAGTAGAGTTGCTGGGCCATATGTAACTCTATGTTTAACATTTTTTTTTTTTTAAACATCTTTATTGAAGTATAATTGCCTTACAATAGTGTGTTAGCTTCTGCTTTATAACAAAGTGAATCAGTTATACATATACAATATGTTCCCATTTCTCTTCCCTCTTGCATCTCCCTCCCTCCCACCCTCCCCATCCCACCCCTCTAGGTGGTCACAAAGCACCGAGCTGATCTCCCTGTGCTATGCGGCTGCTTCCCACTAGCTATCTATTTTACATTTGGTAGTGTATATATGTCCATGACACTCTCTTACCCTGTCACATCTCACCCCACCCCCTCCCCATATCCTCAAGTCCATTCTCTAGTAGGTCTGTGTCTTTATTCCCGTCTTGCCACTAGGTTCTTCATGGCCTTTTTTTTTTTTCTCCTTAGATTCCGTATATATGTGTTAGC
Source organism: Balaenoptera musculus (assembly GCF_009873245.2). NCBI lineage: Eukaryota > Metazoa > Chordata > Mammalia > Artiodactyla > Balaenopteridae > Balaenoptera > Balaenoptera musculus. The sequence continues at coordinate 20,565,003 of NC_045800.1, forward strand.
ATACTGTATTTGTTTTTCTCTTTCTGACTTACTTCACTCTGTATGACAGACTCTAACTCCATCCACCTCATTACAAATACCTCCATTTCATTTCTTTTTATGGCTGAGTAATATTCCATTGTATATATGTGCCACATCTTCTTTATCCATTCATCTGTCGATGGACATTTAGGTTGCTTCCAGGTCCTGGCTATTGTAAATAGAGCTGCAATGAACATTGTGGTACATGACACTTTTTGACCTATGGTTTTCTCAGGGTATATGCCCAGTAGTGGGATTGGTGGGTCGTATGGTAGTTCTATTTGTAGTTTTTTAAGGAACCTCCATACTGTTCTCCATAGTGGCTGTATCAATTTACATTCCCACCAACAGTGCAAGAGTGTTCCCTTTCCTCCACACCCTCTCCAGCATTTATTGTTTCTAGATTTTTTGATGATGGCCATTCTGACCGGTGTGAGATGATATCTCATTGTAGTTTTGATTTGCATTTCTCTAATGATTAATGATGTTGAGCATTCTTTCATGTGTCTGTAGGCCATCTGTATATCTTCCTTGGAGAAATGTCTATTTAGGTCTTCTGCCCATTTTTGGATTGGGTTGTTCGTTTTTTTGTTATTGAGCTGCATAAGCTGCTTGTAAATCTTGGAGATTAATCCTTTGTCAGTTGCTTCATTTGCAAATATTTTCTCCCATTCTGAGGGTTGTCTTTTGGTCTTGTTTATGGTTTCCTTTGCTGTGCAAAAGCTTTTAAGTTTCATTAGGTCCCATTTGTTTATTTGTGTTCTTATTTCCATTTCTCTGGGAGCTGGGTCAAAAAGAATCTTGCTGTGATGTATGTCATGGAGTGTTCTGCCTATGTTTTCCTCTAAGAGTTTGATAGTGTCTGCCCTTACACTTAGGTCTTTAATCCATTTGGAGTTTATTTTTGTGCATGGTGTCAGGGAGTGTTCTAATTTCATACTTTTACATGTACCTGTCCAATTTTCCCAGCACCACTTATTGAAGAGGCTGTCTTTTCTCCACTGTATATGCTTGCCTCCTTTATCAAAGATAAGGTGACCATATGTGTGTGGGTTTATCCCAGGGCTTTCTATCCTGTTCCATTGATCTATATTTCTGTTTTTGTGCCAGTACCAAACTGTCTTGATTACTGAAGCTTTGTAGTATAGTCTGAAGTCAGGGAGCCTGATTCCCCCAGCTCCATTTTTCGTTCTCAAGATTGCTTTGGCTATTCGGGGTCTTTTGTGTTTCCATATAAATTGTGAAATTTTTTGTTCTAGTTCTGTGAAAAATGCCAGTGGTAGTTTGATAGGGATTGCATTGAATCTGTAGATTGCTTTGGGTAGTAGAGTCATTTTCACAATGTTGATTCTTCCAATCCAGGAACATGGTATATCTCTCCATCTATTTGTATCATCTTTAATTTCTTTCATCAGTGTCTTATAATTTTCTGCATACAGGTCTTTTGTCTCCTTAGGTAGGTTTATTCCTAGATATCTTATTCTTTTTGTTGCAATGGTAAACGGGAGTGTTTTCTTAATTTCACTTTCAGATTTTTCGTCATTAGTGTATAGAAATGCAAGCGATTTCTGTGCATTAATTTTGTATCCTGCTACTTTACCAAATTCATTGATTAGCTCTAGGAGTTTTCTGGTAGCATCTTTAGGATTCTCTATGTATAGTATCATGTCATCTGCAAATAGTGACAGCTTTACTTCTTCTTTTCCGATTTGGATTCCTTTTATTTCTTTGTCTTCTCTGATTGCTGTGGCTAACACTTCCAAAACTATGTTGAATAATAGTGGTGAGAGTGGGCAACCTTGTCTTGTTCCTGATCTTAGTGGAAATGGTTTCAGTTTTTCACCATTGAGGACAATGTTGGCTGTGGGTTTGTCATATATGGCCTTTATTATGTTGAGGAAAATTCCCTCTATGCCTACTTTCTGCAGGGCTTTTATCATAAATGGGTGTTGAATTTTGTCGAAAGCTTTCTCTGCATCTATTGAGATGATCATATGGTTTTTCTCCTTCAATTTGTTAATATGGTGTATCACATTGATTGATTTGCATATATTGAAGAATCCTTGCATTCCTGGGATAAACCCCACTTGATCATGGTGTATGATCCTTTTAATGTGCTGTTGGATTCTGTTTGCGAGTATTTTGTTGAGGATTTTTGCATCTATGTTCATCAGTGATATTGGCCTGTAGTTTTCTTTCTTTGTGACATCTTTGTCTGGTTTTGGTATCAGGGTGATGGTGGCCTCGTAGAATGAGTTTGGGAGTGTTCCTCCCTCTGCAATATTTTGGAAGAGTTTGAGAAGGATAGGTGTTAGCTCTTCTCTAAATGTTTGATAGAATTCACCTGTGAAACCATCTGGTCCTGGGCTTTTGTTTGTTGGAAGGTTTTTAATCACAGTTTCAATTTCAGTGCTTGTGATTGGTCTGTTCATATTTTCTATTTCTTCCTGGTTCAGTCTCGGCAGTTTGTGCATTTCTAAGAATCTGTCCATTTCTTCCAGGTTGTCCATTTTATTGGCATAGAGTTGCTTGTAGTAATCTCTCATGATCTTTTGTATTTCTGCAGTGTCAGTGGTTATTTCTCCTTTTTCATTTCTAATTCTATTGATCTGAGTCTTCTCCCTTTTTCTCTTGATGAGTCTGGCTAATGGTTTATCAATTTTGTTTATCTTCTCAAAGAACCAGCTTTTAGTTTCATTGATTTTTGCTATTGTTTCCTTCATTTCTTTTTCATTTATTTCTGACCTGATCTTTATAATTTCTTTCCTTCTGCTGGCTTTGGGGTTTTTTGTTCTTCTTTCTCTAATTGCTTTAGGTGCAAGGTTAGGTTGTTTATTCGAGATGTTTCCTGTTTCTTGAGGTAGGCTTGTATTGCTATAAACTTCCCTCTTAGCACTGCTTTTGCTGCGTCCCATAGGTTTTGGGTCGTCGTATCTCCATTGTCATTTATTTCTAGGTATTTTTTGATTTCCCCTTTGATTTCTTCAGTAATCACTTCATTATTAAGTAATGTATTGTGTAGCCTCCATGTGTTTGTATTTTTTACAGATCTTTTCCTGTAATTGATATCTAGTCTCATAGCGTTGTGGTCGGAAAAGATACTTGATACGATTTCAATTTTCTTAAATTTACCAAGGCTTGATTTGTGACCCAAGATATGATCTATCTTGGAGAATGTTCCATGAGCACTTGAGAAAAATGTGTATTCTGTTGTTTTTGGGTGGAATGTCCTATAAATATCAATTAAGTCCATCTTGTTTAATGTATCATTTAAAGCTTGTGTTTCCTTATTTATTTTCATTTTGGATGATCTGTCCATTGGTGAAAGTGGGGTGTTAAAGTCCCCTACTATGATTGTGTTGCTGTCGATTTCCCCTTTTATGGCTGTTAGTACTTGCCTTATGTATTGAGGTGCTCCTAGTTGGGTGCATAAATATTTACCATTGTTATACCTTCCTCTTGGATCGATCCCTTGATCATTATATAGTGTCCTTCTTTGTCTCTTGTAATAGTCTTTATTTTAAAGTCTATTTTGTCTGATATGAGGATTGCTACTCCAGCTTTCTTTTGATTTCCATTTGCATGGAATATCTTTTTCCATCCCCTCACTTTCAGTCTGTATGTGTCTCTAGGTCTGAAGTGGGTCTCTTGTAGACAGCATATATATGGGTCTTGTTTTTGTATCCATTCAGCCAGCCTGTGTCTTTTGGTGGGAGCATTTAATCCATTTACATTCAAGGTAATTATTGATATGTATGTTCCTATTCCCATTTTCTTAAATGTTTTGGGTTTGTTATTGTAGGTGTTTTCCTTCTCTTGTGTTTCTTGCCTAGAGAAGTTCCTTTAGCATTTGTTGTAAAGCTGGTTTGGTGGTGCTGAACTCTCTCAGCTTTTGCTTGTCTGTAAAGGTTTTAATTTCTCCATCAAATTTGAATGAGATCCTTGCTGGGTAGAGTAATCTTGGTTGTAGGTTCTTCTCCTTCATCACGTTAAGTATATCCTGCCACTCCCTTCTGGCTTGCAGAGTTTCTGCTGAAAGATCAGATGTTAACCTTATGGGGATTCCCTTGTGTGTTATTTGTTTTTTTTCCCTTGCTGCCTTTAATATGTTTTCCTTATATTTAATTTTTGACAGTTTGATTAATATGTGTCTTGGCGTGTTTCTCCTTGGGTTTATCCTGTATGGGACTCTCTGTGCTTCCAGGACTTGATTAACTATTTCCTTTCCCATATTAGGGAAGTTTTCAACTATAATCTCTTCAAATATTTTCTCAGTCCCTTTCTTTTTCTCTTCTTCTTCTGGGACCCCTATAATTCGAATGTTGGTGCGTTTAATGTTGTCCCAGAGGTCTCTGAGACTGTCCTCAGTTCTTTTCATTCTTTTTTCTTTATCCTGCTCTGCAGTAGTTATTTCCACCATTTTATCTTCCAGGTCACTTATCCTTTCTTCTGCCTCAGTTATTCTGCTATTGATCCCATCTAGAGTATTTTTAATTTCATTTATTGTGTTTTTCATCATTGCTTGATTCCTCTTTAGTTCTTCTACGTCCTTGTTAAATGTTTCTTGCATTTTGTCTATTCTATTTCCAAGATTTTGGATCATCCTTACTATCATTATTCTGAATTCTTTTTCAGGTAGACTACCTATTTCCTCTTCATTTGTTAAGTCTAGTGTGTTTTGACCCTGCTCCTTCATCTGCTGTGTGTTTTTCTGTCGTCTCATTTTGCTTATCTTACTGTGTTTGGGGTCTCCTTATCACAGGTTGCAGGTTTGTAGTTCCCGTTGTTTTTGGTATCTGTCCCCAGTGGCTAAGGTTGGTTCAGTGGGTTGTGTAGGCTTCCTGGTGGAGGGAACTAGTGCCTGAGCTCTGGTGGATGAGGCTGGATCTTGTCTTTCTGGTGGGCACGTCCACGTCTGGTGGTGTATTTTGGGGTGTCTGTGGCCTTATTATGATTTTAGGCAGCCTCTCTGCTAATGGATGGGGCTGTGTTCCTGTCTTGCTAGTTGTTTGGCATAGGGTGTTCAGCACTGTAGCTTGCTGGTCATTGAGTGATGCTGGGTCTTGATGTTGAGATGGAGATCTCTGAGAGATTTTTGCCGTTTGGTATTACGTGGAGCTGGGAGGTCTCTTGTGGACCAGTGTCCTGAAGTTGGCTCTCCCACCTCCGAGGTACGGCCCTGATGCCTGGCTGAAGCACCAAGTGCCTTTCGTCCACACGGCTTAGAGTAAAAGGGAGAAAAAATAGAAAGAAAGAGAGGAAGGAAGGAAGGAAGGAAAGGAAGGAAGGAAGGAAGGAAGGAAGGAAGGAAGGAAGAAAGAAAGAAAGAAAGAAAGAAAGAAAGAAAGAAAGAAAGAAAGAAAGAAAGAAAGAAGCTATAATATAGTGAAGTAAAATAAAGCTATTATAAAGCAAAGCTATACAGACAAAATCTCCCCCAGAAGCATATGCATATACACTCACAAAAAAAAAAAAAAAACAAAGGAAAAGGGGAAAAATTAATATATCCTGCTCCCAAAGTCCACCTCCTGAATTTGGGATGATTCGTTGTCTATTCAGGTATTCAACAGATGCAGGCACATCAAGTTGTTTGTGGAGTTTTAATCCGCTTCTTCTGAGGCTGCTGGGAGAGATTTCCCCTCCTCTTCTCTGTTCGCACAGCTCCTGGGGATCAGCTTTGGATTTGGACCCGCCTCTGCGTGTAGGTCGCCTGAGGGCGTCTGTTCCCCGCCCAGACAGGACGGGGTTAAAGGAGCAGCTGCTTCGGGGACTCTGGCTCACCCAGGCCGCGGGGAGGGAGGGGTACAGATGAGGCGGGGCGAGCCTGCGGCGGCAGAGGCCGGCGTGAGGTTGCACCAGCCTGAGGCGCGCAGTGCGTTCTCCTGGGGAAGTTGTCCCTGGATCACGGGACGCTGGCAGTGGCGGGCTGCACGGGCTTCCGGGAGGGGCGGCGCGGAGAGTGACCTGTGCTTGCACACAGGCTTTCTGGAGGCGGCAGCAGCAGCCCCAGCGTCTCACGCCCGTCTCTGGGGTCCGCGCTGACCGCCGCGGCTCGCGCCAGTCTCTGGAGTTCGTTTCGGCGGCGCTCTGAATCCCCTCTCCCTGCCCGCCGCGAAACAAAGAGGCAAGAAAAAGTCTCTTGCCTCTTCGTCAGCTGCAGACTTTTTCCCGGTCTCCCTCCCAGCCAGCTGTGGTGCGCCAACCCCTTCAGGCTGTGTTCACGCCGCCAACCCCAGTCCTCTCCCTGCGATCCAACCGAAGCCCGAGCGTCCGCTCCCAGCCCCGCCCGCCCCGGCGGGGGAGCAGACAAGCCTCTCGGGCTGGTGAGCGCTGCTCGGCGCCGAGCCTCTGTGCGGGAATCTCTCCGTTTTTCCCTCCGCACCCCTGTTGCTGTGGGATCCGCGCTGTTAGCCGCGGCTCGCGCCCGTCTCTGAAGTTCGTTTAGGCGGCGCTCTGAATCCCCTCTCCTCGCGCACCAGGAAACAGAGAAGAAAAAGTCTCTTGCCTCTTCGGCAGCTGCAGACTTTTTCCCGGACTCCCTCCCGGCTAGCTGTGGTGCACTAACCCCTTCAGGCTGTGTTCACGCCGCCAACCCCAGTCCTCTCCCTGCGACCGAAGCCCGAGCCTCAGCTCCCAGCCCCGCCCGCCCCGGCGGCTGAGCAGACAAGCCTCTCGGGCTGGTGAGTGCTGGTCAGCGCCGAGCCTCCGTGCGGGAAGTGCGGGAATCTCTCCGCTTTGCCCTCCACACCCCTGTGGCTGCGCTCTCCTCCGTGGCTCCGAAGCTTCCCCCCTCTGCCACCCGCAGTCTCTGCCCGCGAAGGGGCTCCTAGTGCGTGGAAATCTTTCCTCCTTCACAGCTCCCTCCCACTGGTGCAGGTGCCGTCCCTATTCTTTTGTCTCTGTTATTTCTTTTTTCTTTTGCCCTACCCAAGTACCGGGGGAGTTTCTTGCCTTTTGGGAGGTCTGACGTCTTCTGCCAGCGTTCAGTGGGTGTTCTGTAGGAGCAGTTCCACGTGTAGATGTATTTCTACTGTATCTGTGGGAAAGAAGGTGATCTCCGCGTCTTACTCTTCCGCCATCTTCTCTCCTCCCCTATGTTTAACATTTTGAGGAACTGTCAAACTGTTTTCCAAAATGGCTGTACCATTTTGCATTTCCACAAGTAATGCGTGAAAGTGCTAATTTCTCTGTATCCTCACCAGCACTTGCTATTGTCTCTCTTTTTTATTACAGTTTCCTAGTGGTTGTAAACTGGTATTGTGTTGTGGTTTTGATTTGTATTTCTCTAATGATTAATGATGTTTAATTTCTTTTCATGTACTTACTAGCCATTTGTATATCTTCTTGGGAGAAATATCTATTGAAATTCCTTGCTCACTTTTTAAATGGGTTTTGTGCCTCCTTATTATTGAGTTGTGAGATTCTGGAAACAAGTCTCTATCAGATATATAATTTGAAAATATTTTCTCCTATTCTGTGGATTATACTTTCACTTTGTTGATGATAGATTTCAGTACAAAATATTTAACTTTTGATGTAATCCAGTATATTTTTTCTTTTGTTGCTTATGCTATTTGTATTGTATCTAAGAAATTATTACCCAAGCAAGGTCAAGAAAATTTATGTCTGCTTTCTTCTAAGTGTTTTTCAGTTTTAGCTCTTACATTTAGGCCTCAGAACTATTATGAGCTCATTTTTGAATATGTTGTGAGGTAGAGGTCCACCTTTGTTCTTTTAATGGGGCTACCAGTTGTACCAGCACCATTTGTTGAAAAGACTATTCATTCTCCATTGAATTGTTTTGGCAGCCTTGTAAAAAAAATCAGTTGACCATAAATGCATGGGTTTATATCTGGACTCTAAATTCTATTCCATTGATCTGTCTATTTTATGCCAGTATTACACTATCTTGATTACTGTAGTTTTGTAGTAGGTTTTGAAATCAAGAAATGTGAGTCATCCAACTTTATTCTTTTTTCAAGATGGATTTGGCTCTTCTGTATTTTTTTTTTGTATTTCTGTATGAATGTTTTGATCAGCTTGTCAATTTTTGCAAACTTGGCAGCTGAAATTTTGATAGAATTGTGTTGAATCTGTAGATCAATTTGGGGAGTATTGACGTTTTAACAATACTTTCTTCCAATTCATGAACATGGAATGTCTTTCCATTTATTTAAACCTTTTTAAATTACTTTCAACAATGTTTTGTAGTATTTGGTGTACAAGTCTTGCACTTCTTTTGTTGAATTTGTACCTGAGTATTTTATTCTTTTTGATTCTATTGTAAATGGAATTGTTTTCTTAAATTCATTTTCAAAATGTTCATTGCTAGTGTGTAGAAATACAGTAGATTTTTATATATTGAACTTGTATCCTGAAGCCTTTCTGGACCTATTAGTTTATTAGTATTACTTAGCTTATATTATTAATTATTTTACTATTATTAGTATTAATTTTTAGTTGATTTAAAAATATATGTTTATACATACATACATATATGATCATATCATATGCAAACAGAGATGGTTTTACTTCGGTCTTCTTGTTTTTCATTGCCTAATTTCCCTGGTAGAACCTCTAGCACAATATTAAATAAAAATGGTAAAAGTTGACATCCTTGAATAGTTTCTGATCTTAGGGAGAAAGTATTAAGTCATTAACCATTAAATACTATAGTCATTGTTTTACACAGGTGTTCCTTTGCCATGTTGAAGAAGTTCCTTTATATTCCTAGTTCACTGAATATTATTGTCAAATGGTGTTAGATATTATAAAAAATTTTTTGCATCAATTAATATGGTCATGTAGTTTTTGTCATTTATACTATCAATAAGGTGTCTTACATTATTTGATTTATACATGTTAAGCCAACTATGCATTACTGGGATAAATCCCATTTAGTCATGGTGGATAATCCTTTTTTTTTTTATATAGTCTATCTATAACACAAAATTAATTTATTCTATTAGAGAGTTGTTTTTTTTTAATTCTTGAATTTTATTTTATTTATTTTTTTATACAGCAGGTCCTTATTAGTCATCAATTTTATACACATCAGTGTATACATGTCAATCCCAATCGCCCAATTCAGCACACCACCACCCCCATCCCCCCGCCGCTTCCACCGCTTGGTGTCCATACGTTGTTCTCTACATCTGTGTCTCAACTTCTGCCCTGCAAACTGGTTCATCTGTACCCTTTTTCTAGGTTCCACATACATGCGTTAATATACGATATTTGTTTTTCTCTTTCTGACTTACTTCAGTCTGTATGACAGACTCTAGATCCATCCCCGTCTCAACAAATGACCCAATTTCGTTCCTTTTTATGGCTGAGTAATATTCCATTGTATATATGTACCACATCTTCTTTATCCATTCATCTGTCGATGGGCATTTAGGTTGCTTCCATGTCCTGGCTATTGTAAATAGTGCTGCAATGAACATTCGGGTGCATGTGTCTTTTTGAATTATGGTTTTCTCTGAGTATATGCACAGTAGTGGGATTGCTGGGTCATATGGTAATTCTATTTTTAGTTCTTTAAGGAACCTCCATACTGTTCTCCATAGTGGCTGTATCAATTTACATTCCTACCAACAGTGCAAGAGGGTTCCCTTTTCTCCACACCCTCTCCAGCATTTGTTGTTTGTAGATTTGCTGATGATGCCCATTCTAACTGGTGTGGGGTGATACCTCATTGCAGTTTTGATTTGCATTTCTCTAATAATTAGTGATGTTGAGCAGCTTTTCATGTGCTTCGTGGCTGTTTGTATATCTTCTTTGGAGAAATGTCTACTTAGGTCTTCTGCCCATTTTTGGATTGGGTTGTTTGTTTCTTTAATATTGAGCTGCATGAGCTGTTTATATATTTTGGAGATTAATCCTTTGTCTGTTGATTCGTTTGCAAATATTTTCTCCCATTCTGAGGGTTGTCTTTTCGTCTTGTTTATGGCTTCCTTTGCTGTGCAAAAGCTTTGAAGTTTCATTAGGTCCCATTTGTTTGTTTTTATTTCCATTACTCTAGGAGGTGGATCAAAAAAGATCTTGCTGTGATTTATGTCAAGGGGTGTTCTTCCTATGTTTTCCTCTAAGAGTTTTGTAGTGTCCGGTCTTACATTTAGGTCTCTAATCCATTTTGAGTTTATTTTTATGTATGGTGTTAGGGAATGTTCTAATTTCATTCTTTTACATGTAGCTGTCCAGTTTTCCCAGCACCACTTATTGAAGAGACTGTCTTTTCTCCATTGTATATCCTTGCCTCCTTTGTCATGGATTAGTTGACCATAGGTGCGTGGGTTTATCTCTGGGCTTTCTATCTTGTTCCATTGATCTATGTTTCTGTTTTTGTGCCAGTACCATATTCTCTTGATTACTGTAGCTTTGTAGTATAGTCTGAAGTCAGGGAGCCTGATTCCTCCAGCTCCGTTTTTTTCCCTCAAGACTGCTTTGGCTATTCGGGATCTTTTGTGTCTCCATACAAATTTTAAGATTTTTTTGTTCTAGTTCTGTAAAAATTGCCATTGGTAATTTGATAGGGATTGCATCGAATCTGTAGATTGCTTTGGGTAGTAGAGTCATTTTCACAATATTGATTTTTCCAATCCAAGAACATGGTATATCTCTCCATGTGTTGGTATCATCTTTAATTTCTTTCATCAGTGTCTTATAGTTTTCTGCATACAGGTCTTTTGTCTCCCTAGGTAGGTTTATTCCTAGGTATTTTATTCTTTTTGTTGCAATGGGAAATGGGAGTGTTTCCTTAATTTCTCTTTCATATTTTTCATCATTAGTGCATAGGAACGCAAGAGATTTCTGTGCATTAATTTTGTATCCTGCAACTTTACCAAATTCATTGATTAGCTCTAGTAGTTTTCTGGTAGCATTTTTAGGATTCTCTATGTATAGTATCATGTCATCTGCAAACAATGACAGTTTTACTTCTTCTTTTCCAATTTGTATTCCTTTTTTTTCTTTTTCTTCTCTGATTGCCATGGCTAGGGCTTCCAAAATTATGCTGAATAATAGTGGTGAGGGTGGATATCCTTGTTTTGTTCCTGATCTTAGAGGAAATGCTTTGAGTTTTTCACCATTGAGAATGATATTTGCTGTGGGTTTGTCATATATGGCCTTTATTATGTTGAGGTAGGTTCCCTCTATGCCCACTTTCTGGAGAGTTTTTATCATAAATGGGTGTTGAATTTTGTCAAAAGCTTTTTCTGCATCTATTGAGATGATCATATGGTTTTTATTCTTCAGTTTGTTAACATGGTGTATCACACTGATTGACTGCATATATCGAAGAATCCTTGCATCCCTGGGATAAATCCCACTTGATCCTGGTGTATGATCCTTTTAATGTGTTGTTGGATTCTGTTTGCTAGTATTTTGTTGAGGATTTTTGCATGTATATTCATCAATGATATTGTTCTCTAATTTTCTTTGTTTGTAGTATCTTTGTCTGGTTTTGGTATCAGGGTGATGGTGGCCTTGTATAATGAGTTTGGGAGTGTTCCTTCCTCTGCAGTTTTCTTGAAGAGTTTGAGAAGGATGGGTGTTAGCTCTTCTCTAAATGTTTGATAGAATTCACCTGTGAAGCCATCTGGTCCTGGACTTTTGTTTGTTGGAAGATTTTTAATCACAGTTTCAATTTCATTACTTGTGATTGGTTTGTTCATATTTTCTATTTCTTCCTGGTTCAGCCTTGGAAAGTTATACCTTTCTAAGAATTTGTCCATTTCTTCCAGGTTGTCCATTTTATTGGTGTAGAGTTGCTTGTAGTAGTCTCTTAGGATGCTTTGTATTTCTGCGGTGTCTGTTGTAACTTCTCCTTTTTCATTTCTAATTTTATTCATTTGAGTCCTCTCCCTCTTTTTCTTGATGAGTCTGGCTAATGGTTTATCAATTTTGTTTATCTTCTCAAAGAACCAGCTTTTAGTTTTATTGATCTTTTCTATCATCTTCTTTGTTTCTATTTCTTTATTTCTGCTCTGATCTTTATGATTTCTTTCCTTCTGCTAACTTTGGGTTTTATTTGTTCTTCTTTCTCTAGTTCCTTTAGGTGTAAGGTTAGATTGTTTATTTGAGATTTTTCTTGTTTCTTGAGGTAGGCTTGTATAGCTATAAACTTCCCTCTTAGAACCCATAGGTTTTGGGTCGTCGTGTTTTCATTGTCATTTGTCTCTAGGTAATTTTTGATTTCCTCTTTGATTTCTTCAGTGATCTCTTGGTTATTTAGTAAAGTATTGTTTAGCCTCCATGTGTTTGTGTTTTTTACATTTTTTTCCCTGTAATTCATTTCTAATCTCATAGCGTTGTGGTCAGAAAAGATGCTTGATATGATTTCAATTTTCTTAAATTTACCGAGGCTTGATTTGTGGCCCAAGATGTGATCTATCCTCGAGAATGTTCCGTGCGCACTTGAGAAGAACGTGTAATCTGCTGTTTTTGGATGGAATGTCCTATAAATATCAATTAAATCTATCTGGTCTATTGTGTCATTTAAAGCTTCTGTTTCCTTATTTATTTTCATTTTGGATAATCTGTCCATTAGTGTAAGTGAGGTGTTAAAGTCCCCCACTATTATTGTGTTACTGTCGATTTCCTCTTTTATAGCTGTTAGTAGTTGCCTTATGTATTGAGGTGCTCCTATGTTGGGTGCATATATATTTATAATTGCCATATCTTCTTCTTGGATTGATCCTTTGATCATTATGTAGTGTCCTTCCTTGTCTCTTGTAACATTCTTTATTTTAAAGTCTATTTTATCTGATATGAGTATTGTTACTCCAGCTTTCTTTTGATTTCCATTTGCATGGGATATCTTTTTCCATCCCCTCGCTTTCAGTCTCTATATGTCCCTAGGTCTGAAGTGGGTCTCCTGTAGAAAGCATGTATATGGGTCTCGTTTTTGTATCCGTTCAGCAAGCCTGGGTCTTTTGGTTGGAGTATTTAATCCATTCACGTTTAAGGTAATTATCGATACGTATGTTTCTATGACCATTTTCTTAATTGTTTTGGGTTTGTTTTTGTAGGTCCTTTGCTTCTCTTGTGTTTCCCACTTAGAGAAGTTCCTTTAGCATTTGTTGTAAAGCTGGTTTGGTGGTGCTGAATTCTCTTAGCTTTTGCTTGTCTGTAAAACTTTTGATTTCTCCATCGAATCTGAATGAGATCCTTGCCGCGTAGAGTAATCTTGGTTATAGGTTCTTCCCTTTCATCACTTTAAGTATATCATGCCACTCCCTTCTGGCTTGTAGAGTTTCTGCTGAGAAATCAGCTGTTAACCTTATGGGAGTTCCCTTGTATGTTATTTGTCGTTTTTCCCTTGCTGCTTTCAATAATTTTTATTTGTCTTTAATTTTTGCCAATTTGATTACTATGTGTCTCGGCGTGTTTCTCCTTGGGTTTATCCTGTATGGGACTCACTGCACTTCCTGGACTTGGGTGGCTATTTCCTTTCCCATGTTAGGGAAGTTTTCGACTATAATCTCTTCAATTATTTTCTCAGGTCCTTGCTCTCTCTCTTGTCCTTCTGGGACCCCTGTAATGCGAATGTTGTTGCATTTAATGTTGTCCCAGTGGTCTCTTAGGCTGTCTTCATTTCTTTTCATTCTTTTTTCTTTAGTCTGTTCCACAGCAGTGAATTCCACCCTTCTGTCTTCCAGGTCACTTTTCCGTTCTTCTGCCTCAGTTATTCTGCTATTTATTCCTTCTAGTGTAGTTTTCATTTCAGTTATTGTATTGTTCATTTCTGTTTGTTTGTTCTTTAATTCTTCTAGGTCTTTGTTCAACATTTCTTGCATCTTCTCGATCTTTGCCTCCATTGTTTTTCTGAGGTGCTGGATCATCTTCACTATCATTCTGAATTCTTTTTCTGGAAGGTTGCCTATCTCCACTTCATTTGGTTGTTTTTCTGGGGTTTTATTTTTTTTCTTCATCTGGTACATAGCCCTCTGCCTTTTCATCTTGTCTATCTTCCTGTGAATGTGGTTTTTGTTCCACAGGCTTATAGGACTGTAGTTCTTCTTGCTTCTGCTATCTGCCCTCTGTTGGATGAGTCTATCTAAGAGACTTGTGTAAGTTTTCTGATCGATAATCCTTTTTATATCTTGCTAGATTTGGTTTTCTAGTACTTTGCTGAGAATTTTTGATTCTGTATTTGTAGGGTATATTGGTTTGTATATTTTTTCTTCTTGTGCTATGTTTGTCTGGTGTTGGTATCAAGATAATTCTGGCCTCATAGAATGAGTTGGGAAGTGTTTCTTCCTGTTTTCTTTTTTTGGGAACAATCTGTGAAGTATTGGCATCAATTCTTCTGTGAACCTCTGATGTAATTCATCAGTGAAGCCATGTAGGCCTGGACTTTCTTTGTGATAAGTTCTTAAATTACTAAGTTGATCTCTTTGCTTTTATAGATCAATTCAGATTGTCTAATTCTTCTTGAGCCAGTTTCAGTAATTTGTGTCAAGAATTTATCAGTTTTGTCTAAGTTACCTAATTTATTAACATACTGTTGTTCATAGTATTCCCTTATTATATATTTTACTTCTGTGTACTCAGTTGTGATGTCCTCTCTTGATTCCTGAATTTTGTAGTTTGACTTGTCTCTCTCTGTCTCTCTCTCTCCAGTCTACCTTAAAGGGTTGTCAATTTTGTTATCTCTTCAATGAACCAGTTTTTGGCTTTGTTGATTTTTCTCTGTCATTTTTCTACTCTCTATTTTGTTTGTTTCTGTTCTAGTTTTCATTATTTATTTCCTTTTGCATTCTTTGGGTTTAGTCTACTTTGAATCAGGGATGGTTTAGATCTCCCTTCCCCTCAACTTGACTTCTTTCTTTGAGTTTTTGATTCCCTTTGATTTAGGTCTTCTGATGAATTCCATGAGATCAAGTCTGTAAGAAACAAGTGTGTTGGACTGGGCATCAGATTCCAGCACTGACAGATATTTCCAATTAACTTTGCCACAGTGGGATTTCATTATTCAATATGTTCTTGTATATCTTTTAAAAATAATATTAAGATTAATAGCTGAATGGGATTGCTAAACTCAAAAATGTTTGAGAATAATGAAGGATAAAAAGAAATCAATTTATAGAGATATGGTTCACTGTGCTAAGAAATGAGACTCATGTAATACATGATTTCATGGCTCCTTCTTTCAACATTTGCTTTTTGAAAGTTTGATAAAGTGTCAGGCACTGAGTTGGGTGCTATAGGAGCTAGGAAGAAGAATGAGATTAAATGCCATTTAGGTCAAGAGAAAGGACACATTATAATAATTACAATAACAGTGGGTGTATGTTAAGAAGGTGATGTACAATATTCAGAAAGAAGGAAACCTGTAGCTGTCTGGAGAATTCAGGAAGCTTTTTTCTTGTAAATACATCTTGAAGAATGACTCGGGACTCCCCTGGTGGCACAGTGGTTAAGAATCCACCTGCCAATGCAGGGGACACCGGTTTGATCCCTGGTTGGGGAAGATCCCACAGGCTGTGGAGCAAGTAGCCCCCGCTCACTGCAACTAGAGAAAGGCTGTGCACAGCAACAAAGACCCAACACAGCCAAAAATAAATAAAAGATAAATAAATAAATAAAAATAAAAATAAAAACAGAATTTATAAAAAAAAAAAATGACTGGGAATTTAGAGAAAGAGATTTGAAATTTCAGGCAGAGGCAATAACATTTCCAAGGATGCATAATGAACTTTCATCGGTTGAGAACTTGGAGTACCTTTTGGGAACAAGTTATGGTATCTGGTATAGTTTGTTATAATTTGGCTATCTTAAGAAGACATCATAAGAGGAAGAATTCTGCAGATGGTTGTGATCAAGAAGTAAGCTCTCAGACTGGAGTTCAGTTTCCTGGTACAGAGATCTCATTGGTGGCTCTCCAGATATGTTCTTTATTATGTTTATTCAGCTTCCTATCTGATTTGCTGTTTCAGTTTAGAGGCTTTTTCCCATTCCTTCCCAGGTTTAATTTTGGTATTTATTTCCTGTTTTGGCTTTAATCTTCTCTTCTTCTGGAATAGAAGTTTCTCAGGTGCAAAACAACTAACTGAGGCCTGAGTCCAGCACCCAGTGTACCAACATTGCACCCCTAAGGACAGCTCAATGAGAGTCAATTTAAAATATGATCAGTGAAGCTGAGAAGGTAGCTATGTGTGATTTGGGGAAGGATTGGGGGAAAGAGTATACTGGATTTTTCTGCAAGGTGTAAAATATTTATTTGATTTTATGTTTTGAAATTGTATTCTTTAGAGAACCAGGGATCCTTAGAGGTATCTCTGGGCTCACTACCTGGGACATGGGGAAGTTGAGTGAGTGCAGTTTTACTGCCCTCTTTTCTCTTGCCTTCTTCTTTCTCTCTTTCTACATTCATTTATATGCCTTGAGATTTCCATAATATTTTGGTTTTATACACTGAAGGTCTACATAATATTTGATTTGAAAAAATTTAAAAGATCCCTGCTGGAGAAAGAGATAAAATTATAACTATCAGCAATGAAGATCCCTAAGTATTTTTGAGGGAAACAAATAATTTAATTTGGGTTTTAGAAGATAATACTGGTGACAGGATGGAGGATACCCTGGAGGAGAAAGAAAGAACTAGATGTGGGGGTGGGGAGGGGGAAGTTGTTGAAAGAGTCTGGGCAGGGAGGACACAGACCTGAACTAAGGCTTTAGAAGTTAGAATGGAGAGTAATGTGACACCGTCAAGAGGCATTTGAGAGGTAGTACAGATAGGATTTTATAACAAATTGACTAGATTTAGGGCCAGCAATGGAAGGCTGTCATTTTTACCTTTGGCTGTCATAACTGGGAAGTCCAATGGGTGGATTTGTCTTCAGGTGCAGCTATTTTAGATAATGCCTTTAGGTTCTTATCTTCATCTCTTGAATTTTCATCCTTCTAAGCTGGTTTCCTTCTTGAGAAGGCTTCCTACTATGCAGTGAGATGATCCCTAGAATATATAGGCTTACAAGTTTATTATTTCAGTGGAAGAGTACAACTCTTTTGCCATCCAGAATCCATGTCAATCCAAATAAGAGACTCTTATTGACCCTGCTTGGGTCATGTGCCCACCAGTACCAATTACTGAATCAGAAAGATTTATATTTCCCATTAACTTTGGATGTTTTAGAAGGGTGTTTAAACTTTTACATTGCTAGTTACCTTAAGACACTGGTGGGATGTAATGGCTCTATTTTATACTCCCCGCTTTCCCTCATTTTCACATAGTCCCTGTAAGGATAGAGAATGATGTAAATAAGTGCCAATGGAGAGCTCTTGAATTTAGGCAGTACTGAACATTTCTAAGTTTCAGAGGAAAATTAGAATCTATTCCCCTTTGGGCATTTCTACATGAGAGCTGAAGTGATGACCAGACCTGTACTGGGCTGTGGGTGAGGGGAGGGACAGGCTGGAACCCCACAAAGGGGTTGGCCTCATGGATGCCTTCTTACTCCTTGCAGCCTTAAGTCTCACCAAAACAGGCTCTTATCTGGACAGATAGGAGACATGGAGTTTATACTAGTGGTTAAATCCTGGGCAGCCACAGACTAATGAGAACGGAGAGAAGAAAGGAAGGAAATCACAATAGGCAGGAGAGAAGGAAAGAACTTGTCCTTACTTTTCTTCAAGAGGTTTTCCATATTGTAGGATATTATAGGTCAGGACTTTCACAGTGGGCTTTCACTCTTTTAAGGCACTTTCCAAAAATGGGTGTGAGGTAGAAAGATGGAAGTGAGCAATGGTGAGCCCTGAATATAGATACTAGATCACAGGAAAAGATTCAATATAGGCAAAAAAATATGCAAACAGCAAATAAAAATAAAGAAATGATTTTGTAGAATATTTTAAAAAATCCTTCAATTTATTTCTGTGCTGGTCTTTTGAGACCATCTAGTCCAATGGATCCAAGTCCTGGCTGTCCTTTAGAGTCGTCTGTGGAACTTGATAAAGATACAGAAGCCTGGATCCTTTCTGGACCTACTGAATTGGAATTTTTGGAGTTGGGTATTAGACATTTGCTGTTTTACAAACACTGCTAAAGACATTCTGTGTCTCAGGGTGTTGGAATCTACCTTGCATGCAGCCCAGGCTCCCCTGAAACTGTACCAGCCTACAGGTTGAGTTGGGTTAAAACCACACATATCACTGTCTCTCATCCCTGCTTCTCCCATAAGACTTAAGTTTGCTGAAAGTTCCCTAAAATATTTTGGTGTCCCTAGGGGGAGTCTTATATGAGCTTATGAACAGGTCTGGGCAGATGCCATGTAATGTTCACTGAGCCCTGATGCTCCAGCAATCACTACTACGGCTTCCTCAGAAGGATCCAGTCTTGCCCCAGTGCTCAAAATCTCCCTCTGGGCATCTTCCCTGGTACCTTGGATCCTCAGAGATTTGTGGATTGCCTATACTGGGCCATTGTGAGTCCTCTTCCAGGAGTTCTCTTTCTAGCCCATCTTTCACAAGACCTATAAAATAACTGTGGTTCTCATCAGCGGACCAAGGCACTTATAAAAGAAGAAACTGAGTATCAGAGAGCTTGTGGGACTGGCGCAAATGAGCCAGGGTGTGAGGAACACAGCTGAATCAGCACCAAGGGGCTCAGGTCCAGCTCTAAGCCCCATCCACAGCATGGTTGATTAGATCTGTAATGAGCTTGCTTTGCTTCCATGTCATGTGTCTCTCTGGTCCAGGCTGGTTAAAAATTTGGAAACTTGGATAAAAGATGCAAAATATCAAATGCTCGGATTATCAGAGTGAAAATTATGCATCTTCCAGAGAAAGAAATTATGCTTCATTCAGGTGTGAACTAAGTTTTATTTTAGCCCCAGAGATATTGCTCATTTTCCAGATGTCAGGGACAATTCAAGTTAGGACAAAGAAAGAATTAGGTTTATTCTAGATATGGATAAGGAGCACAGCTGGGCAGCAGCAAGAGAGGAGAGGTTAATGCAGAGTTTAATGCTTGAAAACGTGCTGATCACTTTCCAGGAGAAACCTGTCAGACCAGGGCCACATAGGCAGATAACAAATTCGCTTACCTTTGTTGTTCTGAGAGCTAGTAGAAAAATCAAACGGAGTGTACAGGACACAGCATGAAGTTTTGACCTCGGTCCAAGTCAAGGAAGCTGGAATTACGTTACCTATTTTTTAAAGTTTACTCTGGATGTTATATGTCGAGCTGGGAGACCATAGTACTCATTGCTCTGAGAGCGCCCTGCCACCATGGACCTTTGGAACCCAGGGGTGTGCATGTGTATATCTAGGTATTTGGGGTAGAAAGTCTATTTAATGAAAGCACTCACCCCAGCTCCTGGAAAGAACTGGACTCTAATAGTGTTGTAGCATTAAAGAATCAGCAGTTGGTGGCTTTGGTTTTTAAAATTTGATTTAATCCCTCACATGATAAGGCAACACCATGCCAGAGGCATTGAGCTTCCACTGTCCCATCAGGCATGGTTGCAAGGGGTAGTCGAGGTGACCACCATCAGCAGCATACTCCCAAGTGGCTTACTTAAGTGACTGTGGTTAGGAAGAGAGGATGGAGGACTGTGACATAATCACCCTACTCAGCACTCACATGGCTTCCTCCTTTCCTCCACCAGGCTCAGATTTATAAATATGCATCCTTTATCCATGAGGGCTGCTTTGACTTCTGAAGATCAGCAGAGACACCATATACATTTCCTTTTATTTACTATGAACAAAATAGCATTCCCAGAGGAAATGGGGCTTGCAGTAACAGAGACCCTTTCGGGACAAATAGAATTTGGGCTACGTTTAGAGTAATGTAGCTAAAGCTCCAACCTCTTCTCCCTTCAGTGAAAGAGGGAGCCACATTTGAAGTTTTGCCGTGTTATGTACTAGCTCATGATCTGAGAGATAGCAAGATGTAAAAATAGAAGTGAAGGGCTACATCTTTTGGAATAAAGAAACCCTAGAGAGAAAGCAAGCGATTTAAAGAGAACTAACACTGGAAAATCACGAAATCACACTGGGGCTAGAGATTTATGGATTTAGAACAAGAGAGCAATGAATATGTGAGTGGTTTTATATTTTGAACTCTTCGAGATGCACATATAGTAAATTTCCAACCTCTTTTTGGTGTCATGCAAATCCAAGGGCTTCTTGACAGAGTGGACAAAAAAGTGATAGGGAAGAAACAAAGAGAGCAAAAGAGGATAAGTGATGCTGGACACATTTTTATGCACAAGAGGATGACTTTTCCTGGGTAATGTTGATTATCAGATAGAGAAGACTTGTTGTCATAATAATGTCACAGAACCTCAGAAGCTAGTAACCATGGGACATCCTGATGCTGGTGATTGAAATCTGATAAGTTGCGTTTCACATTGCCTTTCAGACAAAACTTATCCCAGGCTACATGGACATGTTAATGTTCACAAGGGACATGATTATTGGAATAGTTTGTGGACTGTCGTGTGGAGAGAGTGGGCTGGCTTAACTCATATCCAAAAGCCCTGTCCAATGATTTTTACAATTAGGTATTATTATGGCAATATATTTTAAAAATATAGTATTTTCTCAATGTTATAATTAATATGTACAGCCCTCTCCAAGTGAAATCAGAGGAGGTTTTATGCAGAGACACTTTTATAGATCCTGTAAGTCACACCATCATATAGGTAGTAAATGTTTATATTTTTATAGAAATATTGATCAATATACTGCCATCATTTTTATATTCACAGTCCCTTCTTATTCCATCATCCTCCAAACAAATTTCTTACTGCTTTCCCTTGATGGTATGATTTTTGCTCCTTTGGCCATTGGAAAAGACTGTTTAATTTTTCTTCAGTGTTATCAAATAGATCAGTACTCCTAGGTTGGTGACTGAAGTTTCTTTGTATTGTGCAGTCTTACACTTTTTGTGTAGTGAGGAATTTTAAAACACTTTTATTTTCTGAATGGGCTTTTTTCATGGGGATCACAGAGTAATAGAAATAAAGAAAGATTAATTAGAAAGCAAATGCATATGCCCATTGGATGGAGGTGTGAGATGAAGAGGCTCCAGGAACATCAGGAGGCTGGTTACGAGCCAGAGGGAGAGTCTCAGGTGGAGACCGCATTAGTCAAACAGCAGGATTCCTCTGTTTTGATTGGGTTTGCCTCTAGAGCTAAAGGCATTTCTTTGCTTACACAGTGACAAGAGGCAGGGATGAGGAGGAGAGCAAGAAAACATCCACACATCTGTAACCACCATTTACAGAGCACGTGGTGTGTCCCAGGCCCCTGCTAAGCCTTGTACAAGCCCAGTGTTATTTAATATTCCCACTGCCCTAGGAGGTGGGTACTGTTGTCACTTACATCCTATGGATGAAGAAACTGAAGCTTAGAGAAACTAAGTCAGTTCCTCAATTTCACATCTCTAGAATGGCAGGGGTGGGATTTGGTTTTATGTGATTAGAAAGACCTTAATCCTTATGATGTATATCTAAGAGATTATTATTATTATTGAGCTAACTTCTTAGAGTTGGAGCGCCTCAGTGCCTTTTGGCCTTTACAGGGTGAAGACTTTCTGCAGGGAGCAGACAGCAAAGTTTCAGCCTTTGAGAGCCTCTGCTTGCCATCAGCTGTGAGTGCCCACACAATAAACCAAGCATCCTCCAGGTGGACCCTGGCTTTGAAATTTAGAGCTGTGTGCAATAGTGAGAGAACCAGGGATTTAAAAAAATCAGCAGTTTTGAAACAGAAAGGGAGAAAAAGGTGCATAAAGATAACTCTATTAAAGACATCAAAATGTCTCTTGTTTAAGGTTGAAAAACTTATAGCATGCCAGAACACTATAATATTACAAATGACTGTCAGTAGTCATCCTTTTTCTTTCTTTGTCATGTTTATGCCTGGGGATAAAATATTTGATCATTTTTCTTTTAACGGTCTTAAATAAATGGACAAGCTTTGAGAGCCACGATACCTGCAGATGTAAAATTTTAAAAAGAGAGAGAGGTAAGTTTAGGGTCTAGAGATTTTTTTCTTTTTTCCCATGCATACTACATCATCTAAGTCAATCTGGCAGAAAAGAGATTTATCGTTGAGGACGGAAATCTGTCAAGAAGGTAATTGTGCCCGTGAATCCATCTTGGAAGAAGAAAGGCAAAAAGGAGGAGAAGTTTCCAAAGGGAAGCCCCTCTCCAGGGTGCATACTTGTGAGTCAGGAGAGTTTTGGGTTCAGGTTTATCCAGCACACACTTAATTGGGCTGACAGAGATACCTTCTTCAAAGATAATCGTGTGTAAATCTTTGGGTGGTGGGAGAAGGATTATGGATCATATTTGCTTTTCTCCTTTCCTTTTCTGAGATTCTTATCATCAGTCAACTCCAATAACTAGATCGTTGAGTCTCAGAATCCTCCAGGTGATTCTGATGGATGGTCTTTGAACCATATTTTGAGGACACTGAAATCAAATCACATCATTTTGATCCCCCCCACTTCCTCCTTAATCTCAGAGCAGCAGTTAGAATTTAATTTGCCCATCTAGGAAAACTCTATGCTCAGCAGAGTGGCTTCTGCTAGGTGACTTGGAGAGGTGTCACTTTCCTTCACAGAGGGAATGATTTGAGACTGTCACTAAGTCTGTTATTAGAGGTTGGAAACCGTAAGAATATTTGGGGAAGTCTCTGTAACCCCAAGATACAGGGATAGGTCCTTTCTTATTGGTCTGAGAGCTCAACCAAACCAAAGTAGAGACAAGGTCCTCTGTCCCTGTGGGGCACAGGAGGAAGGAGTTGAGGGGGCAAATGGCAGGGGGCCTAGAACCAGAGCTCAGAAAGGCCAGTCGCAGCATAGTGTCAATTATTATTGGGCTCTCATTAGAGCTGCACAGCTTTGGATAAGCCCGAGAGCTGTTTGAAAGAGACTGCTCTTTCATGTATTTCTAGGTCTTACAATTTAAATAATGTTCTTTATATAAATTGTAAGCACTTCTTCAGTAAATTATAGTTACTCACTTGACAGGTTCTGCATATATGAGCAAATGCATGAATAAGTTGCATTTTCTTACATTAAACATATATTGATCAAGACTTCAGTCTGCACCAGGTACTGCATTAGGCAAGCTCACGTGCATCATTTCACTTATTATTCATAGAAATGCTAGGAGGTGCGCCCTCTTTTTATCACTATTTTACAGATGAAGGAAATGAGAATCAGAGAAGTTAGCTATGTGTTCACATTCACACAACTGTTAATTGAGGGCATTCAGACCTTTAGGTGGCCTCCATGGTCGGTTTGAGAGTCTGGGGACGCTCAGACCACGGGCCTCAGGATGACAACTCTTGACTCTGAGATTTTGGATCTGGGAATTATCTGAGCTTCCTACAGGTTTCTGCAGGTTATATTAGCTAAGAAGGAGATGGTAAACAGAAGGTGAGCACCTGAAGATCCTTTTCTTCCTGCTTATTTGAGAGCTGGATGTTTCTTAGAGACAAGGCCCCACATTCAGCCTTTTTGGTCTGGGCTTCAGCAGTGGAGGGGAGCTGGGCGGTGTAGACTCTTAGTGAGTCACTAGTACCCTTGGATGGTAAGAACTGGAGTATGTCCACTTTATTCATTAATATATCTCCAGCTACTAAAACAGTGCCTGGCGCACACTACATGTTCAGTAAATACATATTGACTGAATGTTTCCCTGATTTTAGCACTTAATGGTTCTCTGTCGTCTACTGTGGGCTCATTTTTCAGTGTATTAGCTTTGTCCCTACAGCTATACTATAAACTTTTCAAAGGCAGGGACAGATAAAAATATTAATAATAGGAGTTACGATTATTGAGTACATGGTAACAGGTCTTGTGAGAGACATACCATACACACAATCTCATTTACTTCTCCCCACAGCTCCATGAAACTGATCCTTATCACCATTTGGTAGATGAAGAATCAGGCTCAAAGAGGTTAAGTAACTTGCACGTGGTCACACAGCTCATCCAAGGCAGAACTTGCATTCATATCTGTGGATGACTGAGTTCAAAGTGCAGGTTCATAACTTCCAAGCCACACTGATGCATCTTCTCCAGCACATGTAGTGGTTTGCAGAGAGTTAAGCACATTGTAAAAATCAGACATTAGCCATGCTTAGCAAGGCTGGCTTAGGTAAAGGCGTGACTTGGAGGAATTTGCTTCCCTCTTCCCACAGTTTCCATTTCAGGTATCCATAGTGCTACTCTAGGGCAGCCCTGTTTCCCCACTCCCAAACCCCATTCAGGTATGTCCATTCCAGGAAATGTCCCATCCTTCGATTTCCCCAGACCTCATCATATAAACCTACTTGTTTTAGTTTATTTTGTTAGTTGGCATTTTTGAATGCTTTTGAGGAGCCAGGTGACATGCTGAGCTCTTTTTATGGGCTGTCTCATAATCCTGACAGTGACCCTGTGAGTTAGCTCCTATTAATATCCTCATTTTAAAGATGTGGAAACTGAGCCTCAGAAAGGTTAAGTGACAAGTAGCATGGCCAAGGTCATGGAATGTGACCTATCCCACTGGTTCATCCACTTGCTCTATGCTCATCAGGCAGTGACTAGACGGGCTACTGTCCCACCAGACCTTCCTGTCATCACTTTCAAAGCCACCCCTGCCCCCTCACCACCACTGAGTCTCTCACGGTTCCTCATATCAACTATTTGCTGAAAGCAGACCTAAGGCTCAAAAAGCTCCAGTGACAACTTTCTGATGCAGGCCTGGATGAAGGCCTGATTCCTAACTGCATGCTCTCTTTCTGCTACAACAGACCAACCTCTCCAGGCAACATATTTACTCTACAGGAGCCTTTCAGCAGCCGAGTGAATAAAGGTGGAAGTGGAAGACCCCACTGTAGGATCTTAAGGGGCTTCTTTAGGGCAGAGGGACCATCTTTGTATTCCCCAGGCTCACGGCCAAGGCTGTGTTCTTTTCTTAGCTGGAAACTAGCTTCTCTTTAATCCACGTTATTTCTCTAGGGGATTGGAGTCATGTCAGAAGGAGGTTAAGTGTGCAGTGTTGTAGGGACCTGGGAAGTTTGGATATAGCATCGTTCTTGTAACAGAGAAGTATTTGTGTGAGGTTCAACATTTTCCTTAGTTTCATTTCACTTTCCGTTTTTGTGTTCTGTGTAAAATTCAACTCCTTTTATTAAAAGTATCTAGTGTAGTATGATTCCTTTTTCATAAAATTATTTTGTCTTTCTACCCATCCTTTCATTTATTTATTTATTCTTCACCTATGGAAATGTGGAAAAAATGATTTTCACCAAATGATGATACTCTCTCCCTCTCCCCACTACACTTGTGGTATTTTCAGTATTTTCTTTTTGTCCTTTTCTGTTTTGCTTACTTTTATATTAATAGTTTTAATATATTTTATTTTAAAATGTTACCATTATTTTTATTTATTTATTTGTTTATTGGAAGGGGGAAAACAATTTAGATAGTTTTCAGAGGGAGAAGGCTAACCAGCACGAAGGCTTCCTCCTTCTTGAGAGGGTTCCTGCGGTGTGAAGCCTAACTAGAATCACTTAGGATGATCTCATATCCTTGTTTGCTTAGAACAGTCCCAGTTTATGCCTCTTGTCTCACTGGTAATTATTACCAGTGCTTTCTTTCACTCTCAACAATGTGTTGTCTTGGACAATAAATCACATGGTCGTTCTACTTATAACAAAGCATGTGGCCATGAAGCAAGGGCTCAGGACTCCTATTTTATGTTTAAGGACACAGGGAGCCTGGGGCCTGAGAGCCTCTCTGTGGATAAGGTGTGGTCCTCCTGTTCACACACTGGGTGCAAAATAGGGAGAGAAGCTGCCTCTAAATGCACTTGCCTATTGATGCTGAGAAGGAATCCTGCAGCGCTTTCCCTGGAGGTTACGTGTGGGCAGAATGGCTAATGACTGCCACTCAGCTCCGTTAGCACTTTGCTGTAACCTCCCCCCTATAATAAGGATTGTAACTGCAGAGCAAGGATGCAGTGGTTCAGCAGAGCTGTTCTCTGTTGGGAGTATGGCAATAAGACAGACTCAACATCTCCCTCTCTTCGTGTTCTTTAAACATGCTCACAGCACATACGCCGCCACACAAATCAGAAAGTAAGAGTTGTCACTGCTGCTAGAAGAGCTCTCAGGTCTGGCTCCTGGAAGGAGCTTGGTTCAGGTTCACAGCTTTCCTGCTCCTGAACTTTTCAGTGACAGAGAACAAGGGCAGATTCTGGGAGGAGAGACCCTGGATTTTGGGGAGGGTCCCTCTAGCCTGTTCTCTCACAGGTCTCTCGAGTGAAGCTGTGACTCTTCAGGGAGTCCTCTCTGCCTGCCTTCCTCCCTCCCTCCCTTCCTTCCTCCCTTTCCTCCTTCCTTCCTTCTTTACAGTCACTTATTACTAATATTAATAAGCAATTGTCCAAATAATCTTAAGAGTACTCCTTCCTTCCCCACTCACTTTAGAGACAGGGAAAACTAGCCTAAAAGATGTAAACTGACCCGGGAACTTCAGATGCTGATAGAGCTGTGATATAAACCAGGTCTGTCTGACACTGGAGTGCACTAAATCATGTAACTGTTATGTACTACTATTTCTTATGTGGAGAGAGTCACAGACTAAAACTGCATCACCTTGCAGAGTTTGGGGCGAACATGCATGGCATGGGAGTCTCTGTCCTAGTTCACTGGCACACTGTAAAAGCTGACTCTGCTTTTGTAGACTGATGGGAATATGGATACGCTAAGGGAGAGACATAGTAAAGGACCAGGGTTGCTGTATGTTCCTAGCAATGTTGGGTTGACCAGCTGGAAAACTATTGATGTGGGTGTATTAACTATTTCTTTCCTGGGTAGATTATTCAGTATTCAAAGTAAAGTTCATGAGCAAAAAAGTGCTATTTGGCAAAGCAACCTTATAGCTGTAGAGAAAAATGATTCCCCTTTGTCATTAATTCCAGTACTTTTCTTCAGGACCTTAGTTTGGACTCAGAGCTTCCCTGTTAGCTGTATAAATGGGATTAATGACTTGGTTCCGGCAGAGAACATAAGGTACTTAAGGAACTGTTTCAGCCAGGTGATGCATTATTATTGCTAGGAAAAGGTGGGAATATTAGCAGTTATATGGCCCTTTATTTGCAGAAATTATCCCAATGGCTTATTCACACATATTATAATCCTAATGGTCATTTGATTCTCCCCCATTTGTCATGCTTGTACATATTTGAACATTGAAACTTTGTGATACTAAGGACAAATAATGTCCGCAGAAGCCTGCAACTACCTGTCCTGTGTGTTGCATAGACCACTTGCCTCCTCTGCTGAGGATGCTGACCGAGTCTCCCCCTCCAAAGGCTTCTGGAGGGATGTCTGGGTTCAGGGACCATAGGATCAATTGTATTCTGTTGGTGGAGAGTTTAATATGCATTTTCTGGCTAACTAAGGGGCCTTCTATGTAGACAGCTTCCCTACCAGGCAGTGGAGAATGAGAGAGCTCAAGTGGTGGTGACCTTTATTTCTAGTTACAAAATTTTAAATACTATTTTTGCCCTATTTCTATAGGCTTTTAATGCATTAAAATAGGCTGAGACTATTTTTTTGAGTATTTGATTTTTTAAAATTTATTTTATTGAAGTATAGTTGATTTACAATGTGTTAATTTCTACTGTACAGCAAAGTGATTCAGTTATACATAGGTATATAATTATTTTTCATATTCTTTTCCATTATGGTTTGTCACAGGATATTGAATATAATTCCCTGTGCTATTCAGTAGGACCCTGTTTATCCATTCTATGCATAGTAGTTTGCATCTGCTAATCCCAAACTCCCAGTCCATCCCTCCCCCAACCCTCTACAAGTCTGTTCTCTGTGTCTGTGAATCTGTTTCTGTTTTGTATATAGGTTCATTTGTGTCATATTTTAGATTCCACATATAAGTGATATCATGATATTTGTCTTTCTCTGACTTCACTTAGTATGACAATCTCTAGGTCCATCCATGTTGCTGCAAATGGCATTATTTCACTCTTTTTTATGGCTGAGTAATATTCGTGTGTGTGTGTGTGTGTGTGTGTGTGTGTGTGTGTGTGTACCACATTTTATCATCTGTCGATGAACATTAAGTTGTTTCTATGTCTTGACTATTGTAAATAGTGCTGCTATGAACATAGGGCTATGTGTATCTTTTTGAATTATACTTTTGTCCAGATATATGTCCAGGAGTAGGATTGCTGGATCATATGAATATTTGATATTTAACTGACCACAGTAGTAGAGTTCAGCTGGGGCAGCTTGAGGTAGATGCTGGCTTTTGTTGATGATGTTTCCCACCCCTTGTCATTGTAATGTCATTTCAAGATATCTGTTTCCTGCTTAACAAGTTAGAGGACAATGGTAGCAAGAACAACAATAATAAGATATTTATGGAGTACTTAAATATCAAAAACGTAAATATCAAATGTCAAAAACTTAAATATTAGCTAAATATCTTAAATGCATTATCATATTTACCCCTCACAACAATGCTATGGAATAGATCCTATTTTTATTCTCATCTTACAGAGGATGGAGCTGAGACTTAAGAGTATTAAAGGGCTGGGCTTCCCTGGTGGCGTAGTGGTTAAGAATCCACCTGCCAATGCAGGGAACACAGGTTGGATCCCTGGTCCGAGAAGATCCCACATGCCGCAGAGCAACTAAGCCCATGCACCACAACTGCTGAGCCTGCGCTCTAGAGCCTGCGAGCCACAACTACTGAGCCCACGTACCACAACTACTGAAGCCCGCGCGCCTAGAGCCTGTGCTCTGCAACAAGAGAAACCACCGCAATGAGAAGCCCGCGCACCGCGACGAAGAGTAGCCCCCGCTCACGACGACTAAAAGAAAGCCCGTGCACAGCAACGAAGACCCAAAGCAGCCAAAAATAAAATAAATAAATAAAAAACCCCACAAAAAACAGTACAGTAGATGGTAAATGTACTGACTAAGCTTGAAAGGAGTTCCAGCCACCAATGTGACAGGATACTTTGCTTTTGGAGATAAAGAGAAGCCCCTGCTTTGTTTGGGCATGTAGATTATCTGAAGCATTAAAATGCTTCTTGACAAAGATACAGAATAGTCAAGCTTCGTCTCCAGATTTACCTTTTTTTTTTTTTATTAATTAATTAATTTATTTATTTATTTTTGGCTGTGTTGGGTCTTCGTTTCTGTGCGAGGGCTTTCTCTAATTGCGGCAAGTGGGAGCCACTCTTCATCGCGGTGCGCGGGCCTCTTACTATCGCGGCCTCTCTTGTTGCAGAGTACAGGCTCCAGACACGCAGGCTCAGTAGTTGTGGCTCACGGGCCTAGTTGCTCCGCGGCATGTGGGATCTTCCCAGACCAGGGCTCGAACCCGTGTCCCCTGCATTAGCAGGCAGATTCTCAACCACTGCGCCACCAGGGAAGCCCCCAGATTTACTTTTAAAACATATTCTAGTTGCTGGACAATTTGACTTATTCAGCAAAGCTTGATTCAAGAGCAAATTATCCTGTTCAGTGTTAGTCTTGTGCTTGCAAAATGTTGTAGCTAAAGATGAAATTCTGTCTATAGGAAGGAATGGCATTCAGTAAACGAAGAGTAGCCCCCTATCTCTGCAACTAGAGAAAGCCCGCGTGCAGCAACGAAGACCTAACGCAGCCAAAAATTAAATAAATAAATAAATAAATAAATAAATAAATAAATAAATAAATAAATAAAGAGTATTAAAGGGCTTACCCAGCCAGCACTCAACCCAGCACTCAAAACTAGCTGTCTGACTCCACTGGTAGCCACACTGCACCTTAAATCTATTGAATCTCACAGCCTAGGACTAATTCTGTGCTGGATTTGAAAACAGTTGCCTATAGTTTAGTTCAGCTTATGGGTTGTTTAGGGACCTTCTGTGCACTCAAATTGCCTACATGAACAGAGCTAAGATCCAGAGAATGTCCTCAGCGCTAAATGCTCCTTTGTCTTCAGTTTTGCTTTCTCTGTACCTATTTTTTCTTTTTTTTTTCACTTCTAGAATGATGGTCTGAGCCCTGATTTTTGTTTTTTTGCTTGGTTTAGACACCTGAGTTTTCTTCATTTTTGACATTCATGCAAAGTCAATCCCTCACATGACAATGGGTTTTGGGGTATTGCTTCTTTACCGCTCATTTGCGTTAATGAGGTAATATACGGCAGTGGCCTCCAATTTTCCTTCTTATGGAATAGGAATGCTTTGAGGTTTAGGAAATCCTGCAAAATTTCACAAAGGCTGTCTTTGGAAATTCCAGCCTCATCTTTATTTGTTCATTTGTTTCTTCTGTCTTCTCCTTCCTGGCCTCTCCTGCATCCCAGACCTCTTCTCTCATGCAGGAAAGTGACACAGGAGTTGGTACCTTAACATCCTACCTCTTTCAGGAGGCAATAAAATATATGGCCTGCTAGTGGGCAGGGTCGGGGTCCTACTGATCCCAGGGTAGGCTGTGGGTTTGTGGTTTTCTTGCGTCTGGTGTCTGCCCCCTGGTGGGTGAGGCTGGCCTAGAGGCTAGGGCAGGATTCCTGGAGGGCAGGGCTGGTGCCTGACCACTCTTGGGTGGAGCTGGGTCTTGGCCCTCTGCTGGGCAGGGCCATGTCTAGGGGCATGTCTAGAGGAACTTGTGGGCTCAGGAAATCTTTAGGCAGCCTGTCTTCTGATGGGTGGGTCTGTGTCCTCTCCAGTTAGTTGTTTGTCCTGAAGTGTCCCAGCACTGGCAACTGCAGGCTATTGGGTGGGGTCAGGACTTGGCACTAAAGAGCTAGAGGGAGGGTTCCAAGATGGTGCCCAGTGTGCATGTGATGGAAAGCTCCCAAATATGGCTGCTGCCAGTATCTACGTCCCCAGGAGAGCCTCAGCCACCCCCAAACCCATCCCCAAACCCCTCCCCACCTTCTCCCGGAGACTCTCCAAGACCAGAGGTAGGTCTGGCCAGGCTCCTATGAAATTAGTGCTTTTGCCCTGGGTCCTGGTTGTGTGTGAGATTTTGTGTGCACCCTTTAAGAGTGAAGTCTATTTCCCCTATACCTGTGGGGCTCCTGAGTTTAAGCCCTGCCGGCCTTCAAAACCAAATGTCTAGGGGCTTGTGTTCCTGGTGCAGGACCCCTGGGCTGGGGAGCCTGACGTGGGGCTCAGAACTCTCACTCCTGTGGGAGAACCTCTGCAATATAATTATTCTCCAGTTTGTGGGTTGCCCACCCAGGGGTATGGGACTTGATTATATCACGAGTCTACCCATCTTGCTGTGGTTCCTTCTTTATATCTTTAGTTATAGATCTTTTCTGATAGGTTCCGGTCTTTTTCATCGATGGTTGTTTTGAAAATAATTGTGATTTTGGTGGGCTCGTGAGAGGAGGTGAGCTTAAGGTCTTTCTACTCCACCATCTTGGCCGATCTCTAGTTCTGAATCTTAAGATTCATGCAGCTGCATGTAATTGGCTGAATCGATAAATCTGCCTTGAAGTATACTTGTCAGCCACAAAGAGGAAGCACTTTCTGTGCCTAGTGTGCTGTTGTTCCAGTTGTGATCTATGCCTAAGGTTGGCCTCCCCACCTCAGCTACCCAGGGGTATCCATCTCTTGAGTCTTTCAGACTCAAGCCTAGTTGGGAGCGCAAAGGCAATTCTTGAGCATTATTCTCTGGACCTTCGTTGTATGCCATTTCTCAGCCACATCAAAGACAAGCTGAAATTTTGTGTTTTTTCCCCCCTCTGAGCTCCAGATTGGTTTCCAAGAAAAAGAAGGTTTGGTGTTTTTCTTCTGTACTCTAGACCCCTAAATTTCTACTGAAAATGACGGGCAACATGATATGCCTAACATAAATTCTGAAGCAACTGGCCCCATTAGAAGAGTAAAATATAACTATATGGCCCATGTAAATCAACTATACTCCAATAAAAATTAATTAAAAAAATAACTATATGGCCCACTGGTCTTTTCTGGCAATCAATTTGCTTGAGGAAATCTGGTAAGAATTTAAAATATAATTGACTTGGCTGACATCTCTGCTTTCCTGTATTCATACCTCCCACCCTCCTTAGCCAAAACAGCACTAGATAGTGAGAAAAAAAATGGCATCTTCCGTTTGCCAGATTACAAACCCTGCTCTATTAAAGTCTTTCAATGGAAAAAAGCCCTCAGGAATAGATTTTAATAATTTTGGCTGGCTGAATCATATGAACTCCCTTCTTTATTTCTGACTACTTCTCTCCCTTCCTCCCCCCTCAAGTCAGTCAGTCTGTTCCATGGCTGCCAAGATAGATGACATGGGGAAAATAGAGATGGCTGATCCCCATTCTGAATTCCGGCAGCTTCTCTGTCC
Organism: Balaenoptera musculus; assembly: GCF_009873245.2. Lineage (NCBI taxonomy): Eukaryota > Metazoa > Chordata > Mammalia > Artiodactyla > Balaenopteridae > Balaenoptera > Balaenoptera musculus. The sequence continues at coordinate 20,597,358 of NC_045800.1, forward strand.
CTACACCCATGTGCCATGACCTGGGCCTGGGCGGGAGCGTGAGGCTCATCTACCTCTCTCACCTACCACGTTCACACAGCTGTGTGCATGCATGCACAGATGTTTGCACTCTTGAAAATTCCAAATATTTTCTCAGCATCTGAGTATAAGAAGGAAATGGCTCAGAGAGAAAGCGATCAATGTTTTCTGTTTTCCCCAACCTATTGTCTTTAACGTGTCTCTTTCTGCCTATTTCCTTTAAGGTATGTGGAAAAAGCATTTGGTACAGGTGCCAGATCTGGCTCTGCTAACTACCAGCTAAGACCTCAGGTAATTTATTTTCCTTCTTAACCTCAATTTCTTTGTTTGTAAAATGGACATAATAATGCCAGCCTGACCTTTCTGTGTGTTACTCAAAAGAATTTTAGGTCCTACTGTATAGCACAGGGAACTCTGCTCAATGTTATGTGGCAGCGTTGATGGGAGGGGAGTCTGGGAGAGAATGGATACATGTATATGTATGGCTGAGTTGCTTTGCTGTGCACCTGAAACTATCACAACATTTGTTAATTGGCTGTTCTCCAATATAAAATAAAAACTTAAGAAAAGAGAATAAGGAGAAATAAAAGCTGGACAAGTGAATGAAATAGGGCAGGGGCATGTTACTCACAAAAAAAAAAAAAAAAAAAAAGAATCTTAGGTCCATGTCAAATATGTGGGAATGATTTTGGACCAGTGAACTCTTGGTGCTCCTATGCATGTAATGGGATGGTCATTCAACAAAGAACCCAGGTTTTCTGACACAAGCTCCCTGGACTCTATTAAACTTGCACCGGTAGATTGATATAAGGGTACATTAACACACACCAGGTGTGTGGGCTTTAGGTTCAGACAATCCTGGTTCTTAGCACCATTGCCATATGGCCTTGAACAAATAATTTTACCACTGTGAGCCTCAGTTTCTTCACCTGTAAGAGGGTAATGTAGAATAATAATATCACTCCCCAAAGCTGTTAGGAAATTTTAAATAGGATAGAACAATGAACACCATGCTTGACATATAGTATGTACCCCAAACTGTAGTTATTATACCAGTACTGCTATCACTAGGACAATTTCTGAACTAAATTGTTACAAAAAGTCTTTGCGTAGAACACTCAGGTGATGCCAATCTTTCAGGCAGTTCCTCATGATCCTTCTCTGCTTTAGTTTCTCCCCGGGCTCTGGGATTAAATATAGTCATCAAAGTCCAGATAAGATTTCCCCAGGGGGCACTTTCTCTGCAGCGAGTCAGACTGAGCACAGGTGATTGTGGTGGCATTGGATGGAAGCCTGGATGAGTAAGCGTGAATCTGATCACAGAATAACTTAGAAAGCCTGACCAACAGAGGCATAGCCTGGCTAAGCTCTGCCAGAACATGGCCCATCTCTTTTTCTTCAAACAGTTTTATCATAAATGATAAAATTAAAGAACACCTCCAAAATCTGCCACTTTAATAAAGTGACATGTGGTATCTGAACTGGCTAATTGTGTCAAGGCCTCTCATTTGGGGCAAGCTAATTTCTTCTGAGCATAAAAGACCACTCAAAATGAAAAGAACATCTTTCCATGGGCTTCCCTGGTGGCGCAGTGGTTGAGAATCTGCCTGCTAATGCAGGGGACACGGGTTCGAGCCCTGGTCTGGGAGGATCCCACATGCCGCGGAGCAACTAGGCCCATGAGCCACAACTACTGAGCCTGTGCGTCTGGAGCCTGTGCTCCACAACAAGAGGCCACGATAGTGAGAGGCCCGCGCACCGCGATGAAGAGTGGCCCCCTCTTGCCGCAACTAGGGAAAGCCCTAGCACAGAAACGAAGACCCAACATAACAATCAATCAATCAATCAATCAATTAAAAAAAAAAAAAAAAAGAACATCTTTCCCTACCTGGTTCATGCAGAAAATGGTACCACAATTAATCAAAGCAGTCAGATGATGACATTTTAAGTGCTAACCTGCCCAGAAAAGATTCCCAGGGAAGCCTCTGCAAAAAGAAATACAGGCGGCTATCAAAGCTTGTGTCTCGCCTCCTTGTTGGAAACCACATCTTCCTACTCTCTTCAAACTGAATGTCTGGTTAAGCGTGAACAGGGAAGGGTGGAGTTGTTTACCTGCAGCTGACAGACCTGGGGAGAGGTAAAGTATTATTTATTTAAGAAACCTGGGACAAGACCTGGGATTGTAAGGCTTTATATGTCATCTCTGATGGGATGGAGGTTTCTTGTTGGCCAGTTCTCCTGACCAATACAATTTTGGGAATCACTTAAAGAAATGGATTTTATATCACTGAGAAACCATTAGAAATTGTACCCGGCACACTCAATATCTCCCTTAGATTTTTCTTTGCATTAAATCAAAAGAAAATTTCTTCTATAAATATATTATTACTCTTGAAACTAGTATGCAGCTAGAATCTTAATTTAGTGATTTATAGTAATAGTACCAGTAACAATAAATAATTAATAAGATTTTATGTATCAGTGTTCATGATTTTGTTAGTTCCCCGCAAGCAGACCTCTAAGTTGGTGTTGTGTTTTAATAGTGTGGTCTACAGACCTACTGCAATAGGTTCTGCAGATTGGGGATGGGACAGGGTAGTGCATGCATGTTTTAAATACAGATCATGGGTCTCTCTCAGAATCCACTGTGTTTGGACTGGGAAGCCACATTTTTAGCAAGCTTTACAAATGATTGTTGTGTGCCACTTGTGATGACAGAGTATTGCTGATGATTCTGTCCCTGGGAAAGAGAGCTCATTTGGTATGGGTCCTGGCTTTTCTCCACCATTTTACTGACTGCAGCCCAAGAGAGGTGGAGTAATATTTCTGATTGGTAAATTTGTAAAGAATAATCTGGGCTTGATGAGCTTAGCTCGATTATCTTATCTCTAGAGAGGTAACTGCCTGCCGAAAGGAGGCTCTTTACTCCTTCCTGCAATGTGGGGAGGTAATTACCCCACCTCATTCACTCCGGTTAGAGAAACAACTATTTTTTGAAACAGACTCTTGTTTTTATTTTTGTTTTCTTTTTCAATGATAAAGTACAAGCTGACATATTTTTTGCTTTCCTCTGTCTATTCTTCCTACCTACCTATTTTCTGCCTACTCTCTGTCAAATCTTCTGGACTCCTCAAGGTCAATTTTTTTTTTCTAGCAGATATGAATATATGTGGTAAGCATGAAGAATGCTTGCTTTTGCTGCTAAACCTTACTTTCCAACGAATGTTAATTCATTTATTACAATTAAGGATGTGGCCATGTGCATCAACCTCCAGGTGACTCATTAAAACTCTCCTGCCAATCACTCTTTTCTTTGCCCACTTCCCTTTGGCCAGTCATTAATTCTTTCTTTCACCCAGCTACCAACATCTGTTACTTGCAACTTAATTGAAAGGTAATTTCATTCTGCCATAAATAGGTAGTTGTTTGCATTGTTTTCTACTCTTACTCAATTGTAAGCTCCTTAAGGAAGAGGCAACATGTTATTTTCTATTTTGTACAACTCTAGATTCTATCACTATGCTAAGCACAGAATGTGTTCCAGATAAATGTTTATGTTAAACTGAACTGCATTGAAATTATTTTTTAATTATGTAGGTAATACCTACTGTTGTAAAAAATAGGAAAATTTTGAAGTATGTAAAAAATAGGAAAATTTTGAAGTAGGTAAATGAAAAGAATTTGTAATACATCCGCCAAAAGCCACCAGTTTTAATCTTTAAAAAAATAGCTTTATTAAGCTAACTTACAGTAAAAGAGTATGCAATAACTTACATACAGTAAAAAGATTATGTGCAGAGTTCAATGAATTTTATTAAATTTACACAGTTTTGCAACAATCACCGCAATTCAGTTTTAGGACACATCCATCATCCCCAAAAGTTCCTTTGTACTTATTTGAATCATATTGCAATAAATACATTTAAGATACATAGCTGGCTATCAAATTCTACGTAGAATTTTACACTTAAAGAAATAAAAAGAACTAATTTCATTAAGATAATGACTATATTTTGGCTGGTAAAAAAATTCTAATATAAACTATTTCCTCCATGGAATTAGGAACGTTAGATGTAAACATTTGAATCTCTGTTTTACAATCTACTAATGATGTGCCCCAAATTACCATATGGATTCTAATTTTGTTTCAATATAAACTATAATTGAAACATATTTGTGTATTATTCTGAAGTAAAAACAATCTTTAATACTGATTACCAGAGTCAGCATAACTGAATTTTGACTTATTACATATCATGTGATTGTTTTACAAACATTTTCCAACTTTTCCCCAAATAGCATGAGTGATTATTGTCACCTTTAAGTAATTACTTATGGTAATTAAGTAATGGTTTTTGTGCTTATATAAGCTTTTGTAAATTTGAAGGGTGATTCCAGAGAATGTGGCTGTGTATTGGGAATGGGGCTGGTATGTACAGTTTTGAGTAGTTTGTGTGATCCTTCTGGAGAGATGCTTGGGACTGAGATCAGTCTGTGTCGATCAGCCAAGCTCTACACATAGGGCTGCATCTACCCAGGACCCTCCTCTAAATCAGGGAAAGGCACGCTCTCCTCACCAAGCCACGTACTTATCTGTTGAGGGCACTTTTGCCTAGTTAGTTCAAAGGCTCCCTGTAGGCCAGCTGGGGCTTTGATTGGGGTCTTAGAACAACTGGAGTCTTTGCTTGCTCTTTAAATACTGCTTTCTGGAAGCAGCAATGCTCAACTGTGGAGACTAGCTTGTAGAGGAGGCCAGGCAAACAGAGCCGTCAGTTTGGGGAGGTTGGAAGGATTTAAACTCCGTAGTCAAAATTCTCCACAATTGACCTGTCCATCCTTATATCTCACTGCCATTCTTCTGGGTTCTTCCCTCCTGTCACCCCACACCTACTGCCATCTTCATGCTGCGTTTTCTCACTCTACTTCCATCATCTTCTCTTCTGTCCATAAAAATATTCCTCATCCTTTAAGGTTTGGCTCATCATATTCTTATGATTGGAACCTTCTCTTACCACTCCAATTCTTAACTACCCCTTGTGTATTATTTTGCTAATTAATTATCCTGCCTTTCCCTTCTTTGAACACATAGGACTTTTTGTCATTATATGATATGGTAGCTAAGTGCTCATGCTGAGGTTGACTGGGTTTGAAACCTCACTGTTACTTAAGCAACAGAGAGGTCTTCTAATATTTCTGAATTACTCTGTGCCTCAGTTTTCTTGTGTGTAAAATAGAAATAATAATAATAATGCCTACCTCTTTGGGTTGTTATGAAGCTCAACCAGATGATACTGATTTTGGAGAAGTTCCTAGCAAGTGGTTATTTTTATCTTTTTGTGAATTACTTTGTTTTGCCAAATGTATTAGAAACTCTTTGAGAGCAGCAATTGTATCTTATATTTTGTTGTATTCTCAGAGGCAGAAACTAAATGAGTGTTGTTTCTCTTTCCAGACAAGGAAAAAAGTAAGTTCAGAAAGATTGTGACTCACTAGGGACAGAGCTGACCTTAGTATACAGGTCTGCTGGTTCTCAGCTTTGTGCTCCTTCAACTTTTACTATTTTGTCTGACATCAATGATATTTTTCACAATACAATAGTAATGATATTGATTGACATATTAAAGATGTCTTCAAAGTGTGTTATGTGCAATATTTTAAAAAATTTGTGCAAATAAGCCTTCTCTTTATGGTTATACATAAATGAGAGGTCATGCATTTCATATCATGACTTAGATATTTTTCTTCCCTTTTCCCCCCAGGCATCCTCTCCCATCCCATGAAATACGTTTCAGTGCCATGTGTTCTTACTTTAAATAAGATACAGGAGGGAGTGTTTAATCAAAACAATTCTAAGTGGCTACAAACATAACCCTAACCTCATTTCACCCATATTGTTAGAAGAGTTAATTGGACCTGCAGAGCCACCAGCTAAATACATTGGTTTATGCAAACAGTGAATCTAATTTCCTCCAAAATCATCCTTCTTCAGGAGCAGTTGAAGGAGAGAAGATTCTGGCTGGAAATTCAAAAGACCAATTTGGTGTCAATTATCTGCTCTTGCTAGATAAACTTGAAAAAAAGTCATCGCTCTACTTAAGTGAAAAAATATAATAAATATGTACACACACATAATTCTTTTCAAATTGGAAGAACAAAAACAACAAAAGAAATAATAAATTTTACGTTGCATTCGAGCTCAACCAATATTAACACGGATGGACTCCCTCCCCCTCTGCCTTTTCCCCCTGTTCCTTCATAAATACAGTCTTTAAGAGTTTAGAGAATTAATCCAGAAGTGAAAAGATTGTTTTTCTTTTTTCCTTTCTTTTTCTCCTCTGTAATTTTTGCCATATGGGAATACATGTCTCTCAGGAATAAAACAAAAACAAAGTAAAGTCATACTTATTTAGACTTCACTGATTTAGAATTTCTACAGTTCAGACTAGTTACCTGATCTACCTTTGGCAAGTCGGCAAACATTTTAAGACTCGTTTTTTTTTTTTTTTTAACCCCATGAAGGGATAAAAAGTCATGTAAATGTTGAGTGAGAATGTGCTGCTAAACTGTTAAGTATTGCACAAATGTGAGAAAAAAATGTGGGAAATTAAATTTCAGAAACAATAATTTAGACAAGTATGAAAGGGGAAATTTGCCTTACTCTTTAATGAAAGGCTGTTTTCAGCCAGTCTGGGAGCATTGTTTACAACCTAACAATAAATATGCTAATATACAATTTTCATAATGAGTTCACTAAATAGGTGCTCTCTGTGGAGTATTTTCCTTTAATATTTAGTTCATCAGATTCCAGTTATTGTGCCTTTCAAATATACCTCATAATTTTTACTTTTCATAATGTCTAAATGATGGCATTTAGTTATGCAAATTCGTGAGCCCTGCTTATCACTTTCATCGCCTGAGTTAACGAGTTTCAGATTTTTGAATCTGGGAAAAATTATAAACTTCTATTGCCTTATAGACAGAATGTTCCTTTCTGTATATCTTCTGAACTCCCTTTTTATTTGGGGTTTCTTTAAGCAGAGAAAAACAAAGGTGGGGTAATTGTGTCCTCACTCCTAGCTCATTATTGGTATAGCATTTTATAGGGTACCGAGTACTACCACATATTTTACAAATACTTGAGATCTTTCCTTTGCATATTATTTGGTGGCTTGAGAGTTTTTCTTGGTATATTATCTAGTACATGTCTCAGGAAAGAAACTCACCTTGCCTCTCGTCTGATATGCTTGCTGTGGCGCTATTGGTGTGCTTTGTGTAAGTAATGCTAAATCCCATCTTCCCAAGGTCTGTACCCAATACTGAGTGCAGGAAAAAAATTGTTAATTTTTTTTTGCCTGAGTACTTGTAGGATGACATTTTTTTGACTACTCCATTTTCAGGAGGCACATTCAATTCAATATAAATGATATAGGGCCTTCCCTTTTTATGTAATTTTAATAGGCGTTACTGTTGTATTTGACTATCAGTTTGCCTTCCTTTGGGAAAAGGCATTTCTTTCCATCTGAAAGGCTTTCTTTCCCCATACCCCCAGCTGGCCACTTCATATATATGCCTTCTAAATAGTTATCTTTTTTTCATATGATCCTGCCCTCTGACCGCATTTGATTTGTCCAGGAGTAGCAACATGGTTTTCTGACCCAGGCTGGACCAATAAGTCTCCTGCCCAGGAATTTGGACACGGAAACAGGAAGAATGTCAGACTTTGTAATTATTCAGGGTATCTTGGGATGCTTGCCAAGTTAACATACCTTTGAATCAAGCTTTTTGGTTCTCAGGAAATGGTTTTTGATCACTTCTGTTCATGATAGCTTTTGTAATAACCCACATATGTGTGAACTCTTGTGAGGCATGGGGGTAAATGGGAAGGGGTAAAAATTGTTTTACAGGGATAAAATATATTGGGCAAGAAGGGAAAGTGTCTGTTTTACACTTTGCCTTGTGATTTGAACAGGAATTTCTAAAAGAACATTTAATAAGTAGAGTACAAAAAGAGAAAACTGTAAATCAATGTTATTTATGAATATTGATGAAAAAGTACTAAATAAAATATTAGCAAACAGAATCTTATAGCACAGTAAGAAATAACAAACCTGATCAGCAGAGATTTATTCAATGAATGCATGATTTGCTTAATATTAGAAATAGTGTTAATAAACTACCCCTTATAAGTAGATCTAAGGGAAAAAAAATCATGTGATTGTCTCCCTGAAAAAAACCTCCAATAGTTACACAATACCCTTTCTGATTAAAAAACTTTAATGGATACTTTCTTAATGTGATAAAAAGTATATATATTTAGTACCAAAGCTAGCATCTTACTTAAGATCTAATAGATACTAGAGGAATTTCCACTAAGATAGGAACATGGCAAAGGTGTCCGTTATCTCTATTCATCATTGTTTTAGAAGTATTAACTAATTTAATTAAACATCAAAATTCAATTAGAAGCTTAAGAAATGGCCAAGAAAGAGGAAGAAAAATTAAAGAAGAGCTAAATAAATGGAGGAGCATACCATTTTCATGAACTGAAAGATGATATTGTTGATGTCAGTTCTTCCCAAATTGACCTAATGAGTCAATGCAATCCCAATTAAAATCCCAGCAGTTGTTTGCTGTAAGTCAGAACTGTTTCTAAAATTATATGGAAACAAACAGGACTTTGAATAGCTAAATAATTTTTACAAATAAGAAAACTAGAGAACCTAAACTACTTAATTTCTAGTCTTATTTTAAAGCTATAGTAATCAAGAGAGTGTGTTATTGGCTTAGGTATAAACATATATAGATCCATGGAATTGAATTGGGAGTCTGGAAGTAGACCCTCACATGTATGGCAATTTTGTTTTTTACAAAGTTGTCCAGGTAATTTATTTTGTCTTTATTTTATTGTGGTAAGATCGCTTAACATGAAATCTATCCTCTTAAATGTTAAGTGTATAATACATTACTGTTGACTATATGTACAGTGTTGTACAGCAGATCTCTAAAGCTTATTCATCTTACTCAACTGAAACTTTATGCTTAGAGGTTAATAACTCCCATGCTCACCTCCCCCTAGGCCCTGGTAAACACCTTTTCATTCTCCTGGTAACTATGATTCCAGTTTCCTGGTAACCACCATTCCAGTCTTCAGGTAATTATTTTCAGCAAATTGTGCTGAAAATGTCAGTGTATAAGTGACCTCTTAGCCCCCTCATGCCTTGTGGGGATAACTCTCAAAAAATAATTTTTACTTTGGCTCCAGTGCTTTTCTGTGGCGTTAACCACCAGTTACACATGGTGGGAGCTTGCCTGAAGAGTCACCCTTTATCAGCCTCCTTCCCTTCCCTGCCTCATTTTCCTACCTCTCTCTTTGTGTTTTCTGGGGTCACCCCCAAACAACTATGTTCACTAGTTCATTCTCTTTTCAGGGTCTGTTTCTGGGGGAGCCTGTAGCTTCTAAGATGGAAAAGCATGTACAGGGCCTGGAAGAAGCGAGGAGGTGCCTCTCACTGGGAAGGGAAGTTCTCCAAGTGGTGAGGGTTAAAACTGCTTTTGGATTATTTTCCATTATAGGTTATTACAAGATATTGAATATTGTTCCTTGTATTATACAGTAAATCCTTGTTGCTTATCTATTTTATATGTAGTAGTGTATATCAATTAATCCCATGCTCCTAATTTATCCCTCCTGCCCTTCTCCCTTTCCCCTTTGGTAACCATTAAAGTTTGATTGCAAATCAGCTATACTTCAATTAAAAAAAAAACTGCTTTTGGAAATGCCTTAGGAAGACACCCCAGTGGAGGCCAACGTGCCTTCTCTAATTATTTCATCACAGCCAGATTTTCTTCTTAGGTTGGAATTGATGGCTTTATTTATTTGTTTTAGAATCCACTAACATGACGTAATTTTAGGAACTGTGTTGTCTGAAAAAATTACATCTTCGAACACTGATCCAGAGTTACATCTTCGGTGCTCCTACTGCGAGGACGGGAATAGCACTGCCAGGTCCCTTCTCTTGCTTCCTCCAGGACACATGACCACTGAGCAGAATAGCAGGGAGCAGTCCTTTCACTGTTTGAATAGTTATCTGGTCTCTTCTCTTTCTCTCTCTCCCCTGCCCCTGCCTCTGCCCCTTTCTCACCATACCCAAATTTCTCAAATGAGTGCGGTTTGAAAATGAGGATCAGAATAACTCATACTCTATGTATAAGGGTGAACAATCACAATGATTGCACTTGTATTTAGACATTATGACTTATTTGCCACCTAATCAAGCTACTTAAACTCTAAGCTTCAGTTTACTCATATGTCAAAAGGGAATCATGTTAGTGAACATCTCATATGTTTATTATAAGAATTAAGTAACAGGGCTTCCCTGGTGGTGCGGTGGTTGGGAGTCTGCCTGCCAATGCAGAGGACACGGGTTCGAGCCCTGGTCTGGGAGGATCCCACATGCCGTGGAGCAACTGGGCCCATGAGCCACAACTACTGAGCCTGCGCGTCTGGAGCCTGTGCTCCGCAACAGGAGAGGCTGCGATAATGAGAGGCCCGCGCACTGCGATGAAGAGTGGCCCCCACTTGCCGCAACTAGAGAAAGCCCTCGCACAGAAACGAAGACTCAACACATCCAAAAATAAATAAATAAAAATAAATAAATTTATAAAAAAAAAAAAGAATTAAGTAACAAATGTCAACTAATTAGCAAGTGCCCTAGCATTTACTTAACACCTGATAAAGGCATTTATCACTAATATTTTCTCACGATTGGTGCCCTAGCACCCTTTCCCTGGACTTTTCTCCAGTATTTTCTCTTCTTTCTTACATCACCTTAGATATTTAATTCGATTATTCACTTTGGCTACCAACACCTTAGAGTTGGCAGTCTGTGTAATGAATAATTTTCTTTCATTTAGCTTGGATTGTTGACAGAGTATTTCATTAACTTTTGCTACAGTGTCTACAGTCTGGGATTTCAAGTAAATCATTTGTAGTCTGTGCTGGGATTTACTTTTTAGGTGGACATACTTCTTTCTAAACTGGAAACTTGTGGTAAAAATAAGGCGTGTGCTAGGAGAAAGGAAAGTCTTAAAGATGGCCTGGAGGACCTTTACCTTGCCAAGAGCCTCCCTCTCTCTCAATGCATTTTGACTCAGTTAAGGAGATTTACTTTTCTCTTGTCCCTAAAAAGAAATACAACTCCAGGAAGAGTGAAGGTGACATAATACAGTAGATGGGGCTTCCCTGGTGGTACAGTGGTTAAGAATCTGCCTGCCAATGTGCGGGACACGGGTTCGAGCCCTGGTCTGTGAAGATCCCACATGCCGTGTGGGATCTCCCAACTGAGCCCGTGCGCCACAACTACTGAGCCTGCACTCTAGAGCCTGTGTGCCACAACTACTGAGCCCACATGCTGCAACTACTGAAGCCCACGCGCCTGGAGCCCATGCTCCACAACAAGAGAAGCCACCGCAATGAGAAGCCTGTGCACCACGACGAAGAGTAGCCCCCGCTCGCTGCAACTAAAAGAAAGCCCTGCACAGCAACGAGGACCCAACGCAGCCAAAAATAAAATAAATAAATAAATTTTTTTAAAAACCCCAAAACAATACAGTAGATGGTAAATGTACTGACTAAGCTTGAAAGGTGTTCCAGCCACCAATGTGACAGGATACTTTGCTTTTGGAGATAAGCAAAGAGAAGCCCCTGCTTTGTTTGGGCATGTAGATTATCTGAAGCATGAAAATGCTACTTGACAAAGATACAGAATAGTCAAGCTTCTTCTCCAGATTTACTTTTAAAACATATTCTAGTTGCTGGACAATTTGACTTGTTCAGCAAAGTTTGATTCAAGAGCAAATTATCCTGTTCAGTGTTAGTCTGGTGCTTGCAAAATGTTGTAGCTAAAGATGAAATTCTGTCTATAGGAAGAAATGTCATTCAGTAAATTAATGAGTTGAGGGAGATAAAAATGTATTAATGAATTAGATTCTGCTTTGACTTATGTTGTGAAAGGTAATTAATTCATCATTGTTTTGGATTACTTATAGAAACATAACCTAGGTGGACTCCTATTGTGAAATATAAAATGTATGGAGTTAAAGGACAAATGGGGAAAATCAACATTTTTAATTTAATATTTACACTTAAGATTTAATTAATACAGACTATGCACTGATATCAATGGCTGGCTTTGACCGATTGTACTGTGACTAATGCATTTACTTATAGTTTTCTCTGCTCCAGACTTAAGAGAGTCACGGGATTCTTGCTGTGACACATATTTGTGATGCGTTTGTCACCATTCCTTGTGTTTGAGGATGAAGCTGTTGAGGATGTGTGTAGGTGTGTGAGTTTGCTGGTGGATGTCATGCATTTTTTCCATATCATTGTCATGTGACTATCCATTTCTGTGGTCAAAGATTTTAGGGTCTATGATTATAGCTGACATTGATGCTTAGATTCATGATTGGCATATGATTGTTTAGACTCGGTAGCTTCAAACATCTTTGCCAGCTCATTGGTCAGCTCATTGCTGTGCACTGCCACACCTGTCTTCCCTCATGCTTCTATATTGGCATGTTGCATCAAGGTATTTTTAAGGTATTCTTTCTTATTTGGCTCCTGTCCACAACACAGCTGTTTGGATTTAAATGAAATGAGAGAAGAAAGCACGGCTCATACCATGGTGACTTATGTCACCCAAAAAGTGTTTCCCCTTCACTGTTTGGAAGAAGGCTAAAATCAAACTGTAGCCCACCTCTCAAGAGTGTGTGTTATAAGGATGAAAATTCTTTATGGAATAAAGATGAGTATTAAGAATAAATAAATAGATAAGTTCCATGGTCCCATGAATTATATCTTCATGTCCTTTATGCCTTTTGGTCATTGCATAGCTCTTTTTTCTTTTCTTTTTTTTTTTTTTGGCCATGCTGTGCAGCATGCGGGGTCTTAGTTCTCTGACCAGGGATCGAACCTGTGCCCCCTGCAGTGGAAGCGCAGAGTCTTAACCACTGGACTGCCAGGGAAGTTCCTGCATGGCTCATTGGTAACACAGCATTCGCCACATTACCCCTGACACACCACAGGTCAATAAGACACATGTGGATCTAGCAAATGGGACTCGTCTGCTTTAGAGAAATCCTCTATCTTAAGTTTGAAATTTTAATCACATACCATCACATACCTACCGAAGTGCTATGCATGCCCAGTAGGCTTTTTGGGAAATCCATAACGTGGTTAACAGCACACAGATGTGGCCAAGGACTGGGGAATCTGACTCCCATTTTCTCTCCTTCCCCAAATTTGTATTATGATCCTTGTTCCCTCATTCTCTTTGGCTTTAAGAGAAGCTGGTCTCTCATGAGGATGTGCTTGTTTCCTAACAAAATCTCTCTGTTCTGACATGTCTTCTGGCCTCCCTCCTAACACCTTAGCCCAGGAGGGTTCAATGCAGACTCAAGACCAGGATACATTTGATTAAGGCAATTAAATGTTCATATTGGGTATGATGCTGATCATAGACATGTATCAGATTGGGACACAGATTCTCTGTGAGGCAAACTTGACATCTGTGACACCCATGTATCTTAGTCTGTTTAGGCTGCCATAACAAAATACCATAGACAGGGTGGCTTAAACAACAGAAATTTATTTCTTACAATTATGGAAGCTGGGAAGTCCAAGATAAAGGTGCCATCAGGGTAGGTTTCATCCTGGGGCCTGTTCTCTTGGCTTGTAGGTGTCCAAGAGAACATTTGTGCTCATTATGACCTCTTCTCGTGCACAGTGAGGAGAGAGTGAACAAGCTCTTGAGTCTCTTCTTATAAGGCCACCAATCTCATCATGAGGGCCCCACCTTTATGACTTCATCTAAAGCTAATTACCTCCCAAAGGCTCCATCTCCAAGTATGATCACATTTTGGGTCAGGGCTTCAACATGTGAATTTTGGAAGGACATTAACATTCAGTTCACAGCACCATTGTTTGTTTAGGAAGACTTCATGGACAACTTCAGGGGCCTACAAGCTAGATTCTGCCCTGGGACTCTGTGGCTTAGATAGGGCAGGGATAGATGAGGAGTGGGAGTGGGACTTGGGTTATTAAAGAAGTGACTCATGTAGCATAAAAACAGTCATCCCAAACTTATTACACTCTTCTGTGAAACCCCGTTAGTCTGAAATACGGAATTCTAGAGAAAATCAGATTCCAATTACAGAAGGTTAATAACTCATTCTGCCTCCAAAAAACAGAGTTCTTACAAATAACTCTTTGAAAACTTCACGACCTGATAGTTGAGAGAGAGGCTTGTGAAAAGTTTAATTGCTTCATTTGTCACTCATGCCTCCCCTTCCTTTCCCTCCACTCTGTCCCCATCCATCTCTTCCTCCTAATTTCTCTTTCAGTGACCCTTCCCCATCTCACTTTACCTGGAAGTCTCCTCATATTCCTCATTCTTGATTTGAATAACATACCTTGCTTTCTAGGAAGCAATGGCTGGTTTGTGGTCTAAAAGGAAACTACGTGGCGTTTCCAATTGCTGCTGCACCTTCAAGTGAAGCTATGGCAGACTGAACATGTCCCACTAAACTCCTCTCTCAAAATTGCTTCTTCTTCCATATTTGTCATTTCAGTGGATGACATCACTTTCTCCATGGTCATTTATGCTAGAGATTTTCTTTCTCATCTCACTCTCCTTATCAGCTCCTGCATCTAACTGCTCATGAGGTAATATCAATTTTAGATTCTAATGACTCTCTCTCCCCTTGTCAAACAACCCCCTCCTCCATTCACTGCATAAGTCCCCCTCCCTCTATTTTTCTTGTCAGAAATAATACAATAGTGTGCTAGCTGGTCTCTCTGCTCTAGCTTTGCCAATTTCCAATCCATCTTCCACAATTTTAGTGATTTTCCTAAAATGCACATGTAATTGTGCCTCTCCTTTAAAAAATCCCTTTAGTAGTTCTTTGACTTTCACAGGATAAAACTCAAACTTCCTAAATTGGCATTCAGTGGTCTCTTAATGATCCAGCCAGATCAAGACTTTCCAAGCAGAAAGTCTGCTTTCTGGCTTCAGATTGTATGCCTTCACTTGTATAATCTTTGCTTTCACTGGCTTGAGCCACTTATATTTTCCCAAAGTATCATGTTTCACGAAGCTCTGTGCCTCTGCATGTGTTGTTCACTTGGCTTGGAATACTTCTTTCTCTTTTCTTTATCCAGCAAACTCATATTCAGGCTTTAATATTTAAACTCATATTCACATCAAGCATCACCTCCTTTTGGAAATGTTTCTCCCTGACTACTCTCTTCCTTTTCTTCCTCCTCTTTCCATTCAAGATGAATTAACTACACCTCCTTTACCTGTTACTTATTACTTTTATAATCTGGAATTTTTTAAACAGCATTTTAATTTAATTTTTAATTGAAGTATAGTACAATATTATATTAGTTTCAGATGTACAGCATAGTGATTCAGTGTTTTTACAGATTATACTCCATTAAAAGTTATTACAAGATAATTGGAATTTTCTTGATATTACCACAGGACTCTGAGATCATCCTTTTTTGACCTATTTTTCCTTGGGGACTAGCTTAGTGCCTGGTACATAGTTGGTGGTAAAATATGTTTATTAAGTGGATGAATAAATTAATTAATGAAGAAAAATAAAGAAAAATATCTTTTAATAAACTGTTACTGAATTGTCAAAGATTTCTTGTTTTCATTTCTTATATTTATTCAGCAACTGATTTCTCCATGAACTTGATGAATTTTATCACTTAAAGGTTTAGAAGAGTCTGGAATTACTTTTTACTCTGAGGCACACAGGACATTAAAAACTAAACACTTGCTTATAGGTAAAGAAGAACAGAATTGGAGGGTCTAACACTGGTTTTAGTATTTTTCCATGGGAAATCATAGTTTCACGTATCACTGTTCAATAAGAAAAATGTGTCCTGTTTCTAGACTTAAGAGGATGGAAGGATGACTGTGCAGATAAGAATCATCCACCTCTGAAATTCACTCTCCTCCACTGAGACTCTTTTCCCCCTCACTGTGAAAACAAGTTTATTATTGTTTCTATTTATATAATCAGCACATGCTCTTTGGAATAATTTGAATAATGCACAGAAGAGTAAGAAAGATCCTAAAAACTCACTTAAAATCCTTCCATCCTGAGATGATCCCAATAGTCATTTGTTGACATTTTTACACCCACTTTAGGTACATATCCATGCACATACATTGTTTGACATATATGAGATTATTTCAGGCATGTTATTTTTCTTTGGGGATATTTTTTTTAAATGCATTCTTTTGTAATCTTACTTCCCTGCTTCTCTTCTGCATGTCCTTTCATCTGCATCAACCCTTCTTTCCAATCCAGATAAACCATGGTAACCACCTTTCGATCTAGGTCCTGTTGTAGGACAGATGGGCAGGAATGAATGAATAAATAAAGTCATATTGTTTCAAAAAATCTCCTAGAAATTTCTCCTAGTTTCCTGATATAGATCTAATTCCTTCTTTTATTAGTTTATTCTTTAGTGATTTGTTGTGTTTTTGTTTGTTTGTTTAGATTTTGGTGGTGATTTTGATTGACCACTTGGACCAACTCTGCCATGAATATCGTTGAAGATCTGACCATTACATTCCCAATAACTGTTGCTTCAATTTCCATTAGATGGATTTCAAGCAGAGGTATTGATGGGTGAAACAGTACGTGGGTTTTTTATTTTAAAAGATAGAGCAAAGTTGATCTGTTTTACTTTTCACATTTCTACGTATAATGAAAGAGAACATATTGAGGGCACCTCACCTCAACATTCTCACCATTAGTAGCTGTTTCCATTCTTTAACTTTGTGCCAGTTTGGTGGATCTAAAATGGTACCTCATAAATTTAAAACTTTGCATTTCTCTGATTATTAGGGGTGCTGGGCATATTTTCACATGTAATTGGCAAACTTGTTCTTTTATAAATTGCCTATTCATAGCTTTTGCCTTTTTCCCCTCTTTCCCTTTTCAAAAACTTGTTATTTTGAAATAATTTTAGACTTATATAAGATAGCTTCATGATTTCACCGGTAATGTTAACCTTTATCACTTGGTTAAGACAGTGTCTGCAGATTTCTTTACTGCAAAGTTACTATTTTTCCCTTTGAAATTAATAAATATTTTGGAGAAAAATACTTTGAGATTACCCAAATATCCTATTTCTTCTTAAACATTTGCTCACTAATTTTAGTATTAGTTGGTGGATCTTGCCTATAGTAATTATTACTGTGGTGTTCTAGTGGTGAGTTTCTATTTCCCTCATTCCTTCTACATTTACTAATTAGAGTTCTTCTGTAAGGAGTTGTCACCTATTTATTTATTCCACAATTATTTATATCAGTATATACTCATGGAAATTTGTTTTCTTCTTTGGATTATAATCTTATAGTAACATTCTCTTTTTGCACAAATTATTACAGACTTGGCCATTGGGAGCTGTCGGATCTTTCTCTGCCTGAAAAACTTCTTTAAGTAATTATTAAAGAGTAGGTCTGCTGGCAGTAAATTCCCACAGTCTTTGCTTGTCTGAGAAAATATTTTTCTTTATTTTTTGAAACGCATTTTTAACATTCAGTTCTCTCATCCCCCCACTCTCTCCTTTTCCCATGGCAACTACTAATCTGTTCTTTATTTCTACAATATTGTTATTTCAAGGATATTCTATACCAGGTAGACAGTAAGTAATCTTTTGAGATTGCTTTATCACTCAAAAAATTTCCCTGGAAATTCATCCAGGTTGTCGTATATGCCAAGAGTTTGTTCCTTTTTATTGCCAAGTAGTATTCCATGATATGGATGCATCACAGATTGTTTAACCATTCACCTGGTGAAGGACATCTGGGTTGTTTCAACATTTTGGCTCTTATGAATAAAGCTTCTGTGAGCATTTGTATATAGGTTCTCATGTGAACATAAGTTTTTCATTTCTCTGAATAAATGACCAGGAATTACAATTGCTAAGCTGAGTGGTATGAAAAACTGCCAAACTTTTCCAGAGTGGCTGTACCATTTTACATTTCCACCAGCAATGTATGAATGGAAACGTACTTCTTTACCAGAACTTGGTGGAGTTACTATTTTTTACATGAGCCATTCTATTAGATGTGTAGTAATATATCACTGTGGTTTGAATGTTCATTTCCCTAATGGCTCATGATGTAAAACATCTTTCCATGTGCTTATTTTCATCTGTGTATCTTCTTCAGTAAAATGTGTCTTCATGTTTTTTGCTTGTTTTTGTAATTGGATTTTTTGTTTTATTACTGTTGAACTTTGAGAGATTTTAATATATGCTACATACTAGTACTTGTTGAATATGTGATTTGAAAATATTTTCTCCCAATCTGTAGCTTATCTTTCATTTTCTTAACAGGATCTTTTACCGTGCAAAAATTTTTAGTTGTGATGAATTCCAATTTGTCAATCTTTCCTTTTGTGGATTGTGCTTTTGGTGTCAACTCTGTAATTTAATTTTTTTTCTTTGAAGTCCCCTCTGTCCCTTTTGACTTCTTTTGGATTATCTGGATATTTTTAAGAATTCCATCCTAATTAGCTATTGGTTTTAACTCTACTTTTTGTATTTTTAGTGGTTCTCTAAGGATAAAACTACTGCCATGTCCTTTATTTTAACAGTCTATTTAGAATTAACATTTTAATACTGCCTATAAAATATAAAAATGTTACCACTTCCACTTAACATACTCCTTGCCATCCTTCAATTAATAGTTGTCAAAGGTATTATATCTACATAGAGTATAAACCCATAAGAAAATATTATAATTTTGTTTTAAACAGTCATATGCATTTTAAAGAAATTAAGAGTAAAAATAATCTAATAGTAACATAGATATTTATCACCTTAAATATTCTCCAGTCCTTCCTGAAGATCTGAGTGTCACTCTATTATCATTTTTTTCAGCTTTAAGAAATTCCTTTAGCATTTCTTGTAGTATTGATCTACTGGTGACAGATTTTCTAAGTTTTACTTATGCAAAACAGTCTTTATTTTGCCTTCATTCTTTGAAGGTATATAGAGTTTTAAGTTGATATTTTATTTTTTTTCCTCATTCAGTACATTAAAGATGCACTTGCAGTGTCTTCTGGTTTCCATGATTTCTGATTTGCTGTTTTCCTTAATATCATGTCTTTTGTTTCTGGCTGTCTTCAAGAATTTCTCATTATTTTTGATTATCAACAGTTTGAATATAGTTTTCCTAGGTGTGGTTTTCATCATATTTATCCTATTTGAAATTTGCTGAGCTTGTTGAATTTGTAAATTTATGTATCTTATCAAATGTGGAGAGTTCTAAACCATTATTTCTTTAAGTATTCTTTATACCCATTTTTTAAAAATTTATTTATTTATTTATTTTTGCTGTGTTGGGTCTTCGTTTCTGTGCGAGGGCTTTCTCTAGTTGCGGCAAGTGGGGGCCACTCTTCATCGCGGTGCACGGGCCTCTCACTATCGTGGCCTCTGTTGTTGCGGAGCACAGGCTCCAGACGCGCAGGCTCAGTAGTTGTGGCTCACGGGCCCAGTTGCTCCGCGGCATGTGGGATCTTCCCAGACCAGGGCTCGAACCCGCGTCCCCTGCATTGGCAGGCAGATTCTCAACCACTGCGCCACCAGGGAAGCCCCTTGCTTTAGTTTTAATCATTGTATGCTTTACCACCCCAAATCACCTCCTGTTTCAGAATTTGATTCAACACGCTGTTGACTGAGAGTCCAAAGGAATAAGATACATGATAATTGGTAGTGCATGGAAGAGAAAAGGTATAGCTTGTAGTTGTGGGGATGCAGTGGGAGCAGGCCCAAGTGGTACCTCTAGCACTGGGTTCCAGGCAACATGAAGATATTGGATTCAGGAATCCCAGGAGGAACAAAGATGGTGATGGAAGGAGTGAGGGTTGACAGTGAAAGGAAAATATATCCCAATTCAGTTCTGCTAAGGTCTGAAACTAGAAAGAAGGTGGCTGATGTGACTGCGTAAATGCAACAGCTTTTTCAACTGAGACAGTGGATTTCTTTCTTTGGCTATGGGGTAGCTGGGATGTGGTCCTAAGGGAAGAGGGAAAGAGAATACACAGAAATTTGAGTTTCAGTTCTCATCACCCTGAAGATCCACAAGCCTGACACAGAGATGCTGCCATTTCCCTAAGGTGATCTGTTCAGGAAATTCCAAAGCCAAAATGTTTTTGGAGACGCCAAGAGGATTATTGGCCTCATCTGTGACAAAGCACTCTTTCCAGCAGCACTGTCTCTGTGACAAAGCATTCTTTCGAGCAGCACTGTCTCAAGATACACCAGACAGGAAGGAGTGAAAGCCTCATCAAATTCACATTCCTTTTTACTGGACAGTCATCTGGGCCACCATTTTTGATCCTTTAGCATTGCTGTGGATCCCATGAGACTGTACAAGATGCTCTTCTCTGTAAATTTGCTGTTGAAATTAAGATCTCTCCTAAAGAATTTGTGTCTCCTCCCTCCCTCCTTGCAGAGTTTACAGTGCTTCATATACAAGAGGAATGGACTTGCCCTTAATAATACCTAGCATTTATTAAGGGTTTTATGGGTACCATGTGTACTATGCATAGTACTTCGCATGCCTTATCACATTTAATTCTCATAATCCCTCTCTCAAATCAGTCTGAGAATGTATTACACAAAACCCAGCTTTTATAAATAATTTCCAAAATCCCAGGTCCCCAAATTCAGCTATTCTCTGCAACCATTTTGTTCCATTTTCCCAAGACAGCCTCTTAGTTCTTCCCAAATTCAAAAGGAAATTTTTTTTCCTGACAGCGTTAGCACATGAATGACACAGTGAAAATTGATTATGACCCAAGTACCCCAGTGAGTAAGGAAAAAGAGGAAGCAGGAGGTTTCAAGACACTCACCCCAACTTTCATATCATATTTTTTCTCTGTGTTACATTTATTAATATGCCTCTCAAAACTGAGGGGTATATGAGAGAGAGGGAAGGAAGACAGAATAATAAGGTAGCTTGTAGACTATACCATTCAAGGTGAAAGAAAAGAGTGGCAAGAGCTGGAACTTGGTTGGCTACCTTCATAAAGCCTTGTTAGTTCCACTTCTGAGGGTTACTCACAAGAAAAGAATCATGCCAGGAATGTTTTTCCCTCAGTGTGTGTGTGTGTATGTGTGTGTCTGTGTTTTGTAAACGCTTAACAACTCTGCGTGTACAAAATCCATTTAGCAAAATGCTATCTTGGGTTTCCAAATTTGTAACACTGAAAAGCAGCGATTAGACCTCCTGTGACTCATAAAATATACAATAAGGGGTTTTGAGTAAGATGGGAAAATAGGAAAATTTAGTGCTTTTTGCAGGGAAAATATTGCTGACATATTTAATAATAATGAAGTATAATACCTACTTGGGGCAAAACTAAAATCCATTGTGCAGTGAAAGAATAGATCCATTTAATTTGTTTAGGTTTCTTTGTTCATTTTGTATTTCTTATTGAATCAGTTCAAGGTTATGACCAGTGTTACTAACGTCTAAATGATTGAGGGGAGTCATGGTACAGAGAACTGACTTTCCCAACCAGATTTTGGAAGGTTAGGTGTTAATGCAAAAAGTGACTTTTCCCTCTTTGCTGTAAGAATTTAATTTAATGTTCACAAGTTCAATAGCAAAATGACTTCCTTTTATAGAATCTATGTTTTTGTAGGTATGCATGAATGTAAAGGTATAGTTCTGTTTCTGGCCTTAATGTTTTAGGGTTATATATTTTGTCACATTTCGGGCCTATTCTCAGGAAAGATGTCACAACACAGATCCCCTAATGTTGAACACTTAATGGTGTCCTCACACATTATTGGTAGGGTTGCTGGTAAAATACAGGATCCCAGTTAAATTTGACTTTCAGATTAGCTACATATAATTTTTTAGTGTAATTATGTTCCTTGCAATAGGTGAGTCATACTAATACTAAAAAATTATTTGCTGCTTATTTGAAATTCAAATTTAACTGGGCATCATATCTTCTCATTAGCTAAATATGGCTATCCTAATTGTTGGTTATTCTTGTGCAGAGAGAGATGGTGAGACAGGGCTGGGGTTTCTAGTGAAGTCACGCTCCACAGGGCAAGCTTTAGACTTGAACTTAAATTGACCTCACAATGATGCAATTTTAATGGTGTTTTTAAAAGCCCTTAAAGTAAAATTTTAAAATTGTGCTACATGTATGGACAGGTAGTGGAGCTGGAAGGGAATAATGATGACAGTGTATTCAGTGCTTGTTGGGGTCTAGAAAAATTTCTTTTAATTATTACTACTTCTGTTAGGCAGAGGGGGAGGAAGATAAAAGCACATTATTTTAAATTTCATTTCCTGGATTGAAAAAATGGTATGAGAAGATATTCCCTCAGCAGCCACCCAGCATTGCATGTTTCCATAGAAGAGCTGCTTTGGTTTAAGGTACAACCTATTGGGGTATTTTAATCTGCTTAGAAGTTGCTGTTCATCATTTTTCCTTAGAGAATCTGCTTGTAACCACTCTAAATCCCATCCACAAGTTGATGGGCTGAAGTGCAATATTTGTTGTTTACACTTATTCTCAATTTAAAAATTTTATTGGCTTTTGGGAGCAAACAGAAAGAACAGTTTATAGAAAATTTTAATTACGCAATGCTAAAATATCTATAGAGATGGGTACATGGAACATGTTAAAACAGGACCTCTAAAAGACAGAATAAACAGAGCACACCCCAAAGCACCCTCACACAACTCTCACAAGCTTCACAGAGGGGGGTGGGGAGCAGAATAATAATAACAGCTCATGATAATACACCCTTATTTAATTTTCATGCTTTTGAAAGAATGCCAGGAGGGAATTATATTATTCCAACTTGATATTTGGGAAACCTGATGTGTAGAGTGGTCAAGTTAATTTCCCCAAAATGTTAGTAGTAACTTAGGCACTGAGCTGAAAGCTGTGGTTCTTCAGCTCTTTTGGGAGGTAGACTCTTTAAAAATAATTTCATAGCTATAGCTCTTCTTCCTGTAGCAGTGGGCATTGCGCAAGTTGGCAAATTTTTTGGGGTTCATTTCGGTGGATTCTCAGATCCCTGAAGTCCTTGGAGTCTGTATTAAGGACCCTTCCTCACCTGATAGTCATTTTCCAAACTCTTCACTTTGTCAAGCTTCGGGGGGTGGTGATTTCAGAACCTACCTATGTGCTATTAAAAGTAAAAGGTTGAGAGGGAATTCAATTCATTTATTTTGTATAGGTGTTTGAAGGGCATTTGTAAAATGGCTTATGAACAACATCCCAACAATGACTGACATGGTTAAGCTCTTGATCTACAATGTCCAGAGTGTAAGTCTGGAGTAAAACTGGAAACCATGTTGCTGATGTCTTGGTCTTGGTCTCCTGGATGCAGGGTGCTGGGTCCAGCAGTAGTTTTTGACAAAACCTTTCCCAGTCTACAGTGAATTAAAAAAAATAAGATTAAGGGAATTCTTTATAAAAATAACTACTCTGAAGTTATGTCCTTGTACTGGTTTTCTCTTCTTTTCTTTTTGGTAATAGACAGATATTTCTTTTTTAATGATATGGTCATGTTGCATAGCATGGCAGTGTCAGGAATCCAAACTCTGGTGCCAGATTCACAGCCTGGTTCTATCACTTACTAAATGATTACACTGGACATTAGCCTCTTTTAATTTGAGGTTCCTTATCTGTAAAATGGGAATGATAATGGCACCCAGGTTAAAGGCTATTGTGCTTATAAAATAAGTTAATATATTTAAGACACTTAGAAAAGTGTCTAAACATATTAAGTACTGAGGAAAAGCTAGCTAATAATTACAGTGTTTGAATATATATGCATATGTTTGTAATCATAAAAAGATATGTAAGTATTCTTTAATGGCAAAATTGTTTGAAAACCTGGGTGGATCCCCCCAGTTCTCTTTTTTTTTTTTTTAACATCTTTATTAGAGTATAATTGCTTTACAATGCTGTGTCAGTTTCTGCTATATAACAAAGTGAATCAGTTATACATATACATATGTCCCCATATCTCTTCCCTCTTGCATATCCCTCCCTCCCACCCTCCCTATCCCACCCCTCTAGGTGGTCACAAAGCACCGAGCTGATCTCCGTGTTCTATGTGGCTGCTTCCCACTAGCTATCTATTTTACGTTTGGTAGTGTATATATGTCCATGCCACTCTCTCACTTTGTCCCAGCTTAACCTTCACCCTCCCCATATCCTCAACTCCATTCTCTAGTAGGTCTGCATCTTTATTCCCGTCTTGCCCCTAGGTTCTTCTGACCATTTTCTTTCTTTCTTTCTTTCTTTCTTTTTTTTTTAAGATTCCATATATATGTGTTAGCATATGGTGTTTGTTTTTCTCTTTCTGACTTACTTCGCTCTGTATGGCAGACTCTAACTCCATCCACCTCACTACAAATAACTCAGTTTCGTTCCTTTTTATGGCTGAGTAATATTCCATTGTATATATGATGTGCCACATCTTCTTTATCCATTCATCCAATGATGGACACTTAGGTTGCTTCCATGTCCTGGCTATTGTAAATAGAGCTGCAATAAACATTTTGGTACATGACTCTTTTTGAATTATGGTTTTCTCAGGGTATATGCCCAGTAGTGGGATTGCTGGGTCGTATGGTAGTTCTATTTTTAGTTTTTTGGTTTTTTTTTTAAAGATTGATTGATTGATTGATTGATTGATTGCTATGTTGGGTCTTCGTTTCTGTGCGAGGGCTTTCTCTAGCTGCGGCAAGTGGGGGCCACTCTTCATCGCGGTGCGCGGGCCTCTCACTATCGCGGCCTCTCTTGTTGCGGAGCACAGGCTCCAGACGCGCAGGCTCAGCAGTTGTGGTTCACGGGCCCAGTTGCTCCACGGCATGTGGGATCCTCCCAGACCAGGGCTCGAACCCGTGTCCCCTGCATTAGCAGGCAGATTCTCAACCACTGCACCACCAGGGAAGCCCCCTTTTTTAGTTTTTTAAGGAACCTCCATACTGTTCTCCATAGTGGCTGTATCAGTTTACATTCCTACCAACAGTGCAAGAGGGTTCCCTTTTCTCCACACCCTCTCCAGCATTTATTGTTTGTAGATTTTTTGATGATGGCCATGCTGACCGGTGTGAGGTGATATCTCACTGTAGTTTTGATTTGCATTTCTCTAATGATTAATGATGTTGAGCATTCTTTCATGTGTTTGTTGGCAATCTGTATATCTTCTTTGGAGAAATGTCTATTTAGGTCTTCTGCCCATTTTTGGATTGGGTTGTTTGTTTTTTTGTTATTGAGCTGCATGAGCTGGTTGTAAATCTTGGAGATTAATCCTTTGTCAGTTGCTTCATTTGCAAATATTTTCTCCCATTCTGAGGGTTGTCTTTTCGTCTTGTTTATGGTTTCTTTGCTGTGCAAAAGCTTTTAAGTTTCATTAGGTCCCATTTGTTTATTTTTTTTTTTATTTCCCTTTCTCTAGGAGGTGGGTCAAAAAGGATCTTGCTGTGATTTATGTCATAGAGTGTTCTGCCTATGTTTTCCTGTAAGGGTTTGATGGTGTCTGGCCTTACATTTAGGTCTTTAATCAATTTTGAGTTTATTTTTGTGTATGGTGTTAGGGAGTGTTCTAATTTCATTCTTTTACATGCAGCTGTCCAGTTTTCCCAGCACCACTTATTGAAGAGGCTGTCTTTTCTACACTGTATATTCTTGCCTCCTTTATCAAAGATAAGGTGACCATATGTGCGTGTGTTTATCTCTGGGCTTTCTATCCTGTTCCATTGATCTATATTTCTGTTTTTGTGCCAGTACCATACTGTCTTGATTACTGTAGCTTTGTAGTGTAGTCTGAAGTCAGGGAGTCTGATTCCTCCAGCTCCGTTTTTCTTTCTCAAGATTGCTTTGGCTATTCGGGGTCTTTTGTGTTTCCATACAAATTGTGAAATTTTTTGTTCTAGTTCTGTGAAAAATGCCAGTGGTAGTTTGATAGGGATTGCATTGAATCTGTAGATTGCTTTGGGTAGTAGGGTCATTTTCACAATGTTGATTCTTCCAATCCAAGAACATGGTATATCTCTCCATCTATTTGTATCATCTTTAATTTCTTTCATCAGTGTCTTATAATATTCTGCATACAGGTCTTTTGTCTCCTTAGGTAGGTTTATTCCTAGGTGTTTTATTCTTTTTGTTGCAGTGGTAAATGGGAGTGTTTTCTTAATTTCACTTTCGTATTTTTCATCATTAGTGTATAGGAATGCAAGAGATTTCTGTGCATTAATTTTGTATCCTGCTCTTTTACCAAATTCATTGATTAGCTCTAGTAGTTTTCTGGTAGCATCTTTAGGATCCTCTATGTATAGTATCATGGCATCTGCAAACAGTGACAACTTTACTTCTTCTTTTCCGAATTTGATTCTTTTTATTTCTTTTTCTTCTCTGATTGCTGTGGCTAAAACTTCCAAAACTATGTTGAATAATAGTGGTGATAGTGGACAACCTTGTCTTTTTCCTTATCTTAGTGGAAATGGTTTCAGTTTTTCACCATTGAGAACAATGTTGACTATGGGTTTGTCATATATGGCCTTTATTATGTTGAGGTAAGTTCCCTCTCTGCCTACTTTCTGGAGGGTTTTTATCATAAATGGATGTTGAATTTTGTTGAAAACTTTTTCTGCGTCTATTGAGATGATCATATGGTTTTTCTCTTTCAGTTTGTTAATATGGTGTATCACATTGATTGATTTGCATATATTGAAGAATTCTTGCATTCCTGGGATAAACCCCCCTTAATCATGATGTATAATCTTTTTAATGTGGTGTTGGATTCTGTTTGCTAGTATTTTGTTGAGGATCTTTGCATCTATGTTCATCAGTGATATTGCCCTGTAGTTTTCTTTTTTTTGTGACATCTTGGTCTGGTTTGAGTATCAGGGTGATGGCGGACTCGTGGAATGAGTTTGGGAGTGTTCCTCCCTCTGCTATATTTTGGAAGAGTTTGAGAAGGATAGGTGTTAGCTCTTCTCTAAATGTTTGATAAAATTCACCTGTGAAGCCATCTGGTCCTGAGCTTTTGTTTGTTGGAAGATTTTTAATCACAGTTTCAATTTCAGTGCTTGTGATTGGTCTATTTATGTTTTCTATTTCTTCCTGGTTCAGTCTCGGAAGGTTGTGCTTTTCTAAGAATTTGTCCATTTCTTCCAGGTTGTCCATTTTATTGGCATATAGCTGTTTGTAGTAATCTCTCATGATCCTTTGTATTTCTGCAATGTCCATTGTAACTTCTCCTTTTTCATTTCTAATTCTATTGATTTGCATCTTCTTCCTTTGTTTCTTGGTGAGTCTGGCTAATGGTTTATCAATTCTGTTTATCTTCTCAAAGAACCAGCTTTTAGTTTTATTGATCTTTGCAATTGTTTCCTTCATTTCTTTTTCATTTATTTCTGATCTGATCTTTAGGATTTCTTTCCTTCTGCTAACTTGGCAGTATTTTTGTTCTTCTTTCTCTAATTGCTTTAAGTGTAAGGTTAGGTTGTTTATTTGAAATGTTTCTTGTTTCCTGAGGTAGGGTTGTATTGCTATAAACTTCCCTCTTAGAACTGCTTTTGCTGCATTCCATAGGTTTTGAGTCATCGTGTTTTCATTGTCATTTGTTTCTAGGTATTTTTTGATTTCCTCTTTGATTTCTTCAGTGATCTCTTGGTTATTAAGTAGTGTATGGTTTAGCCTCCATGTGTTTGTATTTTTTCAGATTTTTTCCTGTAACTGATATCTAGTCTCACAGCGTTGTTGTTGGAAAAGATACTTGATATGATTTCAGTTTTCTTAAATTTACCAAGGCTTGATTTGTGACCCAAGATATGATCTATCCTGGAGAATGTTCCATGAGCACTTGAGAAGAAGGTGTATTCTGTTGTTTTTGGATGGACTGTCCTGTAAATATCAATTAAGTCCACGTTTTTAGTGTATCATTTAAAGCTTGTGTTTCCTTATTTATTTTCATTTTGGATGATCTGTCCATTGGTGAAAGTGGGGTGTTAAAGTCTCCTACTATGACTATGTTACTCTCAATTTCCCCTTTTATGGTTGTTAGCATATGCCTTATGTATTGAGGTGCTCCTATGTTGGGTGCATAAATATTTACAATTGTTACATCTTCTTCTTGGATTGATCCCTTGATCATTATGTAGTGTCCTTCTTTGTCTCTTGTAATAGTGTTTATTTTAAAATCTATTTTGTCTGATATGAGAATTGCTACTCCAGCTTTCTTTTGATTTCCATTTGCATGGAATATCTTTTTCCATCCCCTCACTTTCAGTCTGTATGTGTCCCTAGGTCTGAAGTGGATCTCTTGTAGACAGCATATATACAGGTCTTGTTTTTGTATCCATTCAGCCAGTCTATGTCTTTTGGTTGTAGCATTTAATCCATTTACATTTAAGGTAGTTATTGATATGTATATTCCTATTACCATTTTCTTAATCGTTTTGGGTTTGTTATTGTAGGTCTTTTCCTTCTCTTGTGTTTCCTGCCTAGAGAAGTTCCTTTAGCATTTGTTGTAAAGCTGGTTAGGTGGTGCTGAATTCTCTTAGCTTTTGCTTGTCTGTAAAGGTTTTAATTTCTCCATTGAATTTGAATGAGATCCTTTCTGGGTAGAATAATCTTGGTTGTATATTTTTCCCTTTCATCACTTTAAATATGTCCTGCCACTCTGTTCTGGCTTGCAGAGTTTCTGCTGAAAGATTAGCTGTTAACCTTATTCAAATTCCCTTGTATATAATTTGTTATTTTTCTCTTGCTGCTTTTAATATTTTTTCTTTGTATTTAATTTTTGATAGTTTGACTAATATGTGTCTTGGCGTGTTTCTCCTTGGATTTATCCTGTATGGGACTCTCTGCAGTTCCTGGACTTGATTGACTATTTCCTTTCCCATATTAGGGAAGTTTTCAATATAATCTCTTCAAATATTTTCTCAGTCCCTTTCTTTTTCTCTTCTTCTTCTGGAACCCCTATAATTCGAATGTTGGTGCATTTAATGTTGTCCCAGAGGTCTCTGAGACTGTCCTCAATTCTTTTTATTCTTTTTTCTTTATTCTGCTCTGCAGTAGTTATTTCCACTATTTTATCTTCCAGGTCACTTATCCATTCTTCTGCCTCAGTTAGTCTGCTATTGATTCCTTTTAGAGAATTTTTAATTTCATTTATTGTGTTGTTCATCATTGTTTGTTTGCTCTTTAGTTCGTCTAGGTCCTTGTTAAATGTTTCTTGTGTTTTCGCCATTCTATTTCCAAGATTTTGGATCATCTTTACTATCACTACCCTGAATTCTTTTTCAGGTAGACTGCCTATTTCCTCTTCATTTATTTGGTCTGGTGGGTTTTTACCTTGCTCCTTCTGCTGTGTGTTTCTCTGTCTTCTCATTTTGCTTAACTTACTGTGTTTGGGGTCTCCTTTTCACAGCCTGCAGGTTCATAATTCCCGCTGTTTTTAGTGTCTGTCCCCAGTGGCTAAGGTTGGTTCAGTGGGTTGTGCAGGCTTCCTGGTGGAGGGGACTAGTGCCTGTGTTCTGGTGGTTGAGGATGTATCTTGTCTTTCTGTTGGGCAGGTCCGTGTCTGGTGGTGTGTTTTGGGGTGTCTGTGACCTTATTATGATTTTAGGCAGCCTCTCTGCTAATGGGTGGTATTGTGTTCCTGTCTTGCTAGTTGTTTGGCATAGGGTGTCCAGCACTGTATGTTGCTGGTTGTTGAGTGGAGCTGGGTCTTAGCATTGAGATGGAGATCTCTGGGAGAGCTTTTGCCTTTTGATATTACGTGGAGCCGGGAGGTGTCTGGTGGACCAATGTCCTGAACTTGGCTCTCCCACCTCAGAGGCACAGGCCTGACACCCGGCTGGAGCACCAATACCCTGTCAGCCACACGGCTCAGAAGAAAAGGGAGAAAAAAAGAAAGAAAGAGGGAAAAAAATAAAATAAAGTTATTTAAAAAAATTAAAAATAATTATTAAACTAAAAAAATTAAAAAAGCAATAAAAAAAGAAAAAAAAAGAAAGAAAGAAGAGAGCAACAAAACCTAAAAACAAATCCACCAATGATATTAAGCTCTAAAAACTATACTAAAAAAAAAAATGGGGCTTCCCTGGTGGCGCAGTGGTTGGGAGTCTGACTGCCAATGCCGGGGACATGGGTTCGAGCCCTAGTCTTGGAGGATCCCACGTGCCGCAGAGCGGCTGGGCCCGTGGGCCACAGTTACTGAGCCCGCGCGTCTGGAGCCTGTGCTCCACAACAGGAGAGGCTGCGATAGTGAGGGGCCCGCGCACCGCGATGAGGAGTGGCCCCCGCTTGCTGCGACTGGAGGGGGCCCTCGCACAGAGACGAGGACTCAACATAGCCATAAATAAATAAATAAACAAATACTTAAAAAAAAATGTACAGACAGAACCCTAGGACAAATGGTAAAAGCAAAGCTATACAGACAAAATCACACAAAGACGCATACACATACACACTCACAAAAAGAGAAAAAGGAAAAAAAAATTATATTGTTGCTCCCAAAGGCCACCACCTCAATTTTGGGATGATTCATTGTCTATTCAGGTATTCCACAGATGCAGGGTACATCAAGTTGGTTGTGAAGATTTAATCTGCTGTTCCTGAGACTGGAGGGAGAGATTTCCCTTTCTCTTCTTTGTTTGCCCAGCTCCTGGGGTTCAGCTCTGGATTTGGCCCTAACTCTGCATGTAGGTCACCTGAGGGCATCTTTTCCCCGCCCAGACAGGACAGGGTTAAAGGAGCAGCTGATTCGGGGACTCTGGCTCACTCAGGCCGGGGGGAGGGAGGGGTATGGAATGCGGGGCGAGCCTGCGGCGGCAGAGGCCAGCATGATGTTGCAACAACCTGAGCCTCGCCGTGTGTTTTCCCTGGGAAGTTGTTCCTGGATCACGGGACCCTGGCAGTGGCGGGCTGCACAGGCTCCCGGGAGGGCAGGTGTGGATAGTGACCTGTGCTTGCACACAGGCTGCTTGGTGGCTGCGGCAGCAGCCTTAGCATTTCATGCCCGTCTCTGGGGTCTGTGCTGATAGCCGCAGCTCACGCCCATCTCTGGAGCTCGTTTAGGCTGTGCTCTGAATCCCGTCTCCTCGCGCACCCTGAAACAATGGTCTCTTGCCTCTTAGGCAGGTCCAGACTCCCTCCCGGCTAGCTGTGGCTCACTAGCCCCCTTCAGGCTGTGTTCACGCAGCCAACCCCAGTCCTCTCCCTGGGGTCTGACCTCTGAAGCCCAAGCCTCAGCTCCCAGCCCCCGCCTGCCCCAGCGGGCGAGCAGACAAGCGTCTCAGGCTGGTGAGTGCTGGTCGGCACCGATCCTCTGTGCGGGAATCTCTCCGCTTTGCCCTCTGCACCCCTGTGGCTGCGCTCTCCTTCATGGCTCTGAAGCTTCCCCCCTGTCACCCCCGCCCCTCTCCGCCAGTGAAGAGTGAAGGGGCTTCCTAGCGTGTGCAAACTTTTCCTCCTTCACACTCCCTCCCAGTGGTGCAGGTCCCGTCCCTATTCTTTTGTCTCTGTTTTTTCTTTTTTCTTT
The DNA here is from genome assembly GCF_009873245.2 of Balaenoptera musculus. NCBI lineage: Eukaryota > Metazoa > Chordata > Mammalia > Artiodactyla > Balaenopteridae > Balaenoptera > Balaenoptera musculus. The sequence continues at coordinate 20,629,009 of NC_045800.1, forward strand.
TGCCCTACCCAGGTACATGGGGAGTTTCTTGCCCTTTGGGAAGTCTGATGTCTTCTGCCAGCGTTTAGTAGATGTTCTGTAGGAGTTGTTCCACGTGTAGATGTATTTCTGATGTATTTGTGGGGAGGAAGGTGATCTCCACCTCTTACTTCTCTGCCATCTTGATGGTCTCCCCCCTCCCCAAATATTTTTAAATATTTTTTTGACCTGATACATGGATGGGCCAGGAGGTTTTTTAAAAAAAAAAAAAAAAGAAAGACGAAGTTTCAGAGTAGGGAAGGAGTAAAACTAAAATATTTGAAAACACAAATGAAATTATTGTGACTTTTCCCTGTATTGACATATGCTATATCATTTTAGGATTATTATAACATGTGTTGGGGAAAAACAAATTGGAACAGTTATGTTCAAATGGTTCCAGCGTCTGTTGGTTATTTCAGCCTTTACCTCTGAAAACTATTAGCAGGAAAAATTAGTCTTGTGGTATAATTTACATGAAATAGTCCCTCACACACACCTGGGAATCACCACTTAGAACATAGATTAGATTATTTCCCTTAGTATATGATGTATCTCTTTCATCATTGCCTCTAGGACCCTAATAGAGAGAAGTCTAAATAGTATCAACATGGTAAAGGAAAACCTGTTAATATGTAGATATAGTTCTGTTTAGTCATTAGATTTGAGTTCATTGGAAGAGCCACAATATGTTAAGTGTTGTCAAAATTGTATTACAAGGCTGATCAACATCCATATGGAGTTTTGTGATTCTGTAATTAAGTAAGTAATGCCGACTGCTCTTGAATACCATAAGTACACAAGAAGATTGAGGAAAAGATGATGGGAGAAGATGGATTGTTCAATTTATTTCTCAATTAAAGCTGACACTTTGGGTAGAGAAATCTGTAGCTCACAGGTTTTTTTATGGTTCATTTTTCAGCTGTGTTTATTGTTTTTATAAGTAAATATATTATCTCATTAAGGCAGCATTTTCATGACTATAACAACACAAGTTTCTCATATCCACTCACAACACGTATGCCCCAAATGGAACCCCAAGAAAAAGATTTATTAAATCCAATAGAGTTGAAAGATAGGCCTTGTGGGGTGGAGTCTGTAGGTGTCATTGAGGTCACAGCAAAAAGCAAAGTGTCTTTTATGCAGGAGCTAAAATTGTTGCAAAGATTTTTTAATTTTGTTTTCCTGAGTCCTTCTAATAATAAAGCTATTTAGAAATGTGTGGTGGTTTCCCAGCAACAAATGTGCATGACAAACTACCTTTCAGACTGTAGATGAATAATATGTTTAGTACATCCCATTTGGACACTCTGTACAACTCATAGTGCCATAGCAGCTGAGGAGGAGAGATCTGAGCCAACCTCTTGTGCTGTAATCAAAGTCTTAAAAGCTCCAGCCTCTGGATTAGAGAAACGTGGCCCTGATTCTCAAGCAAACAGCTACCCTGGTTAAGTTCTAACAACAGCTCCATTAGTATGGGTGCTGGTGGACACAGATTGGGTCAGTCAATCAATTAGCATGTATTTATTGAACACCTACTATTTCCCCTAGCTTGTTAGCTGTATGGCGTTGGTGAAGAGTCCAAAATGAAAAGGATATTGATTCTAAGCAAAATAGGAAGGAAAGAAGTGTCACTGTCCACATATAACAGGCTGCCAATAGAAAATTTGAATCTGTTCTGTTTAAAAGTATTTCAAAGAAAGCAAGAAAGACTTACTTTAGTTAAATGATAGGATTTTGGGTGCTAGATTTTAAAGCTGCTTTGCTTGCAAGTGAGGAACTGTGTGTGAGGTAAGAGTGCACAGAAGGTTTCAGTGTATGTACTGGCTCATTTTCCATGTGACTTCTCTTTGTGACAACTGCCATTTATTGAACACTTACTAAATTCATTGTCTTACTTTGAACCTGTGTGATGAGACACGTTAGCCTCATTGTTTAAAGAAGTAGGAAGAATTAAGCCATTTACTTGAGGATACTTAGCAAGTAAACAAATAATTGGAAATTGCACCCAGATCTGACTCCAAAACTTATGTCAGATTTAGATATTTGGATAATCTTAATTGCTGGATTTCAATGGTTTGAACACGGCTTTCCGCTCATTTGTGTCTGTTCCAGGAATGTCTGTTCTACTCCGTCTGTGCACGGCCTGTTTTCACACATCCCTATTGTCTCTCAGCGTTTGAAGAAAAGCAGCCAGTTACTGCAATGTGTGACCATTTACCACTAATGACGCTGGTGGCTCTTTGAATGGAAGGTAGGCGCTGCCATTGATTTATGAGACTCTAAAGTTGCAGTTCCTCATGCACTAAGATCAGGTCCCGGCTGCCGTGTGATGAGGCAATAGCACAACTCGGGACTTGCTTGCCTCTGCTGCGGCAAGTCCTTCCTTCAGTCAGGGGTGAGGCAAGGTGGCAAATCCAGTTTGGAGTCATCACAGGGGCTGTGAGGTGGCTCCTAACCCCCTCTCTGCAGCAATGCTGGAGTAAAACGTGGGGGAACATGTTTTATTCTAACAGGAACCAGGATTCCATTTAGGGAGGGAAAGACATACATGGAAAATCAAGTGTTTGGTGCCAAGTGTGGGACCCAGGGTCTTCAGAAATAAGGTCCAAGTGCTGCTGCTTTGACATAGAGAGGACCTGGAGGCTCTAGGCAGGAACAAAAGAAGAAATAGGAGAGATTAGAGGGGTGAATGGATTTTGGATGGGGTCCTGAGTGATGAGATTGCCAAAAAGTTCTTTTTTTTTTTTTTTAATCCAAGAATGGGTGAAGCTAGAAAAGAAGAAAGATTGAAAAATGGAAAGTGCATTCAAATTAGAGATGGAAGGCCCATATTTACAAAGCAACCATTCTTTCCCACCTCCCCAGCCTCAAGCTTTCTTGTTGGTAAAGCTAAGTTTTGTTTGGGTGTTTACCATCTCTTGGACTCTAGGGACATGAACTCCAAAATGTTCTTTAGAGAGGAAAAATAGACCATTTTGTTCACTCTGTGATGTGGGATGTGATATTCACTCTTATGAAGTCATGCATATTTCATGAGAGTTGGGAATATGGGTGGAAGGTGGATGAGAAATCAATGAAGGGATTGAATTTTAAGTCTGGGTCAATGTGATGAGCAACAAGAACCCTGAATGAGGAATCTGGAGCCCAAGAGGCAGAGGAGGCCACAGGAGCAGCAGTGTCTAGGTATTCTCAGAAATATCAAGGAGGGCTTTAGACTCCTGAAAGTCTCAATTTTTGGACTCCTGCAAGTGCCAGTTGATGTGCAGGGAGAATATCCTCTTACTCCAAGATCCTCAGAAGTACAGCCTGTATAAGCCCTGGGCTCAGAGCTCAACTTGTTGGTGAGTTTGCCTAGTCCATCACTGCCTGGATCTCCGCTCAGTGAGCGATTGGGTGAGTGATAGTGGCAGAAGGCAGGACTGGTTGGAGGACAGTGAAGGGCTGCATAGGTTCCTTTGAAGATGCCCTGGTGGTATTGGTAGGGCAATACCACCCTTTGTAGGCAGTGTCTTAGTCGATTCAGGCTGCTCTGACAAAGTATCATTGACCGGGGTGGCTTATAAATAGCAGAACTTTATTTCTCACAGTCTTGGAGGCTGAAAGTCCAAGATCAGAGTGCCAGCATTGTCGAGCTCTGGTGAGAGCCCTTTTCCACCTGGCAGACTGCTGACGTCTCATTCTATCCTCACATATCAGAGATCAGAGGAAGCAAGCTATCTTGTGACTATTATAAGGGCACTAATTCCATTCATGAGGGCTATACCCGCATGACTTAATCTAATCCTAGTTACCTCCCCAAGACCCAAACTCCTAATACCATCACATTGGGGAGTAGGGTTTCAATACATGCATTTTGGGGGACACAAATATTCAGTCCATAACACGCACTAATTCACAAGATAAATGAGGAAACAGTCTCAGGAATTTGCATTCCTAGCTTAGGTCACAGGCTTAAGTCACACAGATTGCAACAGAGAATGGATTTCACGCTGTTGTTATTTCCCTGCAATGGTTGCATTTCATAAAAATGTTTGTGTCTGAGACATCTGCTGGCATAAAACGACCCACCTCAACCAAGAACAGGAGGTCCAGACCCAGTTTCCCTGCTATATCCCACCTCTACTTATCCATCATAGCACTTGTCAGAATCTAGAAAGCTGTGGTGTTTCCGTAGTTATTTGTTAATGTCTATTTTTCCTGTTAGATTTCCATGTTCCATAAAGGCAACGCTGGGTCTGCATTTATCTCTATTATATTCCAAATGCTGTTCTTGTCACTTAATGACTATGTGCTGGATGACTGAAATGAAGGGAACTCCATAATCTGAATGAGTGGCTGATGGAAATGACATGAATTATTTCTAAGGGTAGCAGGGTCATGCTTTACAGTTTACAATGTGCTTGACTACACTTGATCATCTCATGCTCTCTCTTGACTTTGGCAGAAAAGATTGGAATGATGACATGTTGGTTCAGAAAGGGAATATCATTACAGGTTTAACCTGCAAATCAAATGATATGTAAACCTGCCTGAACTAATTAATTGAGATGTGAGGAGTGTCGTTAGTTAAGGAGTGGGATTAAGATCTGAGGGCTGGAGATGATGAAGAAACTGTTTTACTAAGCGTAAGGTACAATGCCAAGACCCACAAACATGAAGATTTGCAAGAATAGTAAAATTAGCTCATTTTGTAAATCTGTCCACTTGAATCAGGTAACAGCCAGTCTACTGAGCCCTAGACCTGTGAATCAGTGAACCAGTTCCAATGAAGAGACCAAAACAAAAGGAACTTAAAAACTACATACAGGGCCATGAGCTGCAGTAGTCCCACCCTCCTTTTTTACTCTTCAAAGGACTGTCGGCACCTCCCACAAATTTTCCCACTTATTGTCTTAGATCAGTGAAATGGACATACTATCTGCTTCCTGTGGTTGCTGGGAGAATCTCTTCTCATTTAATCAATTCTCTCTGCATAATTGTATCAATACCCATTGTGTCTTCTACCATAGCTATGCAGATACTCCAAGATACCAGTATCTTTCTGGAAAGTACAAGGAGATCATTATGTTGCACATTTTCACTTACAGTTTTGTGACCAGCAGGTATGAGTATTAAAAACAAAGAAATAAAGTGGCCACCAGGCATGCTGTAATACTTCTCACTTTTTCCAAGCCTTGGGTTTTCAAGTGCTGGGAGTCTGTGAATTCAACCTAGTTTTTATTTCTGCAAGTCACACAATTGAATTTTTTTTTTTAAATTTTAAGTTATTTCATTTTCTTTCTTTTTTTTTTTTTAAAGACAGTGAAATAGAGAGAAAGTCTTTTTATTTATTTATTTATTTATTTATGGCTGTGTTGGGTCTTCGTTTCTGTGCGAGGGCCCTCTCCAGCTGTGGCAAGTGGGGGCGACTCTTCATCGCGGTGCACGGGCCTCTCACCATCGCGGCCTCTCTTGTTGCGGAGCACAGGCTCCAGACGCGCAGGCTCAGTAATTGTGGCTCACAGGCCTAGTTGCTCCGCGGCATGTGGGATCCTCCCAGACCAGGGGCTCGAACCGGTGTCCCCTGCATTGGCAGGCAGATTCTCAACCACTGCGCCACCAGGGAAGCCCCCACACAATTGAATTTTGAGTGTGATTTTTAGTGAAATAGGATTCTTTTAGGGATGTATATAGATTAAAGATCTTTTCTTTTTCCATCAATCGAGCTAAGGGTTTAAAGCCTTGAGCTGGTCACTTGTTTCTACATGCTCTCCAGCACAGAAGATATCCTACCCCATATGCATCAAGAGCAGACACTTGGTTCCAAAAGTGTGTTTAGATACTTTATCACGATTAACCACAGGTGACAATTTAATTAATCATGATGCATGGAATGCCAAAATTTACTGATTTCTTATTTCCCATTGATAAGGAGCTCAGCACATTTTTTGAGGTCGAGGATACAACTAACCAATTCATGAATCTTATTTATGAGGTTTTTTCCCTGGGAATATACTTGGTACCAATATAGTATCAAACTCAGGGTCCAGTTAGGAAGAGATAAATCATTCTAAATATGGCAACAGAAAGAATTTAGTATATTGAATTGGATAAAGAGGTGTTGGAAAATAGAAAGATCAAAAAAGAACACTAAGGTACAACAGAGTTACACCCCTAAGGCTTAAGGCACAAAGGGAAGATCATGGAGCTTTCAGAATATGGAAACTTAGAGAAGATGCCCTAGAGAGTTGAGACTCAGATCTCTAAGAAGTGGGTGTCATACAGATGCAGCTAATAGCACAGGAGCTTAGAGATGGGGGTTTTCAGAGCTAGGCTCCAAACTTTGAAGAGGAGGCACTGCTTGGCTACTCTTAGTACCTCAGGAGATCACAGGTTGGACCCCAAAGAGTTTGGGTCCAGACCTCTAGGAATGGCCAACTCCCAGTAAGTGTTAGTCCCTCTGAAGGAACACAGTGATGTTGGTTCCTAGAGGACCAAAATTATTGGAGACTGGGGCTAACTGCGACCCATTGCTGGAGTGAAATTGGAGTGATGCTGGCAGGAAGAGCAGGAAAACAGGAAGGGACCAGCCTTTTCCTTTTCTTCCTGCCTTCCAGTTTCAATCTAGCACCCCATATTGGTGGAACTTAACAGGAAGCTATCTGAAAAGATGAGAAATAGAGTTTTCACGATTCCAACCACATCATTGCAAAGAAGAGTATAGATGGGTTGATTTAGATATGAGTGATATAGCTTAAAATAAACTTAATGTAGCTGTTAAGTAATATTTGCATATAAAATTAAAAAGTATTCAGTTCAAGCTCAGGAAAAGGCATAAAGAATGAGTAAGGTTCGGGTGTAGGAAAGAGAAAGAATGACCATAAAATATTAATATACTATATTTATCTGTAAGATACAGGCAAATGTTATATGTCAGAAAATGTTTAATACTCTATGAACCTAATTAAGGAAAATCTGTGTGTGTGTATGTCTGTGTGTCTAGGCTTTTACCTCTTTCAATAATTAGGACTTGAGTTTAAATAGAGAATTCATCCTGTGGTTACCTTAAATGACTTATATCCCTGATTTTTTGAAAATCACTTTTATTGAGTTAAGTGCACTCTACTGTAATACAGCAAATCATCATATAAAGAAGATATCAAATCCAACAGACATAAAGCATAAAACATAAACTATGAGGTAATGAGAGCTTATTGAGAAATCCTTATGACAGCTTTTCCTTTTTTAGAAGGATTCATTATTTATAATAAAACGGTGTATTAGAACCCAAATGTAATAAGCCTTTCAATTTGTCTTTGCAAGAATAAGAGAGGAGAGGTATTTGAAATTTCTAGCATGAAGTGTTTTTCCATTTAGAGTGTAGGAGCATCAAAAAAATCCTGATAAAGGTAAAAGTTTTTTGCATAATCAGTGGTTCCATTCTCTCTGTACAGAAAATGGAAGGAAACAGAGAAGTCTTGCTTGAGCTAAGTGTTGTATATCATCAGTGTCTCTGAAATCAAGTGAAAGGTGGTAGAGGGTCATTTTGGACATGATTTAAGGAAGATGAATGGAAGCAAGGAATGAGGAAAGCTAGGCTTGAGGGTTTTTTTAAAAAAAATAATTAATTTATTTATTTTTGGCTGTGTTGGGTCTTCGTTTCTGTGCGAGGGCTTTCTCTAGTTGCGGCAAGCGGGGCCACTGTTCATCGCGGTGCGTGGGGCTCTCACTATCGCGGCCTCTCTTGTTGCGGAGCACAGGCTCCAGACGCGCATGCTCAGCAGTTGTGGCTCACGGGCCCAGTTGCTCCGCGGCATGTGGGATCTTCCCAGACCAGGGCTCGAACCGGTGTCCCCTGCATTGGTAGGCAGGCTCTCAACCACTGAGCCACCAGGGAAGCCCTAGGCTTGAGTTTTAACTGAAAACTGACAGAACCAATTCTGAGTATTGCTCAAGTTGTGGAGTCTGGTGATAAATAGCTGCTCCTATTATTGCCACGTAATCCTGAGTAGTCAGGAGAAAGGGCCATTGAAGTTGTCTGGATGTAAAAGCGAAGCATTTTGCAAATGATCTTTTGTAGACTGAAAGTTTTCTGCTAGAACATTTGGAGGCTATGCATATCTTTTAAAATTCAGCCCGTCAAGAGAATTCTCTGAATGATGATAAAGGTCAGGGCATCCTGACAAGACATAACAGAGAAAGCAAAACAAGCTTCTCTTTAAGAGAACTGAACTTTAAAACTGCAGTAGTTTTTTGAGGTTAAATAGCATATTCTTAATCCTGGAGATAGTGATCTTTCTAGAAAGAGCAAAGTGGCCAAAATAGTGAGAATCTCTTCTGAAATTCTAGATGGAAAGATGGGAAATGAGCCCCACTTTGTGTTTGTCATTCTTGGAAAGTTGGAAAAATTGGCAGATTCAAAAACAAACAAACAAGCAAAAGGGAGTCCTTCATATTTTTATCTTGACTTTAGTGTAAGTACTTCTCAGATTGGCCCTAAATGCCAGTTTCTTGGTGGCAAGATTTTTTTAAAGTTAATTTTAATTGGACTATAGTTAATTTACAATGTTGTGTTAGTTTCTACTGTACAGCAAAGTAAAATCAGTTACATATATATATATATCCACTCTTTTTAAAATCCTATTCCCATATAGGTCATTACAGAGTATTGAGTAGAATTCCCTGTGCTATACAGTAGGTTCTTATTAGTTATCTATTTTATTATAGTAGTGTGTATATGTCATGCACACTACTATATATAAGATTTTCTTTAAACAAACAAATCAGCAGTTGGCACTTTTCTGCCCATTTACGATTCATTGAGAAAGAATGGATGTGAAACCACACAAAGGAGCTAAAATCAAGGTCACCTGCTGATGGTGTGAGTTGGGGCTTGGATGCATCACACACATCACACTTATTTGGATCCAGAGTCCTCAGTGGGTGCCTGGTTTATGAGCTGTCATGTTGATCAGAGCTCAGCTGCCAAAATATAACTTCCAACTACTGATTTGGAAGTCAGTTGAGTGAGTAACCTCCATCAAGCCAAAAAACGCCAATGCCCCGGCAACCTTCCTGTCTATGAATGCACATCTTCTGGATGCTGACATTCTGTAGCCTCCCATGAGCAGCTCACAGGCACTGAAAGCTGGCAGTGGACAAGACTCTGACTCTGTGGATTCTGAATCAGTGAGGCACAACCCCTGCCCTCAAGATGTTCATGGTCTTCTGAGAGGAGGCAGAAGACTGTATAATGAAGGAAGAGCTAATATGAAGGTGTCCTCAGGTGATGGGGGAGCACAGTGGAAGACTGAGGAGGGGGTGGGATGGCGGAAGGCAAGTCAGAGTATTCTTGAAGGGTGTGGTCTGAGTCTTGAAATATGAATAGGGGCTTATGAGGCAGACAAATGGGGAAGGAATAAGATTAATATGAAGAGTCATCACGTGTGAGTGCTTATTATATTCCAGGCACCTGCAAAGTGATTTGAGAACAGTACTGTATTTAAAATCTTAACTTCATTATGAGATAGACCTTATTATCCCCATTTTATGGATTAAAAAAATGGAAATTCAGGGTGTAAGTGGCAAGCAGATCATTTAAACTTTTTCTGTGAAAAGCCAGGTGATAAATATTTTTAGCTTTGGGGGTCATATGGCCTCTGACAATTACTTAGTTCTGCCATTGTGGCATGAAAGCAGTCCTGGAACAATATGTAAATGAGTGAATGGTGTTGTGCTCAAATAAAACTTTATTTACAAAAACAGGCAGGAGACCAGATTTGGCAGGGCTACAAGTAGAAGTGCCCAACAGAATATGTGGGTCTGGGATTCTGATGAGAGATAAAATGGAGTTTGCTAGAGATAGTGCCGTCTTTGACTTTAGCTATGTTTCTTTATTGGAGATACTGGGGAGGGAATCTAATCACTAGTTGGATTTCCAGCTTAGATACCATAAATATTTCCTGTGTATTTTCTAAAGGCTCAGTAATGTGCTATGATAATAGAGCTTATTATTATTTTATATTATGATAGTGATGATACATGAGAAAGTGAACAATGGATACTTCTTCAATATTCAAGCTGTGTTGAGAGTGCCACAAGAATTCAGAGGAAAAAAATCACAAGAAAATAAGATGTGAGACATTTTTAGGATTTTAAATTATATATGAATTTATAAGCCCATGAAGTTTTATGTATTATTATGCATATAAATATTTTTGAAGTACATATTCATTATTCTGGGTTTGAGTTAGTCCATGAAGAGAAAGAATGGCATTTGTAGTTTGTCTAATTAGGGGTAATTAGGAAGCTGTTTGCTGGAATTTAAAACTATCGTCACTTAGCAAGAGCAATAACCATTCAGAGTCCTGTTGGCACCGCTTGTTTCCAGAATTTGCTTTCACATCTCTGGGCCTGGTTGATGAGAGTCATGAAGGTAAATGAAACATACATAGTCCCTGCAGTCCTGGGGCTTATAGACTAGTGATGGAGGTAGAATTAGCAAATTACCATGGCATTAAATGTACACTCATAAATTGTTATGTATATTACAAAGGGAAATGGTTTTATGAGAGCTTGTAAAGTGGGGATTTCACCCAGTGAAAGGTTAGGGAGTATGGAAGGCTCACATCAATCGGAGAAGCAGGGACATTCAGTGGAGCCAGCTCAGTAATCACCTGTGCCTCAAAGAAAGACTCTTCAAGGTGTCATCCTTCCCTTGCAGCTGATGATGCAAACCATGAATGGGGGAGAGGAAGGTACGTTACCAGGGGTTCATCTGCAACCAACTCTAACGCCAACTGCCTGATCTTCTCTTCTTGTGTTAGCAATGGTAGGAATTCATTGTATCTTTGGGATACAATGATAGTATATCAGACCATATAATATAATCAGACCATATAATATAATCAGATAATATATCAGACCATATATTAGTTTTTAGAAATAGGCAGTATTTTCTGCTTTGCTTAGCCTACACTGACTAACAGAAACCTTAATAGCTTCAGAACATTTCCTCAAAGTGAAAACCCAGGAAAATTCATATTACATGAGTTGACTATGAGAACTCTCCTCATAGTCAACTCATGTAATATAGACATATTAGACATAGACATAGACATTATGTCTATTATGTCACATGTCTATTAGACATAGACATAGACATTAAAGTTACTAGACATTTTTCATAATGGGCCCTTCATTTCCCTCAGTGTGAGCTGCAGAAATCAGGCCCATTTTAGTATAAATCCTATCAGTATGGCAACAATGTTGTAAAACGAAAATTATAGAAAGAAAAAAATTTTTTCTCTGTTTTGAAATTTGCTCTGTAAGTATGTTTGAGTTTTAGACATATGTGCAGTAAATCGGAAGAGACAGTTTCTCTAACTGTACTTTTCTTTTCTTATGTTTACTATTCTTTCATTTTATGGGTTGAGTTACATCCCCCCAAATTCACATGTTGAAATCCTAACCCCTAGTACCTCAGATTTGGAGACAGGATCTTTAATGAGGTAATTAACTTAAAATGAGGTCATAAGGGTGGGTCCTAATCCAGTATGACTGGTGCCCTTATAAGAAGAGGAAATCTGGACACGGAGAGTTACAGAGAGAAGACCACGTGAAGACGTAGGGAGAGACAGCCATCTACAAGCTAAGAGAGAGAAGCCTCAGAAGAAACCAACCCTGCCAATGCCTTGATCTCAGACTTCTAGCCTCCAGAACTGTGAGAAAAGTAATTTCTGTTGTCACCCAGACTATGGTACTTTGTTATGACATCTCTAGCAAACTAATGCATTCCATAAGAAACAAACAATTTAAGACTAACCCCAAATTAGAAGGAAAATGAATTTAGAAGCTCACTTTGCCTAGTGTGTAGTTTTGCACTCGTGTCTTTCCTGGGCGCAAACACCCTTTCTTCTGCATATAGTGAACAGAAACATTTCTCATAAAATGATTGTTTTTGCTTTGCTCTCAGTATGTGACACTTTGTAATTGGATTTATTTATCCCTCCATTTACTCTGGACATAACCTAGAATAGGACATTTATCACATCCTATATTTATAATATTGGAGAAGTCAACCTAAAGGGCTGCATTTCAGGAAAGAAACATGGTGACCACAAAACAAACTAATACTTTCCATATAAAATAAAGAATCACATGTGTAAGAATGAGCAGAACTGCTCTGAGGAGAAACCGTAGGCATCTCCAATTCAGTATGCCAATCTACACTTATGCTGGTTATTCAACATCTTTCTGAAAGCTGAGGCTATTTCAGAATAGGGGAGTCTGGGTTCCCAGAGGATTACCTCAGGCGTCCCTCAAATACTGAATTGCCCCGTGTTAAAAGTAGAATTCAGTTTATGAACACTAAATGGTCTCTGACTTTGCAGAAATGTGACTGATAACTCTTGTGTAAAGTGAAGCCCCACACTGTGAGGATTGGGTGGTTGTAGCGGCCGAATAGGGTCTCATCTCCAAGAAAATTGCCATAAATTTGTAAGCACAATTTTACCTACAGCCCTTTCTGGTGTGAGGATGCTACGATGTAGCCTTGGAGGGTTTCTTCCAATCACCCCCCTGGGGTCATCCTTTTAAAGCTGGTGCTCCACCTGTAATGGCTCTGGACAGCAGTAGAATCAGTGTGCCTGGCCAATATAGTCAAAGGTAGCCCTGGGGTCCAGAAAGACCCTGACACCAACAAGAATGTGTTTGAGACTTTTAGTGCTTAAATTTTTCCTTGTCTGTCATTCCCTGAAAATGATGAAGGAAGCTGCTCATCAAACGTTGGGCCATCTTCAGATGGGGTCATTGTCCCTCTGCAGAGGTCAGGGGTGAGGGAGGTACCCTCACAGTCTGGCCTGCCATTGCTTAAAAGGGTTAAATTTGAGGTTAAATCCTGTGTAACTGACACTTCATCTTATTTCTAATAGTATGAAAGAAGTACCAAAAAACGTTCCTTTTGAGTCTCCAGGGGAAGTCTGACTTCATTTAATACTGTGATTTAAAAAACACATCTTGCCTTTTCTGCTTTATCGGCAGTCTCTCCAGTTTGATTCAATACCATATTTATTTAAGGCTGCCACATGCTGTTCTTATGGGTCATGCAGAATGTAAGGACTCTGGGTGGTCCAGGAGCCTCTGACTTTGCCCTAGTTTCATTAATACGTGTGACCCGGGGCAGGGCTGGCTTCTGGACTGTGCACAGGGCTCCACACTCAGAGAGGAGCCCTCAGTCTTGGAGTTTAATGCTCTGCAATTGCTGTATGAAATTTTTAATAATTTTATCTTTAACTCTATGTTTTGTAAGTGAAATCTGATGGGACAATGGAGCATACACTGGGGTCTGGGAGCCTTGTTCATAGGCTGTGCTGTCTGTGTCTCCTCGACATGTTGTCAGCCCTCTCCCTTGTCCCTCTGCAGTGACAGCTGACACCCTCCATCCCCAGCAGAGGCCTGGGCATGGGCACAGGTCTGCATTCAACCTGCAAATATCCACATGTCCAACATTAAGCAGCAAATAAAAAATACCACAACAGGTGGAGAAAAAGACCATGGAAGGAAGGAGAAATATTTTCTCCTGCTTTTTGAACAAGGGACCCACATTTTTATTTTGCACAGGGCCCTGCAAATTATATAGCTGGTCCTGACCCAAGGCCATTCCCTCCAGCAATAAATAAATTACATGTGTCCCTTTGATGTTTTCTTCAAACTAAAGCCTCAGTAGTTGTCTCTACTCTGACATAATGGGCTTTGTGTCTGCAGCCTTCTCTGTTCCTTCTACATTCCTTGACCCAGTTCAGCAAAACTGCTTTGTGTCTGACTTGAGAGCCACAGTCCACTGTTGTTGTCCCCAAGGAATTTGTAGTGCATGTGGGAAGAAGAAACACAAATTTAGGAATTAGAGAAAAATAGGGTAAGCTGGGATGAAGTGAGAGAGTGGCATGGACATATATACATTACCAAATGTAAAATAGATAGCTAGTGGGAAGCAGCTGCATAGCACAGGGAGATCAGCTCGGTGCTCTGTGACCACCTAGAGGGGTGGGATAGGGAGGGTGGGAGGGAGACACAAGAGGGAGGAGATATGGGGATATATGTATATGTATAGCTGATTCACTTTGTTATACAGCAGAAACTAACACACCATTGTAAAGCAATTATACTCCAATAAAAAAAAAAAGAAAGTTTAAATTAAGGTAATGAGAAAAAAAGTGAGAAGTCTTAGAATAAAAGCAGCTGAGTTGAAACCAGGCTCACCACAGGGATAATACACTCTGGGCCATTTGGTGTCTCTAATCCTCAGTTTCCTAACCTGAAAAAAAATTAGAACAAAGACAAGATTGCCTTATAGGGTTTAATGAAGGTAAAATGCTTCTATGGTTGTGAAACTGTTGTGTATTCTTAGCATCCCACAATTATAGAAAAATATGCGAACTGTTTCTAAAGTGCATGGTATAAGAGTAACATATTCAGTAGAGGAAAGCAGTAGAGTTGCCAGTGAAGTTGAAATTTGGGCAGATACTAACCAGAGGTTCATTTTTTTCTCTCTCATTGTTGGGGGTCAACAATTTTCCCACATTTTCGTCCATTAATGCTGTGCCTTCAAGTTTTCCAAACCATAGACCAACTAGGGTAAGCACTGAGCATCCTCAAATGAGAATCAGCTGTGCACTTTCTACACTCTGAATCCCCAGAAAGATGCAGTTATAAGGCTCAGTTATAGGAAACTGTACCTTGGGCACTTGCAGAACTAATCAAGTTAGTTTGGAAATTTGGGAGTTAGATGAAATGGAAAGTAGTATTGATTTCCTCTATCCAAGCTTCTTGAGTGTGAAAACATGCTTAAATGATTAATCAGCAAATGGATTGGGTCCTTCCAGTGGGCAGGATTTGTACAGGGTGTTAATATCCTTCAATGACAAGGATAGACATCTCTTCGATTTAGCCAGCAGTCTTTTATGCTGGAAGTCATTCAGCTCAGCAAAGATAGAGCTAGGACAGGGACCCAGGACTCTTGGTTTACAATTATTCAATAAATCCAACAAATTTTACTGATCAACGCTGTTAATTCTAAGGAGGCACTGGAGAGCTTGGCAGGATTTGGCCCTGCCATCATGGATCTCTCACTGGGGAGGAGGTTTACGTTAATCAAGAAATTATACATATAAATTAAATTATACCACTCGGAGGTATATTGCCTCATGAGATCACAAAGCAGAAGATAATAACTTTGGGAGGTTGGGTGACTCTGAGCGGTGACATGGGAGCCGGGATCTGGAGGCTGGAGACAAAAACAGTGGCTAGATTATTCAGCCACTGAATAATGATGAATCATGTTAGTTTTTACTTTAAGCCGGGAAAATGAGAATAACATCAGTTTTTCATTTTTAAAAAATTCTTTCGTTTTAATATTGACCTGGACATGATAAGTATGGAATTCCTTTGAGACATCATGTGGGGATGTCAGTGGGACACCTGGGTAAGGGAGCCCACAGCTTAGAGGGGAGGCAGGTGAGTCACCTGCATATAGATGGCAGTTGAAGGCATGGGAGTGATGTCTTCCTTCAGGGAGAGTGCAAAGCATGAGGAAAGAAGAACACTTAGGGATGATCATCACCGCATTTAATTATTGAATTTAGAGGCAGACAGATCTAAAATGGAATCTGATAAAGAGTGCCAAGAGAAAAAAAAAAAAAAAAGAAAAGATAGAAAATGCAATGTGGGTCTTGGAAACCACGGAACAGATATTCTGAGAAGTAGAGTTGGTCATACTGGAATATTCTTTTGATGGGTCAGGTTAGAGGATGATGAAAATATATCCCCTTTTTTAATTTAAAAATATTTTATTGTAAAAAATGCTAAAACAATGATGGTAATGACATCAAAGATCACTGATCACAGATCACCATAACAAATATAATAATAATGGAAAATTTTGAAATATTGTGAGAGTTACCAAAATGTGACACAGAGACACCAAGTGAGCAAACGATGTTGGAAAAATGGTGCCTATAGTCTTGCTCAACACAGGGTTGCCACAAACCTTCTAATTTGTAAAAAAACATAGTATCTGCTAAGCACAATGAAGGGAAGCACAGTAAAATGAAGTATGCCTGTGTCTTCTAATTGTTATATATCCCTTGGTTTAGTGACATGGAGATTGTTGATGACTTTGGGGAGGGAGTTAGGGTGCAGTGATAGAGTGCTATCGTGAGTGATCTGAGAAGTGATGAAGAGGTGTGGAAGGGAAAAACTCTCTTGAAAAGTTTTGACCGTGAAGAGATGGGGTGAGAGAGGGGGTAGCCGGATGAATTTCCCACTATGGTAAGCATCTTCACTTCTGACTCTGAGATTCTAGATTTCTACTCCTGTATTCGCTGCTTCACAAAAACACACAGGGTTAGACTTCAGGTTGTTAGAGACATCTAGGGGTTCAGCTCAGAGCATCATCTCTGGTCCTAAAAAGCCAGTGAAATCCCATATATACCATCTCATGAAATAAGCCCCCCCATGTCCTTATGTGTCACAGTTAGATTGCTGTTGGAAGGGTTTCAAAGAGGAAAAGATAAAATTCCACAACCCACATAGGGCTTTATTTTTATAAACAAAAGTAGAGCTCTGGGAAATATCTTAATATAAACAATTGATGTTTTTGTTAATACAGCTGCATTCAAAAGTAATAGATTCACTCCCTTCTATGGAAAGTGATGAGAACAGTTCTGTCCTGCTAATAGCCTGTTTAATAACTAAAGATGTTTATTTCTTAGCATTAACTCACTGCTCCTGACATTAGGAAAAACAAAGCCTGTCTAAAATATATACTTATTTATGATTCTTCCAAACCCTTATTCTCTAAGGCTTCTTTTATTTTTATTGAGTGAGCTCTATGTCAGTGAAATGTTGTAGTCATCTGTCCCTTTCTGGAAGCAGTAATTTAGCAACCTGTGAATGAAGTTCACAGGTTGCTGATAAGTGTAGATCAGCAGCTAATGCTAGGGATACAAATGGGGCCCCCTGATCAGGCTGAGAAAACACTCTTCAGTATGTCCTGGGTAAGGAAATAAAAGTAGAGACTTTTCAAGGAAAAGTGTTTATGGATGTTGAATACACTGCAGAGGGACACTTGTTACGGTAGTAGAGTTAATTTAATAAATAATCTTAAATTGATTAAAGCCTTTATCAGCTGCTGCACAATTATGTTGTCATATGCTGCACTATTGGTTTTGCAAACTTGTCTCACTATCACTTATCACTGCAACAACTCTGTGAATCGGGCAAATTGTTCAGCTTCCCTGAACTTCAGCAACATGGAAATAATGATGATGACTAAGTTCATAAAGCCAATTTAAAGTGGGAAAAACAAATTTAGAGATTAGGTCCAGACTTCTACTTTCAGTTAAGATAGAGTAGCCAGAACCTACTTATTCTCTGACCTGAAATGACCATACATACCAGGCAACATGGAAGAATTGGATATCCACATGCAAAAACATCAATGTATACAATTCCAATGTCTGTCTAGAATGTGACTTTCTAGAAGTTTCTAAAAGGCAAACTTAAATGGATGAAGAGATGTCTGGTGAAAGTGTGGCCAGACTTAATTCAGAGAGAGTTTAAGACTAAAATAAAGGTGAGGGTTATAGTTACACAATAGAATATAAATAATCTATAACACTTGAAAAAGTAGAAATGATAGAGTAAAATTTGGAAGAGAAGGAGAAGAAAAAATCGAAGGTAGTATAGAAACCAGTATAGTTGGAAACTAAAAGGCTTTTTTTTTTTAGGTTGGCAGATCAAGTAATAGAGCTATAATATAAGCATACTTAAATGTTTAAGTGTAATTACCCTGTTGTCAAGCCCCACAGATTCCCCCTGTGATTCCTGTAAGACCTGAGTGGACCCCCTGGGAAATGTCCAGCAACATTTGGAGAGCTGGATGTCTACCTTGGGGTCCCTTTTTCCCATCAGAGAAACTGTAGGCCCAGGGGACCCTCTTGGTGTGTTGCCGTGCCAGCCCGGGGGGAAGGGCAAAGTGGTCAGTGTGTAGCTGCTCCTCTTACCCTTCTAATGCCGTCCTTCTCAGTATCCGTGGTCCGGGGTTCCTTCAGTATCACCCTCAGCATCTGGGATTTCCACAGTAGTGTCTTGTCTATGGATAGTTGCTAGTTGGTCTTCTTGTGAAGGGGACTGAAGTTGGGAATGGCCTATGTCACCATCTTGCTGGTGTCACTTCTTTGGATAACAATTTTCAACTCAGTACACTTTAGGAAAATGTGGGGCTTAATTCAAAAAATATGAATCAGGCGTATGTCTATTGCCAATAAACTTATATATGTGTTTGTGCCTGTATGAATATAAATCTTGTTTTGTTCAAAAACAAGCAAACACTCCAAAAATCACATAATCCACTAGACTCAGGTGGTGGGCAGGGAGGCAAGACAGTGGAGAAGAAATGAAAAAAAAAAAAAAACCAAAACCTTACTGTTCATAGTAGGGAGTTTTAGTCAGGTACTAGCAAAAAACCAGAAGAGTAAATAGAAATATATAGTTAGACCAGAGATGTACTTGTGCAGGTGAAACTATGATAGAAGGATTTTTGTTGTGATATCCTTGTAAAAACAAAAGATTAGAAGTAATCTAAATATCCAGCAACTGGAACTGCAAAACCATACAACAGAGCCTTTGGAAAAACTCTGTGTACTTGTATGGAATGATCTCTAAGATCAATTTTATTTATTTATTTATTTATATAAATTTATTTATTTATTTATTTTTGGCTGTGTTGGGTCTTCGTTGCTGTGCATGAGCTTTCTCTAGTTGCGGTGAGCGGGGGCTGCTCTTCTGTGTGGTGCACGGGCTTCTCATTGCGGTGGCTTCTCTTGTTGTGGAGCACGGGCTCTAGGCGTGCAGCCTTCAGTAGTTGTAGCACGTGGGCTCAGTAGTTGTGGCTCGCGAGCTCTAGAGCGCAGGCTCAGTAGTTGTGGCACACGGGATTAGTTGCTCCGCGGCATGTGGAATCTTCCCTGACCAGGGATCGAAACCGTGTCCCCTGCATTGCAGGCGGATTCTTAACCACTGTGCCACCAGGGAAGTCCCTCTAAGACCAATTTTAAATGTCAGGAGCAAAGCACAAATCCTTGTGTATGAAATGCTACCAATTGGATGAGAAAATCAACAGCGTACATACACATACCATACAAAATATATCTAGAAGGGTAACCAACAAAAATGTGTGTACAACTGAGGTGTCCATGGAGAAGGAACTGTAACAAGGGGTCAGGAGTAGGAGGGAAACTATTTATTGAATAATTTTAATACTTTTTGAATTCTGTACCATCTGTGCATGTATTAATTTTAAAATAATAATTAGTTTAAAATTTTATCTTGTGGTTAGGTGAAATTCACATAACATAAAATCAACAATTTCAAAGTGTATAATTCAGTGACATTAGTATGTTCACAGTGTTGTGCAACAATCTAGTTCTTAAACATTTTCATCACCCCCAAAGGACATCCTGTACCCATTAAGCAGTCACTCACCATCAGTAGTTTTCAAAGGAAAAAAAAAAAACCCTGACCATGCTTACAAAGCCATCCACAGTCTGCAGCCCCAATTCCAGCTATACTTCTACTTCCTATGTTGATTCATAAGTCTCCTTTCTGTGCTCTTGAATTTGCTACATGCTTTTTCTCTCCTCACTATCTTTTCAGACACTGCTCTCTCTGCCTGTAACACGTAGCTCCCCAGTTTTCATCTATCAAAATACTCATCTGTTTTGAAGTTTCCCTGAATGACCAGGCCGGGTTTTCTATCCAGATTTGCTGTCCAAACTAGGATGCTCTCTCACAGCTACAGAGATCATACAGCTAGTTAGTGGTCTAGTTGGGATTCAGACATAGAAAAGCTGATGCTAAAGCTGTGCTTTCAGTAACCCAGCTGTGCTGGCCATTCACTGGCATATCTAATTATATTTAATTCACTCCTGATAGTACAGAGTTAATTTTTCACAAATACAAGCCTTAGTTCTCAAATACATACGCTCTGAGTACTGGGACATGCGATGTGCTTCCTGCACAAGGCTTCACGGCCTGGCATAAAACAAGATACCCTGCAGGCTACATGATTTTGAGCATAAATGAACATTTGGAGAGTTAGAGTAAATGGAAACCAACTAAGTAGTCCTACGGTGACGCTAGTGGCAGAAGGAGAAAAGCCAATACTGACTACAGTTCCTGTTCCTGAGCTCCAGACCATTATCTGCCTCTAATGAATTATGTGTGAAATTGGAGAGGTTTCAAGGGGAAGTCACACAGATCTTGAAACAGGCATGAGGGTTTTAAAATGCATATTCCATATTTCAGTGCACGAGAAAGAAAACCACAGAAAATTGCACAAAAAAGGTCAAACTTCCATTCTCTGATGGGCAGTTCCTCTGGGATTGAGGTCATAAGCAAACTGTTTTGGATTTTCCCCTGAATAAATAAGTCACTGGTTGCTATACATTTTTAGACATCTGAATTGCACCCCTAAGTTTCTTCTATAAGCCTTTAATTGGGTTTCATTGGCACATAAGCCATTCTCTTCATCGTGCATGTAACTCCCTGTATGTGATGCTATGGATTTTGCACCCTTTTGAAAAGTGGATACCATAGCTATATGTCCTATGACACTGGCTGCCGTGGTGCAATTAGAGGTGAAATAAATCTCACCATCTTGATGACAGCCTGTATAAGTGAAACCAGGGCATATAGAGGGCTCTGAGAAAATGAAATCTTGTAGTCTTTAACACTGTGATTATTACCCTCTGTCAACTTGTATGTTTTTTTCACACAAAAAATCAATTATTACAGTTCATGCAGATATTAATTTTGACATCAAATATCACTAGGAAAACATTAACAATTTTAGATCTTTTATATTAAAATTGGCTAAAATGGCTATTTCAACAAATGCAAGAGGTGCCGTAACCATATAGCCGTCTCATTCTGAGAGATTTATATGATTGCTTCAGTCTCAATGTAGGGCATTGAAGAAAACATGGGAATTCAACTAATAAGGCAGCGTCTGGGATTTGGAAGCCAGGGAGATAAACAGCAGCATTGGAAATGGTTTATGAGGGCACTGTGACTTTTCTCTTAAAGAGAGAATTTTTCTCTCAGCAATAGTTTTAACTTCTACTTTCTATCTTTTAAAAACTTAAATCAAAAATCTTATTTTGCAAAGACTTAGGTAGTATTTGGCTGATGTGCCCTGATAAGGGAAAAATGTATATTTGATGCAACGATGAGGATGATGACAGTAACTGACGTTGACTGAGTGCTCACGATGCGCCAGGCACTGTCCTAGGTGTTTTACACATACTCCTAGTTTAATTCTCTTAACTGCCAAATGAGATAAGTAGTATTATTCCCATTTAGCAAATGTGAAAACTAAGGTGCAGATTAGTCAAGATAAGTAACTTGATTAAGGTCACACAGCGGATAAGACATATAACCACTGTGAGCACTGCGTTTTGCCACTTTCCATTTAGAGACACCAGTTAATGAGTACTTGCCCTTGGGTCTCATGTAGGTTTGTTTGTTTGTTTGTTTATTTGACTTCCACAATAAATGAGTTAGATCTTTTCATTTTATAGATAACATAACTGAGGCTTATAGAAATTAAACAAATTGCCTGTAGTCATCCCGTTAGTGTTACCGAATTATCAATCTACTAGTGAAATCTGTCTCAGTGTAATAAAGTGTTTCGTTTTGGTAATTTCTCTGGTCATCAAATTTTTCTTAATATCTCCAGTGACATTGCATTTTCAAATCATCTTAGCATGCACAATACCTTGTGCAGGTAGAAGGATTTGTTGGACTCTGGTGGAGAATTTTCCAATCTTTAGGATTACAGTCATATACTTGGTACAAGAAAGACCTTGTCTCTATCTTGGTTTATCTCTATAATGAAAAAAAAATCTCCTGCCCTGAATCTAATGGCATAGAATTGACGTGTGAAGTGCAATTTTTTTTAACGTGTTTCATCTTCAAGCTGCTCTTCAAGAGTTTAAATCTTTGTTCCAATAGGAAGATAAAAATAAATTTCAGTGCTAGATTGCTTATGTTAATGCCTTATCTTTTTATTTTTGGCTGCATTGGGTCTTCGTTGCTGCACATGGGCTTTCTCTACTTGTGGTGAGCGGGGGCTACTCTTTGTTGCAGTGCGCGGGCTTCTCATTGCGGTGGCTTCTCTTGTTGCAGAGCACGGGCTCTAGGCGCATGGGCTTCAGTAGTTGCGGCACGCAGGCTCAGTAGTTGTGGCTATGGGCTCTAGAGCACAGGCTCAGTAGTTGTGGCGCAGGGGCTTTGTTGCTCTGCGGCATGTGGGATCTTCCCGGACCAGGGCTCGAACCCGTGTCCCCCGCATTGGCAGGCAGATTCTTAACCACTACGCCACCAGGAAAGCCCTAATGCCTTATCTTGATTGCTGTAGAATTAGCAACTTTTCTTCCAGCAGAGATGTCTATGGGAAAGATTTGTTGTATTTTTCAAGTGTATTTATAGTAATAATGTGCTTGGCTCTTATTCTTTAGCACTTTATGTAAGTATTTTAATTAACTCTCACTGTACTCAGGACATAGATATTGAATCCATTTTATTAAGGTACAGAAGGTGAGAAACCACCAGGAGGTCATATAGTCAGAAATATAATTGCCAAATGTCAAATAGTTAGTAAGGGACAGAACCATTGACACCATAGGCACTGCCTACTGGGCATAGCAGTGACATCATTAAAATTAAAATGACATGGGAGGGGCAACTCAAAGGACATGCTGGAAGTAGAAGCAGTAGGTAGAAGATTGAGGGGGTTTCTAGTTGTTCTATGAGGACATGATAAAAAGAAGGTAGTGGTGTGTGTGTGTGTGTGTGTGTGTAGAGAGGATGGGGAGATCTCTGGCTTAGAAAGACAGATGCTGAGAGAGAACAGAAACCATGGCCAAGGAGAGCTTTTAGGGGTACAAAATATCATTTGCCATATGGATTGCTCATGCAACTTAAACCAACATGTTGGCCATAATGGAAAACCATGTGTAGCTCAGTTCCATCACTTACCGGTGTGAATTTGGACTGGAATAGTTTTCTAATAGGGATGACAATACTGTCCTCCTAGTGTTACTGTGCTATGTTAATGAGAAAATGTGGAAAAGACCTTTGATAAATCTCTTACAATTTTATGTTGTTCCAGGTAAAATTTAAAAAAAAACAAGTCAGGAAAACAGAGTAGTGGTTGTCAAATCCATAAATGCACTAATGTGGGAGAAGAATTAAATATTCTTTTGAGGTACTGGTGGATAGAAACAAATTTTGACTTAATGACAAGCCTGGTGTCAATGGAGACTGACCAGAAAGGAACAGTTTTCCTTGAGAATTTGTTAGTTTTCTGTCACTGGAAGATATGAAAACATTGTGGTCACTTAGTGTGAAGATGATTCAAACATTAGATCAGCACAGGTAAATTATAAGATTACTTATAATCTTTAAGGTCTATGATAATAACAAAAGTCAATACTAGGAGAAAATATATTTCTCCATTGATTTTCCTATTTCTAGACTAAGGACCTGCTTCTTTAAGACAAAGTTGTAACAAATAAAAGAAAATCTCATTTCATATAACAAGTGCTTTGTCCAGGGAATTATGTCTTATGATACACATTTTTGGAAAGCCTCTGGGGTCACTTACTATAAAATTTGTCACTTTAAGAGATGGTACAAGTAAAAATGTGGATCATTTCAAAGCAGGTCTTAATAAAAGCTTGAAAGATATTATACTGCATTTGCATTTTATTTTCATGTCTCCCTTTCTAGGGCAGGAATCTGTATACTCTTTCTGTAAAGGGCCAGAGAGTAAATATTTTAGGTTTTATAAGTTGTTTCTGTGTCAGCTACTCAACTCTGCTATTGTAGCTCCAAGGCAACCATAGACCATATGGAAATAAATGGGCCTGGCTGTGTTCCAATAAAGCTTTAAGACAGGAGGCCCATGGGCAGTAGTCAGTCTATCCTTGTTCTAGAATGTGAGTTCCATGAGGGCAGTGTGTCTGTCAAGTGTCTCAGTTGAAAGGGACGGTAATCACCTCGCGTAATTTGAGCAGGAAAAGAATTTATTCAAGAATATTGCAGTTTGCAGAGTCTCTAGGAGACTAGAGAACTAGGATTGAATGCCACATACAAGAAAAATCACTCTAGTCATCTTTCAGAACAGATCCCATGAAAATGCCTCTTCTCCCAGGCACCTAAAGGTGCTTGCAGAACTGTTCTGGATACTGCCTCTGGATCACTGCTACTGGATACTGGGCGTGGCTATCTCTGTTACTATTTCCGTCAGCCTCACCAGAACAAAATCTGCAACAGCCCCTGCTTCATTACCTCACCAGCTGTGGAATCCAGGTCCAACGTGGGTGCCTCTGATTGGCAGAGCTAGGTCAAAGCCCTGTATCCTAGCTGTAATAAAGGCTGGGGATGTGAGTATCCAACATTTTCACCTTACGTGGTTGATACATGAAATGGAGAATTCCCCAAACATAAGAAGGAGATTCATTTGCTGGGCAGTAAAATATCTCCTATAAGAAGGACTGAGTTTTCTTCGCATTTGTCTATGTAGTGCCTCATGTGTTGCCTAGTGTATAAGAGACTGTCAGGAGAAATATATTTAATAAACAAAAAATAGAAAAATAGTTACTGAAAGAGGCTTAACTTTTAAAGGTGATACCAGGGATGATTATTCTTTCCCTACACTATATGCCTAAGCGCTTATAGACAGGGATGTATAGTAAGAAGGCAGTGCCCTAATCTTCCTGAGAAGACAGTAGACTTCTCATTCATTCATTAATTCACTTATTAATTGACTATTTGTGAATGTTCCTCTGTGGCAGGCAACACATAGGTGAAGGAGACAGAATGGCGAGCATAAACCAAAGTGGGTACTGCCCTGGATGGAATTCCTCATCTAGGTGAGGAGAAAGACATTATAAAAGAGGAGATACTGTAAAATTGCCAGTTACTTAGTTGCTACAAATAGCATCTAGAATATATAAAGAACTCTTACAACTCAACAACAAAAAGACAAACTAGTCAATTAAAAAATGGGCAGAGGACTTGAACAGACATTTTTGGAAAGAAGATATACAAATGGCCAATATGCATATGAAAAGATGCTCAACATCTTTAGCCATTAGGTAAATGCAAATCAAAGCCACAATGAGATACCACTTCACACCCACTAGGATGGCAATAACAACAGCAACAACAAAAACAACAGAAAATGACCTGTTGGTGAGGATGAGAAGAAATTGGAACACTTGTTCATTGCTGGTGGGAATATAAAATGGTGCAGTGGCTGTTCAAAACACTTTGGTAGTTCCTCAAGATGTTAAACATAGAATTACCATATGACTTAGCAATTCTATTCCTAGGTATGTGTACAAAAGAATTGAAAACACATACTCAAACAAATACATGTATGTGGATGTTCATAGAAGCACTATTCATAATAGTCAAAAGGTGGGATCCTTGCAACCCAAATGTCCACCAACAGATGAATGGATAAACCAATTTTGGTATATACATAGTATAGAATATTCTTCATACATAAAAAGCAATGGAGTACTTATATGTGCTATGACATAGATAAACCTCAAAAATATTAAGTAGAGAAGCCAGACACAAAAAGTCACATATTGTATGATCCCATTTATGTGCAATATCCAGAATAGGTAAATCCATAGAGACAGAAAGAAGATTGGTAGTTGCCAGGCAATGGGACTGACTGCTTAATGGGTATGGAGTTTTCTTTTGGAGAGATAAAAATGTTTTGGAATTTGATGTAGGTGGTGGTTTTGCAGTATTGTAAGTGGCCTAATTCTACTGATGTGCCCTTTAAAATGGTTAATTTTATGTTATGTGAATTTTACCTCAATAAAAGCAAATAAAACAAACATACAAAAAGACTTAATGGGGAACTGTCTAGGAGGCTGTTGGAGTTCATGCAAGAGATTAGAGTGTCTTTGACTGGTGTGGAGTTGAAGATGGGGAGAAGCAAATCATCAATGACCAACTAGGGTTGATGTCAGAGGAAGTGGGGTAGGAGGACACACAACACCCAGAACAGACTTTAATGTCTGTCACGGCCAACTTAATGCTGTAAAGGGATATTAATGAGTATTCAGCCAGATCAGATTTTCCCCCAAACTCATTATCTGACCCTTTTTAAAATGGACTTAAAGACTCATAAAACCAATTCTGGTTAGGGCCATTTATTCCTTTCCAATAAAACTTGAAGCTTTCATTTGATCCAGTAAAAAATTTGTAATACCACCTTTTCATCTCTCTCTTTAAAAAGCAATTTTTACATGTTCTAAGCATAATAATTATCTACTTGACAAATGTATTCCTAGTTACACAATTAGTTTATTATATAGTATCAACTTATAAATGCCTGAAGTCTGAGATCTGTCTGGGAAAGAAATTATTTTATTTAACGTATAATGTAATTTCCTCTCAAATAATTACTTAAGGGTTGGGGAAAAAACGAGTTGGGCTGAAAAGCTCTAGTGTGTAAATTTAGAGCTGATATGCCTGACAGAAAGCAAGTAGAATAATGAAACGAGGCGGGATTGATGAGAGTCCCTGGCTGGGTTCTTACTTGCTGTGAAGTGTGAATGTACATCTACATGTGTGCATGTGCTCACATGTATGCATAACTGTGCATCTGTGTGTGTATGAGCATGAGTGTACGTGTGCTTAATGCAGCAAGAGAAAGTGTCATTGCCACTAAGTGACCTTGTTTTGCATCTAAGTGGTGAGAACTTGAAAGTGTCTGTCTATGATGTATGAATCCCATCCCATCCCAACCCCTGAAATATTCCTCTCAACATCTTTATAGAAGGGGCTATAATCCCTATATGTTAAAGGCAAGTATACAGAGGTGAGGAAGGACACTTTCATCAGCTATTAAAAACCCAATAGAATAATTATCAGACATTTTACATTCTCCAGTAGCTGAAAGTAAATTATTGGGGCCATAGAAGTTTTGATAGAAAGTATGTTGAAACCATAAATTGAAGGCCTAAGGCACTTCGGGGAACTTTGATGAACAAATGAGTCTGATGGTTGGGGAAACAGTAATCAAAGACCAACTTTCTAGTTTGACGGTTTTGCAGAGGTCATTATCAACTTTTAATGAGTTTTGCTTATATGGAATGTAATGGGATGTTAATGTAATCAGGACACAGGGAGACCAGGAGTTTATGAATAGCATCACAGTCATTCCTGCTAACACAGATCACATTTAGATAAATGCATCTCTTCCTTTGCCATTAAAGGTAACTTTTAATTATTGTCGGAATCTGTGTTTAAAATAAAAGGACTCAAGCAGTTGAGGGTTAGAAGGAAAAAAAACTGGGCTTCCCTGGTGGCGCAGTGGTTAGGAATCTGCCTGCCAATGCAGGGGACACGGGTTTGAGCCCTGGTCTGGGAAGATCCCACATGCCACGGAGCAGCTAAGCCCGTGAGCCACAACTACTGAGCCTGCGCGTCTGGAGCCTGTGCTCCGCAACGGGAGAGGCCGCGACGGTGAGAGGCCAGCGCACCGCGATGAAGAGTGGCCCCCACTCACCGCAACTGGAGAAAGCCCTCACACAGAAACGAAGACCCAACACAGCCAAAAATAAATAAATAAATTAATTAATTAAAAAAAAAAACAACTCATATACCTTGAACACTGAGCAACCATTGTGGCTTGTGGTCAGGAAGTTGTGACGGAGGAATGGGAACCATTTACACCCCAGTAGGCTGGTATCCCTGCCTTTGAACAGGTACATGTATATCTCAGAAGCTTTGAGACACAGTCCTTGGCAAGCTCGGAAGCAAAGAGCATCCTCTCTTGAAGTCAGTGCCCAAATGGCCAGAAGCTGGTGTTGCAAAACTGAAATCCTACAAAATGAAAATTTGTGAGAGAATAAATTGGTATAGCCCTTTGGGAAAGTTATCCAGTGATCCCTAGTATAATTGAGAATGTGCATTTTATATAACCCCCAAACTCCACCCCTAGGGATATACCCTATAAAAATCCACTCATATGTGCACGCAGAGACATGGATAAGAATGTTCATAACAGCTTTGTGTGTAATAGTGAAAAATTGGAAACAAACCAACTTCTATTCATGGAAGGATAAATAAATTATGGATATTCAGGCAATGAAATACAATCCAGCACTGAAAATAACTGAACTAGAATAATTTATATCAACATGAATTTACCTCATTATATTCTTGATTATAAATGCAATTTGCAGACAAATACAGAAGAATACAATATAATAATATTTTACAAAACAAACATGCAGAAATAAGATTGAAAAATACTTAGGTACCTATACATAGTTAGTAAAGGTGTAAAGAGATGCGTGGGAATGATAAGTGCCAAGTTCACCTCTGAGGAGTGAGGGGGATGTGAACAGGGAGGGGGTCACCGGCATTTAACATTGTGTGTTTGCAGCGGTTTCACAATTATTCCTTATATTAGCAATTAAACTTTTTGAATGGCTGAAATAACTTGTAAGACAACTTTTGAAAGTTAATCTGAAAATAAAATTAGAATTCATCTATGTATCAATCTATTTTTCCCCCAGTAAATATTAACTGAACTGTTTTATGTAGGCGCTCTTCTAGGAGCTGTGAGAGAAAGAAGGGAAGTGAAAGGCATAGCCTATGCCCCACAAAGAGCTGACAGTCTAGTAGGGAGGACAGGACACCAGGAAATTTAGGCAATACTATGATAAAGGAGGAATCTAAAAGGAAGACAGAGCTTGAAGCATTGGTACACACAGAGCCTTTTCCCAGGAATGTGGTGAACGATAAGGGATACCATGAGTGTGAGACAAAATCAATTAATGGTATATAAATCCACTTATTGGACTCCTGGCTCTTTCCAGGACACAGTAGAATCCATTAACTTGGCAAGCGCTTCCACTCACGCCTAAGTTGTTTCAAACACTTCTTACAATTGCTGAAGCTCTGTGCAAAGGATGATTTTCCTTCTGTGTTTTGTGTGCTTTGTCAATGTAAGTGTCACAGCTGTCCTCCTGGAAGTGTAACAATGGCAGGGTTATATCCATTAGTCATTCTGATGTCTGGTGTCCACAGAGTTCTTTGTGACTCTGTTTAATCCTAAGAACCTATTGTGTTGGACCGGAGCAGCTTCACACCCCTCACAAGAGACCCAAGGGATGTAGTATAGGAGGGCTCAGCTGTCCTTGTTGACAACATTTGTGTGGGAGTGAGTGAGGGATGTTATGGGAAAGGCTAGATCTTCTGGAAGGTCCTTATCAGCTGTGATATTTCCTGTTTCAGTTCCCCAAGCAGGGGATCTTTGAGTACGTGGATGCCTCGAAACCTCCTTTTAACTTGCATTTCTTTAGTTACTGCACTAGATGGTCTTGAAAATAACAAGCTGCGTAAAATTATTTTCCTTGCGGGCTTATTTTTATCTCTCCTGAAACTATCTCTTTTGAAATTTGAAGGGAACCTTAAGTATTTCATAAATAGTGAACCAAATTAAGTTCACCTCATCTAGATTTTCCATGCTTTTTATAGCCTTTAAATTTGGTACTTCACTTTCATTTTTCTAGAATGAGAAATTATTAATTTTCTTCCATATTTTTCATATATTATTTAAAAATTTTATAATATCCTCAAAACTAAATAGGACTGATTTTATTGATTCGTGTGTGTGTGTGTGTGTGTGTGTATGTGGCTTTATATGGGAATACTAGGGGAATTAGATTGTATGCTATGCCACTTAAATTTTATCTTGTGATGGATTATGGCAGAGGGATTGGGGAAGAAAACCAGCATCAGGGCTTATGAATTCTGAGTCATAAATTAGAAAGTCTTTTATTGCATCTTCACCATATTCCTAATCCATGTAAATATATGTCTGCCAAGAGTTCATAAAATATTTAAGGTAAAAAGAAACGTTGGAGAGTATCATTCTTGAGGTTTCCCAAAGTGAGTCCAGGGATCGTTACTGCTGAGGTGCCATTATAAACTGCTTTTATTCAGAAATAAAGGATTCCATGGTCAATTGTTTCAAGGAAAAACTGGGTGAAGTAGTCAGGCTTCTGTTTTGCAGGACTTTTCAGAGACTTCATAATGCTAATGTGATAGTAAGTCTCTGAAAGGGGATAGAGTTTCCAGCATTTTCTGAAATTCTTGTCCACAGAATTGTTTTTTGTCATTGTTCGTATGCTGCTGCTTATGAAAAGCATTTTGGGAAACACAGATCTAACCCAACTTTATCAGTTCACCCAACAAAAATTAAGGAATAGAGAAGTTGTAGTAATTTACTAAAGTCACACAATTGGTTAGTGCTGAAATTGAGCAGGAGAAGAGGGAGGGGAATAACATTTTTCCAAATAGACCTGAATAGTATGTGGTAGATGTTTACAGTATGTATAATGCTAATGACAGAGATGTACTTTCCTTTGAACTAAACAAGGAATGATGTACCATACATATTATTGAGTCATATTACCAAAGATATCCCTCATCATTAAACACATACAGACAACTGTTTACAGCAGCAACAATATTCTATTAAATACTTATTATGACATCCAGGATAACAAAAAGAATAGGCAGTTTCACATTACTAACATCATTATCTACCCACATGTAAATGCTTTAGTGATGTGCTAATGTATATTTTTATAGCTTAATTGTTTAGTAAAAGAAGGATGAACCTTCAAGATTGTCAAATTTAACCCTTTCAATTTTTAGATGAGGAAAATGAAGCCCAAATGGATTAAACAATAAGGTTACACAATTTGTTTGTGAAAGACCTGGGATAAGAATCTAGTTCTTCCTATTCTCTTAGCATGGTGTTTCCAATCCTACTAAGTGTTTGTTGCAGTGCCAAATTATTGGAGATAGCCCATGTGCTACTACATTTAATTCTTTAGACTTTTATTTGTTTGTGTAGGTTAAAGTATAATTGTGAAATACAATGATTTATCATTCCTGGGAGGCTAGATCTCCTGTTCACTTAAGCCAGAGGATGAAGACCTGCAAGCAGCGTGATGAATGAGAAGTAACTATTTGTCTAATGCAGGATTCATTACTTATAAATCCCCTTGCTTAGAGATATTTCATGTCCACTCACCTTCAAGGGGAGGGATGGCTCTTCTTTCTCATATATAAATGCCATCTGTGCTGCAAAACATAAATAAGAGCAAAGAGTGAACATAAAGGTTGTATAGCTCAGAACAAAAGAGCAATGGCCCTTTGTAAGACACGGTAGAGGCAAACACTGGGATGCATTTGTGATTCTTTTTTTGACTATAGAGGCAAGGGAGATCTAAGATTGCTCTTCCCCAGGCCTGGAGCGTGGGGAATGTCTGGCATCATCGCAAGTGCTTTGCCATCACCTCCTCACTCTCCCTGGAAGCAGGTTCTATGTCCTTTCATTGGTCCCTGTTAGGTCTTGAGCACTAGAGCTAATGTCTGAATTGCTCTGGTGTGTCTGACTTTCTGGAGTCCAAGCAACCCCCACTCAGTCCGAAATGCTTGCTCCCTGCGTGTCAGATCCAAGTTCTTCTCTGTGTGAGGACTTCCAGACTTCTCCCAGGCTGCATAGGTTCCCTCACAGGTATTTGACTGCCTGTCTGGCTCTAAAAACAGGTAATTTTACTCAGTAGGCATTAATCACAAGGCTGGCTCCACAGCCTCTGATTGTGGCCCCAGTTAGCCTGGAGTGTTCTGGGTTGACTGGGCAGGGCTGGTTTTTATGAGACATTGATCCCCAGGCTTTAGGTCCTTCTGTCTAGATCATCAAAATTAGCTTGTGCTTTCTTCCTTAGTCTATCTCATTTCTTTAGGGCTAGTTCCTTTCCTATATGCTACTGTTGGCCTCTATTTTTCCTAGACACTTGTATTAACTACCAGCTACCTACTGGCTTCTTCAACTCTATGTTTTCCCATACTTGGCCAGCCCTGTCCTATTACAGTTAAAATCCTGAAGCAACATTCTGTCTGGAAGCCTGGAGGATTTCAGTTGATTAGGGGCATACTCTAGGACATAAGTACTTGGGTGTCAGTTGTGATGCTGTCCCTGCGGGTGCTGGTTCTTGGTACTTCTAAATATTCTCAAGCAGAGATTTTGTCCATGTTCACCTTAGAGGTGGATGCTTCTTCTCTCCTGAAAAAACCGGGAACAGCACTTCATGTGTTCTGTGGCAAGATTAGAGTCAGAAACAGTAATAAGATCGGAAATACCTAGGGTACTTGACAGCTCAGGTCCAAATTGTTACAGCGGTCATGCTCTTACATCTTTCTCCATCTCCACACATGGGTGTGAGTAGACCCTTTTAACAGAATCCAAATCCATCTGACTGTCCCCCTGCTTGTCTAGGAAGCTTTGTCTTTGGATGAGAAACACAATGTGGCTCCCTGTGCATTGAGGATCTGTATCTCCTGGGGATGCTCCTCATGTTTTTGTCCCAATGAGATGAGCATTATGGGATCTTGATGGAGAGGTTGGCTGGGAGCTTTGGGAAGAGTAGGGGCCAGATTTATTCAATCCTTAATAGATAAACCAAGGCATTGGGTTACCATCAGAATATTCGGCTATTTCTCCTAAACAGCCTGGATGACTCCAGAGTTTGACCGCTTGTGGTTGATAGGCCCAGAGCACCCTCAAGAACGTGGAGATTATAGGTTATAATATCAATAGCTTGGGTTATGGCAGATGCCTCTATGTATTCCAAATCAATTCATGATGATGGTTGTACTCTATTTGCCTTTTGCCTTGAAGAAAGACAGAATGAATGGGAAATAGACAGTAGGAAATATAGCCTAGAGGGAACTTTACTTTTATTTTAAAATAATGTTTATTATTAGCATATAATCATTAATTAATTAATGTGGTAGATATTTAGTGCATAATATTCACAAAGTACAGAAAGAAAAGCACTCAGATAAAAATAAATACCACCAAAATTCCACCAGAAAAGGATGAATACGTTCTCTTGTGGTTCTTCATATATGCATGTATACAAGAATTAATGGTATATAATGACATAAAATAACATATGAGTTTTCTAGCTAGCTAACTGACTGGATTTTTAACAACAAAAAATGAGTTTATTTTGGTTTCATAATTCTGTATAGACTTTTTTTTGCTACAAGATCTATTGGGCACTTTCTTCTGTATTAATATGTAGCAATTATTATTGTTTTGAGGCTACTATAACTATTTCCTCTCATGTCTTTCAAAACTTTTTCCAGTTTTTTGTTTACTTTCTACTTTGCTTAAAGATGATGTATATTTTTGTTTATATAATTATTTTACTAGTGAGAAGAAAGAGAAAAACATTTTTTTTCTAAAATAACTATTTACAACTTGAAAATTCAAAGTTCATATACTGACAAAAAAGCTTGTTATTACAAAATGGGTTTCCACAGAATAATGTGTTTGGCATTTGATTCTTTATCTTTGCCATGTTTCTGGACAAGAGGCACACCTAATTCACAGCCTATGTCCTCTCTGCTCAGCAGTTAAAAAGATTAATGTTCTTGCATGCAAACAATAAATCTATAGGGAAACTGACCATAAAGTCTCTTTCAAGATTTTTAGTGGTGTAGACTTCAGCATAAAGAGAAATTTCAACTATATTGTTTCAAAATTCTTTGAGAAATCAGCAGCTGAGATTTGATTCATTGGCATTTTCTGCATCGTTTATACCCAGTGTCTCTGCAGTTTACTTCTGAAAACTCTTTAACACATTTTCCCGGAAGAACTGCATAAAGTGCTTTTTCAGGTTATGAGATCTTTTTACTTCCTGTATCTAATGCAGACAGCAGACAGGTTGGAAAAAAGACCAAAAGAAATGTCAGGCATAGAGACAAACAAAAAAGAAAAATAAACAACCATAAAATTAAAACAAACAAATAAAAAGACATTTTGACATTCAGCCCACAGCTATCTTTAAATGTCTTTTAAGTTCTTTTTCTTGTATCTCTACTGTACCAGATGACTTGATTCTTGCCTATTCAAAATACAAGAACACCATCAGTTGGAGTTGACCAATCTGGGATACAAGTAGAAATGTTTTGTCCTATTGCAAACTTAAGATTGAATCCATTCCTTGGCCATCATTAGAAAGTCTACAAATAACAAAAGCTGAAGAGGGTGTGGAGAAAAGGGAACCCTCCTGCCCTGTTGGTTGGAATGTAGATTGGTGCAGCCTCTATGGAAAACAGTATGGAGGTTCCTTAA
The DNA here is from genome assembly GCF_009873245.2 of Balaenoptera musculus. Classification (NCBI taxonomy): domain Eukaryota; kingdom Metazoa; phylum Chordata; class Mammalia; order Artiodactyla; family Balaenopteridae; genus Balaenoptera; species Balaenoptera musculus. The sequence goes on from NC_045800.1 coordinate 20,663,327, forward strand.
AAAACTAAAAATAGAGTTTTTATATGATCCAGCAATCCCACTCCTGGACATATATCTGGAGAAAACTCTAAGTCGAAAAGATACATGCACCCCAATGTTCATTGCAGCACTATTTACAATAGCCAAGACATGGAAGCAACCTAATTGTCTATCAACAGAGGAATGGGTAAAGAAGATGCAGTACATATATATGATGGAATATTACTCAGCCATAAAAAAGGACAAAATAATGCCATTTGCAGCAACATGGATGGACCTAGAGATTGTCATACTGAGTGAAGTAAATCAGAGAAAGACAAATATCATATGATATTGCTTATATGTGGAATCTAAAAGAAGGGTACAAATGAATTTATATTTAAAAAAGAGAAGTAGAGTCACAGATGTAGAAAACAAACTTATGATTACCAGGGTATGGGGGGGAGGGATAAATTGGGGGATTGGGATTGACATATACACACTAGTATATATAAAATACATAACTAATAAGGACCTGCTGTATAGCACAGGGAAATCTACTCAATATTCTGTAATAGCCTATATGGAAAAGAACCTGAAAAAAAAAAAGAGTGGATACATGTATATGTATAATTGATTCACTTTGCTGTATACCTGAAACTAACACAACATTTTAAATCAACTATACACCGATAAAAATTAAAAAAAAAGAGAAAGGCCTTATCCACCCCAAGATTATAAAAATAAATACCCATATTTTCTTCTAAAAAAAAAGGATGCGGTACATATATACAATAGAGTAATACTCAGCCATAAAAAAGAATGAAATAATGCCATTTGCAGCAACTTGGATCAACCTAGAGATTATCATACTATATGAAGTAAGTCAGACAGAGAAAGACAAATATCCTATGATATCACTTATATGTGGAATCGAAAATATGATACAAATGAACTTATTTACAAAACAGAAACAGACTCATAGACATAAAAACAAACTTATGATTTCCTAAGGGGGAAGCAGGGGGAGGGATAAATAAGGAATTCAGGATTAGCAGAGGCAGACTTCTATATATAAAATACATAAACAACAAGGTCCTACTGTATAACACAGGGAACTATACTCAGTATCCTGTAATAAACCATAATTGAAAAGAATATGAAAAATAATATATATATCATGTATATATATATGTATATAACTGAATCACTTTTCTATACATGAGAAACTAACATAACATTGTAAATCAACTATGCTTCAATTAAAAAAAAAAGATTGACTCCATTCTCACATAACTTCTTTCCTCAACATCTTGCGTTGATATTTTAAATCATACAATCTTAGCAATATAGGGGCCTTATAGGTCCTCTAATTAAGTGGTCCTAAAAAAGAAGATCGAGGCTATAACTCTGTGCTCTTGCCCGTCCCAAGTGAATGCAAAATCTTTTCATCTTGGAACTAGAAAATAATGGATTTGTCAGATCAATGGCCACATGCAACGTACCTAAAGATCATGTTAATTTGCTTCAGCAAAGAAATCACATTTGACATAGCAGCTGCAGTTGGAAATGTTATCAAATTGAGTTTGTATAAGTTCACTGTCAACTTTTTGCTTCCAGGTGATTTTTCTAGTGACTGGACTGGTATCCTAAATGGGAATATGATCAGAACTATCAACAAACACTTCATCATTTAGGTCTCTAAGGGTGATACTAATCTCTGCTTTCTCCCCAGTAAGACCGTTTCTGGTCCTTTCACTTGGTTTTCTCCACTATGATAGTTAGGCCAAGGAATCAGCATGGGGGTTCTGTAAACTATCAAACTTGTGCATTGTAGTTATAAATTCTGAGTCTTTGGCTGCTCTGGGTCTTAGTTGCAGCATGCGGAATCTTTAGTTGTGGCATGCAGGATCTAGTTCCCTGACCAGGGATCGAACCTGGGCCCCCTGCATTGGGAGCACAGAGTTTTAACTACTGGACCGCCAGGGAAGTCCCGACACCTGGTATCTTTGGATTGAGTTAATTCTCTGTGAACTGGACGTGGATCATTACTCCGTTTATTAACTGGTAGCTTACTCTAATTAGATGAGGCATAATAACACTGTGGATCCCTAGGTATTAATGTCAATTAGGTCCATGTATCCAGGAGTTTTGAAAGTATTTGGATAGTGCCCTTTCCCCAGTGTATGGTGACCCAATTGTATGGTCACAGTTCATTCTGGGGAAGAAGTAGTATATCATATGTACTTACTGTCATTTTGTAAGTCCGTTCTTATGGGCAGTAGGCCTCTTCTTCAGTCAATTCATTCTGGTTCTAAGAACTGGCTCTGGTCTGGAAACTGGGAAAATTTCCTTCAGCCTCATAGTTATTCATCCACGGTTTCTTGGGAGCCTATAGATCTACCTTGGTATTATAGATGCTGTGTTATATGAACCATCTACAAAGCTCTCTGCAGGTCAAGCCCCCTTGGCTTCTATTCTTACCTTGCTACTAAGTGCGTTATAATCATCCCCACTTTATTCTAATAGTTAAATACCATAAGCTGACCTTTATTGTTTTAGGACCTTACATTTTCAATGATACAAGTGAAACTGTTTCTGTAATAGCATCTCCTATTGGTAGCTCTGGCCTCCAGAGGACAGCTACTACTGACTTGGGTGTCTCTCCATTTCCCCCTTCATAGCTCTCAACTTCCATATAGTTTCACATTCAGACTCATGGTCAAGTAGATATTAAACAATTGTTGGCAAAATATACATAGGTTTATGCAGAGTTGGGGTTGGCACCTAATACAATGGAGGGAAGGGTTGACATTAATAGTGTTTACAAGTGAGTGAGTATGAGGAACCATGGAATCTAACTGGGTGAGAAGGGAAAGACGTCTTGATTTCAGTTCCTTTGGGTATGTACTCAGAAATGAGACTGCTGAATCATATGGTAGTTCTGCTTTTAATTTTTTGAAGAACCTCCATACTGTTTTCCACAGTGGATACACCAATTTACATTTCCATCAACAGTTAAATCTCTACTGAGGTGGCACCTCTGCTGAGTCTTCCTGATATGGGGAAAGGACTAGAAAGCATCCATGACTTTGTTATATTTACCCTCCAAAGGAAGGAACTGACTGGAACATGGTGACTACCTAAGAGAATACTCTGTGGCAGCCAGGATCTTGCATGGATGATGAGCCAGGATTCAGAGTAAGAGTTCAGAAGTTAAGCGGGGTCAGAATTTAAGAAGGGCAACGTTTATGGAAAGCTTGAATAGGATGAAGCATTTTGAGAAGGATCTGCTTCCAACATTAATAACCACAACATCTCACTGGACATCAGAAAGCTATTACTCCCTTGTGTCATCCTGTCTCTTAAGATAGTTGAGCTTTGCCTTCAAATTTCCCCCTTGGAGTTCCTGGTGGTTTGGATGTTTTGCTAGCTGTTTTTTTAGAATTGCTTTTTTAAATAGGAAAAAAAAAAAGGTCTGTAGGGGAACAGAGTATCTATGGGGTCGATTGCTTTGCTGAGGAATATGCAATGTAAACCGTACCACCTCCCTCCAAAGTACTCTCAGGTCTCCCCATAAAAATTTGACTATGGGATCAATTACTCACTAATGTTTGGAAGGTGCCTTGTTTTGTATTCAAACGGACATTCAAAAAGGCCAAGCACTGGCTACAAAGCAAGTTTCATGGCCAGAATAAAACATGAGATAGTGAGTGATAGACAATGAAATGATTAGAACAGGGAAAAGTGGAAAAAATAACTTACTTGTATAAATCTTGATGCATTTTGTTTTAGTAGTCATTATTCCCTGTTTTACAGATGAGAGAAAAAAACAACAAAACTAAGGACTTATCACTAAATCAAATATATCAGTATACCAGGTACACATCTCTTGTCTCCAAGTCCAGTATGTCATCTATGGGCTATATCAGATTGCTTCTAAGAACAAGCTGATGTAGATGTAAACCTCTATATCAAGTTTCTTCCAACTTTTAACTTAGAAAAAGTGCCTGAGCCCTGATATCCACAGCGGTGTCTCCCCAGACAGCAGAACACTGGTGCAGAACTATTATAGCATCTTTCTGTGCTGTTCTCTGTGGACCCCAAGGCTGGAGACCTGAGGTATTTTCACGTGCAGAGAATAGATTTGGAAACCTTTAGCACTGATGAGACTCATCACATTAATGCAACTCAATTTAATCATTGCAGGGATTAAAATGGTCATATTTCCTTTGCTTTGCAATTTGGTGACCAGAGCACATTATTATTATAAATGTGTCTCCATACCTTCTAACAATTTATATGAGCACAATGAAATGGTAAAACATTGTGTGTCATCTGTCTTAGACATCTCCTTCTTAGTAACTTGCAGTCAACTCACTCAATTGTTCTCTGCCTCTCTCAATGATCATCTATTCAAGCTAATAAGAGGTAAGTGGCATGCAAGTTATGGTCCCTGGCTGTGCAGGACTTCCAAAGACAGTGAATGCAGCTGGGAAGCAGGTCTGTCAGGTTTCCAGGGTCAAAAATGTCATGCGCAAAACCTATAGAGGTCAATGAGTTAAGTGACACAGGTAAAGAGAGGATTTTAGCATTCGCCTCTAGCCCACTGACAATTATTTTATATTTGCACAATAGTGTCATAATTGACATCTACAATCCTTTTTAGATTTGTCATTCTGTCTAGATTTAATGATGGCAACTTTGAGCTTATCGGGTGTTTTAAATCTGGTTCCCTATAAGAAGAGTATTATACAGGGATCCTTGTGTAAATGACATATTGAGGGGGTGTTCTCAGGTGAAACCAGTAAAAGAACAAAAAACAAAAACAAAAAAACAAAAAGTGCAGGAGCAGAAGCTGGGCAAATGTGTTTTAGAAGTCCAGCCTCAGCTTGATCCCACCTAGAGGTGTGGGCTGGGCTGTGATAGACCTTCATTGGTGAGTTAATGCCTGCTTGTCAGGACCATGGGAAGGAGATGGGGGTATATCCTCTTAGGAATCTCAAATTGTACAGCTTCAGTCAGGATAAGAATAAGTCTACAGAAGAGTCAGGATACAAGCTGTTAACAGACAACATCTGCAAGAGTTGGGAGCTGAGTACATTTGATGATAAAGTGTATGTGGTTGAACCAATATCTGCTACATCAAGATTATGTACACTTAATATTTCTAGGAGCTCTTTTCTGGTTTAAAGATCTACTGTACCACTTTCATATTTTCAGCTATCTTAACAGGGTGTAACATATCCTTGACTTTAATAGTTGGATGGAGATATAATTTACATACCGTAACAGTTACCCAATTTAAATGTACAACTAAATACTTTTTAGTGAATTTATGGAGCTGTATAACCATCATCAAAATCCAGTTTTAATATATTTCCACATATAAAAATATCCCTGTGCCCAAATACAGTCAATCTCTGCCCTACCATCAGCCACAGGCAAACATTCATTATTTTCTGTGTTGATGGATTTGTGTTTTCTGAACATTTCATTTACATAAGGCCATGTCATATGTTGTCTTTTGCCTCTGGCTTATTTCATTTAGCATAATGTTTTTCATCCATGTTGTACCATGTACCAACAGTTCACTAATTTTTATTGTTGAATAGTATTCCATAATACAGATATAACATGCCTTTTTATCCATTCATTGAGCAGGCTATTTTCATTTTTTGGCCATTTTAAATAATGCTGTTATAAACATTGATATATATGTACAAGTCTCGCTGTGTTTTCTGTTTTAATTTCCTTAAGCGGATTCCTAGGAGTGGGATTTGTGAATGTTATGGTATATTTATTTTTAACTTTGTAAGAAACCGACAAACTTTTTTCTAATGTCATGCACCATTTTACATCATCACCAGCAATATATGGTGCTTCTTGTTTCTCTACATCCTTGCTAGCAGTTGTTGTCATCTGACTTTTACATCATAGCTCTTGGGGGGTGTGAAATAGTTCTCATTGTGTTTCTTTTAAATAAATTTTTTATTTTAGAATAATTTTAGATTCACAGAAAATTGTGAAGATATTTCAGAGAGTTCCCATATACCCCACACCCAATTACCCATTATTAACATTTTATACTACTATGATACATTTATGTATGTTACAATTAATGAACCATTATTACTAACTAAAGTCCATACTTCATTTAGATTTCCTTCAGTTTCACCTAATGTCCCTTTCTGTTCCAGCATCTCATGCAGGATACTATATTACATTTTATTAATTATGTCTCTTTAAGCTACCCTTGGTTATAAGAGTTCCTTAGATTTTCCTTGTTTTTGATGACCTTGGCAGTTTTGAAGAATACTAGTTGGCATTTTGCAGAATATACTTCTATTTGGATTTGTCTGATGGTTTTCTCATGGTTAGACTGGGGTATGGGTTTTGGGAGGAAAACCACCATTTTAATTACATCATATCAAGGGTACCTACTATCAACAGGACTATCATTGTTATTGTTGACATGATCACCCGGCTGAGGTCATGCTTGTCAGCTTCTCCCCTGTAAAGTCACTCCTCCCACCCTTTTGCATACTGTACTTTTTGGAAAGAAATTACTATGTATGGCCTACATTTAAGGAGTGGAGAGTCATACTCCCCCTCCTTGAAGATAAACACCTATATCAACTGTTTGGGATCCTTCTGCATGAGAAAAATACTTGTCTATACTCCCCCATTTATTTATTCAATCATTTATTTATATCAATATGGATTCATGGATATTTGTTTCATATTTTGGGTTATAATGGAATACTAATTTATTTTGTTGCTCAGATTGTTCTAGTTTTAGCCATTAGGAACATTATCAGTTGGCTTTGATATACCCCCTTGATATACCCCCCATCTTTGTGTGTCCCTTTGATATACCCCCATCTTTGTGGGGCATTTTTTCCTTTTTCCTTTCCTTCCTTCCCTCCTTCCTCTCTTCCTTCTTAACTTCCTTCCTTCCTTCCTTATTTCATTCCCTCTTTCCTTGCCACATTGTCACATAATAAGCCACTCTAAAAGTATGTAGTTTAAAACAAGAAATATTCTTTATGCTCATGGGTCTGCAATAAAACTGGGGTTTGGCTACTCTAATCCTCCTTGACTCTAGGCTGCAGGTTTGGTTTAGGTCTGTTCCACATATGTTCATCATAGTGCCCAGGGACAGTGGCTACCTGGAGCGTGATCTTCTAATGGGAGATCAGGAGAACACAAGAGAACAAGCTCAACCATGCAACACACAATACATTTCAAGCCTTTGCTTGGGTCGGATTCATTAACATTCTGCTAGCCAAAGAAAGTCCTATGGCCAAACCAAAGTCATTTGAGGTGAAGTACACTCTACCCACCATGAGGAGATACAAAGGCTGTAGATGTTTAACAAGATGGTAAATAATGGGAAGAGATAATTCAATATTCTGCAGCATCTTTTCCAAGCTGGGCTAATTAGAATCAGACTATCTGCTTTGTCAGTCTGATCTGGGCCGCTGCAACACAGCCCTTCCTGCCATGTAACTGACTATAAAAAGAGTGGGTCTACAGACAGAGGTGGAGGAAATAAATGCATAGAACATATCAGCCTGAAATATAAGACACACAGAGGTGGTGTCCTTGATATCTGACACCATATCTTTTCCAAATTCAGCTTCTAATCTCAAGTCTCTTCCTATCCCCAAGGCCAGAATTTAGGTCCTTTCTGAGATTCAGCTGCTATCTTTTGTGTCTGTGACCCTCCCTCCCAATATCTGGGTGATAAATTTCCATTTTGGTCTTAAGCTAGCTCAATGATTATGTGTTATTTGAACTCCAATGTTACCAACTAATATAGAAGGACATGCTGTTACTGAGGTCAAAGTCATGAGTTAGATTCCCATTCAGTCCACCACCCTAGCTCCAGCTAGTCTGAAACCAGACTAGTTGGTCTTTCAAATCTTTTGTAGTTATAAAGTCCTATATATGTAATCCCTATGTCATGGGGAATCTGTGCTTCAACATATTAGCAAGTGTAGCTGATGAGAGTGAAGACCAAAGAAGAGTGGGTGAATAGCTCTGCATACAGCTGCTTCACTACGCTAAACCAACTTCAACCCTCAGGCAGAACAGGAAGAAATAGTTAAACATTCACTGTGCCCTTCTTTCAGACTCCAGTGCCAACACATTGACTTTAGGATTTTTTTTAGGGTATATGAAAAATAAAGGGTAAGCCATTGATTGATCAGGGTGTAAAAATGTATTCTCTTTATAGATTTAAGTGGCCTTTTGCAGGTAGCAGTGACTGTGTGTGCAAATGCTGAGCTCATGCTAGTGGACCTGCCTAAAAACAGGTTGACTGAATCCTTGAGGGCCAGTTTCTTCAAATGAGCAATGTGAAAATTTCCAGCTTCTAGCATGAGAGGTAAAATGACTGTTTCCTGAATACAGGACCATTCAACCAACCAAATTAACCTACTATCCTGTTCCAGTAACTGGTGTGGATGACAAGGTAGGAGGAGGGAAAAGGTGATATAGGGATGGATGGAAAGGGACTTGAGGATATGGCTGAAGAATGTGGCACAGATGTGCCTTAGGAATTGGCTAGCAGAAGTAGTGAAAATATCATACATCTGTCTGACCATGAGCATGTATTGATATTTTTTTCCTACTCATGTGGAGCTATCTATTAAATGGAAAAAGGTATATTTCAGTTCACTTCATACATGCCTACCAAAAACCTTCTCTAGACCTTCCTGTGCTAGGTGGGCAAGGGAGTTCCCCAATAAACATCCATCAATCTATACATAGCCACTTACTGGAAAATATGCAATGTCCCAAAGTCTGCTTTCCCCTGTAGATGGTGAGGATTTTTATAGTTTAGCTTTTGCAGACACACTGATCTTTCTGAATAGTCTAGACCCAATGTGGGGGTCATGAAGTCAATGTCAGCCATAGAAGGCACTTATTGGCAAAATTGCTGGGCATCAGTGGGAGCATATATGCTTTTTCAGAATAACAGGAGCCACACTTTAATACTTGACTTTTTCAAAACTGGTCCTTCTATCATAGTTTCTTCATAATTCATTGAAAACTCCTGTCTCAGGCCTGAATGTCAGAAGGTCAGCGTTGTCTGCATTTACCAAAGCATGAAAGGAAGGCAATTTTACAGCATGGAGGTCAGCTGTGCTCATATACCCCACTTTACATGTGATGATGAGGAGGAGGCAGAAGAACTTATCCCAATGGAAGGTACATTCTTCAGTAATAATGAGGCAGATATTCCATGGAGACTAGAAAAAGGCTCTTAGAAAAGACCACTGTCTCTAGGAATCTTCCTTACCGCAAATACGAGGCAATAGTTGTCTTCTCTTGCCCTTCATTAAGATCCCGCATGCCGCAACTAAAGATCCCGTATGCCACAACTAAGACCTGGCGCAGCCAAATAAATAAATAAATATTAACCTTTTAAAAAAAAGAATCCTTCACAAAATCACTTGTATTGTTTGTAGTAAATCTAAGTCGTTTTTGTTGTTATTATTTATTTGTTTGGCTTTGTTTTGGTGGAGTCTGCGTAGAGTGTAGGAATAGAACCATGGAATCAGAAAGAGTTAGATTTAATCTGAGATACACAATTACCAGTCATATAACTAGCAGTTTACCTCTCTAGACATCAGTTTCTCAACTGTAAAATGGTGATAAATGCTTACGGTAGAGGTGTCCTGAGGATTACAATAAGATGACATGTGCAGAGTACTTAACACTACTCTGCTTACTATATGGAGTAAATACGTGTAGAAGGAAATGAAGGGCATCACATGACTTTCCAATTTCATTTTTGTAATAGTCATGTCTACATCTCTCACTAGACTAGAGCAGTTACATTTTTCTCTAAGCCTTTGAAATGGGTGTGCCATGTTTTCATAGAATGTTTGAACTACAAAATTCTTTTAGACGAGTTCATTTAGTGTAATTCTTTTATTTTATAGAAGAAGAAATTGTGACCTCAAAAGGTGAGATGATTGTTCAAGGTCATTTCTCTAGGTTGTAGCAGAGTAAAAAGTTGAATCTATTCCAGTCATCTTCCATTCTGTTTTCCTGCTTAACAGCTGAAATTAAAGATATCCTGATTTTTTCCCCTGGGTTATCATCCTGCTAACTTTTAAATTAACGAAATATAAAAGAACCTGATTTTTCTTTCCCACTTCATTTTGGTCCAGTATTATACACCTAAGTTTTAAACCACAGGAGAACAGAACAGGTCAAATTATGTTTGTATTTTAGAGACCAGCAAGAGCTAACCAATACCATATGACCCAACATTCTTAAAAAAACACCTTCTTTGAAGAGTCCACCCAGATTCTAGTAAAAGAAACACAGGAGCCCTCCACAGATCACTCACAGCCCAGCAACACACAGCAGGAGGCTGACAGCAGGACCCAGGAAAGGAGGCTAATTAAAGCACACAGCAGGGGAGTTGCCAATATACAGCGAGTATTTGTTTAAATCAGAGGAAAGAACAAGGAGAGAAAATTCCACCATCGTAGCTGTTCCAAAAGAAGCCTGCTGTGGTCCTCTTTGATGTCCCACCAGAGGGGATCTTGCAACAAGCAGCTAGGCCTGAAAACAGCTGTTAAGTTAGGAGTCAGCATTAGGATGAGATGATATCAGGAGATAGTGGCCTGATGATTTCTGCGTGTGTGACTTGAATGCATAGCAGTACTGTTTTTCAAATGTGCAGCAACCCCTCTGTACCATGCACTGAGGTGGCCAAGACAGTGGCAGAAGTTTGGACCATGGTCTCCTTGATCTAGCTGGAGAGACAAGGCAGCTCCACACTTAGGATTCTGACCGCTAAAAACATCAGACTTCAGTGCGCAGTGGGTGAAACAGCAGTGAGAACAGGAAGAATCCAGCTGAGAAGAGATTTCTGGGGGTGGAGGTGAAGGAGACATTACTTAGGAGGAAAGGTCCTGACTCTCTCCCCCTTCCTGATCACCTCTTCTTTGGCCTTAGTGGGTCTTAATCCTAGCAGATCAGTTGGGACCATTACAGTATCATCCACTACTGGCTTCTTCATGTTCCTACTCAGAGTTACGAAGTATTGGGAACATGAGCTCCTGCGTCTGTGCCACCTCCTGTGTTCCCAACACTGGCCAAGGCTGTATGGGAAATTCTTTATCAACTCAGCCTTAACACACGAAGATGATGATGGTGTCATGGTCCTGCTTATACACTTTTCAGCCTCCATATTTTCCTCTCAGTGAACGTTATTCACTCTCATTTCTCTAAGTCTTCATAATCTCGTTCCCCAACAACGCCTCTGGACTAGCCTCCTTTTCCCTAAATTGACTAGCTTATTTATGTGCTTAGGGACTTTTGCAACCACTTGGGATTTCTATTCACCAGTTCCCTTTATTTGTGTCTTTAAATAATACAGCTTCTGGATTATCAATGATTTGTGCCTGTCCAGTAACACCACTGCATCTCTTCCCTTTATTATCCATATTTAACTTGGATTTAAAATCACAGTTAACTATCTACTATGTAAGATAAAAAAGATGCTTTAAGAACCTCTTAATTTTCCCAAGACATATGCTGTGTTTGTTATTCTTAAGTATTATTGTGTTATTTAACAGCGCACTGGCTGCTGTGAAAAACAAAGATGTGTTATTTTCCCAGTGGATCAACAATATAAACCAGAAAAATAATATACTCTTAGAAGTCAAGGAAAGTATAGTAGGAAATGGACAAATTGCCAGGAGATGGGTAATTATTTTGTAGAGATATGTGTCTCTGATCATGAGCTTAATTAATAAACCTAGGAACCTACTGAAAGGTACTTGTGAGGCTCTGTGATGTTTTGATGACTTAAATGGGCAACAAACTAGTTTTTAGTTGAAAAAGGTTTTCTTCACTCAGTTAAACAATCGGTGTTAATTGTTCTAATCATTTTCAAAAACAGCTCACAGGTCTCTGGATTCTGGTGGTTAATCTCTGGCCATTCAGATAGGACATACCTTGCTATAAACAGGCCTGTTTCTGAGCATAGGCTGTGACCTACACAGCCATTTTTCCTACAGAAAGGAGTAAGTTTACAGCATGCACAAGGCATTAACAAGCCCCATAGATATAGTGATGAGCAAAGCAGACAAAGTCTCTGTCCTCATGGAGTTTACAATCCGGTAGAATAGACACACTTACATGTGTACATGTGTGATTGTGTGTCTAAACTGTACTCGTTCTGGAGGCAAAGTCACAACAGGGACCTGACCTAGTCTGGGAAGAGAGGTGATTGAAGAATGTTTCCCTGAAAATGGAATAATTAAGCAATGGAATGAGAGGTGTGAAGCATGGAGGTGTGCAATGTTTTAGAAAGCTGATGATGGCCAGTGTGGACAGAATGCAGGGAAGGCTGGCCAGAGGCAAGGCTGGAGAGAGAAACAGAAACCAGATCAGGCAGGATCTGGTGAATGGTGTTGAGGGTTTTGAATTTTGTCCGGAGAACAAGGATAGTCATTTTGGGGGGTGTGGAGTTAAACTGGAGAGTGACATGATTAGAGGTGTCCTTGGGGGTCTGGAAACTATGACATTAAACCTATACTAAATAAAGCAGAGATTCTGATGAAAGTGTACCCTTGGCAAAATGAAGAAAAACCTATATGAATACCAATCCTATTTCTGGATTTTTTTTTATTATAACAAAACCCTAACATGAAAACTTTATGACATCCATCTGGAAACGCTATTGTTGACAACTCAGACAAGTAGGATGGAAAGAGTCTGGCTCTATTTTGGCTCTAGAGACTGTAGAACCCCCTTGTGAGCTGCTCTCTTTCCTTCTATTAATTCCCTCAGATATTCACTTTGAGAACCCCAAGTTCAAAAATGGATACACATGGGTGGTGGGGGAGGGGGTGAACTTGGAATACAGAGGCTGGTAGGGATCTGTGGAAAAGCAAGAGCTATGTTACAAGTTGGGGGAAAGTAAAGCTGCTCCTCTCATCCCCCTCCACATCTCTCCTCAGGATTGGTGTTCAAGCTCTCCTATGCAGGTTAACATGGATAGCTATGGATGGATTTTTAAATGGATTAAACATTGATTTCAGGGTAATAACCAGGGAACTGACCAAATACATAGTGATTCTTGAGGTCAATGTCTTGAAGCACAGAAAGAAGTAGAATTAGGGATGGACTTTACTGTTGATTCTGGGCTGCTGCCACCTCCTTAAATCCATTCTGAGGGAATGGATTTCCCGACTAGATCTTTCCCAACTAGAACTTGCTTTTAGCGGTGTGCCTTCCCCCAACCCCTACATGTGCAACTATTTTTTTTAATGTGTTTCTCACTGTCTGCCTCTTCTGCCCTCTCTCATCAGCCAGCAAAACTCCCCATCCCACATTCCTTCTTATCTTACCCAACCACTTCCTTTTCTTCTTTTTCTCCCTCCCTCCCTCCCTCCCCCTTCCCTCCCTTCCTTCTTTCCTTCTTTATTTCTCTTTCTCTCTTTCTTTCTTTCTAAAATTCACATTGATTTTTTTATGGAGGTGAAATTAAATAGAAGAAAATATATGAAGAAATGTATACAATAATATTATGTCAAAAAAAAAAAAAACTTCCTAAGAGTCAATTCCTTTATATGATGGGATGAGTTCCCAGGAGCAATAATAAGAGGCCAATCACTTGAGTTGTTGAAAACACAAGTGGGCAAAATTACCAAGGATGTGCTGTCAGGAGACTCCTAGCTTCAGCTGTATCGTAATGAAGAGAATGATCCTAATAAGATTTTTCTCTCCTCAGCTCAGTTTTTCTCTAGGATGAGTCCTGTAATTCCTGCTGAAATTAGCTATATCTATACTAAATAATATTCACTGCTTTTCTCTTGGCAAATTCATCAGAAAGTAGAACAAAAGAAGGGTTGGATATATTCAGCACACTCTTCTCAAAAAGAAACCTGTCCTTTTGGGTGAAAAATTGACGATATTGAGAGACCCCAGTTTTTACTGTAGTAAAACTGTGATCAGGAAGGGAAATTCTAACACTTCACCACAAAATTTCCTGGTTATACTTCACTTCCTGAAGTATCTGAGTATAATTTTTTTTCATATTGAGTAAAGCCATAAAGCTTTCTCCCTACAAAACACCTGTTTTTCTTATACAATTTTATGGCACTTTCTTTGAGGTCTACATCTTCTTCTTTTTTATACACTAGCCCTGTAGATCATTACATAAATCTTTTAACACAAAGTCTGTAAATACAAACATTGCTACATTGGTGCAGATCAATGTCATTACTGTCTAGAACTCTGGGGTAGGGCTCATGGAAAGTTGTTTCTACATCCCTTCATCCTCCTGAAACTTAGATAAAAACCTACTTTGATTTCATAAGCCAATAGGATATTCTGCTTGGAATACATACTTTATGAATCTTTTTCATAAGTGTCCTCTCAGTTGATCTCTTTAATTTGGGTATTAATTAGGCCATTTTGTAGATGAAGATCTTAGAGCTGAAAATGGGGGAAATAATTTGCTTAGTAACACAGAACTAGCAAATGCCAGGGCTGAAACACAATCCCAGATCTGTCTCCAAAACCCTGTAGTCTTCTCATTGTACCACCCTGCCCTTCTCAAGCCTTTTTGGGACCTCAGGCTAGAAACCTACAGATGATGAGCTTTATATGCTGAATATCCCCTGTGCTGGGTATATGCCTGGCCAGATAACCACACACTCTGTTTTAATCAGTCTCAAAGTCTCCTTGTCTCTCTGTCATTTTTCATTCACAGGGAAACAAATGCAGATTCCTTTGGACTTTATGCCTCTGGGTTGAACAAATTAACACTCCACCTGATTAGCAAAGTATTGGATCCATTCTGCCTCCTCTCTCTGTAGATCCCTCTATCCCCTATCTCCTTAGCCAACCCCACCCACCCCAGCAGGCCAGGACACTGAGAGTGTTTGACTTGGCTTTGAGAAAGCAGCTTGATGGGTAACAACTTACCCTTGACTAGGTTTAACAGGAAGCTCAAACAACCTGTGCCCTCACTTTTTTTTTTTTTTTTTTTTTTTGGTAGGAAGGAGCCTATTGTCTTTGTAGCTTACTAAGTCCCACAACCAAATCCAGGGAACCATCCAAACTCAAAATTCTAACCATAAGGATGATGAGTACAATAAGTAAGCTGACGAACCTGAAATAAATTCTCTGAGTATTGTGAATATAGCACAGGAGGAAAAGGTACTTCAATAAAGAACTTAAGGGACTTCGCTGGCAGTCCAGTGGTTAAGACTTCGCCTTCCAATGCAGGGGGTGCGGGTTTGATCCCTGGTCGGGGAGCTAAGATCCCATGTGCCTCACAGCCAAAAAACCAAAACATAAAAAAAAAACCAGAAGCAATATTGTAACAAATTCGATAAAGACTTTAAAAATGGTCCACATCAAAAAATCTTTAAAAAAAAATAATAAAGAACTTAATATGACCCCCACTCAATGCTTTTCAAAGATGAACTACTCTATGTTCACTTCTCATGTTGCTCTGAAAAGCATGAATCTCTCTTTGCCACCTGCCAAAGCTGTCTGTAGCATCAGTGCCCCTGAATTAATATGTAGTATC
The DNA here is from genome assembly GCF_009873245.2 of Balaenoptera musculus. Taxonomy (NCBI): domain Eukaryota; kingdom Metazoa; phylum Chordata; class Mammalia; order Artiodactyla; family Balaenopteridae; genus Balaenoptera; species Balaenoptera musculus. Next base: position 20,678,862 of record NC_045800.1, read on the forward strand.
TCTTCAGCTGTATATTAATTCCTGTCCTATTGGCCCCTTCTTTCTAAGTTGCAGGCTCCTACTAACAAAGCTTTAGTTTAGAAAAATAAATAAATAAAAAGAAATAATGCTTCTTCCATTGTTTGTTTTGCAGTTTCCTCTACTGTTGTGGTTCTCTGAAAAAAGGGTGGACTTTCTAGAAATTAGCTCCCTCTGTAGCCTTACCAAGATATCTGGAAACCCAGAGGCTAGAGCAGAGTTAATCATCAGGCAAACCCTTCGGTTTCTCTGGAAGGAACTAGAAGATGGAGTGCTTGAAGCTGGTACAGCAAGGCTGGACCTATTGTAGTAGTGGTAATTGTAGTAGTTGAATGAGAATAATTAGAATAATAACAACAAAGCCACTTTTTAATGCTGAGCACTGTAATAAGTACAATAACATTGTCTCACTTTAAACTCAAAAAAGCCCTTCAGGCAGGTACTAATAGTTCTCCATTTTTCAGATGAGGAAACCAAGGCTTTGTCAGGATCTCATGATCTGCTCCACTATTCACATGTCCTTCAACATTAGGGTGAAAGGGATATCAATGGGCTGTCTATCCAGTGCCCAAAGTCAATGGTATTTATCTTCTGTTTCCTTTACTTCCTCCATACTCCAGTCCTGAATGTGTTGTGGTTGACTCATTAAACTGCTACTGTTCTTTCCAGGTGCAGGTAGAGAAAGCTGGAAATGCTACCCAGTACTATTTGTCCTCTTCTAGTTTACCAAATCACACTCCTTGTCTATAGATTCTTTATTTCCCTAGTTAGAAGTAGTGTGAAATGGAATAGGATTTGGGATTTGGTAACCTTGACCTCTGGTCTTCCATCTTGTCACATGATCTTAGGCAAGACACTTCACCTCCTAGATGGCAGTTTGCTGATATTACACACAAGGGATTGAGCTAGAAGATCTCTAAGATTCTTGTCTGCTATAGAATTGTGTATTTATATGAACATACTTGGTATAATCTGAGCCTGTGCAAACTAAGCCAGGGCCAAGGTTATGAAGGACGACCAATTTATAATTGCATTTAAACCATTTCCCCTTGTGGGCCTAGACTGGATTTTTGTAAATAAGCTTCAGTAGCAATTAGCTCAGCAACTTAGTCCTTATCCCTCCCCTGAGGCTGGCTGAATACTACAGTTCCTGGCCAGTGCAGATTGGTCTCATTCTGGCAATGGAGACGGGAAGCACTCAGTGTCAAACTTGCTCCCTGGCGACAACCGAAAGGCAGATGGGTAGTCATTTGGATTGCAGAATGAAGTGGAAAGCAAGTATCAATGCTGAGTGTTTCTACACTGCTGTTGCTCTGTTTGGAAAATGCCATTAACTGAAGGGCTATGTGCCAGTAATTGAAATTCATCCTTTTGACTGCTATGTGAGAATGGATCTGGGCCCTTTAAGCATTATCCCTTTGCCAGCTAGTGCTGAAGCTTTGTCTATAGGGGGCACTGAGAGACTAGAGCAAAGGGTTTTGCATCTTGGTTCTAGTGTCCTGTTTGGCAGGATCCTGCAGAATTCATGATTTTCTAGCACCAGACTCCTGCACTGCATGGCAGCAAGCAACACCCAGTGACCAGCAGCTTTGCTGGCACCGCTCAGGCAATTTTATTAGCAAAGTGTCTCCAGTGAGACACCTCCCTGTGAACCCCTTTCCCTAGCACCCTAGTGGGCAGAGTCCCAGAGTCTATGGGCCACAGCTGTGCCCTGTCAGCAAGGTCTGAGTCTCAGCCCTGAGTGATGTGTGGTGGTGAGGGGGCTCTTCTTTGGGACCTCTATCTCAACCCTTGGGGTAGTGGCAGTTCCTTAAAACTACTGTCCCTGTGTTCCTCGGATTTTTTTTTTCTCTTTTTTTTTTTTAACTTCTTCTTAGCCAGACCACATGACTCTAATTCCATGTGATTGTTAATAATTCTTATCATCAGACTTTCCCTGTTCAAATGACTCTGTGGTTTCTCTCTCCTGATTGGACCCAGACTGATACAGGTGAGGAATACATGTTGTTTCCGGTTTTCCGCTTTCCTTGCCTTATTACCCTCAGAAACTCAGAAGCGTTTGGAGGAAAGCCCCAGGTTTGGGCAGCATGTGCTGCTCCTGTACCTGCCTGCTCTTTTAACCCAAACACTGTCCAAATGCGTGTTTCAGTGACCTCTGTTTGAGGTCCAGGACTTGTAACCTGGTACTTGTTTACATTTGTAAACATTTGCTTCTTGCATGCAAATTCCAACTTTTCCCATTTCCCATTCTTTGCAAGTCAATTTGCAAGTTTGGGTCCTAAGAGTTTACATAGTTTACAAAACATTTGCTGAGTGTTCATTTTATGCAAGGCACTAAGCTAAATGCTTTTATATGTATTATCTTATTGAATTGAAGCTATACAACTACCCCATGGAAAGATACTTTTATATATGTATATTTTTTGAATTTTATTTTATTTATTTTTTATACAGCAGGTTCTTATTAGTTAACCATTTTATACATATTAGTGTCTACATGTCAATCCCAATCTCCCAATTCATCCCACCGCCACCCCCCCAACACCCCCTCCCCCGGCACTTTCCCCCTTGTGTCCATAAGTTTGTTCTCTACATCTGTGTCTCTATTTCTGCCCTGCAAACTGGTTCATCTGTACCATTTTTCTAGGTTCCACATATATGCATTAATATACAATATTTGTTTTTCCCTTTCTAAACTTACAACACTCTGTATGACAGTCTCTAGATCCAATCACGTCTCTACAAATGACCCAATTTCATTCCTTTTTATGGCTGAGTAATATTCCATTGTATATATGTACCACATCTTCTTTATCCATTCATCTGTTGATGGGCATTTAGGTTGCTTCCATGACCTGGCTATTGTAAATAGTGCTGCAATGAACATTGGGGTGAATGTGTCTTTTTGAATTATGGTTTTCTCTGGGTATATGCCCAGTAGTGGTATTGATGGGTCATATAGTAATTCCATTTTTACATTTTTAAGGAACCTCCATACTATTCTCCATAGTGGCTGTATCAATTTACATTCCCACCAACAGTGCAAGAGGGTTCCCTTTTCTCCACATCCTCTCCAGCATTTGTTGTTTGTAGATTTTCTGATGATGCCCATTCTAACTGGTGTGAGGTGATACCTCATTGTAGTTTTGATTTGCATTTCTCTAATAATATGTGATGTTGAGCAGCTTTTCATGTGCTTCTTGGCCATCTGTATGTCTTCTTTGGAGAAATGTCTATTTAGGTCTTCTGCCCATTTTTTGATTGGGTTCTTTGTTTTTTTAATATTGAGCTGCATGAGCTGTTTATATATTTTGGAGATTAATCCTTTGTCCATTGATTCGTTTGCAAATATTTTCTCCCATTCTGAGGGTTGTCTTTTCGTCTTGTTTATGGTTTCCTTTGCTGTGTAAAAGCTTTGAAGTTTCATTAGGTCCCATTTTTTTTATTTTTGTTTTTATTTCCATTACTCTAAGAGGTGGATCACAAGAGATCTTGCTGTGATTTATGTTAAAGAGTGGTCTTCCTATGTTTTCACCTAAGTTTTATAGTGTCCAGTCTTACATTTAGGTCTCTCATCCGTTTTGAGTTTATTTTTGTGTATGGTGTTAAGGGAGTGTTATAATTTCATTCTTTTACATGTAGCTGTCCAGTTTTCCCAGCACCACTTATTGAAGAGACTGTCTTTTCTCCATTGTATATCTTTGCCTCCTTTGTCATAGATTAGTTGACCATAGGTACGTGGGTTTATCTCTGGGCATTCTATCCTGTTCCATTGATCTGTATTTCTGTTTTTGTGCCAGTACCGTATTGTCTTGATTACTGTAGCTTTGTAGTATAGTCTGAAGTCAGGGAGTCTGATTCCTCCAGCTCCATTTTTTTCTCTCAAGACTGCTTTGGCTATTCGGGGTCTTTTGTGTCGCCATACAAATTTTAAGATTTTTTGTTCTAGTTCTGTAAAAAAATGCCATTGGTAATTTGACAGGGATTGCACTGAATCTGTAGATTGCTTTGGGTAGTATAGTCATTTTCACAATATTGATACTTCCAATCCAAGAACGTGGTATATCTCTCCATCTGTTGGTATTATCTTTAATTTCTTTCATCAGTGTCTTATAGTTTTCTGCATACAGGTCTTTTGTCTCCCTAGGTAGGTTTATTCCTAGGTATTTTATTCTTTTTGTTGCAGTGGGAAATGGGAGTGTTTCCTTAATTTCTCTTTCATATTTTTCATCATTAGTGTATAGGAATGCAAGAGATTTCTGTGCATTAATTTTGTATCCTGCAACTTTACCAAATTCATTGATTAGCTCTAGTAGTTTTCTGGTGGCAGTTTTAGGGTTCTCTATGTATAGTGTCATGTCATCTGCAAACAGTGACAGTTTTACTTCTTCTTTTTCAATTTGTATTCCTTTTATTTCTTTTTCTTCTCTGATTGCCATGGCTAGGACTTCCAAACTATGTTGAATAATAGTGGTGAGAGTGGACATCCTTGTCTTGTTCCTGATCTTAGAGGAAATGCTTTTAGTTTTTCACCATTGAGAATGATGTTTGCTGTGGGTTTGTCATATATGGCCTTTATTATGTTGAGGTAGGTTCCCTCTATGCCCACTTTCTGGAGAGTTTTTATCATAAATGGGTGTTGAATTTTGTCAAAAGCTTTTTCTGCATCTATTGAAATGATCATATGGTATTTATTCTTCAGTTTCTTAACATGGTGTATCACATTGATTGATTTGTGTATATTGAAGAATCCTTGTATCCCTGGGTTAAATCCCACTTGAGCATGGTGTATGATTCTTTTAATGTGTTGTTAGATTCTGTTTGCTAGTACCTTGTTGAGGATTTTTACATCTACGTTAATCAGTGACATTGGTCTGTAATTTTCTTTTTTTGTAGTATCTTTGTCAGGTTTTGGTATCAGGGTGATGGTGGCCTCACAGAATGAGTTTGGGAGTGTTCCTTCCTCTGCAATTTTGGAAGAGTTTGAGAAGGATGGTGTCAGCTCTTCTCTAAATGTTTTATAGAATTCATGTGTGAAGCCATCTGGTCCTGGACTTTTGTTTGTTGGAAGATTTTAAATCACAGTTTCAATTTCATTACTTGTGATTGGTCTGTTCATATTTTCTATTTCTTCCTGGTTCTGTCTTGGAAGGTTATACCTTTCTAAGAATCTGTCCATTTCTTCCAGGTTGTCCATTTTATTGGCATAGAGTTGCTATAGTAGTCTCTTAGGATGCGTTGTATTTCTGCAATGTCCATTGTAACTTCTCCTTTTTCATTTCTAATTCTATTGATTTGAGTCTTCTCCCTTTTTTTCTTGATGAGTCTCGCTAATGGTTTATCAATTTTGTTTATCTTCTCAAAGAACCAGCTTTTAGTTTTATTGATCTTTGCTATTGTTTTCTTTGTTTCTATTTCATTTATTTCTGCTCTGATCTTTATGTTTTGTTTCCTTCTACTAACTTCGGGTTTTGTTTGTTCTTCTTTCTCTACTTCCTTTAGGTGTAAGGTTAGATTGTTTATTTGAGATTTTTCTTGTTTCTTGAGGTAGGCTTGTATTGCTATAAACTTCCCTCTTAGAACTGCTTTTACTACATCCCACAGGTTTTGGATCACCGTGTTTTCATTGTAATTTGTCTCTAGATATTTTTTGAATTCCTCTTTGATTTCTTCAGTGATCTCTTGGTTATTTAGTAACGTATTGTTTAGCCTCCATGTTTTTGTGTTTTTTATGTTTTTTTCCCTGTAATTCATTTCTAATCTCATAGTGTTGTGGTCAGAAAAGATGCTTGATATGATTTCAGTTTTCTTAAATTTACTGAGGCTTGATTTGTGACCCAAGATGTGATCTATCCTCGAGAATGTTCCGTGTGCACTTGAGAAGAAAGTGTAGTCTGCTGTTTTTGGATGGAATGTCCTATAAATATCAATTAAATCTATCTGGTCTATTGTGTCATTTAAAGCTTCTGTTTCCTTATTTATTTTCGTTTTGGATGATCTGTCCATTGGTGTAAGTGAGGTGTTAAAGTCCCCCATTATTATTGTATTACTGTCGATTTCCTCTTTTATAGCTGTTAGCAGTTGCCTTATGTATTGAGGTGCTCCTATGTTGGGTGCATATATATTTATAATTGTTATATCTTCTTTTTGGATTGATCCCTTGATCATTATGTAGTGTCCTTCCTTGTCTCTTGTAACATTCTTTATTTTAAAGTCTATTTTATCTGATATGAGTATAGCTACTCCAGCTTTCTTTTGATTTCCATTTGCATGGAATATCTTTTTCCATCCCCTCACTCTCAGTCTGTATGTGTCCCTAGGTCTAAAGTGGGTCTCTTGTAGACAGCATATATATAGGTCTTGTTTTTCTATCCATTCAGCAAGCCTGTGTCTTTTGGTTGGAGCATTTAATCCATTCACGTTTAAGGTAATTATCGATATGTATGTTCCTATGACCATTTTCTTAATTGTTATGGGTTTGTTTTTGTAGGTCCTTTTCTTCTCTTGTGTTTCCCACTTAGAAAAGGTCTTTTAGCATTTGTTGTAGAGCTGGTTTGGTGGTGCTGAATCCTCTTAGCTTTTGCTTGTCTCTAAAGCTTTTGATTTCTCTGTCGAATCTGAATGATATCCTTGCTGGTTAGAGTAATCTTGGTTGTAGATTCTTCCCTTTCATCACTTTAAATAAATCATGCCACTCCCTTCTGGCTTGTAGAGTTTCTGCTGAAAAATAAGCTGTTAACCTTATGGGAGTTCCCTTGTATGTTATTTGTTGTTTTTCCCTTGCTGCTTTCAATAATTTTTCTTTGTCTTTAATTTTTGCCACTTTGATTACTATGTGTTTCAGAGTTTTTCTCCTTGGGTTTATCCTGCCTGGGACTCTCTGCGCTTCCTGGACTTGAGTGGCTATTTCCTTTCCATGTTAGGGAATTTTTTGACCATAATCTCTTCAAATATTTTCTCGGGTCCTTTCTCTCTCTCTTCCTCTTATGGGATCCCTATAATGCATATGTTGTTGCATTTAATGTTGTCCCAGAGGTCTCTTCAGCTGTCTTCGTTTGTTTTTATTCTCTTTTCTTTATTCTGTTCCATGGCAGTGAATTCCACCATTCTGTCTTCCAGGTCAATTACCCGTTCCTCTGCCTCAGTTATTCTGCTCTTGATTCCTTCTAGTGTATTCTTCATTTCAATTATTGTATTGTTCATCTCTGTTTGTTTGTTCTTTAATTCTTCTAGGTGTTTGTTCTTTATTTCTTCCAGGTCTTCATTAAACAGTTCTTGCATCTTCTGGATCTTTGCTTCCATTCTCTTTCTGAGGTCCTGGATCATCTTCACTATCATTAATCTGAATTCTTTTTCTGGAAGGTTGCCTATCTCCACTTCATTTTGTTGTTTTTCTGGGATTTTTTCTTGTGCCTTCATCTGGTACAAAGTCCTCAGCCTTTTCATTTTGTCTATCTTTCTGTGAATATGGTTTTCTTTCCACAGGCTGCAGAATTGTAGTTTTTCTTGCTTCTGCTGTCTGCCCTCTGCTGGATGAGGCTATCTAAGAGGCTTGTGCAAGTTTCCTGATGGGAGGGACTGGTGGTGAGTAGAGCTGGGTGTTGTTCTGATGGGCAGAGCCCAGTAAAACTTTAATCCACTTGTCTGCTGTTGGGTGGGGCTGGGTTCCCTCCCTGTTAGTTGTTTGGCCTGAGGTGACCCAACACTGGTGCCCACCTGGCTCTTTGTGGGGCTAATGGCAGACTCCAGGAGGGCTCACACCAAGGAACACATCCCAGAACTTCTGTTGCCAGTTTCCTTGTCCACACAGTGAGCCACGGTGACCCCCCGCCTCTGCAGGAGACCCTCCAACACTAGCAGGTAGGTCTGATTCAGTCTCCTATGGGGTCACTGCTCCTTCCCCTGGGTCCCAGTGCACACACTACTTTGTGTGTGCCCTCCAAGAGTGGAGTCTCTGTTTCCCCCAGTTCTGCCGAAGTACTGTAATTAAATTCTGCTAACCTTTAAAGTCTGATTCTCTAGAAATTCCTCCTCCTGTTGCCAGACCCCCAGGTTGGGAAGCCTGATATGGGGCTCAGAACCTTCCCTCCAGTGGGTGGACTCCTGTGGTATAAGTGTTCTCCAGTTTGTGAGTCACCCACCCAGCAATTATGGGATTTGATTCTATTGTGATTGTGACCCTGCTACCATCTTATTGTGGCTTCTCCTTTGTCTTTGGATATGGGGTATCTTTTTTGGTGAGTTCCAGTTTCTTCCTGTCGTTGATTGTTCATCAGTTAGTTGTGATTCTGGTGCTCTCGTAAGAGGGAGTGAGCGCATGTCCTTCTACTCTGCCAACTTGAACCAAGATACTTTTATCTTCATTTAATAGATATGGAAACTACAGTTTAAAGTGGACAAGTAATTTACTCAAGGCATTACAGAATTTAAAATACAGAGCCTAGCATATTGTAAAGACTGGCTCCTTTCCATTCAAGTTTTGGGGGATGGAGCCTATTATCCTGTCAATGCATTCCCTGTTTCCAAAGTAGGGTTTAGTGTGCATGTATTTGTATATTCCTCATCTGTAGCATGGAGATAATACCTCATTAGATTTTAGGACTGATTAAGTGTACTAAGTATATAAAGTGCCCCTGGCACATAGTGAAACTCTTATAATGAACAGAATCTGATACATAAATAAAAATCCCCTCCATTTATTTACTCCTTTAAATTTACAGAGTGCACTCATATCACATCATTTCATCCTCACAACAACCCCTTCAGCTAGCAGATATTCTTATCTCTACTTGCCCATGCAGTTCATAAATAGAATGGCTCATTCAGCTGATTTATCTAGATTTACAATCCAGAGCTTCTGATTCACCAACTGGAGAAGCCAACAGAGTTTCCCTAAGTCCTGTGAGGCACAGGAGATCTATCAAATCTACTCATGTGGGAAAGTGCCCCTAGAATAAGATGGTCCCTACAGAATGCCTTGAGGCTAAATAAGTTCTCTTATTTAGTTTCTAATGTTCATAGGTTATAGCAGTCATTGAAGTTAAACATATTTGAAAGAAAAATAAATAATTGCAAATAATTCAATCTACTATCTTAATTTCTTAATGAAAATTTGGAAAGCACATTATTTTTTCAATATTTAACCGTGAAACACTTTGGTCAAGCTCCTGAATGAATGGCATTTTGAAACTTCCTGGTGTAAGGTGAGGTCACTGGTAGAAGTTGCCTTCCAGCAGGAGAACTGTTTCCTCCATGAAGAGGAAGGGAAAGGTTGAGACCTACTGCAGTAGTCACTTGGTCTGCTCATAGATACTATGTTCTTCTCCCATTTGGCACATGCCAGGATTACTTTTCCCTCCCTCCTCTAAAGTGAGTGTAGCCATATGAATTGCTTTGGCCAATGACATGTGTAATAGTCAACTGCTCATAATTGCCCATAACTAACATATTGACTTGAGTTGACCAAACTTTAGTTAGTCTTCTCTCCTCCCCACAGACCCTTGAACTGTGGTTTGATCACAAGGTTAAGCAAGTACTAAGGTGCAGAATATACCCCTCACCCCTCTCCTCTACACCCTTAACAGCTCGTTCCAAGAATCAATTCACCACAGGGAAGGAAGAACATTTCCTGTTGAACCACCACCATCATGCTGTTTGCTGGTCACCACTGATTGCTCCCTTCCCCAGTATGTTCCTGCTATCCCTGCTTTACTTCTCTATAAAAGAAAAGCCTTTTTCTGCTTAACTTTGAGATACTTGCAGATTCTGAGGTTGAAACAGAGAATGCTCTACTGCAACAGTCATCTTGAAAAAAGTCTCTCCTCAATTAAGCCTAGATTTGTTTTTCTGTTTGACAGTAACTTCCAGGTAGAAATGTTCAGGCAAGGAATGATAAAGTATAAGTGATAATTAATTCTTTTGTGACACTACATTACTTTTACTTATATGACTACATATAAAATGTCTGGTGTGTGTGTGGGTGTATATTTTGAGAGAGAGAGAGAGACAGAGAGAATGAATATATCTTATATGTCTTGGTACTTTCTTTTTCAACTGAAGAATAACAGCAACATTTGTTAGAAATTTACTACACTGAGCTGCTTAAAGGGCATCATCTCATTAAATTCTGACAAAACTGTATGACGCATGTCCCAGAAATATTTTCATTTTATAGGTCTTAAGAAACTAAGACCTAGAATATTTAAATGTATTTAGCAAGTTTTCACAATTAGTAAGTTGCACAGATGTTCAATAGTAAAGTTTATGCTTTTAGTACTCATTCTGTATTGCTTTTCTCTGATTGTACCCAGTTTGTTACTAAATTAGTTTTTTTAAAATCATATTTTTATTTAGAAAGAATGAATTGAATTAGTTTTATATACAGGATTTTAGTGGGGAGTTCAAAAAGATGAATGGACCTCAGAATGTTCTTTAAGAAGTTTACCATTTGTAGAGGAGATGAGATATTTATGAGTAAGTAACTCTAAAATGAGGCAGATTATTAATAACATAGAAAAGGATAAACAAAGGACTATGGGAGTCCAGAGGACGAAAATATTCTTCCTAGTGTTGGAAGAGAAACTTTTAATTGTGCTTTTATAGCGCATGGGATTTGGAGTGATGAAAAAAGGCAACAATATAATTGTGAAACTGAGACTCCAGGCAGAATCTTCAATATAATATTTAGAAATTAGGTGTGATCCATAAGACTGTCATTAAAAATGAACTCAGGGTAACTTATAAAATTTAATTTATAGGTGCATAATAGTTAAAAGGGTTGTGAAGATGAAATGAGCTGGTGCTGGAGAGATGACAAGAAATTAAGTACATTGCAAAGTGTACCATGCTAGATCAATGTCCTACGGGATGGATAAATTAGATGGCTGTGACAGATCCGAATCCCTGATGACATTTTTGAGGCAGATGTTTAAATTTTCCTGCTAGCTATTTTTAATGCATAGATACAGAATTTAGCATCTCTAGACAGTGCACAAAGAGGAAAATGTCCTCTGCAGCGTGTGATTTAAAATGTGGCTTCTCTGGTGGCGCAATGGTTAAGAATCCACCTGCCAATGCAGGGAACACAGGTTCGAGCCCTGGTCTGGGAAGAGCCCACATGTTGCGGAGCAACTAAGCCTGTGCGCCACAACTACTGAGCCTGTACTCTAGAGCCCATGAGCCACAACTACTGAGCCCATGAGCCACAACTACTAAAGCCCGCGTGCCTAGAGCCCATGCTCTGCAACAAGAGAAGCCACCGCAATGAGAAGCCCACGTGCTGCAACTAAGAGTAGCCCCTGCTCGCCGGAGCTAGAGAAAGCCTGCGCGCAGCAACGAAGACTGAACACAGCCAAAAATAAAAATAAATAAATAAAATAAATAAATTTATAAATAAAATAAAATAAAATGTGGTCTTACCCTAGGTTAGTTGCCTAGTGACTTTGGCACTCCACTCAGGGAAGGACTGGGGTTTTTCATGCGCAGGGCACTTCTATCATCTGGTGTCTTCTAGAAAATTACCAGCTCCTGTTAAGAATCTAGTTTTTCAGGACGCTAAGAGAATCTGATGTCGCTGTGAAGATGAGACTTTGTATTTTGATGAAGATGGTACTTTTGACTCATTGCTTTGACTGAGCTTTAAATATAATTTGATAGTAGTCCCCTGCCTGAGGCATGTCTGACATATAGGTTTGGAACTGCCAATGAAGCCACTGATTGGCCTTCTCTTTGATGGAAATGTTACTCCTTGGTGTCCCAATTGTATTATGTATTCCCATCTCTTCTCTAGTGACCCTTCTCTCGCCTCATTATGCCTTAGTGCTTTAAGTCTGAAAAAGGGTGATTGTGTTTTAGTGGAAGTGATTTTTCTCCAGTCCCTGACCAATATTAGTGAGACTCTGGGTTTAGGCTTCCTGGGTTAAAAGCCCCAAGTCACCTCTTACAAGAATGGGCTACATATTATTATTTGAGGCAGTGAAAGATAAATAGGCTTTGGGGTCAGGCAGACAGGCTTGTGTTAAAAACTCAGCTCTCTCACTTAATATATGGGTACCTATGTTTGGTGATCAATGTATAGATGAATTTTGTTGGTTGATGTTCTGGGAGAGTGAATATCATATGGGGAAATTGGTCACTTTGGCAGTGAGAACCAAATTCTTATATTCCTAGTGTTTCCACTTCTGACATGTGTCCACTAGGCCACTTCCAGGTTCTCAGAAACTACTTTTGTATCTAATACATGCCCCTTTACTTTGCTGTCTTTCTCCAAACCTGCACTTCCATGAGCATTCCCCAAGGGGAGAAATGTCCTCTCTAAACATTTTGAACAGCATCTTAACATATCTTTTTACTGATAATAGAAAAACTTTCCTTTATATTAGATTACTTTTTTTCTTTCTCTTGTCTTCCAGGATCATTTTTATAGCATCTGAAGTGGGCCTAAGTTTTTTGTTTTTTTTTTTAAGCAATAACAACAACAACAAAAAACACTGATAGTATAAAATGTACATATATAGGTGTCTTAGCTTGGGCTGCTATAACGAAATATCATAGACTGGGTGGTTTAAGCAGCAATAAATTTCTCACATTTCTGGAGTCTGAAAAACCTAAGACCAGGGGTTGGCAGATTCAGTGCCTGGTGAGAACTCCCTTACTGACTTGCAGATGGCTACCTTCTTGCTGTCTCTTTACATGGAGGAAAGAGGACGGGCTGGTATCTCTCCCTCTTCTTATTAGGGCACTAATCCCATCATGGAGACCCCCCCACCCTCATGCCCTCATCTTAACTTAATTACCTCACCAAAGCCCCACTTCCTAATGGCATCACTTTGGGGGTTAGGACTTTAACATGTGAATTTTGGAGAGATACAAACATTCAGTTCATAATGATAGGTAAAAAAATTAGGGCTGTTACTCATTTATCCAAAAGTAATTACTACTGGGTTAAGCGTTGATCATCCTGGGAGCATTTCAAATAGTATTTTAGTCATAAAAATGAGGTTGCCCACAGCCATCGAGGAGCACATCAATTGAATTGATTGATGTCTCCCTTTCTTTTCTCTGTTACTGAGCTTTATTCCCAAACAGCTGGGCAGCTTGTCTCACAAGATGGCTCCCAGGAGCTGAATCGCACCTTTCCTGGGAGCTAAGGGAATTAGTATGTGGAATCAAGGGTATCACACAGTGATAGGTAATTACGGATTAAAGAGATGAACAATCAAATTACATTGTGTGGCAAGGGCATGCTATTTAAAATGTTTCCAATTTATGGACACAGTGGCTGATGTAATTCTCTCTGCCTCCTATTAAAATTAGCTTGAGTTAAGTTCCAAAACCCCAACCTGTCACAGGGCAAGCCCTTCCCACTGTTTGCCCTTTGCAATTATCATTTCTATTATCTGTGAATTTAAAAGCTGGGAGACTGAGAATAGAGGCTTGGGGAAATTTGATCTTGCCTACCTACCTCTTTATTTTGCCTAATTACTTATCTGCTCTAACCTACTTTCTTGCCTAATCTAATTATCTACCTACTTACCATATTTACCTACTTATCAACTTTTCAAAATATAAAGATTATTTATTAATGAACTTGCTGACTTATTTTTTCACACATTTTTAAGTTTTGATTAGTATTTATTTGACCTTGAGTCTGGGACCATTTGCTCAGGTTTGTAGTTATTTCTGGTATGTTACTAATTAGGAAAAATTCTTAATTGAGATGGATGGGCAGACTTGATTGTGTCAAATTCTTTATGAAATAGATAATATTGTACTGATGATGATGAGGAGGAGGAGGAGGAGGAGCAGGACAAGGAGGAAGAAATTATTTCTAAGCTTGTGGCAGATTTTCTATTAACTCCATGCAGAAACATTCACTCATATAGTCATTCCTTCTTTAGTGTACTGATTTCTTCCTCCATATCTCCTATTTTATTTTTCTGTATCACTTATTAAATATTTATTAAATGCTCAATATGTGCTGAGTACTACTCAAGGTGCTATAAAAGAAAGCATAGTTGGATTCCAAAGAAATACACATCCTGACACCAGAAACTTGATGTTTAGCTCAGCAGAAAAAAGGGTACTCCCAAATTTTGTGTATTTTAATAACATATATAGAAAAATATACAATATTGGTAAAGAGGGAAAAAAATCACCCAAATTTCAATGTACCAACCTAAGTACTGTTCAATGTGTGAACCCAAGACTGAATTCCTTCCAATCTTTATCCAGTGATAATAGTTTTACTGGTTGTAACCATAGCAAAGTGTAATTTTGTATCTCTGGTGGATATTTGTTACAGTTTTTGAACACAAGATATCCAACCCTTGTCTTACTTCGGAGAATTTCATAACAGACAGGATCCTCCTCCCATTATAGTAGTTGAAAATGCCACATCCTTGCTTTCCTTACATCCTCTGAACCCAAAGTCCTGCCCAGAAACAACCAGACACCCTCACCTCAGGCTGAATCAGAAACTGGTGACTTGAGATTACAGGGACTGTGCAAGGTTCCATCCAATGGGGTGGTGGCGGAAATGTCATACAGTTACATCTAGTTTCCAGAGGAGCAGCAGAAGTGATTCCAGGCTCATGTTGAGACCCCAGCATTAGCACTGCCAGCACTGCAGGTGAGATGTTTGTGCCCAGTGACAAACAGCATAGCATCTTCCTTGGACTGGGTCTGTCACATTCCTGCCTGTGTAGTTTTCAGCCTTGTTTTCCCAGTCCCCAGTGACTAAAGTTGTTTAAATAAATTCCTCATATTGCAGAAATTAGCCAGAGTTTGTATTATTGATTGCAGGTAACGCCCTGGCTGTTAACGGTGTCCTGCTCTTTTATGTTTATTTATTTATTTATTATTTTTTTAATACATTTTTATTGGAGTATAATTGCTTCACAATGCTGTGTTAGTTTCTGTTGTACAACAAAGTGAATCAGCCATATGCATACATATGGGGATATATCCCCTCCCTTTTGAACCTCTCTCCCACCCTCCCTATCCCATCCCTCTAGGTCATCGCAAAGCACCGAGCTGATCTTCCTGTGCTATGCTGCTGCTTCCCACTAGCTATCTGTTTTACATTTGGTAGTGTATATATGTCGATGCTTCTCTGACTTTGCCTCAGCTTCCCCCTCCCCACCCCGCTGTGTCCTCAAGTCCATTCTCTATGTCTGCATATTTATTTCTGCTCTGCCACTAGGTTCATCAGTACCATTTTTTTTTTTTTTAGATTGCACATATATGCGTTAGCATACGGCATTTGTTTTTCTCTTTCTGACTTACTTCACTCTGTATGACAGACTCTAGGTCCATCCACCTCACTACAAATAACTCAATTTCGTTTCTTTTTATGGCTGAGTAATATTCTATTGTATATATGTGCCACATCTTCTTTATCCATTCATCTGTCAGTGGACATTTAAGTTGGTTCCATGTACTGGCTATTGTAAATAGTGCTGCAATGAACATTGTGGTATGTGTCTCTTTTTGAATTATGGTTTTCTCAGTGTATATTAACATTATATTATAAGCAAAATCCATGATGCTACATATTTCTGACCACAGTTTAGAATTACTGCATAATATACGTGTCAACATATATTGATAGATGTAGCTATTACCCTACTGTTAGAAAAGTAACATTTAAAAATAATCATGTAGTTGATATTTTGTGTTTATAACTTAAAAAAAATTATTGATGATTATAAGAAATGTATTTACTGTGTCAAACATCTCATGTTATATGCCTTATTATAGTGTCTTCTTGAAAGTTGATAATTTATTATGTTGCCAGCAGTGTATAGGAGTGACAATTTTATTGCATTTTTATATACTTTGGGTATCATCAATGGAAAATAGTTTTGTTAATATTCTAGGTGAAAAATTGTACCTGTTTGAGATCTATCTCTATCTATCTACCTGTCTGTCTATCTGTCTATCTATCTATCTATCTATATTTGTCTGTCTGTCTAACTATATTTCTATATATCAACATTTCTGGAGTTATTCATCTGGCTGAACAAATGCGCAATGATTTGAGAGATGAATTTCAGGAGGGTTAGTTGGAGTATATATCCTGAGTTTTTCAATTCTGGGATTTCTTTGAATCTAGTTAGAGAGAAAGAAAACACTGAAACATGTTATGTATGCAAGTGCTAAATTCAGAGTAGAAGAATCAATGATGGGATTTAAGTTTTTAAAGGTATTTCACCTAATTTGTTCAATTTTTTTCTTATCCTTCTTTTTTCTCCCCTCCCCAAAGGATTAGATCTTGATAACATTTTTTTAATGGTCACTTTCTGAGTACCACCTTTTGAGAACTGCCAAACTTTAACCTGGTGTTTGCTTTTTATGCATCTCTAGAGTCTCAAGATCCAACTTTGTGGTTCTCAGAACTGAATTTTCATCAGAGTGGAACCCTATTTCTTTTGGAGGCAGGTAGCACAGGAAGAGATACGTGTGTATGTGAGAAACAGGTTGTGTAAGAGATAACCCGAACTGTGGAGCAGATAAAGGCACTGGAAACTTTTGGAAGGCAGGATCAATTCAGCAGTTTACTTGACTAACTGCCTATGATGACCTGATAAGAAAGACCACATACTCCATGGGAACCCTAATGTTTACAATTATTCCTGGGAAATATTTGGGCCATCATAAAAAGAAAAAAGTTTTGTTTGATTTTCTCTCTAACTTCATGTATAGATTTGATTGCATGAAGGAAGAAAGGCATTTAGTATGTTTTTTGTTGTTTGCTTATTTCCAGGAAGCCATCACTCTGAACCAAATGCCAAGTCAATAACGGGATTCAATCTAAAATCCTTCGTATTAAGGACTAGGTTGCATAATGTTGCTAATCACTTTCCCCATGTTATTAATTATGGGTTTGCGATAATTGAGGACACATCTCTCTTAGTCCTCACAGGAAAAGATACTTCGATCTTTCTATCAAAAAAACATTAGTAGATCAGACAGAGTCTTTGTGCCTGCACATGTCCATCCAGTGGTCAGCAGAGTCAGCAAGGGTTTTCTACTCCAAATAGGCTTGGCTCAAGCCATTCTAAATGAAAATCAAGTAGCCTGATATCATGAAATGCATAGCAAATGAAGAGTATAAATATACCTGAGTTCCCGTCTGGCTGTACTACTGACTTGCTAAGTGACTATACATACTCCTTTATGTGTCTGGACACCAGTTTTCTCAACTGTAAGATGAGAGAGCTCAAATGGATAGTCTCTAGAAAAAAGTTCCCTCTAAAACTCAGCGAGGCAGCCATTTTCGTCTTAAATTCTTTAGGGATAGGAGGCTCATATTTTCCTCATTAAATCTTTCCTCAAACTTGGCTCAGGATACATCTGTGTTATACCCAAGCCAGAAGCTCATGTTACGGGTTGCAAAAGAGATGGATCTGAAGATTTTAATGCATACACTATCTCTGATTCTCTACCATATTTGGCAGTTGTTATGTTTTCCTAGTCCTTAATGAGTAGGTGGATGTGTGGTACCTAACTCTCTTGTTAATAATAAAAGTTAATACCTACATGTTATACTGCTTAGGCTGAATCATATGACCTGAGTTGGGTTCTGAATCACATGACCTGAGATGGACTTTTATTTCCCTAACTATTAAGATTACTTTAGTTGAGTTATTTAACCCTTTGAGACTTCTCTCCTATCAATCATAAAGTAGGGATTATGATAATATCAACCTCATCAAGTAGTTTAGAAAGTCAAATATGACAAGCCACATGTATAGTATATACTGGCAGTGCAACATAGTCATTATAGCTCTCCATCCAAAACCCTTAAGGAGCTGCACTTACAGTAACATCTAGAGGAATGGAAATATTAAGACTTTTTTTCTTTATATTTTTCTTTCTACTAGGGTGAATGTCAGCAAGTCTGGCTAGCACACAAAGACCAATGTTCCCTACCTATATCTTACTTTGTTTCCGAAGAATACTCCATTGATGAGAAATATATTGACCTATATAAACTTTTCACGCCTGCAGCAGATGTGAAAAGATTATATGGAAATTGTCAGCTACATCTATTTGTGATTAGACATATATATGTGTGCATATACACACATAAACAATCATACACATACACATATGCACATATGTATAACATATATAGTTAACATATTTAGTATATAAATAAATATTCCATATATACATATACGTCTATTATACATATAGTAACTTTTTAGGTCTTTGTTGGGTACAGAAAGTAGCACGCCATTGTGGAGTTATTGGCTGCCTCTCCTAGATGTGATTTTGCCTACTACTCATACTCTTGGTGGGCAGTATGAGAGGCAGGATGTTCTCAGCGGAAGGGTGTGTCAACTAAAAAATATATGCACGATGTTGAGAAGTTGTGAGTTAAGTTTTATCTGGGGCAAAATGAGGACTGCAGCCCGGAAGACAGCGTTTCAGATAACTCTGAGAAACTGCTCCCAGGAGGCGAGGGGAGGAGCCAGGATATATAGGAGTTTTGCAACAAAGCACAGGTGGTCAGGAACGTCAAAAGATAATTGTTAATGAAAGAAAACCAGACATCTCAAAGTTAAGGAATTAGCGCTTTTCTCTGTATGGGAAGATGCAAGGGTCCGGGCTTACTGAAATCATTCCTCTGATGTGCAGCTCAGCTATCTGGGGCCAGTATCCTGACACACCCTGAGTTTCCTCAGGGCTCACCGCCCAGAGTGGCTGCAGTCGGATGGCTGCTAGATGGCAGGTATTCTTTTCAGCCCTGAGTTTCCTTGGCTCACCGGCTCACGTTGGAGGGCTGCAATCCTTGATGACTGTGACATCCTTTGTTTATTGATATGGCAGGAAATATTCCATTTCTCAGGTACCATACCCCTTTTCAATAGAGAGTAGATCCTACTGGGAAATTTTCTTCATGTGAGCTCATAACCTTGGAGAAAACAAAAACGGGTGGCAGAATACCATAGTCAAATAATAATATTTAATTAATAAATATATACACACATTTACTAACAATTTTCATACCTACTAATACATTTCTCATATCTTTAATTTAGGGGGAGGGGGCTTTTGTAAGGGTGATAAAGATGAATAAAAGGGAAAGAGATGATTTTCTTCCCTTCCCCTTCATAGCACATCTCTTTGGGGGCCACTGTGGGCCTGAGCTGAGTCCTTTCTCTAATCTTTGCAACATGGAATAATTTCTCCAGGGACCAAAAAAAGTCTAGCCTTCAGTTTTGCAATGCGGAATTGTGTTCAAGGTCATGAGCCTCATTCCCTCTTGAAATGTGGAAACATATCTCTGGGAGCCTCTCTCAAGGTGTAACCATTTGTTTTTTCCAGGAGATTAGAGAAGTTTTATTATTCTTACAGAGGAAGTCAATTAACTAGACAAATAGCTACCTCAGATCCCAAGTGAATTTTATACTGCTTTGTTTAAACTGTATAAAATTTTATTCTGGCTTTGCAGTTTCTTGCAGTATACATGTATGCATGTATTGTGTTATGCTTACTCAAAATACTTTGTTTTTTAAAATTTCCATATTGTGTGATGATGTTTTTCTTTGTTGGTAGGAGTTTTATTTCTGCAGTATTTTAAAAGTGTGATCTCATGAGAATCCTTGGAACAGTCCATGAGATAGGAGCTATTGTTATCCCCAGTTTTTACAGGAGTGGGATCTAAGTTTCAGCAAAGGTAACTTTCTCTAGGTTACACAGCTAGTAAGTTGCATGTCTGAGACTATGTTTGACTTCAGAATCTGTGCTCCTCAGATCTCTATGACACTGAATCTATACCAATGAGATGTCATCTCAAAGGTGACAGAAACAGAGGATCAGGGATAAGGCATATTAGCAACCTTGGTCAAGGCTTCACAGAGTCAAATTCAAGTTTTGAATTCCAGCGTTCTGATTTCTGGATCCGGGGCTCATTACTAAAAGGGAATTCAGGTCGGGGCAAAGAAAAGTTTGACTTTGAAGCCAAACAAACGTTACTGGAAACAAAACAGTAATACCTCAACTATTCTAAAATAGAATTGGATTCTTAGAAGTAGTGGAGCTGGAGACCGTCTACTAATCTTTAACCCTTTGTTGGGGACTATGAACTGCTCTTTCTAACTCGCAGACTGTTGCCTTTTGAGAAACTCTTGGTGCACTGCTTGGACTAAGGTTCAACTTGACTTTGTAAGGCTGTTTGTTTGCCATTTTCTATGGGCATGAGTCTCACTCAACATTAAGGACACCATCTTGGTATTAGTGACTTGATATGGAATGTCTTTCCAAACCTCTCCTTAGAATCTTTAGTGTGGATCAGATTGTGTGTGCAAGGATGAAGGCATGATTACAAAGTTTTCTGTCAATCAAAACTATCAAGGATGTTCCAAGTATTTCTCTCTGTGATAGGTTATGGTGTGTTTCTATACTCAAGAACCTTACTTATGTTTTAATTGGGAAATAAATAGCAATAAAACATTTATTGCATCTTTAGAAACAAATAGATCAGAGGTCACAAATTTGGGGATAAATAGCTGTCTCCAGCCAGTAGATTGATATGTTTGATTTGGCCCTCAAAATGTTTTAAAAATATTGAACTATTGCCTACATGTAAAAATATTTAGTCCTAAGTTGTCATAAAAATAAATAAAATAAAAAATACAATATTATTATGTTTATATATTGTATTTATACCAATAACATAATATATTATACTTTTACTTTCTTGGTTTTAATGGCAGTAAACTTATTAATATTTTCAAAATCTACTTCTTTGCTTATCTCATTTTCCATTGAGGGAATTGTCATGTTTGACAATTTCTTTTGACCAAGTAGTGATCTTAGGTAAAGATGATTAACTTCATCTTTAATGAAGATAATTATTTGAATTAGTTGATTAAGCACATTAAATGAATTTAATGAATTTCCACAAAGGTAATTCTATGTGCCCATTTTCAATTTTCAAATATTTTTGATTACTTTAATATTCTGAAAAAAATAACCATTACAATACATAAAAGCATTTGTATGGGGGGGGGCACACATTTTTCTTCTGACTCAATCTCCATTATTGATCTTGACACTGATCTTTATTTAAAATTTTGGTATATTGTTCACCAGAGATTTTTTGCATTTGATTTTAAAAATATTGAATTAAAATATGATTTATCTTGATTACTGAGGTTTTTGGCACTTGCCTCACTTGCTTAACTTGCTTCACCCTGATCCTGGCCCCACCTTGGGGCAAGTTCTACTCCATCATTGAGACTTTCCATACTGCAGTTCAGTTCTGCAGGATGACAGGATGGCTCCCACATCCACTGCCAGTGAGCTCACAGGGTAGCCTTTCTTTCCTGCATTTTTAAATACTGCTTCTACTTTAGGAAATATACCCATGTGTTTGCAGTCATATCATTCCTTGTGCACAGCATACAGGCTTTGTATTGTACTTCACTTTGCTGTACTTTGCAGATATTGCATTTTTTACAAATTGAAGGTTGGTGGCAACCTGGCATTGGAAGAGTCTAACAGCACCATTTTTCCAACAGCATTTGTTCACTTTGTGTCTCTGTGCCACATTTTAGCAATTCCTACAATATTTCAAACTTTTTCATTATTATTATATTTGTTATGGTGATATGTGATCAGTGCTTTTTGATGTCACTATTGCAATTCTTTTGGGGCGCTAAGAACTGTGCCCATATAAGATGGCAAACCTAATTGATAGATGTTGTGTGTGTTCTGACTGCTCCACCAACCAGCCGTTCCCTCATCTCTTTCCCTCTTTTTGGGCCTCCCTAGTCCTCGGGACACAACAATATTGAAATTAGGCCAATTAATACCCCTGCATTAGCCTGTAAGTGTTCAAGTGAAGGATAGTTGCATGTCTCTCACTTTTAATCAAAAGCTAAAACTGATTAAGCTTTTAATCATGAGGAGGACATGTCAAAAGTCAAGGTAGGCTGAAACCTGGGCCTCTTGTGCCAAACAGTGAGCCAAGCTGTGAGCAAAGGAAAAGTCCTTGAGGGAAGTTAGAAGTGCTGCTCCAGTGAGCACACAAATGACAAGAAAGCTAAATAGCCTTATAGCTGATATGGAGAAAGTTTTAGTGGTCTGGATAGAAGATCAAACAGCCACAACATTTCCTTAGGCCAAAGCCTAATCCAGAGCAAAGCCCTACTCTCTTCAATTTCTGGAAGGCTAAGAGAGGTGAGGAAGCTGCAGAAGAAAAGTTTGAAACTAGTGGAGGTTGGTTCATGAGGTTTAAGGAAAGAAGCCATCTCCATAACATGAAAGTGTAGGGTGAAGTGGCAAACGCTGATGTAGAAGCTGCAGCAAGTTATTCAGATCTGGCTCAGGTAATTAATGAATGTGGCTATACTAAACAACAGAATTTCAATGTAGATGAAACAGCCTTATTTGGGAAGATGCCATCTAGGACTTTCATAGCTCGATAGGAGAAGTCAATGGCTGGATTCAAACCTTCAAAGAATGATAGGCTGACTCTCCTGTTAGGGGCTAATGCAGCTGGTGACTTTAGGTTGAAGCCAATGGTCATTCTGAAAACCCTAGGTCCCTTAAGAATTATGCTAAATCTACTCTGCCTTTGCTCAGTAAATGGAACAATAAAACCTGGATGAAAGCACGTCTGTTTATAACACGGTTTACTAAATACTTTAAGTCCATTGTTGAGACCAACTGCTCAGGAAAAAGATTCCTTGCAAAATAGTACTGCTCACTGACAATGCACCTGGTCACCCAAGGGTTCTGTTAGAGATAAACAATAAGATTAATGTTGTTTTCATGACTGCTAACACAACATCCATTCTGCAGCCCCAAGGATCAAGGAGTAATTTCAACTTTCAAGTCTTATTATTTAAGAAATATGTTTCATAAGGCTATAACTGCCACACATAGTGATTCCTCTTATGGATCTGGGCAAAGTCAATTGAAAACCTCCTGGAAAGGATTCACCTTTCTAGATGCCATTAAGAACATTTGCGATTCATGGGAAGAAATCAAAATATCAACATTAACAGCAGTTTGGAAGAAGTTGATTCCAACCCTCATGGATGACTTTGAGGGGTTTAAGACTCCAGTGGAGGAAGTAATTGCAGATATGATGAAAATAGAAAGAGGACTAGAATTAGAAGTAGAGCCTAAATGTGTGACTGAACTGCTGCCCTCTCATGATAAAACTTGGACAGATAAGGAGCTGCTTCCTATGAATGAGCAAAGAAAATGGTTTCTTGAGATAGAATGTATTCCTGGTGAAGATGCTGTGAATGTTGTTGAATGACAACAAATGATTTAGAATACTACATAAACTTAGTTGATAAAGCTGTGGAGGGTTTGAGAGGACTGACTCCAGTTTTGAAAGAAGTTCTACTGTGAGTAAAATCCTATCAAACAGCATTGCCTGCTCCAGAGAAATCATTCATGAAAGGAAGAGTCAATTGATGTGGCAACTTCATTGTTGTCTTACTTTAAGAAGCTGCCGCAGCCATCCCAGGCCTCAGCAGCCACCACCCTAGTCAGTCAGAAGCCATTGACATCCAGGCAGGACCCTCCACCAGCAAAAAGACTGACTCACTTAAAGGCTCAGATGATGATTAGCATTTTTTAACACTAAAGTATTTTTTAATTAAGACATGTATGTTGTTTTTTTAGACATAATGCTATTGCACACTTAATAGACTACAGTATAGTGTAAACATAACTTTTATATGCAGTGGGAAACCAAAAAATTCATGTGACTCACTTTATTGCGATACTTGCTTTATTGTGGTGGTCTGCAACCAAACCTTCAATATCTCTGAGGTATGCCTCTATTTGACTCATGGTTGCAATGGCACATGAAAATGAAGTCTTGGTGGGAAATTCTCTCCAGAGGAGGGTGGGTGTTTTGTACTGAGCATATTTTCCTTGGGATTCCAGCTGCTTGCTTATGAAAAACAATCTGGTGAGCACTACTATAGCAAATCTGATGTGTACCTAGATGTGATAAATGTATCGTGACATTCTCACATCATTTTATAGTTATCAACACCCTTTTATATTATTTTGCCATTTTCACTTTGTGAGCATATTGGGCACATTTTATTCCATCCATTTTCAAGATGAAAAACTGAGTGTCAGAGGATTAAAAGACTTGCACTCCATCTCCAATCATCTTCCTTACAGCTGCTGATTTAAAGTCCATACAATATGAAGCTTACTCTGTCCCACCCTTACTTAAAACTTCGGAATTAGTACAAAACTCCTTAGTGTGACCCATGAGTACTTCTGTGCTCTGGCCATTTGCCCCTCCCTCAGCCCAAACACTTACTACTTCATATTGTGAACTCTTACCCTACCTATCTATCTACTTACTAGTAATAACTGACTTTGATGAACACTCACTATGTACTCCATGCTGTGCTAAGTGCTTTATACATTGTATGTCTTTTATGGCAAGATATGAAAAAGCTAATATTATTCTTCCCACTTTATATTTAATTTATTTATTCATTCGATCATTCTTTCAATAAATAGCAATTATTCTAGGTGATGGTGATACAACAGAGAACAAGAATCACATAATTCTGCCGTTGTATGGGAGGAAAAATAATTTCCCTTCTACCCTTCTAGGTTACAGAGACCACCCTGTAATAAAAGACAGATGTGCAGGAGCAAAACAGAAGTTTAATAACATGTGTACTTCCTGTATACATGGGAGAGACCCAGTAAAACTGAGTAACTCCCTGAAATGGCCCAAGCCACCACCTTAAATACTATCTCCAACTAAAGACAAAAGAAGATGTAGGGGTGGGGGAGCCAGTTATGGGATGTTACCAGGAAAAGCACAGTAAACAAGTATATGGTTGTTATACGGTGCTTGCCTTCTCTATTGCTAAGAGTTTCTAGAGATTTAGTCATCCTGGTACAGAGAGGGAGACACCTTCACAAGTAGAGATTTCTCTTATAAATGTAAATATCTCTTACAAAAGAGTAACTTCTACCTGGTTTTCAGAGTTTCTCCTGTGTCTGCTGTTTCTTAAAAATAATCAGCCTAAAATTATCCTTATGCCAAAGAGGCATTTTTGGGGGTGGATAATTCTGCTCTCCTTTACCCTCATGTTGCTTACATTCTGGTGGGAATCAAATAAATAAGTAAAGTAGGTGGTAAATTAGAAAGTGATAGAAAAATAAAGCTGTGGAGGGGATTAAGGTGTGCTATGAAGTGTTGACTTAGAGGTAGACATTAGAGGGTTTGGGGAGATATTAGGCAGGCAAGATCTGTAGAACACATGGTTAGATGGATTGCGCAGTAGTTGAGTAAGGAAAAGCTGAGTGTTGGAGATGATTCCCGGATTCACAGCTTGCATGACTGAGTGGAAAGTTGCACTATTCATTAAGATGGGAGCACAAGTTGAGGAGCAAATGGCAGGGGCAAACTCTGAGTCCATTTGTGAAGTATGTGCAAGGCGTCCAGCATGGGTGGTCCATATCTATGGAGTTCAGAGGAAACACCTGCGCTGGAGATTTAAATTTGAGAGCAACAATAAGAAACTCTTATTTACTGTAGGGTTCTCAAAGTTGGCTTGGAGCGCTTTTATCAGAAACCCCTGAGTATCTCCCCTGTAGCTCAGTGGTCCATAGACCTTCTTTTGTGTCAGATTCCCCTGGGTATAGTCCAGTGGGGAAGGTGTAGGCTCTGCTGTGTTTTAATCCCAGCTCTTCCATTTACTACTGTAAATGTAAGCAATTTATTTAACCCCTCTGTGTCTCAGTTTCTTCTTCTGTAAAACAGAAATACCATACCAAGCTAACAGGGCATATAAAAGTTAAACAAGTCCATTCATATCTTAAGCTCTAATAACACTCAATACAAGTTAGCTATCATAATTATCCCAAGAGCTTGCTAAAATACAAGTTTATGGATCCTGATCCAAGATACTTTATGCACATCACATTACAGGACAGATAAGCATCTGAGTGTGGGTTTGGCTGAGTTTCTGTTTGCAGGTGAAGAATGGAACATAATCTGTGATTCTGGGCAGGGAGCATCAGAATCCTGGTAGACTCCTTAAAAATACTTTTCCTTAGATCTTAACACAGACCTCAGAATCACAGTCTCTGGGTTCAGAGCCCAGGAAATCTCTAGTTTTTAAAATAAACCCCCCAGGGTTTGGTAGTGATGATCATCAGCCAAGTCTGGGGACACTACATTAGATGATGTGTTATGATTCTTTTTATGTCCGAGATAACTATATATCCACCAAAATCTGTGTTTTGCTTTCAAAGTAGAGCTTTTATGCTTAGAATTGGCTGTCCATCTTTCAATGGACATTTCCAGGCCGGTGCACAGGTGACTGGTTTTGGATAATGGCATGTAAGCAGATCCAAAGCTTTTAAGAAGGTGTCCTGCCCTTTCTGCCTGCTACTTATCCTTCAGCTCTAAGGATGGTGTTTCGACAAGACGGAAGGAATTTAGGATTCCTTGAAATGCATGAAAAGAGGGTGGTCTATCCCATGAACAAGAAAGAAACTTATAATGTATTAAGTCGCAGAAGTCGTGGGGGTTCTTTGTTACAGCAACTAGGGTTACACTTACTGCTCTTCTACATGAATCTCCTCTAAGGGATTAGCATACGAAACCCTGTGAGGAAATGTATCACACCAGCAGCATCAATGTGCTAGACAGACCCCGAGAATACAAAGAATAAGTGTTTGTCATTTGGCTCCTATAACATGAAACCATGTCTAAATAATGCCAACATTTCAGTTGTTATTCCTCTTTATTTTATGTTGATTGAGTACATAGTAATTAGAAAATTGTGCATTTGGAAGACATTTCTTGATCCCCAAATACCATTTGAATATAAATTATTGAAAATCAGCAGCTTTCAGATCAGCCTCACCTTCTTCTGTATTAGCTCAGATGCGGTTTAGTGGTTTTGTTTATCTTTAAATAGGAGATGGGTCGGTATTCTGTATCTCCTCAGCCAATCACCTAGCTCTATAAAATACAAAAAAACTGCTTCCAAACCATTAATTAAAGGCATGAACCTCTCACAGATTAATGGCGTAAGCATAAATATTCACAAATTATTTATTTTTAAAGCAAACTGGCTAAATTTACATATAGATTACATTTGAAAAGTGTGAAATATTATTTTCTTTCATCCTGATGGCTTATTTTTAATGGTTGTAGTCCCTGGACAAAGTGCCCCTGGTCTTTCCATCTACCTGGATATGGGAGAGCCCTAGTCCTGGGCAGAACTCACAGGGTTAAAATGCAAATTTCTTCAAGAAGGCAGGGAAAGAGTGTGTTGGAGAGATATTAACGAGTGTGAATCAGAATGAAGTGGAATTGATTTATGGGGCTTGAGAAAGTCATGCTAATCCTGTCCACTTCTCCTTTCAGAAAGAAGTTTATAGATGGGGTGGGGAGACAGTTATCAGGGCTTCATATTTGGTACCAACCTTTGGTTAGCATAATCTCATCTTGATCTTTGCTTGGGAAAGATAAGTATTTCCTTTCCTGGAGGTTCACTATACACACACACACACACACACACACACACACACACAGAGACACACACACACAGACACACCCTTAGGCCAGGCTCTCTCACCCAGCCTGACTATGTGTAGATCTGAGGCTGAGCCCTTATGTTCTCTTTTTATCTCCTTAAAGCAGAGGTTTATAAGGACCATGGATGAGTGATATTAGCATCACCTGCGAACTTGTTAGAAGTGTGACTACTCACTGCCCTCCAGACCTACTGAATCAGAAACTTGGGGGTTAGGCCCAACAATTTGTGTTTTACACATCTGATTCTGATGTACCGTAAAGTTTATGACCTGTTACTTTGGATTATCATATTTCTTATATCTTTCATTTATGACTTTGGTGACAAAACCAAATGTCTTTGCTCCTTCATTTTTTCCGGACCATATTATTTAGCAGACTCAGCTTGTTGACATACATTGCTCCTTCAAGGAACAATCCTCCATTATGACCCATAGATTGAGTGCTCTATATCAGCAATTGACAAGCTTCTAATTCACAGTAATTTCCCCTCCCTATTTTTGCTCTTCCTGACTCTACTACAGCTCTGGTTCTCCCTTCCCCTTTATCTCATGACTGTGTGATCTTGGCCCAGTCACTTGAACTCTTGGAACATCAGTTTCTTCAACTATGGGATGGGTTGTATTATCAATGTTCATATAACTGTGATAATTAAATGAGACTGTCATGTCTTTTTTGCTCTGGGTCTGCATTTTCTTCTGTCTTATCATGTTATTTCTCAGAGGACCAGGAATGGGTGTTTTTAGACTTATAAAGTGTGATGATTAATTTTATATGTCAACTTGACTGGGCCATGGGATGCCCAGATATTTGACCAAACGTTATTCTAAATGTTTCTGTGAAGGAGTTTCTAAATGAGATTAACATTTGAATTAGAAGACTGAGCAAAGCAGATTGCCCTTCCTAATGTGGATGGGCCTCATCCAATCAGTTGAAGACTTGAATAGAACAAAAGGGCTTAGTAAGAAAGAATTCCTCCCGCCTGACTGCATTCAAACTGGAACATCAGCTCTTTCTGGGTCTCAAGCCTGCTGGCCTTTGGACTGGAACTACACCATTGGCTCTCTTTTGAATCTTTAGCTTGCAGACTCATCCTGTAGTTCTTGAGACTTGTCAGCCCCCATAATTCCACAGGAATTGGCATGGTCCAATTCCTTATAATAAATTGCTTTTTATATATTTATGTATACATTAGTTCTGTTTCTCTGGAGAACCTCAACTAATGCATAGAATAACCTGTCCAGCATTAGGTGTTGTATGTTTGGCCATTCCCCCAAACCATAGGGTGGGAATCCCTCCCTCACCAATGGGGTGAATAGGAGGTGATTAAAAAGGGGGGTGAGGTAGCTTGGGAGTAGAAAAAAGAACAGGTGATACTGATTGATCAACACACTATGAACAGAATGTTAATCAATCAGTTGGGGAATATTATTCATTATGCTGTTTCTCAAAATGTGGATCCAGCCTACGAGACACTTCTCAGATTCCTAAGCCTCACCCTGGCCAATTGACTCATTCTTGGAGGTGGGGTCTGGGAAGTTGCTATTTTAATAAGATTCTCAGATGATCCTGAAAATTCTTGGTCGAGTATGTGCCCAGCTTTAGAGTAGCTTTGAAAAAATTGATAATAAGCAGAAGACTCAACAATTACCTGTAATGAGTTTTTAGTCTTGAAATAGAACTGATAATTCCCATCCTTGTTCCCCACCTGCTATCCCCACCCTCCTGCCCCAGCCCCATGGCTGCACTGGGATGGAATGAACAGACCAGCTCTGACTCTCCCCTGCCTGGGTCAGTGGTAGAACACAGCCTTGGTACAGAAGCAAGTGTGCTTAAATCACTTTAGATCCTTCTTTGCAAGAAGGCAGGTAATAACTTACAAATAAACATTTGAAAAAGGGAAACAACAAAAGCACTTTAAATTGAGCTATGGACCTCCAGCCTTCAAAGCCAAGGATAGTCAGTGGGGAAACTCACAAATAAGTAGCAAACCCTGCAAATAGTCCCTGGAATAGCGCCAATGCCACAGAGCAAGTGTGAAATAAAATCTTTCTGTTGGCTAATAATGTAATCTCTTTATTAGTTCCAAGCCACTAGCTGTAATTGAAGTTCTTGTTTATTTTCCCCACTTTTATATGTATTTTAACACAATTCTGTCTTAACACTGGAGTCCCATTGACTACTACATTTTGGACTTTTGATTTTGCACTGGATAAGAAACATGCAACAAACGAGCTCAAAAATGTGTTCTGAACCTGTCAGAGCATGAGCATTTATTCATGAATCTAATAATAAATGATATTTTATATCGTCATTAGAGACTGTTAGCACATCAATATGGTGTTTGTTGAAACTGACAAAGTAATAAATTACACTCTTGCTTACTATTTCTTGCCCGTGGTTGTTGGATATACTCATGAAGATGGATAAATATTTGCACTACTAAATTAAATGCTGGGTTTTCACAAGTACAGTAGACTGATTTGCTGACTCCTATGCCCAGTGCTAGAATACTGACATTGGACTCAGAATGATCGGAGTTAAAGCTAACGAAAATGTAGGTGTTCTCATAGGAAGAAAGGGGTGCTAACCATACTACATGGGAGTCTTTTCCAAACCCTCTTCCACTAGAATCTTGGAATCCTGATGAGATTCCTCTAAGAGCAGCTTGTCTACAGCCCTTCTGCACCCATGGAGACTCACTGCCCACAATTCATCTTTTCTGAGATGTGCATTTTCAATCATTTCATCATATTTATGCCAGAAAAATAATTGAGAACTATCAACTTTCTGAGCCCAGTTTTCTCATCTGAGGAATGAACATCTCATTGTGATTGTGAGGACAATTCACAATGCCTAGAATCTGTGCTCAGTTGATTATATTTGCTTTTTTGAACCATTGGTTGCCCAAGGCTCCTACTGCATCCCAGTTGACTTATTCCATTAAAACCACCTTACCTCTTAATGCTCATTTTCTCACTTCTAATTTTCCTATCTAAACCTATTCTTGTAAAGGACTAGAATCATTCCCTTACATTATATCTAAACGTCTTTCATTTTCAGAGTCTTTTTTTCCCTTTTCTGATTTTGTTTTTTTAACTTCCTGGCATTAGAAGGAAAGCATAGTTTACATTTCTATATGTGGTGCTGGACTGTGCTCCTCTAAGGCATTTTCAGTATATGCTCTCACCAGGGTTTAGAGCTAATTTATTTCCCATTATTTTCATCAATAGTTAGACTTTTTTAGTTGTTCCTTTCCCCCCCCCCCCCAATTTAATGTCTATCAGTTAGTTGTAAAACACCACCACCTACTGAAAAGCAATGTTTTTCCAGGTTGTTAGCAGTTTGAGTCTGGTCAAGAAGGTAAACGTGTGCAAGGTGGTGGAGGTTCTGCTGGTGAGTGGAATGTGGGGACAAAATAATTTTCTGCTCAGTAGTTGGGTCACAAGTGGGGAAATAAGATCAAATGCCAGTTGGCCCTCTGACAAGGGCAGAATGCAAGGATGCAACACAATGATTTATTCTCATTTGGTAGCTGTAACGGGTTTGCTCTGTTCTAGGATGGGGGTAGCCAATCTCTGAGCTTGTCGGGTCAGTCAGTTTTCTTTGGAGCCTGCAGTGAACCCCACATGGTTCTGGGGGCTGTAGGAAAGACAAAGGAAGCAGAAGACAATCTCCTGTTTTCAAGAGTCTGTGGCTCATTGAAGCAAAAACTAACAGAACTTGGATAAATTTGACTGATGGCTTTTTTTTTTTTTTGCCTATAGAGTGTTTGCATTACTGTAATTAGTTACTCATTTAAAAATCAGCGTTTCATTAAAAATGCAGATTACTATCATATCTTGGCAGATGGGAGATCTGGCATTACAGTAAGTCCCCTACATACGAACGAGTTCCGTTCTGAGAGCGTGTTTGTAAGTCTAATTTGTTCTAAGTACAACAAAGTTAGCCTAGGTACCCAGCTAACACAATCAGCTCTACAGTACTGTACTGCAATAGGTTTATAATACTTTTTACACATATAATGCATAAAAAACACACAAACAAAAAATAAAGAAAACATTTTTAATCTTACTAGAGTACCTTGAAAAGTACAGTAGTACAGTACAACAGCTGGCGTACAGGGGCTGGCATCGAGTGAACAGGCAAGAAGAGTTACTGACTGGAGGAGGGAGAAGAGGTGGGAGATGGTAGGGCTGAAGGATCGTCAGCAATATGAGATGGAGGGCAAGCTGTAATTTCACTCACGACTGATGTTGATGGCGCAGGTTCTGGGTACTTGCTGGATTCAGTTCTATCTACCCTCTTGAAAAAACAATCCAGTGATGTCTGGGTAGCTCTTTTTTTCTCATCATAGATGACACAGTAGCACTGGATTGCATTCTGAATAGCTGTTGCAACCTTCATGTACCGTTCTATATTCAGGTCTTGTGCCTCAAAAACTAACAGTGCCTCCTCAAATAAAGAAAATCCCCTTGCCATTTCCTGCATCGTGAATCTCTTCAGTTCTTCAGTTACTTCTTCTTCCTCTTGTCTCTCTTCATCCATTCTCTGGGCCTCCAATTTCATCAGGTCTTCATTAGTAAGCTCCACGTGTCCATCTTTGAAAGTTCGCAACTTGAAAGTTCATATGTAGGGGACTTACTGTATTGGGCTTAAATTCCTCTAATGATTACCTGGAGCTGAAAAGCCCACATGGGTATGAACTCTTCAGTTTTTTACAGTCCCCCCCACCCACAAATATCATACTCAGTCTGCCTCATTCTTATTCACTATCTGTGAGGACAGAAGTTTCGTTATATTGGCTTAGATACTCGAGTCAGATGCCTATTCGGAGGTCAGTGTTAACAAGAAGGAAAAGATAAAACTGACCTGGATTCTAATTGACTTATAAGTCTTTCAAATCAAAATGATGTTAATGAACCTTTTAAAAGTCTGGCATTTAAATGGGATCATATTATATACAATATTCTGAATCATGTTTTCTTTATTTAACAATAGACAGTAACAACATGTAATAGTTTTTCAATGTTTTTTCTTCTGTGAAATGAAGTCATGTTTCTTCTAATATGTTTCCTATTGCTTTTTAAAAGTTATTGTTATTTTGGTTATAAGATCCCATCTTTTCTACCCTAAAATTTTCACTCATTATGTCTTGTCTGTCCTTTTCCCATCTACCGCCTACGATTTGGGACTTGGGAAAGCAGTATGGACTCAGATCCAGACTGTCCAATTTAAATCCCAGCACCACCACTTAGTAGTAGAATGACCTTGGGCAAATTATGTAGCTGAAGTTTCCTCATTTATGGGGTGGAGATAACATTTTGCCTACCACATCAGGCCATGGTGGGGATTCAATGAGTTAATTCATGTAACACATTTTGAACAGTGTGTGATATATAATAGATCTTATTATTCAATTATTCAATAATTATTCAGTAAGAAGATCTATTATCACTTATTACAACAAGTTAACTATTTCTGTTATTTTTAGGGGTGCAAGATATTTTGGAAATGTTAAATGTAAGAATTTTAATAGTCACTATTTATTGCTCATCCTATATAATGGCAGACACATCGCTTAGCTTATTTCATTTTATCCTCATAACACTAAATCACTCCATTGTCATTCAGTATATTTATTGAGCATGTACATTGTAACAGACATCCCTTAAGGCACTAGAAATTCAGCAATGAAGTCATCAGACAAAAAGCTGTCCTCTCACAAAGCTTACATTTCATTAGAGGAACACAGAAAATTTTTGTTTTAGTAAAGAAATAAAATATCATATTAGGAGTTTATGAAAAAATAATAAAGCAGATATGGTGGATGACAGATCTGATTTTCTCCATTGCTGTAGAGAAACTAGCACAGAGAGAGAATGTTATTAATTGTGATCATGCTTCTTTTTAGGGCATCTGCCCCGGTCCTAAAGATCTCTCTTGTTTTCTAGAGTGTTCAAAGAAAGACAGGACATTGGCTGTCTTTGTGTTCTATGTGTTATGCCTGGTCACTGTGGACTGGAATAGAAGAGGATGTTTGTTCCTAGCTAGGCCAATCATATTGTTTCTCTTGAGAATTTTGTAGTTGGAGTCAAAACACTCATGTATTGCAAGTTGGTAGGGGTTATGGACAGTGCCTGTCTGAGAGTGAATGCAAATGATTGGGCTCACACACATTAGCTTAAGTGAAGAAATTATAACTGAAAGAATATGTTAACAGAGGTGTAGAAGATATTGACACATCTACTGCAGCCTGAGTGTCCTGCAAACCCATGGAACTAGCAATGCACCAAGGTGCTGCAGTTGTCCATTTAGCACTTCTGGGTGTGTGAGCCTCGCGTGGTAAATATAACACAGCTCACCTCAACACATCAACTCAACAAGACTGTCCTCAGGAAGCTGAGCATATGAGCATGCCCTCCACATAAATTCCATGGAGCCCACCAATAAAAACTGAGACACTTTGATGCCACAGTCTCTAGTTGGTAAGATATTCCAGTACCCTTTCCTATTTGCTTGCAGTGTTTACTATTACTTGAGAACAAAAGAACCTAATTAGAATACACATATATATATATGCACATATACATACATACATGTATACATACATGGACACATACATATACACATATACGTATATATGCATACACACAACTATTAAGTAGCTGTAGGAACTTGAACTCATATCTGTATGTTGTCTGTAAATACTTATTTTGAAGAGTAGGACAGATAAACATCGTTTTGAAGAATAAAATGAAGTTTATCTCATTAATATTTTAGGAGATTAAAAATTTTTTTCATTTCACATTTTTTAGTGTTAAAAAAGCCATCCTAAGAATTTAGAAACATTTTCTTTTCCTCTTCCTCACTCCCCAGTTACCAATGCCCCCATTCCCCAGTTCAAAAGACTTTCTTGAGTATCCTTGGATTCCATCCATCTTTTCCAGAGGATTTTTAGAAAGAGCAAGTTACCAACAACAGGCCAAGAGGAGGAATGAGCTGGTGCCTCCCTGCGACTGCCCACAGAAAGGAGCTGGCCTTCACATGCAGTTGGTTTCTTGTATATGCGTGATTCCACAAGAGTGACTGATGGTACTGGGCTTCTCTCATTTCAAAAGATCATTTTCCTCTGCAAATTAAAGTCAAGGACCCCAGCTCTCCAGCAAAATTCTGGTGTTCTTTGATAGTGCTGCCAGGCAGTTATTTTTGACTCTTCACTCTGCTCTGACATCTTCTGTGTAGTTGCCTCCCTGAAGTTGTTTATTCTGAAAATACATGCTGAAAGTCTACACTAAATAGTACAGATGTATCAAAAGCTACTAGCTAATTCATTGCTTTCCTGCACTCGAATGGCTTTTACTGATGGCTTCACCTGCTGATGGTCTAAGTATGTCACTCATTACGTTTGGGGAAAATGCATATTAAGGTGCTTCGGAAGTAGCTTGGGAAGAAACGTATTTATCTGTATTTTACAAGATGCTAATGGACATGCATTTCAAATCTGAATATTTTATTTGGAGGGATGGCTGTCACAGTACATGTTGCATTGCATCTCCCTTAGGAGCTTTAGGAGTGCTTCCTAGGAAAGTGATTGGTCTTAATGTATTCATTCTTTGCCCTGCTCAATTAGATGTTCTGTGAATGGTTGATTTTCCATTTTAATTCGCAGAGAAGGCACGCGGTACAATGGTGCTGGAGCAGCCAGATCAGAGTAGTGCACTGAAGTGAGTACTGGACTGAGGCACTAATAGCTGTGTGACCTTCCGTGAGTCACACAATCACTCTAAGACTCAGTTTTCTCATTGGTAAATAAGATACCTACCCTCATCTCAATGCAGGTTGTTGTGATTC
Source organism: Balaenoptera musculus (assembly GCF_009873245.2). Classification (NCBI taxonomy): domain Eukaryota; kingdom Metazoa; phylum Chordata; class Mammalia; order Artiodactyla; family Balaenopteridae; genus Balaenoptera; species Balaenoptera musculus. The sequence continues at coordinate 20,714,296 of NC_045800.1, forward strand.
TTAAAGGAGAGGTTGTATGTGAAAACACAGCTTTATTTAAGGGATTAAGTAAATTATTAGATATTTTGTTTGATTACAATCATTTGTTATTTTAAAAAGTCACTGTATATCTTTCAGTTCATGGCTTCATGTTTTTTTGAAAAAATATTGTTAGGGTAAATTCCCAGGAAAAAGATTTCTGCATCAAAGATTATGAACACCAAACAAAACTTGTTATATTGACAAAGAGTGTTCTCTAATTTTTAGAGGTTAACACTCAAGATGTCCTGGAGATGAAAAAAAACATTTTAGTTCCTCTAGTTTATAGATAGAAAAACTGAGGCTAAGATGATTCAATGGCTATTCAAGGCCAGATGGAATACAAGAAGCAAAGTGAGACCTAGAACTCTTTGCTGGCCTAGGGATTTTCTCAATCTGGGGAAAATAAGGAGGTTGTTTCTGGGTGTTTTTTAGTTTTCATTTTTTTATTGATTACTTTGTATTTTATATTAATTCAGTATTTATTTACTCATAGAGGAAAGATAGCAAAGGAGGAATGATTGGTACTCTTTGTTTCAATGGATTTAGATAGACATTCATGATACAACAATGGAACAAAGCTACAAAGCAATAATACTAATGTTCATTTATAAGAAGAGGAGGAGAAAAAAAAGAGGAAGGGTGCCTCCAGCTTTGTTCTTAATTTTTAAGATTGAGCTGGATATTTGGGGGACAAATTTTAGGATTGTTTTTTCTATTTCTGTGAAAAATGCTATTGGAATTTTGATAAGGATTGCATGGAATCTATAGATGACTTTAGGTAGATCGGACATTTTAACAATATTAATTCTCCTGAGACATTAATACATCTGTGAGGGGACTGCCAAGGATAGGGCCCTTTCAGTGGTCTTATTGCTTCGTGGAAGACTGGCTTTCTGAAAATAAATTTGGTAGGAAAAATCATATTTCTCATTGAACCGATCTCTGAAGAAGTTGTGTAATTATAATCTCTTATATTTTAAAATACCCTTATATAGTTTTAAGAGTGTTTTAGCAATCATATTGAAAAGAAAATCAGGCAGGTTTAATTATTGCTATTGTTATTATTCCCGTATTCCTGAGGGCCAGCTGAGGTCCAGCGATGTGAGATGACTACACAAAGTCATATAGCTTTCCAGTGGTAGAATAATTCAGGTCTTCTGGCTCTTGGGCTAGTCCTCTTTGCTTTTCACTATTACCATATCATATCCCTAGTATTCAGGAACCTTAATTGAGTATCATAAGATAGATATTGTGCCTCCAATAGGAAGTGGTTCCCACACTCCTAAGTTTCAGGGAAGGAAGCAGGAGGCAACTCAACTTTTCACTGCAATGTTCTCTATTCTGTGATATGAGATGGCCTAAAATGTCACTGTCCATCCAGTGCAGAAATCTTTCCTATAGCAACTGTTACTGAAGCCATCCAGTCTCTGATGGAATGTTTCTAGTGATAAAGTGATTTGTTTCATTTGGGGATAATTCTCAGTTATTAGAGTGAATTAAAATGGGTCTCTCACGGCTTCAAATTGGTTATAGGATAGCCATCTGTATTTTCATTTCATATGCTTGCAGGTGTCAAAAATTTTTTTTGATTAGATGATTTAAAGTTTACTCTAACTCGAAAATTTTAACTAGAAACAATTCTTATATTAGAAATATATCATTTTATTTTTGCTAACTATTTCCACATAATAAGTCTTGACCCTCTAGCATATCATCATATGTCCTATACTCTCATGTTGGCTAATTTTATTTGTCAGCACCTTTAGTATTTTTCAAAATGTGCAATCGACAGATCTTCTCAATATATCTGCCTAGTGGAGAAATGCTTGAATGTTACGGTGAAGGGATGGGAACATGTTCAGAGCACCTATTTGGGAAATTATTGCAAAGGGCTTCATTCTTTACAAGGTTTAGTTGAAACATCATTTGTGTGATAAAGGTAGAAATTAAAGTTGGTCCATAGATGTGGAGGACATGTAAAGAGAATGATAAGAAGTTGTGTTTTACCTCCAAAAACAAACATTTAGTAGGCTGTATTGATCAAAAATAAAATGCATTATCCTAGTTGACAGAAAAAGATCAAAGTTGATAACTAGAAAAAAAGAAAATTGTATTAATAAGTTTAGGGGAAAAGCCCTATAAACTGTATAATGATCATATAAGAAATTGACAAAATAAGATTTCTATATTAACCCTTCTTGGTACAATAAGAGTGGAACAAAAAAGACCTCAGTCGGAGCCCAACCAAATAATCTGAGGACCTGATTCATGATAAACTGTATGTGCCCCACTCTCTGTTACTCTCAGTGACCCCTCACATGCAAATAAGCAAAGCCATGTGCAAACATCAAAAACATAACTCGGGTGAGTAAAACTCTTATTCTGGCTAACTCCGCATTGGGAGAAGGTCTGGAAAGAAATTTGAGAGACTTGAAAAGAACCATCAATATTGACAAACCTTTACCTAGACAGACAAAGAAAAATAGGGAGAACATAAAATAATACCCAAATCAGTAATTAAAGCGATGTCATTACCAATCCTACAAAAATTAAAAAGACAGTAAGGATATTTTATGAACAACCTTATACCAAAAATTAGACAACTTAGATGAAATAAACATCTAAGCAGGCATAAAGAAGCATTGCCAAAAGAAGAAAAAAGGAAGATCTGAGTTGACCTATAACAAGTAAGAACATGAATTAGTAATTATATATCCTCCCACAAAGCAAAGACCAGGCTTAGAGGACTTCTCAGATTGAATTCTATCAAATATTTAAAGAAAAAAATAACATGAACATTTTACAAGCTCTGTCAGAAAAAACAGTGTAAGAGAACATGTTTAAATTCATGAATTGTTGAATAAAGCCAATTAGATTTTCAAATTTACATGGTTGAATTTTGTTTTTTAACAGAGCTTGGTGTCGATTTTAATGTCAAAACAAACTAAATTTCCTAGTGTAAGATTTCAAATATAAATTATGATATATAAAGTAATGAAATATTATCAATCCAATAAAAATAATTCAGAATCTTATTTATTGATCTGGAAAGATGCTCATGGGTAATTGTTGCTTGACAAAAGCAGATAGAATAAATTGCATATACTACATAATATACCACTTGTACTTCTAAGTACAGAGAAATGTCTAAGGATATTCAAAGAGTTAACAATAATTATCACTGAGTTGTGGGACTGGGTATCATGTTTCATCTTTTTCTTTGAATTCTGGGGCAAGGGGTTATGATTTGAACTCTTTAAATGAGTATATATTGCTCTAAAAGTAACCCAAAGCAATGTACTTTAAAAGATAAAGATACAGATTTTGATTCCATGTGTCTCCTTTGGCTATATTAACTGGGTTTTTTTGTTTGTTTGTTTTTGGAATACTCCATCTGGCCTTCCTCTCTCTCCCTACATGTGTAGTTTCTGGCAGTCCTGGCCTGGGATTCTTTGCCTTCATTTGTTAGTTCTGCATCTTGTCTTACTTTCTAGGTGAATGGAACTCTGAAGTTTTCTTATCCATCATTGCAGTTAATAAACATAAGGTTAGAGGACATTGTCTTAATTTCAAAGCACACCAGCTGTATGACAGGGAATCAAATTAGGCAGTTTACACTCCCTTCAGATAAATTTAAATTTTATATTCTTGACTGAGCTGCTCTCTGATTTAGTGGCACTGATTGCCTCTTTAAATGTATGAATGATGGGGGAGTAATCATGCTTCTCAGGAAACAAGGATTGACAGGCTACTCAGCAAGGAAAATGAGGTCTTAATGTGAATGTTAATTTTCAACACATTTCCATTGTGTATATGTTTAGGAATAAGATGTCAATGTTAAGAAATATTTTATTTTTTAATTAACTTTTAATTTTAGAGTAGTTTTAGATTAACAGAAAATTTGCAAAGAGAGTGCAGACTTCTCATCTACTCATACCTAGTTTCCCCTATTACTCACAACTTGTATCAGTATGGTGAATTTGTTACAATTAATGCACCAATATTTTTACATTATTATTAACTAAATTCCATATTTTATTCAGAGTTCCTTAGTTTTTAATTAATGTTCTTTTTCTGTTCAGGATCAACCTAGGATCCCTCATTACATTTAGTCATATGCCCTGATGCTCCTCTTGGCTATAGCAGCTGTTCAGATGTTACTTTTCTTTTTAGGACTTTGAAAACTTTGAAGAGTACTGGTCAGGTATTTTGCAGAATGTTCCTCAGTTGAGGTTTGTCTGATGTTCTACTTATGATTAGCTTATGGATATGGGTTTGGGGAGGAAGCCACAGAGCTAAAATGCCACTCTCATTTTATCGTATCAAGGATATATTCCATCAATATACCTTATTACTCTTGATGTTAATCATGATCACCTGGAGAAGTAGTGTTTGTTAAGTTTCCCCACTGTCAAAGTACTTTTTCCCTCCTCTCTTTCCATGCTGTATTCTTTAGAAGGAAATCACTATGTACTGCCCACACTTAAGGAGAAGGGAGTTATGTTCTACCTTCTTGAGGGCAAAGTATCTGCAAGAATTATTTGGAATCCTTCTGATGGGAGATTTGTCTCTTCTACCCATTAACTATTTATTCAATCATTCATTTATGTAAGTGTGGACTTATGAATGTTTATTTCATACTTTGGGTTACAATTCAATGCTGTTTAATTTTGTGCTCAAATTGTTTGAACTTTGACCATTAGGACCTTTTCCAGTTGGCTCAGTGTCTCTTTGAAATGCCCCATCACGTGTGTTCCTTACTTTCTGGTACTGCAAAACGCTCTGGGCTCATCTTGTGCATTTCCTGCCCCAGCTCTAGAATCAGCCATTTCTCCAAGGTGTCCTTCTTTCAGTGGTGGCCATGGCATCAATTACACATATGTAACCTCTTTAGGTATTGTCCAAAGCTCTTGGATGTTTTGTTTTCTTTTTTTCTTTCCTCTTTGCATTTCAGATTGGTAAGTTTCTATCGATCTACCTTCAAACTCACTGATCCTTTCCTTGGCTGTGTTGAATAGACTGATGATGGCCACTTCAGAGTGTGTTCTTTCTTACTTTTCGGCGCAGCTTGTGATTTTTGTTGATATCTGAACATTTTTAATTGGGTAACACAATATGATGTAAATAGGCCTCTAATGTGAGGATTTACATTAATCTGGCTATGAGTTGGTTGTATTTAATGCTCTTTGGAGCTGTAAGTGCCAGAGGCTTTACCTTCCTCTAGTGTCTTTGGTTTTATCTCCCCCATTGAGTCTGTGGTTCCCTACGTACTCTAGTCAGAGAGAGAGTCCTTATCCTGCAGTTCTTTCAACAATAGTCCACTGTTATTATACTTTAACTTTGCTGGTGTGATGGTATGGTACTGGGGAAGGGTACGGTCTATAGTCTCAGGTTAATTCTTAGCCTTTTAGTGGGCCCGTCTCAGGGCTGTGACCTTCACAAAGGTTTCTATGCTGGTATTCAGTTGTATAGCTTCTTTCCCCCTCCTCCTCACTTGTTCCTCTGCCTGCAGTGTTCCCCATACTTATTTGAATGTATTTTTCTGGTTGACTAGGTTTTTTCCTCTCTTATATGAGATAAGAAGGCTGTAACAAACTGACATGAGGAAGGATTCCTTTTCCCCACCTGAGATTAGGTTTCAGAATTGCACTGTGGCAAAATCTTTTTTCCTGGACAGTAGGTTTTGTTATGGAGAAGGCTCTGCATGCATTGCATAATGGTCACACTTCCCTGTCTGCTGCCTGAGTCAAGACGGAATCTTTCTTGGATCTTCACCGTAAGAACTCTGTGAGGTTCCTGGTGGAAGGGCCTATGACAGTGTGTGGACTCCCCGAAGACTGAATCCACCAGGAGTTCCTCATTCTCAAGTTAGTCCATGCTTAGGTTCCAGCATTTTGTCAAAATTACCATTTAAGTGTTCCTACCAGTTTATGGCTCCAGAAGCTTCCGCTCCAGATAAACAGATCCCAGAAGCTGTGTCTCTCCGGATTTTTAAGGGTGGCCGTTTGCCTTATGACTTCAGTATTTTGATGGAGCTAAGAAAAGTGGTTGATTTTGTTTGTTCACCACCTGACAAGTATGGGAGTGACAACTTCCAAGCTCTTTACATGTCAGAGCTGAAGCCAGAAGCGAAACTCTTTATTTTTCAAAGTTAAGGGGAAGAGTTGAGATATTTAAATGTTGCTTTAGAAAGATCCTGAAGAATGACTAGGCACAGAAATGGTTTAAATTTTCTTTAATGGAGACAAGATGAGTAAAACCCAGAAATTTAGGGGAAAAAAGTTGTTTTTTTTGGTTCTAGCCTGGGCTCATTAGATAAGTATCTTTCATCTATATTCATTCCCCTCAACTCCTAACCCCCATACACCAAAATGTTAATGAGAATGACAAAAATTAATCTTAATTGTATTCTTAGTATGCTCCAGGTAGCATGCTGTTTGCACTCATTGTCTCACTTAATCCTCACAATATAAGTTGCTATTTCACTTTTTTTTTTAGATATTTTGCTGATGGTTACAGAAGTTTAATGATTTGCTCAATATCATTCAGCTAGGGAGTGGTTGACATTCTACTTTGAACCTGGATTCTCTGACTCCAAAACACAAATTCTTAACCACTGTATTATAATTGTTATTTAATAGATCATAATAATGAAAGTGGTTTTAGAATTCTCTGGAATGACATAGATCCCTTTTAAGAGACGAGGATGAGATTGCATATGCCCTTGAATTACTTTGAATTGACCATGGACTAGAATTTATGCTTTGGCTCTACATTTGGCCATTAAAAGTCTCTCCTAAACAGCCATCTTATCCAATCTTGTAAAGCAACCTTATCTTCAATTTCATAGAAAACTGATCTTCTAATTTGTCTTCCATGGCAATGGAAGGCAACTTGCCCATCCCTGTGTTTGGATTAGTACCAGAGTAGTGGGTCTGCCACAGGAAGTCTCTAATATTGTCAGATAATTAAAACTTAGAGAAGGGAGGTGTTGGGAAAAAGAATTTCCCTGAATTTATGTGTTCTTCTGTAAAGCCTCTTGAGCCACAGAAACATAGCTACTATGAAATTAGAAAATGTTTGCTTTCACTTCTCCTATAAATATTTTCATATCATAATGATTACATCTGTAGTTATTCATTTAAAACTTTCCTTATGTACCCAAAATCCAAAAGGTTTCATCCACATATAGGCACCTAGGTTATCTCTGAAGGTACAGCGTAGACTGGAGCGCTATCTTCCTAGGTACTACATTTTAAGGAAGTATGAGGCCTGGGGACTTGGAGACATCTTTAGCTTACAAAATCCAAGACTTCTGTGTATGTCTGGCTCCTGGAGAGATTTTCTTTACATTCCAAAGGGTTGGAGTTAGCAATCAGGCCCATTACATTTCCAAGTAGACCCTTTCAGGAGGGGAGAGTTATAGCTTCCTCCCACTCCCCACCTTTGTAAGCAGAGAAAAATCATTTCTTCCTTATCTTTCTTCTGTGAAGTGTCTGGCCACTCATGTAGGAAAAATGTTCAGTGGCTCTCCTCTTGTCACCCCAGGGGGAAGGACTGGGGGAAGAAGTGGGAGGGGGAGAGGCAGCACACTTATTATTTACTGTGAAGTAATTAATAAAAAAAATCTGTCTCCGATCCAGAACACCTTGTGTGTGCGTTCAGGGTAAAGTTAATGAAGATGAATATTAAAAACCCAACAGGAGGAAAGGAAGGTTGTTGTCACAGAATGGCAATGAAACTAAGGCAATTTTAATTGGATTAAGTTTCCTTCAGCTAAGCAGTGTGAGACCACCAAGACCTCTAAGGCTAGTTGAGGGGTCTAGTGCCCCATCCAGGGCTGATCTTGGCAAATACAGGGACAAACAATTGATCGTACAGTATTCCCATGCTCTCTTTCTACTGCGCCTCCTTCCTTTGTTCTATCTCCATCCTCCCCTCAACCCTCAGGATCCTGCTGCTTTCTCCCAGGAATTATCACCACTCTATGCCTTGAACTCTGCTGGATGCAATATAATCATTCCCTCTTCCCAGCTAAGTAAGGTTTAAGGGACTTCCCTAGATTACATAGCTAATGAAGGGCCAGCCTCAAGTTTCTGTTATTTTCTGCCTGATCATAAAGTCTGTGTTTTGTCCACATTGTATGCTCTCGTTTTTCATGACACTCTCACAATTAATATTTATTTTCAGAAGAGACATTGTCTCAGGTGTTTATACCCAATCATGAAATTGTAAAAGGAAAATCAAAATGGAGTCAGTATTGCTAAGAGAACTCTCTAAAATGGAGCTGGGAGGCCACGGAGGAAGTGTGACATGTACGTCTCAGCTCCAATGGAATTTGAACTTGAACCACTTACTGTCGTGACACAGGCATCCAGAAAGGACATCTGCACAATATTCCAGAATCTCAAGATACTTACTGGACCCTTCCCCTACATAACTCGTGGTAGGCTGTCCCATAAGGACAAATATTTCCTTTCCTGTGTTAGAGTCAATCATAGTTCTTACCAGGCAACTTTAATAAACTTGTGGCTTTTGCCTTTATAAGCCCTTGCCTCTTTCTCTTCCCTAGAACACATGTTTGGTTTTACCCGAATCTGTGTCTCCTGAATTGGAATTCTTAAGACCCCAAATAAAGCTATTTGTTCTTTGCATACTTGATACTGATTATTGTTTGACAAAATTCGGTAAATGTTTTCCTCTTCTTAAGGGTATTAATTTTAAGTCTTCTATCTCAAAGTTAAATGAAAGTTTCGACTCCTTGGTTTAGATATTTTAAACATTAGAGAAGGATGATTTAGGTGCTTGGGCTCAGTAGGTCTTTTCCAGCTGTCTGAAGTGTCTTCACATAGGTAACTCCTTCTTTCATTTTATACAGTTTTATTAGGTTTGTTATAACAATCAAAGAGATAGGGAGGCTTGCAGTGGGCTTGTCTTTTTCCATAAAGAAGGATCTTTTACATATTTTGTCACCTATACAGGGTTGAAAAGCTTTGAGTCAATTGCAATGGCTATTTGTTTTTTTTTATTCAAATAATACAGAGACACCCAGAGTTGATTTTGCTCCAGATTTGAATAATCACTTTCTTTTGCGCAAACCAAGGGTCTCCAGATAATCTTGCTCAGGTGGGTTCTAAAATTTTTCATTTGGCTGAAAACTCTTAACCTTTCCTTAGAGGCAAAATTACAAATGACAAACATGACAAAAATTCCCAGTTTATCCAGGAAATTCCCAGTTTAATCTTTGTTTGACCCAGCATCCTGTTCTATTAGCATCCCCTTTCTCTATCAGAAGGGTTCCAGTTTGGCTGAATTGTATTACCAATCAACATATCTTTTTTCCGTGTTCTCCAGTAATTCCCCAAAGCCTCAAACAATCATGGTTTTACAATACATTCTAGGAAGAGATTTGGAGTCATAACAGAAAGTATCTCTTTTCTTGCTTGCTGTAGTTAGATTCTCCTGCCAACACAGACATTTTCATATACTCAGAAGCCTACTGAATATGATATTTGCCTTATTGCTTTATAATGCAGAGTGTGCTGATGGGGCCAGCAGAAATAAAATAAAAATAAAGCTCAGTTGCATATCTAAATGGATTCCTACTTCCAGGAATCATGGTAGCTAAACATTATGTGGCTATAAAGAGCAAAATGGTTGAAAACAACACACCAGACCATTCATGCCTTCCAGGTTGCTAAGTGTGGCTGCCTCTCCCTGGAGTGGGAGCCCTCATTTCTCCCCACAAGAGCAGGGAGGCTCAAGCAATAATTTCAACAACGAAGCAGGGTCTGCAAATGTTGTTTCTTAAGAAGACAGCATTGTGTTTAAGAGAAAGGGCTTTGAAATGACTCAGATCCAGGTTTGAATCTTGTGACTAGAAATAATTTCTAAATAATAATTTGCACCTCAGTTTCCTAATATCTATGAAGTAGACAATGACTCCTCTCTTCTAGAGTTGTTTTGAGATAGTGAACACAGAGTGTCAAATGTATCTGACAGCTAGTAGAAGCTTAATGAGCTCTTGAGTTTGGGACTGCAGCCCTCTGTTGCCGCTGTCCTTACTCCTTGCTTTTCATTTTTCTTTCTGGTTTTAGCCATGTCCGGGCTACCCATAGACTTTTTTGCTGTGTGTAGCTTCAAAGAATACGTGGAGCTCTTTGAAAAAGTCTGTGTTTATACACTGTGTACTAATGCAGCCTCTCTGCTTCTTTTTCATTTGGTGCCTCATTTTGAATGCTTAGCACAATTTATTGGGTATTTTCAACTTTCTTGATTTATGGGAGGGGGGTGTGTATGTATTTTCTATTCAGCAGTCATGCTTCAAATATTTGTCTCATGCAGAAAAGAACGGTAGTATTATATACCTGCAGCCCTTTGGTTTGTTTGTTGTTTGCTTCTCATCTGAAAAATGCCTCAGACCTTCTCCTTATCCCCCTTTGTTTGGAATGCAAGCAAGCTTATATCTGTGATCATCACTATAACTACCAAACTGAGTTTTAGAACATTTTGTTACTGTTTTGGGAAGCACTGGGAGGCTGGATTTAGAAATCAGGGGCTCTCCTTGGGCAGGAATGGAGGCCCTATGAGTCTCTCTTTGGAACATAACTATATATCCAAGCATCCCTGTACCTGAAACTGTAGACAAATGGAGTGAGAGGTGTCTGAGGAAGGAGGCAGCGAAATGATGAACCCAGTCAGAGGGGTGACCCCTTTGGGTAAAGGTGCTAAATATTGATGGCTTGGGGAAAAGAATGGTAAAGAAAAATTGAGATAAGAAAGAGCTCTCCGAATATCTTACCCCTCCCGACCCCCCCCAAAAAGATGCCAAAAGGCAGAGAGAAATAGGTTAGTGAGAATGATTAGGAGAAAGTTGAAAATGTGGCAGGCTAGGGGATAGGTAATATATTGGAGTCTTGCTATAACGCAATCTAGTTCAGAGCAAAATTCAAGACAGAGTAAGTTTTTTTGTAAATCCAAAGGTGAGGGAATTAGCATACTAGTGTATGGAACATAGAATAGATTTGTGTTTATATTTCTATTTCTGGACTCAGAAAGATGAGAGTTGACATCCCAGCTCTGCTGCTTTCTGCTTGAGTAACTGTGTGGGCAAGTTAATCCTAATTAGTCTTGGTTTTCTCATCTGTGAAATGGGGATTCTAATAGTTTCTACTTCACAGGATTGTGATGGAAGGAGACAGTGCATGGAAGGCAATTGACACCCAAGTGCTTGAATTATAGAGAATCGTTAATTACTTGTAGTTATTATCATTTTAATGACCTTCTGTCCCAAATACTATGACAATGCTTTACATACATTAGCTTATTTAATACCCACCACATGAAAGTAGGTGTTATTGCTAACCCCCTCCATTTTATAGAAAGAAAGGTGGAAGACGTGAAGAAGTTCAATGATTTGTTCAAGACCAGATGCCCAGTAAATAGCAGAGCTGAACTGCATCTCTAGTCTGCATGCCTCCAAATCCTGTTTCTTTTTCCACCACATCATACGGTATTCAATACAAGATAGTTAAGTTTATAGTATACTGATAACTCCAATTATGACTGTTTTCTAAATAGAATATATCATCAATATAGGTAGAAAATTTAAATAATGCAAGAAAACAATACAGCACTGTAAGTGCTGGGCATATTTAAATGAAACAAGCTCTAATGACATCTCTTTATTATACATATTGCCATGCTAATGCACAAAGATACCCTCTTCAAAAGGTGTAATGTATTGAATATCCATTTCTTTTACAATTGCCCTTTCTCTTAAGACAGAAGAACTGTGAAAGGATCCTAAAAATTCTCTGCTTGTTCATGTTCTCTAGTAGACAGATGCTCATCTATATGACTCAGAACAGCCAGTATTCCTATCTCCATAAACCATTAGGGATGAAGTTTCACTTAATTCTTATAAATGGTATTTACTTAATATACGAATCTATAATTGGTTTCTCAACATGAAGTACCTTAAAAGGAGTTTTCTTACATATCAATTCTTTTCATATTCACTCATTGTTTCAACAAATATTTAGTAAATGCATAATTCCTTTCAGTAACTGTTCTAAGTGCTGCAGACAGAACAGTGAATAAAAAATAAAACAAAACACACACAAAAACTCCTCTGCTCTCCTGTAGCTTGTATTCCAGTGACAGGAGACAGATAATGAATGGTGGGGACACAATAAATATGTGCATTTTACAATGTGTTAGAAGATACCTGAAATGGGAAAAATAAAGTATAGGGATCAGCAGTGCTTTTTTGTGGGGGTGTCACGTTTATAATGGGTTGTTCAGGAAATGCCGTGTTAAGACGTGGCATTTAAGCCAAGACCTGAGGAAGGCCAAGGAGTGAGCCATGAGGATGTCTGTGGGAGGAACATTATATTCAGAGGGAAGAGGTGGCAGCAGTGTGTATTCCATCCAGCTTGGTTGGGACTGAATGAGCAAAGAGAAAATTAGTAAGAGCTGCAGTGAGAGATAACACGTCAGATTGTGTAAGGCATTGTTGCTCATTTTAAAGACTTTAAGGACATTTTACTCTGAGAAACAGGGAGCCCATTGGAGATTTTGGAGCAGAGAAATGGCATGATTTGATTTACCCTTCAGAGAATCTTCTGAGCAACTGTGTTCACAGTGGACTTCATTATGCAGCTTTTTCTCACCTCATTGCTTTTCCCACATCTTTTCAGTATTTAGCTGAACCATTTAGATACAGAAAGTTCTTCTGAATTTTACAAGGACAATCTTTTTGAAGAGACAATCTCTTCTTCATTATATATTCTTGCCTCCTTTGTTGAAGATTAATTGACTGTAGGTGTGTTGGTTTATTTGGGGCCTCTCTATTCTATTCCATTGATCCGTATGTCTGTTTTTGTGCCACTACCATGCCGTTTTGATTACTGTAGCTTTGTAGTATTGTCTGAAGTCTGGGAGGGTTATGCCTCTAGCTTTGTTCTTTTCCCTCAAGATTGCTTTGGCAATTGTTGCTCTTTTATGGTTCCGTATAAATTTTAGGATTATTTGTTATAGAACATTTTAAATTAATGTATATTTTCTGTAAATATAATTTATTGTAAAAATTTTGCTCTTTCTTTTTGCTGACTTCTTAAGACTGGAGATTCATTTAATTTCCTCCCTCCTTCCCTCCCTCCCTTCCTTCCTTCTTTCTTCCCTCCCTTCCTTCCTTCCTTCTTCCCTCCCTTCCTTCCTTCCTTCCTTCCTTCTATAGATTTAAATGCCATTGGAGTTACTTTGATGAGATAAGAATTTCAAGATGTGATAATACAACCTGAGTGTGTAGTTTCCTTGGCTTCTGTGCAAGGAATAAACTTTCTGCACAAGCTATCTGCTCTCTCCTTCAAAAATGAGGTCTTCTCTTGCTCCCCACCCTGGAGAAGTCATTCCTATGTGTGAAACAATATTAGAGAAATAAAAATCAAGGTTACTTTGCAACCTTTCTTCCCTTTTTTTGGTGCCAGGTAAAGTTTCTATAATCTTATATTAAAATGAAGCTTTCAACATAATACTATCCTCCCTCCATCATTCTATCCCCATCTGCAATGCAGTTCTCTGACATTTATTTTCTAAACATTTGCTGACTCTGCTCTCCAAGACTTATAGAGGTGGGTGTAAGTGAAAAGATTTACATGGATATGGAAATGACTCTGAGAAGATTTTTGGCACTAAGGGTTTTAAAATATTTCATCTCAAGTTAAGCTGATTTACTTAAGGTCTTTGGAGAGTCTGCTTGGTTCTATTATAATGGCAATCTTAGACTTATTAGAATAAGTTGAATAGAGTGATGCATTATATAATGACTTGAAATGCCATGAAGATAAACAGCTTTTAAAGAAAAGAACAAAGTTGTTTAAAATTATTCTTAAGCTTTGGGATCAGGGGTAAGAGTATAATTGCCGTCCACATGTAAATACAATTTTTAATTGGAGTAGCATGGACAAAATTAAGGCCACAATTATAATGAATACTCACTGCTAGGAAGATAAGAGATAATTGTTTATGTTTGTGTATCAGCCCTGCTATTGGACATCTGTCTAAAGAGGCCAACCCAATAAAATTCTCTTATTTGACATTGTGTGTGTGTGTGTGTGTGTGTGTGTGTGTGTGTGTGCGCGTGCACGTGTCTTAGCATATGCTTTAGGTGGACTGATCCCTGATTATTATGGCAACCTCTCAAGACTACTGATATCCCAGCTATTGTAGACACACACACACACTATCTGAGACTTCTTTTTCTTTGTCCCTCTTGAGACTGATTAATCATTTCTAGCATGAAATGCCTGGGTTTGCAAGCACTGAGATAATGGTAGTATCTGATTTTACTATCACTGTCTAACACCTACTCTGCTTTACTAAGTCCCCAATTATGTGATGGTGTTCAACATTTTCATGAGGGACTTCAACTGACACAGTGTTACTGATCTTACCTGATTCCAATCTTTTAATGAAAAAGGAAGAAACTTTTTGATAACACCAGCATCAAAGTCTCAGAATTTTGGAGAAGATAGTGAACTTTTAGAAAACAGACTTCAAAATACCAATTTTATGTTCGGAATCATTAAAGATTATTGTGTTTCTGTTTGTGCATGTATGTGGGTTCATCTTCAAGCCTTCAGTGAAAGTGAGACCGGGTATTTTCTTCTGATGTATCAAATGATTTGAAAACCCTTCCAGTAAATGACATAAAACAATATAATGAAATAATTTAGTACATTGAGGTCTTTTCCTCCCTTTGCTTTAAACTATCTGGTTTACTTCTCCATTGAGCATGGATTCCACACTTGAAAAGCAATAATAGAGTAGAGTTTAAGGGTGAAGACCCTGGGGCCAGGTGACCTGGGTTCAAATCTCAGGTCTGTCCTTCAGTTGCGCTATGACACTGAATAAGTCAGTTATTTCTCTGTGCTTTTGTTTATATAGCTGTAAAAATTGGATAATAATCTTATTTCCCCCATAATGTTGTTTTGAAAGCAAAATGAGTTAATATACAAAAAGAGTTTAGAACAGTGCCTGGCACAGGATGAGTACCCTATAAGTGGTGTTAGCTATTATTGTTATTATTCTGCCATAACCATCTGCAGTAAATATGTGTTGTTTATGACAGCCAAGCATCCCTTTTTCTTCACTTTGGGAAAATCTCTTTAATTTTCTTTGGGAACCATGCCTTCTGCATAGTGTCTGGTCTGGCTTGGACTCTTGCGCATTGTGGCAATACCACCGTTAGAGTCAAGTAAGAGGGATCTATGCCTCAGGAGCCCCCAAACTTTAGATCCTCTATGGTGCCTAGGATCAGTGAACATGGCAATACCATTCAGACAAGGTCTGAACCAATGTGTGATTCATAAAAGAAAAATTTGATAAACTGTACTCCATCAAAATTAAAAATGTTAATTATGCAAAAGATTGTATGAAGAGATGAAAAGATAGTCTACAGACTAGGAGAAATATTTGAAAACCATATATCTTAAAATAGATTTTAACCAGAGTATATAAATGACTTTCAAAAATCAAAAATTAAAAAACAAATTTAAAAAAAGGACTAGTGTCATGAACACATACCTCCACAAAGAGGATATAAAGAAGACAAATAAGCACATGAAAAGGTGTTTAAAGTCATTAGCCATTTAAAATTAAAATCATGATGAGATACTACTATACATCTAATAGAAAGGCTAAAACAAAACATTCAATACCAACAACTAACAAGGAATGTATAGCAACTGGAACTCTTCATAGATTGCTGGTGGGAATGGAAACTGGTACAGCCACTCCGAAAAATGGTTTGGCATTGTTTTGTAAAGTTAACCGTACTTCAGGGCTCAGCAATCCTGCTTTTGGGAATGTATCTTAGAAAAATGAAAATATATGTTCACAGAAAAATCTCTACATGGATATTTATAACCGCTCTATTAGTAATAGATCTGAACTGAAAACAAACCCAATGTCCTATAACAGAAAAACAAACCAAATGTCCTATAGTAGGTAAATGGACATCCACACAATGGAACACTCAACAATATACCAAAACAGAATTGTGATACACACAACTCGTATGAGTCTCAAAGACATTGTAGTGAGTGAAAGAACCTGGTATCCAAAGGTTACTGCTGATTGATTACACTTACATAACATTCAAAAATGATGAAGCTGTAGGTCTGGAGAACATAGCAGTTATTTCTAGTGGTTATGACTGAGAAAACAGCATGAATATAAAGGGATAATACAATAATTTTTTGGAGTAAATGAACTTTCTATGCAATGATTATTGTGGTTTTTACATGGACCTATAAACATATGTTAAAATTCACAGAACTGTATGGTGCCAAGTCAATTTTCTTGTATAAATTTAAAAAATAAAATAAAGACATTGTTAAGTAAATAAAAAGATAAGACATAAACTGAGAGAAAATATTTTCAAAACACATGTCTATTAAAGGTCATGTGTCTAGAATATATTAAAACTTCTCAAAAATTTATAATATGAAATATTCAAACCAATTTAAAAATAAGATGGAACAATGTTTCCACAAAGAATACAAATATGCACATGAAAAGGTTCTCAGCATCATTCATGATTAAGAAATTTCTATTTGAATGGCTTTTAAAAAAAGCTCACAGTGCTACGTACTTGTGACTATGCAGAGTTTAGACAACTCATACATTGCTAGTGGGAATATAAAATGTGTTAGTCACTCTGGAAAATAGGTTTATAGAATATATATATATATATATATAAAGTTAAGTAGCACTAACCAATATGACCCAGTAATTCCATTCCTAGGTTTTTTATCTGAAAAATAAAAACTTATGTTCACACTGGCTGACAGGGTCTTGGTGCTCCGGCTGGTGTCAGGCCCGAGCCTCTTAGGTGGGAGAGCCAAGTTCAGGACATTGGTCCACCAGAGACCTCCTGGCTCCATGTAATATCAAATGGCAAAAGCTCTCCCAGAGATCTCAATGTCAATGCTAAGACCCAGCTCCACTTAACAACCAGCAAGCTACAGTGCTGGACACCCCATGCCACACAACTACCAAGGCAGGAACACAACCCAACCCATTAGCAAAGAGGCTGCCTAAAATCATAATAAGTTCATAGACAGCCCAAAACACACCACCAGAAATGGTCCTCCCCACCAGAAAGACAAGATCCAGCCTCATCCACCAGAACACAGGCACCAGTCCCCTCCACCAGGAAGCCTACACACCCACTGAACCAACCTTACCCACTGGGGGCAGACACCAAAAACAACGGGAAATACGAACCTGCAGCCTGAGAAAAGGAGACCCCAAACACAGCAAGTTAAGGAAAATGAGAAGACAGAGAAATACGCAGCAGATGAAGGAGCCAAGTAAAAACCCACCAGACCAAAAAAAATGAAGAGGAAATAGGCAGTCTACCTGAAAAAGAATTCAGAGTAATGAGAGTAAAGATGATCCAAAATCTTGGAAACAAAATGGAGAAAATAAAAGAAACGTTTAACAAGGACCTAGAAGAATTAAGAGCAAATAAACAATGATGAACAACACAGTAAATGAAATTAAAAATACTGTAGAAGGAATCAGTAGCAGAATAACTGAGGCAGAAGAATGGATAAGTGACCTGGAAGATAAAATCGTGGAAATAACTGCCACAGAGCAGAATAAAGAAAAAAGAATGAAAAGAATTGAGGACAGTCTCAGAGACCTCTGGGACAACATTAAACGCACCAACATTCGAATTATAGGGGTCCCAAAAAAGAAGAGAAAAAGAAAGGGACTGAGAAAATATTTAAAGAGATTACAGTTGAAAATTTCCCTAATATGGGAAAGGAAATAGTTAGTCAAGTCCAGGAAGCTCAGAGAGTCCCATACAGGATAAATCCAAGGAGAAACATGCCAAGACACATATTAACCAAACTATCAAAAATTAAATATAAAGAAAAAATATTAAAAGCAGCAAGGGAAAAGCAACAAATAACATACAATGGAATCCCTATAAGGTTAACAGCTGATTTCTCAGCAGAAACTCTGCAAGCCAGAAGGGTGTGGCAGGACATATTTAAAGTTATGAAACGGAAAAACCTACAACCAAGATTACTCTACCCAGCAAGGATCTCATTCAGATTTGACGGAGAAATGAAAAGCTTTACAGACAAGCAAAAGCTAAGAGAATTCAGCACCACCAAACCAGCTTTACAACAAATGCTAAAGGAACTTCTCTAGGCAGAAACACAAGAGAAGGAAAAGACCTACTATAACAAACCCAGAACAATTAAGAACATGGTAATAGGAACATACATATAGATAATTACCTTAAATGTAAATGGATTAAATGCTCCAACCAAAAGACATAGACTGGCTGAATGGATACAAAAACAAGACCCATATATATGCTGTCTACAAGAGACCCACTTCAGGCCTAGGGACACATACAGACAGAAAGTGAGGGGATGGAAAAAGATACTCCATGCAAATGGAAATCAAAAGAAAGCTGGAGTAGCAATTCTCATATCAGACAAAACAGACTTTAAAATAAAGACTATTACAAGAGACAAAGAAGGACACTACATAATGATCAAGGGATCGATCCAAGAAGAAGATATAACAATTGTAAATATTTATGCACCCAACATAGGAGCACCTCAATACACAAGGTAAATGCTAACAGCTGTAAAAGGGGAAATCGACAGTAACACAATCATAGTAGGGGACTTTAACACCCCACTTTCACCAATGGACAGATCATCCAAAATGAAAATAAATAAGGAAACACAAGCTTTAAATGATACATTAAATAAGATGGACCTAATTGATATTTATAGGACATTCCATCCCACAACAACAGAATAACTTTCTTCTCAAGTGCTCATGGAACATTCTCCAGGACAGATCATATCTTGGGTCACAAATCAAGCCTTGCTAAATTTAACAAAATTGAAATCATGTCAAGTATATTTTCCAACCACAACGCTATGAGACTAGATATCAATTACAGGAAAAAAACTGTAAAAAATACAAACACATGGAAGCTAAAAATATACACTACTAAATAACCAAGAGATCACTGAAGAAATCAAAGAGGATATCAAAAAATACCTAAAACAAATAACAATGAAAACATGACGAACCAAAACCTATGGGATGCAGCAAAAGCAGTTCTAAGAGGGAAGTTTATAGCAATAGAATCCTACCTCAAAAACAAGAAACATCTCAAATAAACAACCTAATCTTACACCTAAAGCAATTAGAGACAGAAGATTAAAAAAACCCCAAAGTTAGCAGAAGGAAAGAAATCATAAAGATCACATCAGAAATAAATGATAAAGAAATGACGGAAACAATAACAAAGATCAATAAAACTAAAAGCTGGTTCTTTGAGAAGCTAAAATAAATTGATAAACCATTAGCTAGACTCTTCAAGAAAAAAAGGGAGAAGACTCAAATCAATAGAATTAGAAATGAAAAAGAAGTAACAACTAACACTGCAGAAATACAAAGGATCATGAGAGATTACTACAAGCAAGTATATACCAATAAAATGGACAACCTGGAAGAAATGGGCAAATTCTGAGAAAAGCACAACTTTCTCAGAGTGAACCAGGAAGAAATAGAAAATATAAACAGACCAATCACAAGCACTGAAATTGAGACTGTGATTAAAAATCTTCCAACAAACAAACGTCCAGGACCAGATGGCTTCACAGGTGAATTCTATCAAACATTTAGAGAAGAACTAACACCTATCCTTCTCAAACTCTTCCAAAATATAGCAGAGGGAGGAACACTCCCAACTCACTCTATAAGGCCACCATCACCCTGATAAGCAAAACCAGACCAAGGTGTCACAAAAAAAGAAACCTACAGGCCAATATCACTGATGAACATAGATGCAAAAATCCTCAACAAAACACTAGCAAACAGAATCCAACAGCACATTAAAAGGATCATACACCATGATCAAGTAGGGTTTATCCCAGGAATGCAAGGATTCTTCAGTATATGCAAATCAATCAATATGATACACCATATTAACAAGCTGAAGGATAAAAACCATATGATCATCTCAGTAGATGCAGAAAAAGCTTTTGACAAAATTCAACACCCATTTATGATAAACACCCTCCAGAAAGTAGGCATAGAGGGGACTTACCTCAACATAATAAAGGCGATATATGACAAACCCACAGCCAACATCATCCTCAATGGTGAAAAACTGAAACCATTTCCACTAAGATCAGGAACAAGACAAGGTTGCCCACTCTCACCAGTCTTATTCAACATAGTTTTGGAATTTTAAGCTACAGCAAGGAGAGAGGAGAAAGAAAAGGAATCCAGATCAGAGAAGAAAAAGTAAAACTGTCTCTATTTGCAGAGGACATGATACTATACAGTGAGAATCCTAAAGATGCTACCAGAAAACTACTAGAGCTAATAAATGAATTCGGTAAAGTAGCAGGATACAAAATTAATGCACAGAAATCTCTTGCATTCCTATACACTAATGATGAAAAATGTGAAAGAGAAATTAAGGAAAAACACCCATTTACCATTGTAACAAAAAGAGTAAAATACCTAGGAATAAACCTACCTAAGAAGACAAAAGACCTGTATGTAGAAAACTATAAGACACTGATGAAAGAAATTAAAGATGATATAAACAGATGGAAAGACATACCATGTTCCTGGATTGGAAGAATCAACATTGTGAGAATGACTCTACTACCCAAAGCAATCTACAGATTCAATGCAATCCCTATCAAACTACCAATGGAATTTTTCTCAGAACTAGAACAAAAAAATTTCACAATTTCTATGGAAACAGAAAAGACTTCGAATAGCGAAAGCAATCTTGAGAAAGAAAAATGGAGCTGGAGGAATCAGGCTCTGTGACTTCAGACTATACTACAAACCTACAGTAATCAAGACAGTATGGTACTGGCACAAAAATAGAAATATAGATCAATGGAACAGGATAGAAAGCCCAGAGATAAACCGACATACGTATGGTCACCTTATCTTTGATAAAGGAGTCAAGAATATACAATGGAGAAAAGATATCCTCTTCAATAAATGGTGCTGGGAAAACTGGACAGCTACATGTAAAAGAATGAAATTAGAACACTCCCTAACACCATACACAAAAATAAACCCAAAATTGATTAAAGAGCTAAATGTAAGGCCACTCTAAAACTCTTAGAGGAAAACATAGGCAGAACACTCTATGACATAAATCACAGCAAGATCTTTTTTGACCCACCTCCTAGAGAAAGGGAAATAAAAACAAAAATAAACAAATGGGACCTAATGAAATTTGAAGCTTTTGCACAGCAAAGGAAACCATAAACAAGATGAAAAGACAACCCTCAGAAAGGGAAAACATATTTGCAAATGAAGCAACTGACAAAGGATTCATCTCCAAAATATACAAGCAGCTCATGCAGCTTCATATCAAAAAAGCAAACAACCCAATCCAAAAATGAGCAGAAGAGCTAAACAGATATTATTCCAAAGAAGATATACAGATTGCCAACAAAGACGTGAAAGGATGCTCAACATCACTAATCATAAGAGAAATGCAAATCAAAACTACAATGAGATATCACCTCATGCTGGTCAAAATGGCCATCATCGATAAATCTACAAACAATAAATGCTGGAGAGGGTGTGAAGAAAAGCGAACCCTCTTGCACTGTTGGTGGGAATGTAAATTGATACAGCCACTATGGAGAACAGTATGGAGGTTCCTTAAAAAAGTAAAAATAGAACTACCATACGACCCAGCAATCCCACTACTGGGCATATACCCTGAGAAAACCGCAATTCTAAAAGAGTCATGTACCACAATGTTCATTGCAGCTCTAATTACAATAGCCAGGACATGGAAGCAGCCTAAGTGTCCATCGACAGATGAATGGATAGAGAAGTTGTAGCACATATATACAATGGAATATTACTCAGCCATAAAAAGAAACGAAATTGAGTTATTTGTAGTGAGGTGGATGGAGTTAGAGTCTGTCATACAGAGTGAAGTAAGTCAGAAAGAGAAAAACAAATACCGTATGCTAACACGTATATATGGAATCTAAAAAAAAAAATAAAATGTTTCTGAAGAACCTAGGGGCAGAAAGGAATAAAGACGGAGACGTAGAGAATGGATTCTTGAGGACATGGGGAGGGGGGAAGGGTTAGATGGGACGAAGTGTGAGAGTGGCATTGACATATATACCCTACCAAATGTAAAATAGATAGCTAGTGGGAAGCAACCACATAGCACAGGGAGATCAGCTCGTGCTTTGTGTCCACCTAGAGGGGTGGGATAGGGAGGGTGGGAGGGAGACGCAAGAGGGAGGAGATATGGGGGTATATGTATACGTATAACTGATTCACTTTGTTATAAAGCAGAAACTAACACACCATTGTAAAGCAATTATACTCCAATAAGATGTAAAAAAAAATTTATAGATGGAGAAACTAAAAAAAAAAAAAAAGAACTTATGTTCACATGAACACCTGGGCATCAATGTTTATTTCAGCTATGTTAATAACCAGCCACAATTTCAACTTGTGAATGGATAAATGAGCTGAGGCACACCCTTGCAATTGGATACTGTTCAGCAATAAGAAGCATGCTACTTATACAAATAATGATATGGTTAAGTCTCAAATGTATTATGCTAAATTGCAAAAGCCAGATTCAAAGGGCTACTACATTCTGTATGATTGCATTTATATGACATTCTGGAAAAAGCAAACATACAGGAAGAAAAACCTACCAGTGCTTGCCAGGGACTAGGGTGTGAGGGGAATGTTTGATTATAAAAGAGAAAAGGGAACTTGACAGTGTGATGTAAAGCCCTGTACTGTGACTGTACTGATGGTTATACAGCGATACGCATTCATTAAGGCTTATAGAACTGTACACTAAAAGGGATGCATTTTCTAGATTTAAATGGTATCTTAATAATCTGAGTTAAAATATAAGGTTCCAGAGGTGGTAGGATATTCACAATTGATGAAACCGGGCAATGGGCATTTGAGGGCTTATTACAGGATCATCTTTATTTTGCATACATTTGAAAAGTAAAAAGCAAACAAAAATCAAGAAGGCTAACACCTATTGCTGGCAGGAATCTGAGTAAAAGGATGCTCCTAAACTGCTGATGAACATGTAAATTGTCACAGATTTTTTTTAAAGCAATCTTGTAACAGCTGTTAGAACTTGAAACTACATAAACCCTTTCTCCCAGAAGACCCACCATCTGAATCTCTCTCACAAAAATAAGAGGTCCAGGTTTTTAAAGGTGTATGTACAAGGATGTTTATTATAGCATTGTACTTAGTGGCAGGCAACTGAACACAGTGAGTGTGCGCTCTAAATGGAGTGCTCCCAAAACACTCCCTTGTGAGATCCCTTTATAGTTACCCACTTGTCCCAATGGCACAGCAACTTACTTAATTACAGAACAGCTGCACCTTGGAATATTATGCAGATAATAAAAAATAATGAATCAGAGTATTAATTTACAAAACTAATAAATGACAAAGTCGTGTTTCAAACCTTACTCTGCCTGACTCCAGTGTCTGTATACTTAACCTCTATGTGCTACTACATTTTTTAATTTTCCCAATTTTTTCCCTGGTATGTTCTTCCTGGCCTTCACTTTATCTCATTTAGGTGGTAAGGAGCTGAGTTTAGGGTTTGGGGCTAGAATAAAGGGCGGTTGGGGTAGCTGAGCTTCTTCTTGGAAGCGGCAGTCCTCACTGCTCATCTGGGCAACACCAGCTCACAGGCACACTGCAGTGAGATTCGAGAACAAAGCTGCAGATGTTGCTCTGTACCCACCTTTGTCCCCCTATGCTCCTGGGGACGTTGTGACCGTGGACCCAGCTGCTTAGAGTTCCTGGTGCTCAGCCATCTCTCCCTTTCTCCTTGTACTCTGTGACATGAGAAACCACTGGCTTTATTATAGAGGATGGAGATACATGCTCTGGGGACTGCAGTTTGTGGGACCAAGTCCAGTATGGGGGGGTCGTGTTCTTGCCTTAGGAGAGGTTTGTAGTGGTGACCCGTTCAACTGCAGTCTCATGATTCCATTTCTATGATGTAGAAAACTAATCCATGTTGTTGGAAGCCAAGATACTGGTAACTCTTCCAGGCTAACACTCTGCAAGGGCATGAGGGTGGCTTTTGGGGAGCAGATAATGGTTTTTTTCTTGATATTGGGGTTGGCGGCATAAATGTGTTCAGTTTGTAAAAATTCATCAAATTGTACACTATGATTTCAGCCTTTTACTTATGTATATGTTATACTTCAACAAAAGGTTGAAAATAAATGAAAAACAACATACGATGTTAAACAAGGTAATAAATAATAGTATATAACTGACCACAGAATATCAATGGCTTCATATAATAACATTTTATTTCTTACTCATGTTTCTGAGACTGTTGCTGTCAGGGAATACTTCCGAGTAGCTCTTCTCTAAGTCTTGACTTAAGAATCCAGTCTCCTTCATCTTTGGACACGGATATCCTCAGTGTATGGGTCTCTGTGGAAAAAGGAACAATACAGGAAAATCATGAATGAGTAGATTTTTAGGGGTCAGGCTTGGGAATGGTGAATATCACTTTCTCTCACATTCTATTGATAAAAGTTATCAAATGGCTTCATCTAGAGGCAAGAAAATTGTCTTCCATTTTTTTCTGTTAGGGAAATAATACAGTTTGATAAACATATAACATTATTTTGTCTTGTGTCGACTCTAAAAAATATAATGCAATCCATTGGGAGGAAGCAAGGTTAAAATTTGAAACGTGAATGAACAATGAATAACTAAATCATTTGAGAAGGCTTCATGGAGAAGGGAGAGCTTCACTTGTGCCCTGATGGATGAGGGTGATTGGAATAGGTGAAGGGATAAGGGGAGGCTTGGTCCTGGAAACCCTTTACTCAATATAGATATACCTACCCAAAGAGCAGCACAGCAGCATCACTACTATGTAGAAATTGATACATGTATCCCCATTTTCCAGAGGACCATTTGGAATTAAAATTAAATTTAAAATTCCGGAGTTGAAAGTTGGGGTTGCCTCTACAGTACCTAGGTGCCAGCTTAATCAACTTTTCTTTTCCCATCAGGAATGAAATCATCTTCTGTATGACTTTGTTCAGACAAGCAGGTTTACTGATCTGGTTTAAGAGCGTTTTGTTATTATCTCCCTCCACTCAAGACATTTTCTGACAACTTCAGCTTGTTTTGTGTTCTTTCACTCTATTTTGAGTCTTTTTTCTCTATATTACATATATTAAAGTCTTGCCTTCTCTGCTAGACTATCCCCTTTGAAAATAGTTTTGTCCTGAGGCACTAAGCACAGAGTGGAGGACATAATAGTTGTAAAAGTCTAAGACATTTTGGTTCCTTGATTCATTGGGTCTTGGAAAATAACTGGCATTATAGGGTTTTATTTCTTAATTTCTCTTTCCAGATTTTATACAAGAACAACAAAACACCAGTATCATGAATTTAAATCTTCTTATTGTTTTCCTCTTTGCAGCTAGTCAGTGAGGGAGCAAGATGCTAGGTTGCAATGTTTACCATCAGGAAGCTACACTGGTTCCTCATCTTGTGAGGTGAGGTGCAGAGCTGAATTTTATGAAATGATGGATGCCTCACACCCTGCCTGTTTCACACAGCCCCAAATAATCCACAGTGTGATGCATATTTTGTGCTCTGATGCATTATTCATTTAATGCTCTCCCACATTTACTAGTTGGAGCCATGTGCCTGTATGTCCACTCAAGATTGGCTTCAAGGGGCTTCCCTGGTGGTGCAGTGGTTGAGAATCCGCCTGCCAATGCAGGGGACACGGGTTCGAGCCCTGGTCCGGGAAGATCCCACATGCCACGGAGCAGCTAAGCCCGTGCGCCACAACTACTGACCCCACATGTCACAACTACTGAAGCCTGCACACCTAGAGCCCGTGGTCCACAACGAGAGAAGCCACCACAATGAGAAGCCTGTGCACCACAACAAAGAGTAGCCACCACTCGCTTCAACTGGAGAAAGCCCATGCGTAGCAACAAAGACCCAACGCAGCCAAAAGTAAATTAATTAATTAATTAATTAAAAAAAAAAGATTGACTTCAAGTTCTAGTGCTATCACTTTCAAGACTTAAGGCAATTTGGTGCAAGTGTGATTATATCCTGGGATC
Source organism: Balaenoptera musculus (assembly GCF_009873245.2). Taxonomy (NCBI): domain Eukaryota; kingdom Metazoa; phylum Chordata; class Mammalia; order Artiodactyla; family Balaenopteridae; genus Balaenoptera; species Balaenoptera musculus. The sequence continues at coordinate 20,740,539 of NC_045800.1, forward strand.
TCCTTTGCCGAGTTGGAATCTTGGATGAACAAAGAAATAGCAATAAAATGTCACATAAAATCCAATACATATCCAATTGGTGTATTTCCAAAAAGCATCTCTCAACAAAGAATCTTTAGTCTATGTTTAATTGGCATCTTAGGTTAATTATTGATTCTCTTAAATAGCTAACTAAATGAGAGAAAAACAGACCAAACTAATTTTTGCTTTCTAGGGTGAAACGTAATCTCTCTACAGATGTGAGTAATTTGGTTTTCATTCCCATTATCTTCAAATTATTGCATCATGAGGCATCTTGGCAACAACAATAACAAACTCGGAAGGGCAATGTTTTCCTTGCTGAATCATCCCAGTTCTTCACTGGAGTACTTGGCTTAAATGCTGGGGCCAGGTTTCGAGAATCTATTGTATTTGTCAGGGACTTCCATAATTAAGCATAACATTCATAATTAAAGGTCAGGCCCTTCTATGATTAGGACCAAGGACAGAAAACCCAAGGAAGGGTTTTAAGACATTCTTGACTTTCCAAACAAAAAAAGATGGGTTGTTGTCCCAACCCTCACAGGTAGGACTAATGACAAGCCTGACAAGTCTTGTGGGATCCTTGAAAATTCAAGCCTTCTGTTTCTAGTTTGCTCAGTACTGGAAATGCCCAGGAAAATTTTCCCCTATAAACACACTGATCTTCTCATACCTTCTTACTTGAATCAGAAAATAATGACAGCTAAGACACTTGAAATCATGCCTCAGATGTTCTACAGGTACCCAAGACCTTCAGCAGTTGTGAGCCTTGGATGTTCTGCTTTGCAATTTCTCAACTGCTGCCCTTTAAGAAAGCCGGATCATCCCAGCATTGTTGATGCCAGGAGTCACTGTTACTTTTGCCTTCTGGCAGGACTTTCAAACTGATGGAGATAATCCCATTAATTTCAGATTGTGGATAACTGACAATATCCATTAGTTTTGGATCCACAGCCTTCTCTGGATCAGCCCAGCATTGACTGAAGAATGAACTGGCTGACTCCAAAGTCAAGGTCAAGAGGAACACAGATGTGAGCATTAGACTGATGTGGAACAGGAGGATAACATGAAGGAGGAGGGGAGCTAAAATATTACCTGAGGTTGAAAAATTGAGTTGGGGAATTAAATGTTTTAGGGCCAGGAAAAAAACAAGACAGTCGGGAAGTTAAGCATTAAGGAAATGTCAAAATATCGAGATTTATCAAAGAATGTTCTGTCTCCAGCAACAGTGAGGACCATGGGGACGATGGTGATGATAATTAATTGATTATTGAGTGGTTATCACACAGAAGTCTTCGTATTTGTCTTTCTCTCTCTGATTTATTTCACTTAGCATAATGCCTTCAAAGCCCATCCGTGTTGTTGAAAATGGAAGGATTTTTTTCTTTCTCATGGCTGAGAAATATTCCATTGTATGTATATAACATATCTTCTTTATCAGCTCATCCACTGATGGACACTTAGGTTATTTCCATACCTTGGCTATTGTAAATAATGCTGCAATGAACATGGGAGTGCAGATATCTCTTTGAGATCCTGTTTTCATCTTTTTAAATATATGTATCCAGAAGTGGGATTTCTGGATCATATGGTAGTTCTATTTTACAGTTTCTGAGGAACCTCAAACAATTTTTATACTGTTTTCCATAGTGGCTATACCAGTTTACATTCCCACCAACTGTTCCCTTTTCATCACATCCTCACCAACACTTGTTATCTCTTATCATTTTGACAACAGACATCTGACAGGTGTGAGGTGGTATGTCATTGTGGTTTTGATTTGCATTTCTCTGATGATTAGTAATGCTGAGCACTTTTTTAAAAACCTGACCATTTGTATGTCTTCTTTGGAAAAAAGTCTATTCAATTCCTCTACCCATTTTTAAATTGGATTGTTTGTTTTCTTGCTATTGAATTGTATATGTGCATTACATATTTTAGATATTAATCCCTTACCAGATATATGACTTGCAAATATTTTCTCCCATTCCAGCCTTTTCATTCTGTTGATGGTTTCCTTTGCTGTGCAGGAGCTTTTTGATCTGACTAGTCCAATTTCTTTATTTTAGCTTTTGTTACTTTTGCTTTTGGAGTCAGAACCAAAAAAAAAAAAAAAAAAATCATTGCCAAGACCAATCTCAAAGAGCTTATTCTCTATGTCTCCTTCTAGTTTTATAGTTTCAGGTTTTACATTTGAAGTTGATGTGTATGCTGTAACATAGGGTCCAGTTTAATTCTTTTGCATGAGGCTGTTCAGTTTTCCCAACACCATTTATTGAAGAGACTGTTCTTTCCCCATTGTCTATTTTTGACTCCTTTGTCATAAATTAATTGACCATATATGCATGGGTTTATTTCTAGGCTCTCTATTCCATTCCATTGATCTATGTGTCTGGTTTTATGCCAATACCATACAGTTTTGATTATTACAACTTTGTAATATAGTTTGAAATCCAGACGTTTGTTGACTCCAGGTTTGTTCTTCTTTCTCAGGATTGTGCCTATTTGGGGTCTTTTGTGGCTCCATATAAATTTTAGGATTGATTTTTTTCTGTTTATGTGAAAAATGTCATTGTAATTTTAAAAGGAATTGCATTGAATCTGTACATGGCTTTGGGTAGTATGGACATTTTACCAATATTAATTCTTCCAATCCATGAGCATGAAATGTCTTTCCATTTATTTGTGTCTTCTTCAATTTCTTTCATCGCTCTCTTGTAGTTTTCAGTATACAGATGTTTCACCTCCTTGGTTAAATTTATTCCTTGGTATATTATTCTTTTTGATGCAATTGAAATCATTTCCTACTTTTCTATCCATGTGGCTCTAATGGTGTTATCTCCATTTCAGCAAGCTGGGTACCACATAATCTAGACTTGGACAAAGTGACATATTAACATGGAAAAAATAACTGACAGAGGTATGAGCGCAGGACCCCATCAAACCAATCAGAGATGATGATGTTCAATTCTAGAATTTTTTTCTGCATTATTAATGTCCTGATGATTTTGGGTTCTTCCCTTGATGTTTCTGGTAGCAAAGTATATACTCATATTCAGAATGCTCTCTGTGAGTCAGTCTGTAGATTACCCTGCACTTATTTGTTTGTCTTGTGTTTTTTATAATAGCCTTTGGCCAAGGGAATGCAACCTGACATGGCACTGTTCATTTCAGTAGTAAGCAGATCAGTAAAGAGTAAATGTCACTAAGAAAAAAAAATAGTAAGCATCACTAAGAAATAAAAGGAAAAGCAGCAAAAGTTGTGTGTGGGAGTGGCAAGTATAGCCTTGAGCTTTGGAGGTAGAAGAGAGAGATTGTATAACAGATGGAACATTCTCTAAGCCTAAAGAGAGTTTTCACATATGGAAGAAATGAGGGAAATAGAAAAAAGAGAGAGGCAGAGCTACTTGGGAGCAACCTCTATAGCCCACAGATCTTAGGGGTTATAACATGGAGAAACCTAGGTTCAAAATTCCAAGCTTATTCACCTCTCTTTCAGAATTTTATCCTAACATCTACCTTTCACATCAAATCACAAAATAAATTTTGAGCAGAGGAGTAACTTCAGCCTGGGCAATATATCCCTTCTATAATCAATCATATTATTAATGGCATTTTATTTGATAAATCCTTTTGTTTCAATGACTCATGTTTTGTACCAAAACCAATCTCCAAAAATTGCAAGAAGTGTGGTTTTGTCATTACTGTATGGAAGACATTTACACAACATAATGTGAGTGAAGGTTCTAGTCAGAAGCCAACCTCTTCCTCAGGCTTCTCTGCCCCACACACCACTCAGCCATAAAAAAAATCTCAGACCATGAATTTAGATCTAGAAGAAATTATATTGCGGAAGTTGAAATTATGCTCATAATTGTAAAGGATTAACTTTTTTTAAGATTGCTTCCTCTGTCCTTTCTGAATACCCTGAATGCATATACTGAAATGTGTATTTTTTCCCTATCACATGAAAGGGTGTGTACACATCAAATTGGTCCTAGGTACTTGGTAGAAAATATATTTTTGTTGAATGAATGATTGAATGAATGAAATGAGAGTAACTGGAAGGCCAAATCAACATGCTGAAGAATCTCTAAGGTTTCTGCATTAGCTGTGTTCAATTATGATTTCTTATTGCCTTTCATTAAAGTGGGCTCATTTGTAGTGTCACGTTTAGATTGAGACCAAAGCAAAATTGTCTTTGTTCAGATTCCCCAGAAGTGGGCACAAAGACAAGGATTTGTGTGTGATTTATTATGGGGATGCTCCCAGGAGAAGCCAAGAAGGGAGTGAAAGAAGCAGGAAAGAGAAGGGGAAGAAGGCAAGCTGGGTTTTAGACATCATATTAGCCTTCACTTTAGTGCTTCAGGGGCACTGGAGCACAAGTTACACCGCACAGTTTGTAGCTGGGCTTTCATACTCCTTCAGGAGTGCCTCACAACTCTCCATTTGGAATTAAACTCCCAGGCATTTCTGGCCTCTAGTATGTCTGTTCAAAGTAGTTCCATAAGCCCAAAGGTAGTCCTCTAAACAGTTTGCAGGTGCAAACCGTTAGGAGAAGCTCACAGAAATGCAGGATTTACTTGCAGAAGTGTAAAGGAGATCTGGGGGACATCAGCAGCATTTGCTACAATATTTTTTAAAAATGAGGAAAAAAATGAAAGCACCTACCGTATTATCAAACAAAACTGAGTTTAAGTCTTACCTGAGCACTTACTACCTGTGTCACATTATGTCACATTAGGCAAGTTACTGCATCTCCTTGATCCTTGGCTTCCTCATATGTAAAATGCATGTGATAGTAATGCCTACGCTATTGTTATAGGACTAAACTGGAAAACATATACAAAGTCTTTGTATTTCTCTTAGTATCACTTATATGTGGAATCAAATAAAATCAAACTCATAGAAACAGAAAGTAGGGAAGTGTTTGTCAGGGGATGGCATGTGGGGGAAATAGCGAAAGGTTGGCAAAAATTCTAACAGGATAGGAGGCAAGGGAAGGGGGTAGATTCCCAAATAATAATGGACATGTTATCAGAAGTTTGGTATGGAAGATAGATCTTGGGGAGAGAAGAGGGTTAGAAGCAAGTGGCTGTTACAATTGTCCAGTCAAGGGGTAAAAAAATATAAACCAAGGGAACTAAACTGAGATGAAAGGGAAATAGTGATAGTCAAGAGGTATTTTGGAAGTATAATTGAAATGATTTTTATGTTTGATTGTTTAGAATTAGGAGAAACAAAGAGCACTGTTTCTAGCTTTTTAGCTGTCATATCTGCAAGTCCAATATTTAAATTTAGGTGTAGCTAGATTCCATTTTCCCTGTAATATTGTGGAGGTTTCTCTTTTTTTTAAATTTTTAATCAGTCATCAGTTTTATACACATCACTTTATACATGTCAATCCCAGTCGCCCAATTCAGCACACCACCATCCCCAACCCACCACAGTTTTCCCCCCTTGGTGTCCATACGTTTGTTCTCTATATCTGTGTCTCAACTTCTGACCTGCAACCCGGTTCATCTGTACCATTTTTCTAGGTTCCACATACATGCGTTAATATACGATATTTGTTTTCCTCTTTCTGACTTACTTCACTCTGTATGACAGTCTCTAGATCCATCCACGTCTCAACAAATGACTCAATTTCGTTCCTTTTTATGGCTGAGTAATATTCCATTGTATATATGTACCACAACTTCTTTATCCATTCGTCTGTTGATGGGCATTTAGGTTGCTTCCATGACATGGCTATTGTAAATAGTGCTGTAATGAACATTCGGGTGCATGTGTCTTTTTTTTTTTTTTTTAATTTTTATTTATTTATTTATTTATTTATTTATTTATGGCTGTGTTGGGTCTTCGTTTCTGTGTGAGGGCTTTCTCCAGTTGTGGCAAGTGGGGGCCACTCTTCATCGCGGTGCGCGGGCCTCTCACTATCACAGTCTCTCCCGTTGCAGAGCACAGGCTCCAAACACGCAGGCTCAGCAATTGTGGCTCACGGGCCTAGTTGCTCCGCGGCATGTGGGATCTTGCCAGACCAGGGCTTGAACCCGTGTCCCCTGCATTGGCAGGCAGATTCTCAACCACTGCACCACCAGGGAAGCCCCGCATGTGTCTTTTTGAATTACAGTTTTCTCTGGGTATATGCCCAGTAGTGGGATTGCTGGGTCATATGGTAATTCTATTTTTAGTTTTTTAAGGAACCTCCATATTGTTCTCCATAGTGGCTGTATCAGTTTACATTCCCACCAACAGTGCAAGAGGGCTCCCTTTTCTCCACACCCTCTCCAGCATTTGTTGTTTATAGATTTTCTGATGATGCCCATTCTAACTGGTGTGAGGTGATACCTCATTGTAGTTTTTTTTTTTTTTTCACACACACACACTGTATTTTATTTTTACAAGAGATAAATAGACTGACACCAAGCATTGTACATGGATGACCACAACAAAAGCAACAATGATTGCAATTACCAAACATGAAACACACTCATACTATGTCATAATATTGACATTCGGTCCAGTAATCCTCCACTGTAACAGCTCCTTTACTTTGTAGTGAAAATTGATTTGTATATTCTTTGCCTCTGAGTCCTTGTGGGATTTTTTTTTTTTTTAATTCAGACAGAAAGTCACAAAAATTATACTCATCCTCATCAGTTCACTCAGTCCCATGTAATTAATTTTTTTTTCATCTTGATCTTTTGTTAGCACTTTTATGAGTTCATCAGTTTTTCATTAGAATTCTGAAAATGCTTATTCATTCAGTTCAGCAGTACAGTCAGTTACCAGAAACCTGTACTTGTCAGAGTCTTTTCCATGAATTTCTTGGAGATGAAACTCTTTTATAGGAACATATTTGCAAAAGCATCAGAGTACACCCAGAACTATCTGTAAATGACAAAAGACTTAAAAATGACCACAGTTAAAGATTTGATGAAAGTTCATAATAATGCAGTTGACAAGAAAATTAGTTATTTCTGAGATACACATTTTAAAGTAATAACTAGGATTATGACTTATAACATTATACCAGAACATATAAGGTTTTTAGAAATTTCATGTAATGTCTGAAACATTTATATTAACATATTTCCATACAAATAACCCAATGAAAGTTTAGTATTAGTTGTTTTGTTTGTTTGTTTTTTTATACTGCAGGTTCTTATTAGTCATCAATTTTATACACATCAGTGTATACATGTCAATCCCAATCGCCCAATTCAGCACACCACCATCCCCACCCCACCGCAGTTTTCCCCCCTTGGTGTCCATATGTCCATTCTCTACATCTGTGTCTCAACTTCTGCCCTGCAAACCGGCTCATCTGTACCATTTTTCTAGGTTCCACATACATGCGTTAATATACGATATTTGTTTTTCTCTTTCTGACTTACTTCACTCTGTATGACAGTCTCTAGATCCATCCACGTCTCAACAAATGACTCAATTTCATTCCTTTTTATGGCTGAGTAATATTCCATTGTATATATGTACCACAACTTCTTTATCCATTCGTCTGTCGATGGGCATTTAGATTGCTTCCATGACCTGGCTATTGTAAATAGTGCTGCAATGAACATTCGGGTGCATGTGTCTTTTTGAATTATGGTTTTCTCTGGGTATATGCCCAGTAGTGGGATTGCTGGGTCATATGGTAATTCTATTTTTAGTTTTTTAAGGAACCTCCATATTGTTCTCCATAGTGGCTGTATCAATTTACATTCCCACCAACAGTGCAAGAGGGTTCCCTTTTCTCCACACCCTCTCCAGCATTTGTTGTTTGTAGATTTTCTGATGATGCCCATTCTAACTGGTGTGAGGTGATACCTCATTGTAGTTTTGATTTGCATTTCTCTAATAATTAGTGATGTTGAGCATCTTTTCATGTGCTTCGTGGCCGTCTGTATGTCTTCTTTGGAGAAATGTCTATTTAGGTCTTCTGCCCATTTTTGGATTGGGGTATTTGTTTCTTTAATATTGAGCTGAATGAGCTGTTTCTATATTTTGGAGAATAATCTTTTGTCCGTTGGTTCATTTGCAAATATTTTCTCCCATTCTGAGAGTTGTCTTTTCGTCTTGTTTATGGTTTTCTTTGCTGTGCAAAAGCTTTGAAGTTTCATTAGGTCCCATTTGTTTATTTTTGGTTTTATTTCCATTACTCTAGGAGGGGGATCAAAAAAGATCTTGCTGTGATTTATGTCAAAGAGTGTTCTTCCTATGTTTTCCTCTAAGAGTTTTATAGTGTCCAGTCTTACATTTAGGTCTCTAATCCATTTTGAGTTTATTTTTGTATATGGTGTTAGGGAGTATTCTAATTTCATTCTTTTACGTGTAGCTGTCCAGTTTTCCCAGCACCACTTATTGAAGAGACTGTCTTTTCTCCATTGTATATCTTTGCCTCCTTTGTCATAGATTAGTTGACCGTAGGTGCGTAAGCCTGCCAGCATCTTAATCTTGGACTTCTTGCCTCCAAAAGTGTGAGAAAATAAATTTTTGATGTTTACCACCCGGTCTGTGATGTTTTGTTATGGCAGCTCTAGCAAACTAATATACTGCCCAACAATAGACCAATCACTGAATAAAGCATAAGGGGTATGGGGCACTCTTACTGGCCAGGTTGAATCAGGTGCTCACCCCTGAAGCTGGAAAAGTAGGGGATGTATGATTGACAGTCCCAAAAGAATCAGAAAGATTAGAAGAGAAAAATTTTGAAAAATGTCCCCAAAACAATCGTTTCTGAACTAATGCTTCTCAGTTTGATAACAGTCTTCATTGGGATTGATCCTAGACAGCCACAGTAATAGAGGAGTAATAAGCATACCAAAGAAATGGAAAGATAAAGGGAGAGACAAAAATCAAAGCTTCTTATTGAAATACACATGCCAGGAGATGCTAAAGTTGTGTGCCAAGCCAAGAAATAAGAGGCACACACATGTGAGTGATGTATAGTACCACTTGAGCTTTTAAAAGAAGAGACATATATAAATGTGCCTCACTAATGAGAGATATTCCAAATATATATACACACACTATATGGCAGCAAGAGATGTCTTTCTTCTAAAGCACTGACTCCCAACACTGAGACTGGGATTTCCAAGTCCTCGAGTAGAATCATGAAATTAACATAGGTTCATTTGGGTTATACTCAAGCTTAGTGATCATTTTGCTCATTGCCAACTTATCTGTGTTCACATTCTAAAAAAGAGAGGTTTTGATTAGTACACTTGCTTCCATCTAATTCGCCCTACTCCTGTTAGGAGGAATTTCATACATATAGACTCAGAGGTGGTTTGCCTTCGTCATATCTGGCCAATGTATCGTTGCTTTCAGCTCACAGCCAAGCCCTGGTCCAACCATATGTGATCAGAATTGTAGAGATGGTTTTATTTACTCAGAACATGAAGCATACACCATAGCAAAACATCTAGGAAATAGAGTTGGTGCTACTTTCCTGAGGTGATTCCTCCACCATGAAATCAACACTGAATAGCTTAGAATCCACAGTTGATGATGAATGACCATTACAATGATAATGATGGTGATGGTGATGGTGATGATGATGATAATGTGATAGTTTCACTAAAATTTCTTTCTAAGCCAAACTCTATTATAAGTGTTTTATTTTATTTACTCATTTAATCTCCAAAACTACCCTACCAAGAAAGTAATATTATTAACCAATTTGGTGAACATGGAAAATAAGCAGAGTTTAAATAGTTTGCCCAAGTCTTCAAAATTAGTAAATATTGAAGAAGGCAAAATAGTACTCTAATCAAAAACCTAGTTCTAAAAGTGCTTTAGCTGTTTTGAATAGGCTCAATAGACCTTGATAATTTCTTTGGTGTTTTCCCCAAAATTACTTCAGAACTTGACCAAGGATCGTTTTTAGGAAGCATACCATTCTGAATTCAAGGAGGGATTACATCCTGCAGAGAGAGGGAGTTGTCATGAGTCCCAGAGCAGAAGGCTATGATTCCAAAGCGCTCCTGCTTCTGAGATTTTGCTGAGTGGCTTTCACCATTCACTTAAAATGGAACATTTCAAACTCAGACTGTAGTAACCACTAGCTTAACCATAAGGGTGATGAGTTTGGGATTTCCTTTTTCTTATGAAAGTGCTCACTTTCTCACTTTTGCTGGAGAAGTGTATAAGAACTCCACCCTCCTTACTCAGCATTCCAAATTGCTCATTTGGTGACACTGCATATGTATCTTTGAGAAGTTATAGCTTTTAAAAAATATAACTTCAAAGTTCTTGTTCTTCTGAAACCACGTTAAGAGACACACTTGAGCAACATCTCCCTTCAGGTGACAGAAGTTTCCACCAACATGTGTTTCCAAAACTATTGAAATCACTATCTCACTTCTTACTTCATAGCTAGGTTAATCACACAACAATAAATGTAATACCTCCATATTATTATAGATAGTGTGTCAATGAGATCTGGCAATAACGATGCCATCCAATAAATCTGATGAATATGGTTAAGTTTCTTTATTATGCTAGCATCAGAAATGTTGGTTGACTGAAAAATGACTTGTTTTCATAGGAGTCAGAAGGAGAGAATAGTTCAAGTTCTCATGTCAATTAATAACAAATAGCAGGTATTATATATTGTCAAATAATCACAAATAGTTCTACACAACAGAGCTTGAGTACCCTGTGTGCTGTAGCTGAATAAATCACTAACCTTGACTATATCCTTGACTATTTGTTGAGTAAATAACTAATGAAGGGAGGAGGCTTCCACAGGGGTCTGTGAGGCTCTTGGAGATCAGTGTTCCTGGTCATTGAGCTTCATCTTTGCTCATTACATCTTCCTTTTTTGTGTGTGGACTCTGAGTAGAAGCTCCAGCTCCTTCAGTTTCATCGCAACCACTGGCTGTTTCTGAGCAGGGTCCTTCCTTTCCTGAATCTCCTGTGGAACACAAAGGGTTCTCATAGATTCTCTTATCTCCCAGTTCCTAATGTCAGCACAGTAACTACGGAGAGTTTCAAAGATTTTTGCTCTGTTAGTTACCATGCGAATCCGATGGGGAGTAAAATGGGGCCGGTTTCACCTGCTCACCATATACACCAAAACATATTTGCTTCTCGGCAGTGGAAATAGGCACTTACAGATGAAGGGACTAAGAGCAGGAAAGACTGTGGGCTTGCAACAAGTGAGCTGTTCCCTCTACACTAAGTACATTACTTAGGCGCATAAAGAGCTTTCTTCTGCTTCCTAATGGCACTGGCAGTCTCCATGCATTGCAGTCCCTGGAGGCCTCAGCAACTGGAGTATATGGACACTGCCATTAAGGTAACAGCTTCAACCAGCTTCAGTCTCTCCATTCAAGTTTCAAAACTTGGTACAGCTTTGATCAGTTGTCTCCCCCTAGGAGGTGGCCAGACGTCAGGGTCAAGTTGCAAGGACACTGCACATCATTACTTCAGGTCCACCTCTGTGGCTGGGGCTGTTCTCAAAGAAGGGCAGTTGTGAACTTGGAATAAACCTGATTGGTATTTGCTACGACATGCATTCCTATTGATCCCATACAAATGATTCTCTCCAGTTTAAATGGAAAAGCCTGAGGGCCGGCTGGGACCTGGGCGCCTGGCTCCCTCAGTGATGACAGCTGGGCAGGGTCTGGGGACCTGGCCCTGAGGGTGCCGCCAGCTGATATCTGCCTCCTCGGCGGGGCCTGGACACTGGCGGGGGGACCCAGACTAGGTGCTGGACCAAAGCTTCCGGGCTGGGTGACCAGCCCGTGCAGGGACCCCCGCCTCTTAGTCAGGGCCTGGACCTCAGAGGGCGAAAGTTGAGCCTTGGGACCTTGCCTTTTCTTGTCAGAACAGAGAATACCACTTGTTTTGGTGGAGGTCTACAGGAACATTGTGACCTGACCTCCAGAACAAAGGATCTGACACCAAGAAATTTGTAACAAACCAACCACACCCCTCCCTCACGTTTCCTATAAAAGGGCTTTGCTGAAAGCTTTCGGGGAGTTCGGGGTTTTTAAGTAATGAGCCACCCGTCTCCTTGCAGGGCCCTGAAATAAACTTTTCTCTCCTCCAAACTCCGAAGTTTCGGTATTGTTTAGACTCACTGCGTGCTGGGCACAGGGACTTGCGTTTGATAACATTGCCTCAAATCACTCAACCAGAGAGTAGCAGAGCTAGGATTAAAATTCTGTCTTACTGTGAATGCAGTGCAGTTAAATACCTTTCTATGTCGGATGAATGCATTCATAGACTGTCACTGACTCAAGGTTGCTGCAAATTCTTTGAATTTCTTTCATTTTGGTGTTGGGTTTTATGTGTCCTTCCCTTGAATCTGGGTGGAGTCTGTGACTGCTTTGACTAATAACTTACTAACATGTACCCACCTTTAACATGTACTTAACATGCATTTAACACAAACTTTTCTTTTTTAATCTTAATCTCTCAAAAAAGAATTACACTTTTTTCCATCCTTCTTTCAGCCTTCAATGGAAGACCCAAATGCAAAGCAGGACTAGTAGCTGGCTGTTGTAAGCAACTACATTTCACACTTAGTTGCTAAATCATTCAAGCAGGAGTCATTTGTCTAACATACATATACTTGAATAAATTAGTTTTTTGTGAAGAATGTGGTAGATTTATTGGCTAGTGGTTACTAATAACTTATCACACTCTCATTTGTTTGAAATTTAATTTAACAACAATCCATAATTAGATTAAATAAAAGTGTCTTTATCTAGTACTAATGCACTGGAGGAAGTATAATTACAGCTCATTGCCGTATCATAAAAAACATTATGGTGATTCCAATTGCCCGGTGGTTGCTGGTTTATTTCAAAATGCGCATAATATAGACCATTCAATAACATTTTCATTTACAAATATAAGTTTTAAAATGGTCAAACCATTAGGAGAAACTGGCCAAAGGACACACAGGATCTCTCTGTATTATTACTTACAATTGCTTGTGAATTTATAATTATCTCAAAAAAATGTTTCAGAAGTATGGTTGACATTCTCCATTGCTATACACATTACTCCCCTCCCCTAGGTTTTTCTGCTTCTGTGAGATGAATAGAAAAAAATAATACTTTCATAAATGTGTTGATTTGAAAGGGTCTTTGGTTTTTTCCTGAGATCTTGACTAAATTCCAACATCTTAGGAACCACTACATCTTCACAGGACATCTCTGAAATGCTCCAGTACTCAAAGGAAAATATAGTATCTGTTACTATAAAACTCAGGGGCAAAGATATATCTTGATTTGATATAGTGGGTAGTTTCAGTGGTGTTTCTGCCTTAGAGCCAGTGGGTTGGGTTTTGCTCATGTGGCCCAGAAAATAGAAGAGTGTAGTATAAGCCTAGTGGTTAAGTATGTAGGCTCTTAGAGTCAGGCTGTTGACTTGGAACCTTGGTCCTGCAACTTCCTATCTATGTGACCATGGACACATTTCTTAATGCTCTTTTGCCCCTGTTATCTTATTTTAAAATAGAATTAGTAATAGCACTCACTGCTTAGAATTCCTGAGCGAATTGAATCACAGAATACATATGCCTGACATTCAATGAGCTCTCAGTGTTAGGGGTACTGTGGTTATGACTCTGCTACCTCAAAATATTTAACCAAGAGAAACAGCTGAAATTAGATGCTTTCTACCTTCAAGCTCTGTTATATCTAATTCCTAAGTCAGTCCTGACCAGGTCGTGGGGATTCATCAGCAGTCTCTGCCCTCCAGGTCATAGAGTGAACTGCCTGCTGTAGATCTGGAATTAATTGCGCCTATTTTGTAGTCTGGATCCCTGAGTACCCAAGTTGCAACCTTCTCAAACCCAGTTTGTAACTATGTTGATTCAACCTTTGCTTCTTGGTCTGTACCTGGATTTTCTTTGCCCTATACCTGGTTTCCTGTTGAAAACAAATTTTGTCCCTGGATCCCTGACCCTCTACCCTGACCTTACCATCCTCTTTTATGGAAGTGAATACTGTCCCTTAATCGCCAGCCACAGGATGGCATATTGATGCAAACAGACCAATTACTCAGAGCTGTAGCACTTCTGACCACCTGTATTAGAGCACTATGAACATGCTTGGCAAGCAGCATAGGGGCCACTTAAAGAAATATGTTTTATAATCTGGGATGTGTGTGGTACCATGCAGACAGGGGCTAGATGATCCTATGAAGCCAGGCCCAGAGCAAATTGTAGTCACCTGGTCCAGCAGATCACCCTTGATCACCCAGAAAAAACATCACTTTGACCCTCAACCCACCTCCCTGGGACTGAAAGAACTCTCTGATCAGATATCCCCTATATTTCTGGTTCAGATGAATAGTGGTATAAATTGATGATTTTTGTGTGTGATTGAGGAAGGAAAGCACAGGGTCTGATATTCCTAGGATTTCCCTGGGGTTTTTCCCCGTGGGGAATTTTTCAGTTTTTGGTAGAGTTAGTTTGAAGAGAGGATAGGGGCTTGGGAGTTTGGGGTTCGGCAAAAGAAGAGACCTTGTTAGAGATAATTAAACCATATTATTAGCACAGTTGAAATGCTTCAATAAATCTATACAAACCCCAAAGTACGGAGCCAGACACATACTGTTCAGGAAATGTAAGCAAGTATTAATTTTATTATTCGTAATTTGTTAGCTGATTTAAATGTCATAAAGGGTCACTCTTATCCCTCCAAAATATCTGGGGTATTTTGGAGTGAAAATAAAATCAGACAAATCTCCAAGGGGAGGAATTTGGAATAATGTAGCAATAAAATCACCAAGAATATTAGAAATAAGAATATTAGTGTAGAAATAAAGTCATCCTTTTGTTGCAGGAAGGGGGACCCCTTCCAGGGCCTGAGAGTGGGCTCTTGTCTAATACTCGGAAATTAATTGTACGAGGAGACACACGTGCTGACAAAGCAAGAGACTTTATTGTGAAGGGGCGCCCGGGCGGAGAGCAGCAGGGTAAGGGAACCCCGGAGAACTGCTCTGACACGTGGCTCACAGTCTTGGGATTTATGGTAATGGGGTTAGTTTCCGGGTTGTCTCTGGCCAATCACTGTGACTCAGGGTCCTTCCTAGTGGCGTGCAGATCACTCAGCCAAGATGGATTCCAGTGAGAGGGATTCTGGGAGGTTTGTAGGCCATATGGACTGGCATCTCCTCTCACCTTTTTACCTTTCCCGAATTCTTCCAATTGGTGGTAGCTTGTTAGTTCTGTGTTCCTTACCAGGACCTCCTGTTGTTAGATAACTCATGCAAGTGGCTACTATCTAGCCTGGCCAGGGCCGGTGGTTTCAGTCAGTGGTTCCCCTAACACTTTCAAAACATGCTCTGGCTTTAAACTCAGGTACAATTAAGTAGAAGAGAACTTGAATTCCTATATGTATTCATCCAAAAGTTAACATGATCTGGTAAAGCCCTTTGCAACTTTTAGGGCTTCAATACTATATCAATTCCTTCTTGCTAAATGGAAATTGAAGAGCTTGTAAACATCTCCCAATTGGAGTCAAGCAGGAGATCATCTTTCAGCGGTTTCAGAACTCAGAGTAGGGTCAATCAGTTGACTCAGTTGAGATAGTCAAGCATTAAATTTGTATTTTTCAAAATTTTGATACATTTACTTTCACTTTTTTCCTGCTTAACACCTCTATTTTTGTTCATTCCTTGTCCACAAAGATAAAGTTCTTATATAGAATTTAAAAAAATTCTGTTCAAATGAAAACCATCTGTGAAAGCACATTGATGGGAATGTACCTAAACAAGCATATACTTTCTACTTAGCTCTTTTCTATTGCTCACAGTGCATAATTAAAGCTCATTGAGGCCAATTCAAATGAAGAACTGTCTTCTTTATTTTTTAAAGTATCATTTAAAGTGGTTTTGAAATTGACATTATCCTAATTACCTTTTCCTAGAAATGAGCTTATGAGCTTTCATCATGAGAGAGGAGAAATTGAGATCAGCCTGGTGGTTGATGCAGGTTTGCTGTTGCACTTTCCTTTGCTTTTGTTTGCTTTTGACCCTCAGACTTACTACTTGACCTTTACTTTGTACCAAAGCCCTGGCTTCCAGCGTGTGTGTGTGTGTGTGTGTGTGTGTGTGTGTGTGTTTAGCATTATGTGTGGGGAAGAGGTGAACGTGAGTGGTTACTGAAGTTGAATCTGGAGCCCTTTCTCCAGATACTGGAATCAGCTCTTGTTGCAATATTTAAGAACCAGTAATTGGTTGCTTAGGTTATTTCAACTTCATTTTTGTACTTGAAAAATCCATGCCAAGGGAATTCCCTGGGTCCAGTGGCTAGGACTCCACGCTTCCATTTCAGGGGGCATGTGTTTGATCCCTGGTCAGGGAACTAAGATCCTGCATGCCACAGCATGACAATAAATAAATAAATAAATAAATAAATAAATAAATGAATAAATGAATGAATGAAGGAAGGAAGGAAAGAAAGAAAGAAAGGAAGAGAGCGAGAGAGAGAAAGAGAGAGAGAAAGAAAAGAAAGAAAGAAAGAAGGAAAGAAGGAAAGAAAGAAAGAAAGAAAGAAAAGAAAGAAAGAAAGAAAAAGAAAGAAAGAAAAAGACTATGATGTTTCCATCTGTCCATATCATGGTGTTGGAGGAGAGGTGCTTGGCATCTCCACAGCCACCTGCATTGTCCCTTTGAAGCTGTTCTGGGAATTGGATGGGAAGAGGTGTTGACAGATTTTCAGGTAAAAACAAGAAGTGCATGCTGAGTTGTCTGGATCCTTGCCTAGCTTTCTCTTTCTGAAATCTGGATGGTATATGACCACTAATGCATTGAAGAAAAATACGTTAAATTAATAAATTAAATAAACAAAAATAAGTGAATGTGGTAAAAACAGCTACATTCTAATCAGCTTTTTAAACTGGCATAATTAATAAATAGACAAAGAGGTGGAGCACGGGGGCTAAATGCTTTCTATATCCTGTCCAGTAACCACAGACTTTCTCTTCATGCTGCATACTATAATTTATAAATGTGCCTCCTTGCCCATTAATCATTAATTATAGCTGTCTTTGACTATTCTGATCTTCAAAGGACAGAGTTGACATTTTAATGTAGCACCTGGGCATCTCTATTAATTCCTTTCTATATTATTTAACTGGAATAGCATTCCTGAGAAAATGGAGCATGTGTTTGCTTAGCCCTTTAAGTAACAGTTGATATTAGCCCTTCCTTTAGCTCTCACCTTTATTCAGCCATTGAGAAAGGGAAAAGCATTTCATAAATAAAGACAAACAAATAAACTAGAAGGCTACATTTATCCCAATAGGGTAACCTGAGAAAGGAAGCAGTTCATTTAAAATCAATCTGGTTTTAAAACTTTCTTTAGAATTGAGAATTTTGAAAATTTAGGGAATTAAATTTCCTGAACTTTTTGGGTATAATACAAATTTCAACCCTTTCCTGTGAGGAGGAATAAAAAATGATAAGGAATGGCTTTAGGGAGACTGGTGTGTGTGGGGGGGAAAGTATCTGCACCAAGGGTGCTGGATTGTTGGTTTGAAACCTTGAGACCTTACTGGGTGAAATCTGAAACTGGCCTCCTTACACAGAGGGCAAGGAGAATCCAAGAAAGAGGCAGACCACCCCAGACTGGTAGGTGGCAGGTTTAATAAGCAAAGGAACTTACATACAAGGCTTGTCTTTGGCAGCCACAAAATGGGTAGATCTCTGCCCCACCTGCCAGAATCTCAAAAGTTCAAATAGAGGCCTTAACTAGGTTCAGTCATGTATACCATCCAGATGGTCTCAACAACACGTTGCTCTCTCAGGGCTGTGTCCTTGAAAATGGTTCCCACTGTGGGAACGGTGGGCAGGCTGTACATTCC